>NC_083405.1:134166852-134829413 GCF_020745735.1 Hemiscyllium ocellatum
CCCCCCCATCCCCTCCACCCCCCCATCCCCTCCACCATTATCCCCACCCCCTAAAACCCTTTCCCTCCCCCATCATCCCCCTCCCCTCCACCATTATCCCCACCCCCTAAAACCCTTTCCCTCCCCCATCATCCCCCTCCCCTCCACCATTATCCCCCTCCCCTCCACCATTATCCCCCTCCCTTCCACCATTATCCCCACCCCCTAAAACCCTTTCCCTCCCCCATCATCCCCCTCCCCTCCACCATTATCCCCCTCCCCTCCACCATTATCCCCCTCCCTTCCACCATTATCCCCACCCCCTAAAACCCTTTCCCTCCCCCATCATCCCCCTCCCCTCCACCATTATCCCCCTCCCCTCCACCATTATCCCCCTCCCTTCCACCATTATCCCCACCCCCTAAAACCCTTTCCCTCCCCCATCATCCCCCTCCCCTCCACCATTATCCCCCTCCCCTCCACCATTATCCCCATCCCCTAAAACCCTTTCCCTATCCCCATCCCCAAATCCCCGAATTCTTCCCCTATCCCATTCCCTTCGCCTCCCCCACCCCCACCCCTACCCCCACCCCCATCCATCATTCCCCCATGCCCCGCCCCCTGGCGGTCCGGGCGGTGAATGTGGCGCGCGCGCGCGCTCTCTCTCTCGGCGCGTGACCGGGCCGTCCGTCAGTGAAGCGGCTTCGAGCGGCGGAGTGACACCTGCGCTGAGGAGGAGGAGGAGGGGGAACGGCGATAAACGGCGATAACCGGCTGCACCGGGAGGCTGCAAACAAGGCAAATTAACGGCAGTCAGCACAAGCCCTCTCTCCGCGAGAGGCAGCAGCTGCGGGGGAGGAGGGATCCGTCCGTCCGTCCGTCCGTCCGTCCGTCCGTTATCTCCGGGATTATCGTTACCGGCGGGAGAGGGAGAGAGGCGGTGAGTGAGTGACAGCGGGCACACCCTCACCGAGGGTGGCTCTCAAACCTGACCCCCCCCACCCCGGGATGGGTTTTTTTTAAAAAAAAATCAAATATTTCCATAATGCCGGGGGTGGGAATGGGCCCCGAGCGGAGAGGCCGCTTTTAAAAACAACCGGCGGGGGCTGGCTCGGTTCCCAGATGGAAACCGAAACAAAAACACATCTCTGCGCGTCTGTCCGGAGGTTGTTGGGTTTTATTTTTGTCTTAAGTAACGGAACAGGAGTATTGGGTTTTCTCCGGTCGGTGTGGTGATTTTTTTGGTGCGTCAGAGGCGGTGGGGAAGGGGATGGTGATGGTGATGAAGGTGTTGGGTGCAGTGTCCACCATGGAGCAAGATGGAGGAGCTGCGGGTTTCTGCTCGTCAGCCGCTCACCCCGTCCCCCAGCCCCGCAACCCCACCCCGTCCCCCAGCCCCGCAACCCCACCCCAGCCTCACCCCCACCCCGTCCCCCAGCACTGCAACCCACCCCGACCCCGTCCCCAAGCCCCCCAACCCCACCCCACCCTCACCCGTCCCCACCCCACCCTCACCCGTCCCCCAGCCCCGCAACCCCACCCTCACTCCATCCTGTCCCCCAGCCCCACACCCCACACTCAACTTGACCCTGTCTCCCAGCCCCGCACCGCACCCTGACCCTGTCACCCAGCCCCGCAACCCCACCCTCACTCCATCCTGTCCCCCAGCCCCACACCCCACACTCAACTTGACCCTGTCTCCCAGCCCTGCACCGCACCCTGACCCTGTCACCCAGCCCCGCAACCCCACCTCCCACCCCGTCCCTCAGCCCCGCAACCCCGCACCCCAACCTCACCTTCACCAGGTCCCCCAGCCCTGCACCTCCCCCTCCCCCCCCCCCCCCCCCCCAAACCCCAGCCCCGTAACCCCATCCTCACCCTGTCCCCCAGCCCCGTAACCCCACCCTCACCCCATCCCGTCCCCCCAGCCCCGCAACCCCACCCTCACCCCATCCCGTCCCCCCAGCCCCGCAACCCCACCCTCACCCCATCCCGTCCCCCCAGCCCCGCAACCCCACCCTCACTCCATCCCGTCCCCCCAGCCCCGCAACCCGCACCCTCACTCCATCCCGTCCCCCAGCCCCGCAACCCCACCCTCACTCCATCCCGTCCCCCCAGCCCCGCAACCCGCACCCTCACTCCATCCCGTCCCCCCAGCCCCGCAACCCGCACCCTACTGTCACCCTGACCCAATCCCCGTCCCCGAATCCCACCGTCACCCTGACCCTGTCCCCCAGCCCCGGACCCCACCCTCACCCTTCCTGATGAAGGGCTTATGCCCGAAACGTCAAATTTCCTATTCCTTGGATGCTGCCTGACCTGCTGTGCTTTAACTAGCAACACATTTTCAACTGTGATCTCCAGCATCTGCAGACCTCATTTTTTACCCTGTCCCCCTGCCCCGTACTTCACCCTCACCCTGACCCTGAACTCCACCCTGGACCCCACTGTCACCCCAACCCTGGACCCCACCCTCACTCTGACCCTGACCCCTAGTCCTGCACCCCACACTCACCCTCACCCCAGTCCTGAACCCCACCCTCACCCTGACCTCCAGCCCTGCACCCCACTGTCACTCTGAGCCTGTGCCTGAACCCCACCCTTGCCCTGACTCTGACCCAGTCCCCCAGTCACTGAAACACACCCTCACCCTGACCCCAGCCCCTGAACCCCACCCTCACCCTGTCCCCCTGCCCTGTACCCCCCCATCCTGACCCCTGACCTCAACCCCCACTGTCTGTGTGAGAGAGCGTGTCTCGACTCAACTACTGACATTACATTTTCCTCCTTTTCCCCCTCCCCACACCATCATCAGGTGGTGGAGGGTGGCACTGTGACTCAGTGGTTAGCACTGCTGCCGTACAGAAGGGTCCCAGGTTGATTCCAGCTCTGGGTGACTGGCTGGAGTTTGCATGTTCTCCATGTGTCTGTATGGGATTTCTTCCCACATTCCATGATGTGCTGGTCAGGTTATTGGCCATGCTAAATTGTCCATAGTTGTCTCCCCCCACCCCACTGTGTGTGTCTCGACTCAACTGCTGACATTACATCCTTCCCTGCCTGTCTGTGTAATATGAGGCCAGTGGAGTGCTGCAAGGATCGGTGCTGGGTCCTCTCCTTTTTGTCATTTACATAAATGACTTGGATGCGAGCATAAGAGGTACAGTTAGTAAGTTTGCAGATGACACCAAAATTGGAGGTGTAGTGGACAGTGAAGACAGTTGCCTCAGATTACAACAGGATCTTGACCAGATGGGCCAATGGGCTGAGAAATGGCAGATGGAGTTTAAATCTGGTAAATGCAAGATGCTGCATTTTGGGAAAGCAAATCTTAGCAGGACTTATACACTTAATGGGAAGGTCTTGGGGAGTGTTGCTGAACAAAGAGACCTTGGAGTGCAGGTTCATAGCTCCTTGAAAGTGGAGTCGCAGGTAGACAGGATAGTGAAGAAGGCATTTGGTATGCTTTCCTTTATTGGTCAGAGTATTGAGTACAGGAATTGGGAGGTCATGTTGCGGATGTACAGGACATTGGTTAGGCCACTGTTGGAATATTGTGTGCAATTCTGGTCTCCTTCCCATTGGAAAGATGTTGTGAAATTGAAAGGGTTCAGAAAAGATTTACAAGGATGTTGCCAGGGTTGGAGCATTTGAGCTATAGGGTGAGGCTGAACAGGCTGGGGCTGTTTTCCCTGGAGCGTCTGAGCTGTGGGATGACCTTATAGAGGTTTACAAAAGTTATGAGATACAAAAGCATGGATAGGGTAAATAGATAAATTCTTCTCCCTGGTGTCGGGGAATCCTGAACTAGAGGGCATAGGTTTAGGGTGAAAGGGCAAAGATATGAAAGAGACCCAAGGGGCAACATTTTCACGCCGAGGGTGGTACGTGTATGGAATAAGCTGCCAGAGGATGTGGTGGAGGCTAGTACAATTACAACATTTTAAGAGGCATTTGGATGCTATACGAATAGGAAGGTCTTGGAGGGATATGGGCCGGGTGCTGGCAGGTGGGAATAGATTGGGTTGGGATATTTTGTCGGAATGGATGGGTTGGACCGAATGGTCTGTTTCCGTGCTGTACATCTCTGACTCTATCACTCTATACTCCATCACTCTATATTTACTGATGTTACATTCTCTCTTTTCTCCCCCCCCCCCCCCCCCCCCCCCCCCCACCTCCACCTGCTGCTGTTGGGCTCTGTATCGCTATCCCAGGTGTTTTCTGAGCTGGGTTCCATCTCCCCATGGTTTGCTGCCTTTCTCCAAGCACTTGGTCGTGAATGTTAGCCTGTGTTAGTAGGCTGCCCATTTTGTGAAAATTATTTTGATGTCTTTTCTTTGCCAGCACAAAAATCCTTGCCTTTTCCTTACGATGGTGTCAGTTTACATTTGAATGCCAATGTAATGAAGCTGTGACTTTTTAATGGTGTAAAATATTTGCAGTTTATTGGATTTTTTAATTTCAAAAATATACTGTTAAAAGTGTGCATACATTATCACATGCAGTTCAGTTCTGTGCAGTAACATCAAGTAGTCTTGTTGACGGGTCATGCATGCGCCATTGTCATCTGATTAAAAGCATTCTATTGCTTGTTTGTTTGAGCTGCTCATTTGACACTGTTTAAAGGGTTATGGGTAGAATTTTTTATGACCTGAGTAGAAGTTAAGCATTTACGAAGGGAAACAATGGCTGGGTCAAATTGAAACTTAGTCAAAGCCAAATTTTGCAACTCCTTAAATTGTAAATCAATAATCTGTGTGACAGTGGCACTTACACTTTAAATGTAGTAATTTGCAAATTGCTTAAGTGTTTAAGTGGTTATTTGTAAATTTTTAGTGATGCATTTACTGACTGCTTTGCAGATTACCAATTTGGTTTGAGGTAATTTTGGTAACTGAGATTTCACACTAAAACTCTTCAAATATCAGTAGCTAGGACTAAGCAACCCCGTAACTATATCAGATCTAAGCTCTACAGTCCTGCTACATCCAATTGACTAGTGGTGGGCAATTAAACACTTCATTGAAGAAGTCTATAAGTATCCCTATCCTCCACCATCATGGAGCTGCACAAATCAGTGCAAAAAAACAAAACTAGGGCTGAAATACTTGCATTCATCTTCAGCTAGAGTGCCAAGTGGATGAACCAACTCTGCGTCCTTTCACGGTTCACAGCCTCAAAGATGCTAGTCTTTGAGGCTCCAGACATTTCTTGAGATCTAGATACTGCAAAGGTTATGGACCCTTAAAACGTTCCAGCCTTAATAGTAAGGACTAGTATATGGAATGAGCTGCAGAGGAAGTGGTAGAGGTGGGTACAATGAAAACACTTAAAAGACATTTGCAAGGTACATGAATAGAAAAAAATTTAGAAGGGTATGTGCCAAGTGCAAGCCTATGGGGCTAGTTCAGTTTGGGATACCAGATTGGCATGGATAAGTTGGATCAATGGGTCTGAGTTGTATGACTGTCTGTCTCTAATTTGCCACTTACCTTGGCCAAGTTGTTCTGGTACAGTTACAATCCTGGCAGCTATCTGACAAAGTGGAAAATCACAGGTATGTTCATCTGCTGTCCAGCAAGTCATGGAAGGAATTGTTGACTGTGTTGTCAAGTTTTACTTCTTGTAAAGGAGAAATCAGCTTACAAGTGTATTGTTTGGAACTGCACAGTTCCTAACTATCATAATTGTTGGACAAAGTAACTGACCTCATGAGGTGGCACTCATGAGAGCTGATCTTATTGTCAAGGCAGTACAGTCAGTTCTTCTAGAATGCGATGGTTGCATTCTTGTGCAATCCTACGTTATAGAAAAATTGCACTTGAGAACAGCGCTTAATGTTGGTGTTATTGTATAATAGCCAATGCTTGTTTTAGAGGTTCATGCTTTAGAAACAGCATCCCCCATTTGTCAATTGTGATAGTGAATTCGCATTAACAAAGCATGTATAATAACAACGAGCAGTATTTGAGTATGGCATCAAAGAGCCTTAACAAAGCTGGTGTCCTGTCAATTGCACAGAAAGATGTGTATAGATTAGATTACTTACAGCATGGAAACAGCCCTTCGTGGAAGGAAACCGGAGCACCCGGAGGAAACCCACGCAGACACAAGGAGAATGTGCAAACTCCACACAGTTTCCTGAGGTGGGAATTGAACCCGGGTCTCTGGCTCTGTGAGGCAGTAGCGCTAACCACCGTGCTGCCCACCAGGAGGGTGTTGGAGGGTAGGTCAGAAACTAGGAATCTTGCAGTGACTAATTTGCCTCTTGACTCCTTGACCTATCCATCATTTAGAAGGAACACCTCAGCAGTGTGAGGAATATTCATCGCTAATCTCGATGCTGTTTCAGCAATATTCAAAGAGTTTGACATCAGCTGATCTGACTAGCTTTTTTAGCAATGCATGGTGGCAGCACTATACAATCTAAAAGATGCATTACAGCAGCTCACCAAGGTTGTTTTGACAGCACCATTTCATTCTTGAGGTGTACCACCTATAAGGACAAGGGTGGCAGATGCACAGGAGAACCTCCAAGCCCCACAACATCCTGATTTTTAAATATATTACTGTTGCTGGATCAAAATCTGGCACTAGGACACTGGTTGATGCTACATCTCATGGACTAACATTCAGTAAGGCAGCTCACTGCCACTTCCAAAGCAAATTGGGGTTGAGGAAAGAATTGCTGGCTGAGCCAGTGAACTGCATGTCTCGTGAATGCAAGCACATTCCTGCATTTCATAGGGATTCTCTTTTTACTATGACAGCGACACCACTCTTGTTCCAGTTACTGCTGGCCTGCTGTAATACTCCCTGACTTATTTCAAGGTTTCTGTGGGTTTTTTTTTACATATTTAATGAATGCTCGCTGTTGGTATTACATTTTACAGTTTCAGAAATAATTCTTGTGCAGCTACATGAATCTGAATGTTGATCAATTGATGTGTGCTACATGGTTGTTTTTGAAATTGCACCTAGTACAGTAGACATTGATGTTTGAACTTGACTGGCTCTGTTTAGAAGCACATGAGTGAGGGGATGAAATAGTCTTTACTATAATGAAGTTCCTTCCTCGTGTCAACTGTATTTTGGCAAGCCCTTCTGCTTTCCATCCACAGACTTCAGATGTTAAAGCTGCATTTTTCCTAAAGCTGTCAATGGTGTACCACTATTGAATGTGGCTGTTATAGGCTAGCTCATCACCACCTTTTTTGGTGAGTCTGTGCTTTTGGCACAGATCACCATCTCATTCTCCCTCCTCTGTTCAATGGGCTGGACCTCTCCTTTACTTGATGTGCATTTGGCTATATACCAACCATATACTGTACAACAGTAGCCAGTGAATTGTCTGCAATGGCATCTCTTGATGTTGTCTCTGGAGTCCCTCGTGATTCTCCTGTCATGTCCTCTACCCTGATCAGAGGAGGATCAAAAAGGTCAGTTTCCACATGTAAGGTATATCAAGGCTCATCTCACCATGTCCTCCTTCATTCGCAGGGTATGGGTGTGGCTGAAGTGTCATTTATTGCTTAATAGTTTTGCCTTTGAAGATGGTGAGCTGCTACCCTGAATTGCTGCTAACTGTGCTGTCTTGACTGCTTGGTATCTCTCTTTCTTGCTAGTTTGAATAAATGTGTCTTCAGCACCTCTCTGGGGAACCAGAAGCTATTGTCTCTGCTTCCCAACATTTTCAAATCTGGACAAATAAAACAAAGTGGAGAATGACTACAAAACTCTTAGTGCCAGTTGTGTATCAAAAATCAATACTCTGCAATGTTAGTGGGTTTACAGTAAGGGATTAAGGATGTTATCCTTTATTATCAGCTATTCAACATAAAAACAAAGGTGCTTTTACTTCAGTTTTCCAGAGGATGGGTGAAACCATGCCTAGAATACTGTATGTAGGCAGTTTGTGTGTTTATTTTCCAGAAGTATGTAAATGGTTTGGAGGCTATTCATTGGAAGTTTACTAGACTAAAACTGAGTTTTTTTTTGTAGGCAGGGCGATCAAACTTTATTGTGGTAAATAAGGAAGAGAAACTTGGAACACCGGTTAGTCGTAATCTGAATAGTGAAGTCAACATAGTCCTATCAGACCATATGACTATCCTTCCTTGGAGAGAGATGACTGGCAGTTTAACCTCCGTCATCAAATTGTAGACCATTAGAGCACAGTACAGGCCCTTCGGCCCCCAGTTGTACTGCCCTGTGAAACAAATCTGAAATCCATCTAACCTGCATAATTCCATTTTTTGCCCATAAACCTATCAAATGATCATTTAAATGCCCTAAAGTTGGCGAGTCTACTATTGTTGCATGCAGTGCATTCCATGCCCCTACTACTGAATAGTAAAGGAACTACCTCTGACATCTGTCCTGTATCTATCAACCCTCAGTTTGAAGCTATGCCACTTTGTGCTAGCCATCAACCAGCCTAGTAAAAGGCCCTCATTGTCCACTCGATCTAACCCTCTTATCTTGAATGTCTCAATTAATTCCCCTCTTGACCTTTTCTCTCTAACAAAAACAGCTTCAAGTCTCTCAGCTTGTCCTTGTACGACCTTCCCTCCACACCAGCATCCTAGTAAATCTCCTCTGAACCTTTTCCAAAGCTTCCACATCCTTCCTAAAATGCAGTGACCAGAACAGTGTGCAATACTCGCAAGAACAGCTGCACCAGAGTTTTCTGCAGTGGGAGCATGACTTCACGATTCTGAAACTATTCCTCTACTAATGAAAGCTAACACATCATATGCCACCTTTAAGAGCCTTATCAACCTGGGTTGCAACTTTGAGGGATCTATGCACATGGGCACCAAGATCTCTCTGCTCATCTACATGACCCAAGAATCTTACCGTTTGCCCATACTCTGCATTCCTGTTACACCTTCCAAAGTGAATACGGATGGGATTGAAGGTATTTTGTGCAATAGTCTACCGTGGGGAACATTATCAAATGTCTTATTAAAATCCCATGTACACCACATCAACTGCTTTACCCTCATCCACCTGCTTGATCACCTTCTCAAAGAACCAATAAGGTTTTTAAGGACAAACTACCCTTCACAAAATCATGTTGACCATCCCTAATCAACTTATTCCTTTCTCAATTGTTATAAATCCTATCTCTTAACCTTTTCCAACACCTTACCCACAACTGAAGTAAGGCTCACTGGTCTATAATTGCCAGGGTTGATTCTACTCCCCTCCTTGAACAGGAAACCATATTTGCTGTCCTCCAATCTTCTGGCACTATTCCTGTAGACAATGACTGCATAAAGATCCGAGCTAAAGGCTCTGCAATCTCCTCTCTGACTCCCCAGAGAATCCTAGGATAAATCCCATCTGGCCCATAGGATTTATCTATTTTCATGCTTTCCAGAATTTCTAACACCACCTCCTTGTGAACTTCAATCCCATCTAGTCTAGTAGCCTGTTTTTCAGTATTCTCATCAACATTTTTTTTCCCCAAGGTGAATATTGATAAAAATATTCATAGTGCTTCCCTTATCTCTGACTCCATGCATAACTTCCCACTACTTTACTTGATTGGCCCTAGTCTTACTCTAGTCATTTATCTCTTCTATACCTATCGAAAACTTCAGGGTTTTCTTGATTCTTTCTACCAACAACTTCTCATGTCCCCTCCTTGCATGTCTTGGCTCTCTTTTTTAAGTCTTTCCTAGCTATCTTGTAACTCTGTTGCCCTAACTGAGCCTTTGCATCTCATCATAACATAAGCCGCCTTTTACAACTTGACGAGATTCAAATTCCTTAGTAAGCCACGGCTCCTGCACTGGAGAACGTCCTGTCTGTCTGAGAGGTAGATCCTTATCAAGGGCACACAGTAGCTGAGGGAGGAACCTTGATTAGCAATCTCAGCAAGTGAGAGTTGAACCCACACTATTAGCAAGGGGAAAGGGAGGACTGCAGATGCTGGAAATTAGTCAAGTATGTGGTGCTGGAAAAGCACAACTGGTCAAGCAGCATCCGAGGAGCAGGAGATCTCCGCTCCCAGCCTCATTACTGTTGAAGCACTTTTGCCCGAAATATTGATTCGCCTCCTCCTCTGTCTGACCTGTGCTTTTCCAGCACTACTCTCTTGACTCCACATTTTAGCACTGTCTGGACAACTGGTTACAATGTAAAGCTAACTAAACAGATCTTTTTTTGTCTTTGTAATCTCTCTTTTTAATCTCTAGATTTCTGCACTGCAATTTTTTTTTTGGACCCATCTTGAATCACTCCAGCAGTAGTCCTTTTTATCTATCTAGGCCCTATGTTCATCAACTTCATCCTTTCTAAACCTTCCCATTCTTCCAGTTTACTACTGAGACTTTTTTTAACCTTACTCTTTGACCTTTTGGCTATCCAGTATCTAAGTGGCTAGACATCAACATATGATTTTTCTGTGCATTGTGACAATTTATTTTTGTGCATTATTACAATAAGCTGCTATTGTAAGAAGTCTTATGCTTAGAAACATTAGTTCAAATCTCTTCCCTCACTTTGCAACTTTTAACTTGAAATGCAGTTTTACACACTCAAATCCTTCATAATCAACTATTATATCTATTCTGGAAGTCCACTTTTTTACATTTGAGAAAAATCCTCAATATAGTTTCCCTTCAGAATAATCTTGGTGAAGCGATTAAAGCCCTCTTGCTTTTAACGATTTATCTAAATAAAAGATCAAAACTACATTTTTGATAAGGGATAGCATTACAGCTGTGCTGAGGGAGGATATTCCCGGAAATACATCCAGGGAAGTTATTTGGGTGGAACTGAGAAATAAGAAAGGGATGATCACCTTATCGGATTGTATTATAAACCCCCTAATAGTCAGAGGGAAATTGAGAAACAAACTTATAAGGCTATCTTAGCTATCTGTAAGAATAATAGGGTAGTTATGTTAGGGGATTTTAACTTTCCAAACATCGACTGGGACTGCCATAGTGTCAAAAGTTTAGATGGAGAGGAATTTAAGTGTGTACATGACAATTTTTTCTGATTCGGTATGTGGATGCACCTACTAGAGAAGGTGCAAAACTTGACCTGCTCTTGGGGAAATAAGGCAGGGCGGGTGGCTGAGATGTCAGTGGGGGAGCACTTTGGGGCCAGCGACCATAATTCTATTAGTTTTAAAAGTGATGGAAAAGGATAGACCAGATCTAAAAGTTGAAGTTCTAAATTGGAGGAAGGCCAATTATGACGGTATTAGGCAAGAACTTTTGAAAGCTGATTGGAGGCAGATGTTTGCAGGTAAAGGGACGGCTGGAAAATGGGAAGCCTTCAGAAATGAGATAACGAGAATCCAAAGAAAGTATATTCCTGTCAGGGTGAAAGGGAAGGCTGGTAGGTATATGGAATGCTGGATGACTAAAGAAATTGAGGGTTTGGTTGAGAAAAAGAAGGAAGCATATGTCAGGTACAGACAGGATAGATCGAGTGAATCCTTAGAAAAATATAAAGAAAGTAGGAGGGCAAAATGGGGACATGAGATAGCTTTGGCAAATAGAATTAAGGAGAATTCAAAGGGTTTTTACAAATACACTAAGCACAAAAGGGTAACTAGAGATAATAGGGCCCCTCAAGATCAGCAAGGTGGCCTTTGTGTGGAGCCACAGAATATGGGGGTGATACTAAATGAATATTTTGCATCAGTATTTAATGTGGAAAAGGATATGGAAGATATAGACTGTAGGGTAATAGATGGTGACATCTTGCAAAATGTCCATATTGCAGAGGAGGAAGTGCTGGATGTCTTGAAATGGTTAAAGGTGGATAAATCCCCAGGACCTGATCAGGTGTACCCAAGGATTCTGTGGGAAGCTAGAGAAGTGATTGCTGGGCCTCTTGCAGAGATATTTGTATCATTGATAGTCACAGGTGAGGTACTGGAAGACTGGAGGTTGGCAAATGTGCCACTGTTTAAGAAGGGCGGTAAAGACAAGCCAGGGAACTATAGACCGATGAGCCTGACCTTGTTGGTGGGCAAGTTTTTAGAGGGAATCCTGAGGGACAGGATGTACCTGTATTTGGAAAGGCAAGGACTGATTAGGTATCGTCAACATGGCTTTGTGCGTGGGAAATCATGTCTCACAAACTTGTTTTTTAAAGTTGTAACAAAGAAGATTGAGGGCAGAGCAGTAGATGTGATCTATATGGACTTCAGTAAGTCGTTCGACAAGGTTCCCCATGGGAGACTGATTAGCAAGGTTAGATCTCATGGAGTACAGGGAGAACTAGCCATTTGGATCCAGAACTGGCTCAAAGGTAGAAGACAGGGTGGTGGTGGAAGGTTGTTTTTCAGACTGGAGGCCTGTGACCAGTGGAGTGCCACAAGGATCGTTGCTGGGCCCTCTACTTTTTGTCATTTACATAAATGATTTGGATGCGAGCATAAGAGGTACAGTTAGTAAGTTTGCAGATGACACCAGCATTGGAGGTGTAGTGGACAGTGAAGATGGTTACCTCAGATTACAACAGGATCTGGACCATATGGGCCAATGGGCTGAGAAGTGGCAGACGGAGTTTAATTCAGATAAATGCGAGTTGCTGCATTTTTGGGAAAGCAAATCTTAGCAGGACTTGTACACTTAATGGTAAGGTCCTAGGGAGTGTTGCTGAACAAAGAGACCTTGGAATGCAGGTTCATAGCTCCTTGAAAGTAGAGTCGCAGGTAGATAGGATAGTGAAGAAGGCGTTTGGTATGCTTTCCTTTATTGGTCAGAGTATTGAGTACAGGGGTTGGGAGGTCATGTTGCGGCTGTACAGGACGTTGGTCAGGCCACTGTTGGAATATTGTGTGCAATCTGGTCTCCTTCCTATCGGGAAAATGTTGTGAAACTTGAAAGGGTTCAGAAAAGGTTTACAAGGATGTTGCCAGGGTTGGAGGATCTGAGCTACAGGGAGAGGCTGAACAGGCTGGGGCTATTTTCCCTGGAGCGTCGGAGGCTGAGGAGTGACCTTATAGAGATTTGCAAAATTGAGGGGCATGGATAGGATAAAAAGGCAAAGTCTTTTCCCTGGGGTTGGGGAGTCCAGAACGAGAGGGCAGAGGTTTAAGGTGAGTGTGGAAAGATGAGAGACCTGAGGGGCAATTTTTTTCACGCAGAGTGGTACGTGTATGGAATGAGCTGCCAGAGGAAGTGGTGGAGGCTGGTACAATTGCAACATTTAAGAGGCATTTGGATGGGTATATGAATAGGAAGGGTTTGGAGGGATATGGGCTGGGTGTTGGTAGGTGGGACTTGATTGAGTTGGGATATCTGGTTGGCATGGACTGGTTGGACCAAAGGGATTGTTTCCATGCTGTACATCTGACTCTACATAGTAACCACCGAAATAGTGCTTTGTGTCTTATGTATTTTAATAATTCTAGCTACTTTTTATTTAATGCACCATTTATTCCATTGGATTAGATCCCAATAGAAATACTTCCCTTTGCAATCTTTGTAATTCAATGCTAAGAGACTGGGCAAAACTGTGGCCGAAGTTCAACGTAAACAAGTGCAAGGTTGCCCATTTTGGACCAAAGAAGAATACTTCAAGGAACTTTCTGGATAGTATGAAGTCAACTACATTGGATCCAAAGAGACTTGTGTTCAAATGCATGGGAGTTGAAAAAGTGATGAAGAGATGTAGAAAATATCAAGAAAGCTAATGGAATTCTAGCCTTTCTTTTAGACTGGAGTACAAGGATGCAGTATTTGTGCTGCGCTATACAAGATCCTGGTTAGATTCCATTGGAGTACTCTGGGCAGTGCGCACCTTACAAAGGATATATTGGCCTAGAGACAAATGATGTCTTAGAGTAAAGTTATGAGGAAAGATTAAATAAATTGGGCCTGTTTTGTCTAGAATTTAGAAGGTCAAGGGGTGATTGATCCAAGCCATTAAGATATTACAGGAAAAGACAGGGAAGATAAAGAAAGAAAGAGGGATTCTTGAACTAGGGGGCATAGTCTGAAAATAGGGGCCAGACCACTGGAGATATTAGGAAGCACATCTGCACAGGTTGTTTAGAATGCCCTCCCACAAATGAGAATTGATGCAAGAATAGGAGTTTTAATCTGAGAAATTTTTAAGCAAAAGGAATATGGGTTAAAGGTAACAATGTGGAATTAGGCAAAAAATCAGCCATGATCTCAATGGATAGTGGAGCAGGCTTGAACGACCAAATAGCCTCTTCCTGTTCATTTTATTAAAAATGGTCAATCCTACCATGGCAGATGGTGAAATTGAGTTTAATAATAATTAGAAAAGGTAGCCTGCTGTAATATACTGTGCTTTTTTTTAATGATTCAGATGGGCTTTTCTTCTAATATATCATGGAAGAAAACCTGCCATCCTTACCTGGACTGGCCTGTTGGTGACACCAGATGTGCTGCAATGTAGTTGAATGTATTGCCTACTAGTTAACTGGAGATAGGTAACAAAACAAATGAAGTTGTTCTCCCACAGTGAATTTTTAAGAAAATCACTGACCAAGCTTTTGTGATTGGGTGTTTTGTTCTGGAAGCTCGCTGTGAAATGTATTGTGTAAGTCACTACACAAAGCAGTTTAGCAATGTTATATATTTTGTTGCCTTCTCGTTAGTTGGTGCTCTCGCTCGCTATGTAGGCTCTGTGTCAGGAAGAGCAATTTTGCTTGATGTGCCTGGAATGAAAAAATATAGACTGTGTGGGTGAGAGTTGTGGCTCAAGAGTTTTTTGAGCAAGTCACAAGGATGATACGGCAGGGCTGAGTATTGTCTACGTGAACTTTTTAGCAAGTACTTTGACAAGGTTCCTGAGGTTCACAGAAGATGAATCACTATTAGATCCATGGGTCATACAATCTAAGACTAGTGAAAGGGTATTTTTCTAACTGGAGATCTCATGATTGCAGGGATCAGTGGTGCCCACTGTTTGTTTCAAATCACTTCTGTTACAATGGAGATGGCAAGTGTGATGCTGGAAAGGCACAGTAGGTCAGACAGCACCCAAGGAGCAGGAGAACTTACATTTCAGGTGTAAGCCCTTCATCAGCAATTTCTGAAGGGCTTTTACCTGAAACGTCAATTCTCCTCTGCTGCCTGACCTGCTGTGCTTTTTCCAGCATCTGCAATCCACATTTCTGCCAACAAGGCAGGTGGTCTGATTAGTAAACTTGCGAACAAGATTTGGGGATCAGTGGACAATGAGGATTTCCAGAGGATACAGCAGAATTATTGGTAGGCTAAACACTTGGATGGCAGATGGAATTTAATCTGGACAAATGGGAGGTAATTCATTTTGGAAGAGCTAATTGTCAGAGGCTTACAGCAAGAAACAGACCCATTGGTCCAAATGGTCCACACTGACCAGATATCCCAATCTAGGTAATCTCATTCCACCAACATTTAGTGTCACGGTCATACAGCATGGAAACAGACCCTTTGGTCTAACCAGTCCATGCTGAACATAAACCCAAACTAAAGTGGTCCCACCCACCTGTTTCTGGCACATGTTCCTCCACATCTTTTCTATTCATATATCCATGCAAATGTCTTTTAAACATTATACCCACAACCACCACTTCCTCAGGAAGTTCATTTCACAAGCAAACAACCATCTTTGTTTTAAAAAAAAAATGCCCTGATGTATTTTTACAATCTCCTACCTTTTCATTATTTATAAACTTCTATCAGGTCACCTCTCAACCTCCTGCACTTGTATCTCTCTAAACCTTTCCTGTGCATACACCTTCCAGATGCTTTATAAATGTTGTAATTGTACCAGACTCCTCCACTTCCTCTGGCAAATGGGTCTAAAGTAATTTAGGATATCTGGTCAGCATGGATGAGTTGGGCTGAAGGATCTGTTTCTATGCTGTACAACTCTGTAACTGTGTATATTCCAATAAAATAGTGCCATGATAAAGTCAGCAGCTGCAAAGCAGTCAGTTAATCTTTGTTGGAATGGCCTTTAGAACTTTTTTCAGGACTAAATTTAAAGTTAGTTGGGCAAGTCATATTGAAGTGCTTTAAACCTCCTTCTGGTGGCTCAATGGTTAGCACAGCTGTTTCACAGCACCAGGGACCCGAGTTCACTTCCCACCTCTGGCCACTATCTGGGGAGTTTGCTCATTCTTCCCGTGTGTGTATGGGTTTCCTCCCACAATCCAAAGAAGTACAGAGCAGGTGAATTAGCTGTGCTAAATTGCCTATAGTGTTAAGTGTATTAGGCGGGGCTAAATGTATGGGAATGGGTTACTCTTCAGAGAGTCGGTGTGGACGTATTGGGCTAAATGACCTGTTTCATACTGTAGGGAATCTAATCTACTGGAAGATCGTATGATTGTAATAGTATGGGTTTTGAAAAGGCATTTAACCAACTGCTATGTAACTGGCTTGTCAGTGAAGTTTTGAGTTGATGGAATGAAAGGAAGAGCGGCAACATGGCTATCAAGATGTCTGTGTGACAAACACTTAATGATGCAATAATCTTTTTTCAAACTGGATAACATTTTATAGTCTTTCATGAGATTTGTTGAAGGGGTTAGAAACTTTAGCTATAAGGATAGATTGGAGGGTTGTTTTCCTTTTAGAAAGGTAGCTTAACTGTAGATTTTATAGAGGTGCTCTGAATCATGAGGGATTTGTCAGCGTTACAAGGGAATCTTATTTTTGGTAGGCAAACATGAGAATCAGAGGAACATGCTTCTTTGCCAAAGAAACATTGGCATCATGAGAATGTTTTTAGTGATTCTATCGCAACAAAACTATTAAAATCATTATGGGGTTCAGATGCACTTTTTAACAGTTATTGTTTCCAGGTACTAAACAGCTACAATATTGGAAATGTGGTACGCCAGTAGAAAAGATCTCCCAGATGTGGTTGGGGAGGGGATCTAATGTGCTTCTCCATGTTCTCCTCTTTCCCCCTACCATCTTCCGGGTCCCTTATGAAAACCATTCATTCTTTAACGAGATGTAAGTGGAAAGCAAAGTTCGTTTGACACCATCCCAGCAAACTCTTCAAGATAAGGATCTGAAAGCATTAAAACAAAATAAAGGTCCTTTTGATTCTTCTGGAAATCCAAAATAATAAGTGAAACAGTCTCACCTGAGGCAATGTATTAAAATCAAATGTGAATGAAAAAGTTGTTTACAGACTGAAACAAAGCTAGTAAACTAAAATAACACTGACTGGGCTGACAGTGCACCCAGCACCTGTGGTGCCCACTGGTTTCAAGGCTTTGATCATGCTGGTCAGCGTAACATGGATAGCAGTTAAAAAGGCAGCCATGTTGCTATAGATCTGGAGTCACATTTAGACTACAGCAGGCAAACTTCCTTCCTCCAAATGCAACAGTGAAGCCGATGGCTTTGTTTTTGAATAGCCACCCGCTTACATGGTGGTTATCAGTCTAGTTCAGTACCATAGCAATAACCTGGAGTCTTGAGTTACCAGTGCAATGACATTATTGGTACTCCACCATTTTCTCCATACTTGAATAAATACTGTGGCAATGCTAGTAATTAAAATTGCAAAGTTTTACATGCAAGCTAATTGTACTGTATGTAATTGCCTCCAAGAAACAAATGTAATAGTGTATGCTTGTTTTTATGTATCAAATTATACATGAATGCCAACATTCAGTGAGTGAGCTTTTAATTTCTCCATTTGCACAGTTCCTAAGTGTATTAATGTTGAAATCTCACAGTACTATCAAGTTGCATTTGGCTCACTCCTGCCCTTTTTTTTTCTACCTCATCAAAAAAAAAATTGAAGATGTTTGCTGTCAAAATGGGATAAGGTTTCATGCTATACATCTGAGTAGTTATGTGATTTTTGTTTTTATTAGTCAAAAACTATAAGCTGAAGGCAAACCATTTTCTGTGCTGTAAACATGCCTCTATCATTGGCAGATATAATCCATATCAGTTTTTTTTTTGGGAGGGTAAGTGATTATCTCCCAACTGTTGAAACTGCTGCAATGTTTTTTGAGTTAATGCACTGAGGCAGAAAGGCTTCATTTAATGCTGAAATTAAATGTACCCAAATGTTTCACATAAGGGGATCATACCTGGTCCATATTGGTTGCAAGTGAAAACTGGTACAAGTGGGTACTGAAGATTGGGCTAATAATTGCACATCCAGAAGTGCAAGTCATCCCTTAATGGTGAATCAGTTGCAAATTGTTTTTTTTTAAAACTATAGATTAGATTAGATTACTTAGATTAGATTACTTACAGTGTGGAAACAGGCCCTTCGGAAAATCTAAAAGCTGTATGCCAGAACAAAATGAGGAGTAGGTGAGATATTAAAGAGTTAACTTACTTTACTGACCCGCAATAAATTGTGTCCCGGGGGTAAGGTGGCGTGTCTTTGCCTTTATAGGTGGAATGTGGGAGGTTTACACGGCTATTTCCTTGCCATTTAGGGATGATTTACATTTTCATCCAGAAATCAATAAGAACATTACAGTTGGAATTTAACTATTCCCCTATAGTGGGCGGCACGGTGGCACAGTGGTTAGCACTGCTGCCTCACAGCGCCTGAGACCCGGGTTCAATTCCCGACTCAGGCGACTGACTGACTGTGTGGAGTTTGCACGTTCTCCCCGTGTCTGCGTGGGTTTCCTCCCACAGTCCAAAGATGTGCGGGCCAGGTGAATTGGCCATGCTAAATTGCCCGTAATTTTGGGTAAGGGGTAAATGTAGGGGTATGGGTGGGTAGCGCTTCGGCGGGTCGGTGTGGACTTGTTGGGCCGAAGGGCCTGTTTCCACACTGTAAGTAATCTAATCTAAGTAATCTAATCTAATCTATAGTTTTAA
Organism: Hemiscyllium ocellatum; assembly: GCF_020745735.1. Lineage (NCBI taxonomy): Eukaryota > Metazoa > Chordata > Chondrichthyes > Orectolobiformes > Hemiscylliidae > Hemiscyllium > Hemiscyllium ocellatum. The sequence continues at coordinate 134,185,644 of NC_083405.1, forward strand.
AAAAAACAATTTGCAACTGATTCACCATTAAGGGATGACTTGCACTTCTGGATGGGATGGGAGGTCGGATGGTCATTGCATTGTATCTTGAGTGGAATGTGATTGAGGGGGTGGCTGAGGGTTGAATTGTGGGCAATACGACCTGTGGTGTTGAGAGTTTTGTATAAACAAAAGACTGTTTCCTTTGTTTGGTGAGAGCTTTTGCCCCAACCCCGCAAGTTCTGCGAGGTGTGTTAAAGGTTCCTCCAGAAAACTTGTACTGTGCTTAATAAATTTAGTTGCTTGTTCACAATGTTGCTGTTGCAATTGCATCAAGTGTGTAAGAATCTCAAGAGTAAAAGAGCCTAACATAGGTGGTTAGGCACTTTGAGAAAAACTTAAATACGAATATAGAAGGCAAGAAGACCGTGTAAACTTAAACAGGGAGTCGAGAGCAAATGTGCCTTTTGAGATCAAGCCATTGACTGAAATCTTATTTCACTGGGGGGGGAGGAGGAGGCCAAACATTAACAAAGTGCTTTTACAAAGATCAGGAATACTGCCTGAAACCCTAATTAGGAAGTTTTTGTGGCTATGAACTAGGAGAGATTTTTTTAAAATCTACAAAGTTGTAGAAAATTTAGACAAACATATGAAAAGTGGGGGTAAAAAATGAGGTCTGCAGATGCTGGAGATCACAGCTGAAAATGTGTTGCTGGTCAAAGCACAGCAGGCCAGGCAGCATCTCGGGAATAGGGAATTTGACGTTTCGAGCATAAGCCCTTCATCAGGAATGAGAGAGAGTAGCCAAGCCCCCTACCTTTTATCTTAGCCTGCTTGGCTGCTCTCTCTCATTCCTGATGAAGGGCTTATGCTCGAAATATGAAAAGTGGGGGCCAGGCAACCTTAACACAGGTGGATACTCTTAGGATAGAGTGCTTTAGGAAGACACAAAATGCTAAAATATGACGTATGTCTAGTGGTTTTGAAGATAAGTTGGGGGAACTGATTTACTGATGACAAGGAAATCAACTTTAAAAAATGTTAGCAACTGGTGCCTGTGAATATGAATCTATTAGCCATAGAATTAATTGATTTTTATTATTGAATGCATTTCTGCTGGTAGATTTGCTTAAATTAAATACCTTGTGGACCTCCAAAACAGGAACCAAATGCAGTGAGTTGTTCTGAAAGTGTGTATGGTCTAACTAATGCCTCTAGAGGTTTGTACTACTTAGTACGGTCTATTATTAAAATTTAGTTATCTTCAGTTAGTAGCAGGTCTTTGAACTATGCCATGAGAAGCAGCTTGCAGGTTGTTTTGCAGGAATGGAACCATTAATTTGAAAATTGTCGTCATAAATGGATTTCAGACCTGAATATGGAAGTCAGGTTTCTAGGACTTCTGAATAGATTAGATTCTAAATTGGACAATGGATTGAATGTCATTTGCATCAGCAGTCTTGTTTGAAAAATGCTAACACCATGCTGTTAGTAAAGTACGGTTCACAAAGATGCAACTGCATCCAAAATTGAAGTTGAATTACAATTGGAAGGCTGGGTTGACTGATGCCAGTATTCAAGTTGAAAGTAACTTCATAAATTCTCTCTTCTGGTGAACAAAAACTCAAATATTGAAATTGGAACATTATGATTTAAGTGAGGAGCCAGAAACAAAATCCAAAGTTGATGGATGAACTCGGGTATGGCAACATCTATGGTGAGATGTAACTTTTTTTTTGGATCTAGCGAGCTTTCCTCAGAACGGATTATAAGCCAGGAACAGCTAGTGTATATATGTTGAAAATGAGCTGGAGCTGAAGGGGGGGGCTGGACAAATGGTTGGACAGAAGAAGTGGTAAACGTCAGCTGAAGAGAATGAATAGCTGCTGAGGGGGGCCATTAGTAGCTGACAGTGGGATAGGAAGGTAAGCTCAGTGTGGGCTCTGTTAGAACACTGTAGCAAGCTCGAGACTGGGAATACGGTGCTGTGTTGAAATGGTGGGCAACCAGAAGCTCTGGATCATTTTTGTAGACAGGCGATTTTCTCTTTTGCAAAGTGGTTGTCCAGTCTGTGTCCCACTCTTTGTGGAGGAGTCCACTTTGAGCCTGAAAATTGATTTTAATGATGCTTGTGTTGATCGGGGTTGGATTCTAAAGTGGAGGGGGTGCTTTTTTTTTTTCCCTTTTGGGAAAATGAGGTAAATATTTTCCGTTTTAGCTTGAAGCTAAAACGATCCAAAGGTACTCCAATTTTAGTGGCAGAAGCTCTTGCTCTTGATAAGGAGTAAATATAACACTTTATTAGCAAAAGCATTCAGAAGTTCTGATGGGCTCCGGCAGCTATTTTAGTGCTATGATGAAATATCACTGTAGGGTATTAGATACTGATGAAGCAACCTGTGACAGCTTAGTTATCTTTGCTTTTTGTTTTAAAAAAGAAAAATGCAGAAAATAACCAAATACGCGAGGTATGCTGGGAATGCCTCACCAAGACAGAGGTCTGTCAGGAGGCAGGTCTTGTAACATTCGAGCTCAGGCAGTTGAAAACCAAAGAGGTAACAGAACACATTGTGTGAAAGGCTCAGGAATGAGGCTGGGAGCCCCTGGGGTGGAGAGAGAAATGGTGGGGTTGGGAGGCAAAGGTAGCTGAGAGTGCAATAGGTAGATGGAGGTGGGGGTAAAGGTGATAGGTCAGAGAGGAGGCTGTGCCCATGTGTCCTGGTCTCCCTGCATAATGGAAACAAATTCCTAGTGTCCACATTTTCTAAACCATGCATTATCTTCAGTTTTCTATTAAATCTCCCCTCGACCTTCTAAACTGGAATATGATTCCAGGATCCTCAACCGTTCATTGTATGTTAGGCCTACCATTCCAGGGATCATCTGTGTGAATCTCAGCTGGATACGCTCCAGTACCAGAATGTACCTGAGGTGTGGGGTCCAAAATTGGACACAGTATTCTAAATGGGGCCTAACTAGAGCTTTATAAAGTCTCAGAAGCACATCGCTGCTTTTATATTCCAACCCACTTGAGATAAATGACATTATAATTGCTTTATTAATCATGGGCTCAACCTGCAAGTCAGCCTTGAGAGAATTCTGGGCTAGCACTCCCAGATCTTTGTATTTTGGCTTTGAGTTTTCTCACTGTTTAGGAAATGGTCTATGCCTACATTCTCTTTTTCTAAATCTTTCTGCAGACTCCACACCTCTGTACTATCTGCCTGGCTGCTTAACTTCATATCACTGGCAAACTTTGCCAGAATGCCCCCAATCCCTTCATCAAGATCATTAATATATAAACAGCTGCGGCCCCAACACTGAACCCTGCGGGACACCTTGTCACCAGCTGCCGTTCTGAAAAAGAACCTTTTTTATATCAATTCTCTGCCTTCTGTTAGACAGTCAATCCTCAATCCATGCCAGTAGCTCACCTTAACACCATGGGTCCTCACCTGATGCAGCAGCCTCCTGGCCTTTTGGAAGTCTAGATAGATAACATCCACTGGGTTTCCCTGGTCTAACCTACTTGTTACCTCTTCAAAGAATTCTAACAGGTTTATCAGGCATGACCTCCCCTTACTAAATCCATGCTGACTTGTGCAAATCTGACCCTGCACTTTCAAGAATTTAGAAATCTCCTTAATGATGGATTCTGGAATTTTACCAATAATAGAGGTTAGGATAATCGGCCTTTAATTTTCCATCTTTTGTCTTGATCCTTTCCTGAGCAAGGGGGTTATAAGTGCTTTTTTTCCCAATCATCTGGGATTTTCCTTGACTCGTGACTTTTGAAAGATCACAACCAAGGCCCTTGCTGTTTCCTCAGCCACCTCCCTCAGAACTCTAGGATGTAGCCTATCAGGGCCAGGGGATTTATCAATTTTTAGACCTTTTTAGATTTTCTAGCACTCTCTCTCTTTTGTAATGGCTACTGTACTCCACTCTGCCCATGACTCTTTGTTTGGATATTACTCGTGCCTTCCACTGTGAAGACTGATGTAAAGTACTTCAGCTATTTTTTATCTCCTATCACAAGTCTTCCTACATCAATTTTGAGTGGCCCAATTTCTCCTTTTTTCCTCTTGTTTGTTTCTTATGTATTGAAAAACTTTTTGACTATCGTTTCTAATATCACTAGCTAGCTTACCTTCATACTTGATCCTCACCTTCCTTATTTCTTTGGGAAGACTACAAAAACAGAGGATAACAATCTTCTGATTTTTCCCAGTGCTTTTGGCCACTTTATAGGCTCTCTTCTTCTTTGATATATTTAGTGATTTCCTTTGTTAGCCATGTCTAATTCCACCTCCCCACCCCACCCCGATAATATTTCTTTGAGATGAACCTCTGTACTGTGTCCTCAATTACACCCCAGACTCCTGCCATTGTTGCTCTACTGTCTTCCCCACTAGGCTGTGCTTCCAGTCAATTTTTGTCAGTTTCTCTCTCATGCCCCTGTCATTACCTTTTTATTTAACTGTAACACCATTACATCTGATTTTGCCTTCTCTCTTTCAAACTGCAGACTGAACTCCTCATATTATGATCACTGACTCCTAAATGTTCCTTACTTTAAGATCTTTTATAAAGTCTGGCTCATTGCACAACACTATAAATCCAGAATAGCTTGATCCCTTGTTGGCTCCATCACAAGCTGTTCCAAAAAGCCATCCTGTAAGCAATCCATGAATTCCCTTTCTTTGGGTCCACTGGCAACATTATTCACCCAGTCCACTGCATATTGAAGTCCCCCATGATCACAGTGACCTTGCCTTTCTGACATGCTCTCTTTCCTGGTACATTTTGCACCTGTGGTCCTGGCCACTTGGGAGGTCTGTACGTAATTCCCATTCTGGTTTTTTGCCTTTGTGGTTCCTCAACTCCACCCACACAAACCCTACATCATCTGACCTTATGTCATTTAGTGCCATAGATTTAATTTCATTCTTAACTTAACAAGGCAACCCCGCCCCCTCTGCCCACCTCCCTGTCTTTTCAATAAATTGTAAATCCTTGGATGTTTAACTGCCAGTCTTGAACAATGACTTGTGCCATTAATTCATCTACTTTATAAATACTATGAGAATTCGGGTAAAGTGCCTTAATGCTAATTTTCTTATCCTCATGATTGTCTTCATCTCTAGTAATATGTCCTAAGCTATCCATTATTTTGCTTCATTCCCAGTCTAACCTGCTGCTTATCTTTCTACTTGACTCCATATTCCCTGTTGCTTTCCTTTTCCCTTATTTATCCTTTTCGGCAGAACACTGGTTCACGTGGAGACTGTGTCCCATCGGTACAGATTGGTTGTGGAACGGATGCCAATGCTTGTGTCCCATGAAATGGAATCCCTCTTTCCCACACTAATCTTAGCCATGTGTTTACTTCCTTACTTAACCTATGCCAATTAGCACGTGGCTCAGGCAGTAATCCAGAGATTGACCCTCGAGGACCTGTTCTTCCATTTCCTTCCTAGTGCTTGTTACTCCCCAAACAAGTCCTCCTTTCTAGCATTGGCACTAACAATGTAGGCAATGTGGATCACAACAACTGGATCTTCTCCCTCCCATTCCAATATCTTTTCAAGCCCGTCGGAGATGTCCTTCACACTGGCACCGGGCAGGCAACACATCATACGGGATCTTGATCTGGTTTGTAAGATGATACTATCTGTCCTCCTAATTATAGAATTCCCTCTTACAACTGCTTGTCTTTTTTGCTTCCCCCTATTGAATGGCCTTCTATACCATGATGCTGTGTCAGCTGGCTCATCCTATCCACAGTACTTTTCCTAATCCATAGGGGAAGCAAAAATCTCATACCGTTGGGCAAGGTAGAGGGCTGATGCTCCTCCATTCCTGCATTCAGAATCTCCCTACGAGCTTGCACTACTGTCACACCATGTTGTTCCTGATCACTAACTGAATTTGAATTACATTAATCTACTGTGTGACTGCCTCTTGAAACAAGGCATCCAGGTAACTCTTTCCCCCTCCCGAATGTGCTGCACTGTTTGAAGCTCTGATTCCAGATCATCATTTCTGATCCAGAGTTCTTCCAGCAACCAGTACTTGCTGCAGATGTGGTCACTGTCATTCACAATTGAATCAGCTAGCTTCTGCATCATATAGCTGCAGCACATCACCTGTCCAGTCATCTCCACTTATTTAATTTATGCAAATTAGTTAAGTAATTTCTAGTACTTTTCTATGATCTTATTCAACTAACCAACTAATAGTAAACTCTTAATCACACAATACACAAGAAATATCAATTGAAATGCCTTCGCTTAGCAACACACAAATCCTCTTTTTGTTTTTTGGTTAGAGGACAACGACGGGTGGGAGACACTACATCTGTATGGTTCTGGATTATGCTGCTGCCCAAATATACACCCAGCAGCAGTCCTCTGCACCTTGCAGTGGCCTCTCCCTCTGCTGCTCCTTTAAAAACTGTTCTCGTGCTCTCTTCCTGGCAGCCCTCATTCCTCTCTGCCCTCCCTCCTTGCTGCTCTAAAAATGGAGACCTGGAGGGGTTCTGTCCTTGTTGTGTTTGGAGGGGTAGGGTTCGAGGGCAGAGGTGCAGGATGTGGATGAGGTGCATTGGAGGGCATCATCAACTAGAAAGAGAAATTGTGGCCTTGAAAGGAGGCGGCCAATTGGTGTGTTCTGTGGTGGAACTGGTCCTCCTGGAAACAGATGTGGCAGGGGAATTGGGAATGACGATAACCTGTCCTGAGCTTCCAACGTAGATGTGATTGGTCAAGAAAGTACAATAATGCCTCTTAGACATCTCAGGAAATTTGGTGTGTCCATAAGGACCCTCGCCAACTTAGACAATATGCTTTCTACAGTGTATATCTGTATGTGCAAAACAGCCTGGTTTGACAACTACTCTGCCCAGGACAGCGAGAAACTACAGGAGGTTGTTTGTGCAGCCCAGACCATCATGGAAGCCAACCTTCTATCCATGGATTAGTCTAGAGTGGTGCTGGAAAAGCACAGCCAATCAGGCAGCATCTGCTGATGAAGGGGTTTTGCCCAAAATGTCTTTTTTTTTTCCCCTGCTCCTCAGCACCACTCTGATCTAGACTGATTTCCAGCATTGGCAGTCCTCACTTGTCCCTAGTTGATTCTATCCATGGACTCCCATTTATGTGGACCATTCCATGGAAAGACTGCTAATGTTATCAAAAACCCATTGCACCCTGGTAATGCTCTCCTTAGGCCTCTTCCAACAGGCAGAAGATACAGAAGCCTAATTTAAATGAAATCAACCATGATGACACCACTTAATTCAATGTCTTTGATTGGTCAAACCCTTGGAAAGTTTGAGAAGGTAGCAGGAAGGTGCAAAAACCTGGCCCTGGCAGGCATTGACCTAAACCCACTTCATAGCCTAACTGGAGATATGTATGGACATGGCAGAGACCAGAGCAGCTTGCCCTCTGACAAGAGACAGATGAAATCAACCAAAATGGACCAAAGATTTGTGGTTAGCACTGCTGCCTCACAGCACCAGGGTTCAGTTCCTGCCTCGGGCGACTCTGTGGCGTTTACACATTCTCCCTGTGTCTGCGTGGGTTTCCTCCCACAATCCAAAAATGTGTAGGTTAGGTGAATTGGCCATGCTAAATTGCCTGTGGTGTTAGATGAAGGGATAAATGTAGGGGGATGGATTGCGGGTTGGTGTGGACTTGTTGGGCCGAAGGGCCTGTTTCCACACTAAGTAATCTAATCTAATTTGATGAACTAGCAAAGTTTACAAGTATTTGAGAAGCATTTAAGTTGCTAAAGAATCACAATTGAGATGTTAAAATTGTAATGTTTTTAATTCTCTTGTTATCTTCGAATAAAGTGACTTCCTGCTGGTTCATGGTGTCATCCTTTCCCTTTTGCCAGCAAAGGTACCTGGGTAAATTAATATCATGTATACTGGTTGAGGAGTCAGCAGGATTCTAGAGCTGCCCTGTTCCAGTCAACACTACATAATTCTGTGAACGAAACACCATTGCAGATTGATTTATTGCCATCTTAAAATGAGAAACGTCAACTCTCCTCTTCAGATGCTGCCTGACCAGCTGTGTTTTTCCATCGTTGCCCTCTTTATATTCCTATGCTTGTCTAAAAGCCTTTTAAATGCCCCTGTCATATCTGCCTCCACTGCTGCACTTGGCAGTGTGTTCCAGACTTGTACCACTGTTTTTAAAAAAAACTTACCCTCCCATTTCCTTTTGAACTTTGTCCCTCTTTTTAAATGCATGCCCACTAGTTTTAGATCTTTTTACACAGGTATCCTCAAGTGAGTGGTGAGAGGATAAGATAAACATTTGACCAATACTTTAAGTTTTTTTTAATTTACAAAAGTTCTTTAAAATTAAAGATCCTCTAGAGTAGCCATCTTAAACGTTAAGAATCCTGCTGTGAAACTGCAAGAATTTATTAAATAAATCTGGCGCATAAAATGAATTGGTTAAGTCTGATATCTATCTAATACTCCCTAAAATAAAACCAAGAACTGCAGTCGTTGGAGAAACTAGTCTGGCAGGAATATGGAAAAGGTAAATGACGAGGTCTTGGAGGTGGGGGAGTCCAGAAATAGAGGGCATAGATTTCAAGTGTGAGGGGAAAGATTTAAACGGTTACCCTTTTCCCACAGAGTGGTGCATGTGTGGAATGAGCTGCCAAAGGAAGTGGTGGAGGCTGGTACAGTTAGTGTTTAAAGGTTTGAGTGGGTATATCAGTAGGAAGGGTTTTGAAGGATATGGGCCAAGTGCTGGCAAATAGCTGGTTGGCATGGACGAGTTGGACCCTAGGGCCTGTTGCTATGTGACTGACTGTCTGGCGAGAGTGCCTAGTAGTGTTTGGGTCCAGTGACAGCTCTGTTTTTGTTTCATCTGCTGTTCGCTGTTCAATCAGTTTAGAAATCTGTTTGAATATTGTTTCTGTTTTGGGTATTTCACTTTGGATATTAAACTTACAAACTTAATTTTTACAAGTTTCAACACTCAACATTCTTGTACAGTAGGGTATGTGCTGCTTAATGACCCAAATTGTGGTTTCTGCTCAACCTGTGTGCCCCATATGTAACCAGCTTCCTACTCACATCTATCAACAAGCATCCATTTGAGTCCAGGAATGGCAAACTTGGGAACTCACAACCTGGATTTTTGAGACATTTTTCTTTGAGTGACAAGCTCTGAATGACAGCATGAGTTGCCCTTGCTAACAGGTTGACTAGGCACATCCATTGTCCATTAAGCACCATGCAAAGTACTGAATATTATTCCTGAGCTAAGGGTAATAAAATATAAATTATTTTTTCCCTTAAACTTAATTTAAAATTGATTTTAAAGTTAAAATGTTCATTAATTATGTACTGTTTCGAAACTCAATATTTTCTTTATTTAAAGCAAATATTTTAGTACATGAATCTGCAGCACAAACATTCCATTGATACTGAGGGAACGTAACCTCATTTTAAACATTTGAGTCCAGAACTTCATGAGTTGATGCAAAATTAAGGTATGTAGCTGCCTTACTGTTGGGTATTAACATTTAATCTATAATTCTGCAATTGTGTAAATTCACTGGTAACCTCTTTGCAAAGCCTGTATGAGGAGTATTAGGATCTGAGCAGTGGACTGATTTTATTTATAGATAAGTTTCTTTTTTTGGTCATGTGCTTTTCTCAATCTACAGTAACTTCCACACAAAAGGATAACTTGCTTTCTTAATACTGTGTTTGAAGTATTTGAGAAAATTAAAATCCAATATTATGAATGAAGGTTAAACATGTGGGCTCTTGGCATGCAGGCAGGACTCATACTATAATCAGCCCCTTGTATGAGAACTATGTGCATTTCACTTGTGGGTTTGGCAATCGCCCATCAGGATCTAGGTAAGCCTATCCCCACGTTGAATAAGCCCTTGGGTGCTGAGGTTGGTCTGTATTATAGTTGCTTTCTTTTTTTGTTTTGATCAATGGCCTGGCTCTTGAATGCTGAACTTTGCTGATATCTCTATCCCAGCTAACGTATTGGGTAAGGTTATTGATCTTAAAGAAGTGGGACATTTTGTTTGTGTAGTTATTGTATTCATTCACTTCACACTTCAGCCTAGAGTGGCCACCACTGAACTGACTTTTCTGCTTTATTGGTAAAATTTTATTCTTATGGATATGTTCTCTTTGTCTATGTAGACACTTGTTATTTAAGCATAGTTTCCAACCCTCAACCTACTAATTAAGTCCAATATCAGAATTTTGATTTTTGAAATTGTCCCTTTTATTTCCGTTTTGTAGTGCATTCTTGCGGATTTCTTTGGCTTAGCTTCAAAAGATGAAGAATTGCATGATTTTCATGTTTGTACATTCATGCTTTTGAGACTATATTTTTCCTCCTCATCATCTTTGACCTGTTTTTCAGTCCTCCAAGTAATGGTTGACACTTTTCCTTCCCAAACTTGACCGTTGACCAGCTGAGTGGGACTACTCAAGTTTCATTTCTAACTAGTCTTTGAAGAATCTCAAACAATGAATTCCTTTTCTGTCAACTTGAGTGTTCCTATGAGGATAATTTCTGCTTCTCCAAATTTTCCAGCTACATTTCTGTTCATATTCAAATCCAGAGTGTTAGATTATACTTCTATGCTGATGACACCCAACTTTACCTCACAATCGCCTCTCTCCACTTCACTGCTGTTGCTTGTTTACATCCAGTAAAGTATAAATATACATTTTTCTCTAGGAAAACTGAAACCATTGTTTTCAGTCTGTCTTCCCGAGCTACCAGCTCAATCCTTCTCCCCAGCAATGGTCTGAGGTTGAATGACTTTGAAAGCTTGCTGTTAAGTTGATCAAGATGAATGACCAATCTCTCCATTTTTGTGCCATCTTCAGGTGGCCATTTTCCACCACTCTACTATTCCTGAACTCTTTCTTAATTTCAGCTCATCTGCTACTGAAACTCTCATCCATGTGCTTTTGTTTTGTATTATCTTGGGATTTGACCAGCCAGTGTGGTCCTGGCTGGTGTCTCATTCTAAACTCCATTAGGTTAAGACTGGCGCAATTTATAACAAATCTCCTTTCACTTCTCCCCTTGTTTGCTGGCTGTATAAGCCACAAAGATTCACTAATCTGTAAGTGGAGACTATTCCATCACACTCCTGACTTGTCTTACGTGTGGGGAGGCATTAGCCTAGTGATGATATTACTGCTAGACTATTAATCTAGATTCCCAAGTAATGTTCTAGGGACCTGAGTTTAAATACAGCCACAACAGAAGGTGGAATTTGAATTCAGTATGTTTTTTTAAAAAAAAAATTGAAAAGGGGGCCTACCACACACACAGTATAGTATTGGTTGAAAGGGGCTAGTTTGGGCCAAAGTGCCTGTCTCTGTGCTGTAGGACTCTGACTCTAAGAATCTTATGATGACTCTGGATCCATTGCCAATTATCAGGAAAAACCCATCTGTTTTGCTAATGTCTTTTTAAGGAATGAAACTGCCATTTTTACCTGGTGTGGCCTATGTGTGACTCTAGCGATTTCTTATTGCCCACCCCTAACTGACCAGAAAACAATTTAAATATTAACCAAACTGGTGACACCCTCATCCTGGGAATGAATAAAGGGGAAAATGACAGGTTTTGGGAGTCTGGCATTTGTTGCTTGCTGTAGACTTCTAGCCTCTGACATACTTTTGGACCTGTATGGTTAGCAGGTTAGCTAACATCCAAGGAGCTGGAGAATTGATGTTTTAACCCTTCATCAGAAATGTGCCTCCCCCCAAACCACCCAAGATTAAAAAGTTGATTTGCCACAGTCTTGCTATGATTCATGATGCCAGTCAACTAAATCTCTAGTCTTTGTCAAGGACATGGCTCTTACCTCCCTTCTGGAGTTTAGTCATTCTGGCTATGTTTTGAACCAAGGCTATAATGTGGTAATGAACTGAGTTGCTTTGTTGCGTAATCTGAGCATCAGTGACTATGTTAGACATAGAAACAAGGAGGAGGAGTAGGCCATTCAGCCCTTCATGGTGTAGCATATCAAAACAAGAATGGTCGGGGGTAATATAAGGCAAGTGTAATGCCTTCGCCGAAGGAGGTGGTTCTGAGGAAAGGTCGCTGGACCTAAAACATTAACTCTGATTTCACAAATGCTGCCAGGCCTGCTAAATGCTTCCAGCACCCTTGTGTTTTTGTGACTAAGGAAAAAGTGTTAAGGTTGCTGAAAAGTCTAAAGGTGGATAAATCACCTGGACCAGATGGGTTGTACCGTTGGGGTTCTGAAGGAGATAGCTGAGAGCACTGGTGGTGATCTTTTGAGGAATGATGAGTCAGGGAGGGTCCCAGAGGACTGGAAAATGGCTAATGTTGTACCTCTGCCTAAGAAGGGAAGGAAACAGCAAAACTGAGGTTGGGCTAATCCATTGATAACGTCCAAATTTTCAAAGATGGAGTCCGTAATTAAGGATGAGATTGTGGAGTATTTTTGAATGTGTGATAAAATAGAGCTGAGTCAGCACTGCTTCACGAAGGGTTGGTAATATCTAACAGAATTACCTCTACAAAGAATTATAACAAGCTCCTGTAATTTCTTCTGGCCAAGGGGATTTGTCCAATTCTCAAATCTTAAGTCTTCCTGCTACTTGCATTAGTCTGCTTAACTTTACAATTTGTCTTCTCAACTTCTGTACTCTCATCTCCCTTTTCTTGATTTAAAGATGGATATAAAGTTAGCAATTTTAAGATTTGTAGGTCAGGTTGATAAGTAAACTGAGCTGGAAGGGTTGTTTTAAGGAGTTTTATCACCATGCCTAGGTAACATCACAGAGTCTCCGGTGAAGTGCTAGTGTATGTCCTGCCTGTCTATTTATAGGTCTTGTTATGAAGGTGTAGAAATGTACTGTACCTTCTAAAGAGAATGAAGGACTTGGCAAGCATAGTGCTAGAGAACTTACAATGATCCAGCAGTTAGTACTGGCTGAATTGCTAGGAGACAAAAACGAATTTGAATTCAGTTTAAATTATACCCCAAAATACCAACCTCTAATCAAGTTTGTCAATACACTGAATTTAGTGTTTAAACACTAGTGAGACAATCCAATGCTTTGGGGTATAAGACTGAGGAAAATTGAACAGCTGGGGGAGAACTGCCAGGCCACCAGCATGTACAGATTGCCCAAGAAACAGTTCTCTTACAGGTATCTTTATCTGTCAATGACCTGTGAAACCGAAATCCTTAAGAATAAAATCTACAGAAGCAGATACAAAGGGAAGATGCGATAGTTGCCTGGTTTTAAAATTTGATTTGGTAAATTTTACTCTGAGGAGGGGGAGTCATCAAATCTGTATTACAAAAGGGAAAGTAGAAGATAGGTTAGAGTAAGGAGTTGTAAATAAGTAATTATTCTGTTATACTTAGTTTTAAAATAGCTCTTGGCCCCTCATTTTCAGATTACTGCACAGGATAAATGTTATGTTGCTGGTTTGAATTAAGCAGGCAGGTTTGCCTGTATTGTAATACTTAGTTTTTCAGGTGATAGAGATGTACAGCGTGAAAACAAACTTTTCGGTCCAACCCAATCCAGTCCCACCTGCCAGCACCCGGCCCATATCCCTCCAAACCCTTCCTATTCATAATGCCCATCCAAATGCCTCTTAAATGTTGCAATTGTACCAGCCTCCACTACATCCTCTGGCAGCTCATTCCATACGCGTACCATTCTGTCTGAAAGTGTTATCCCTGTAGGTCTCTCTTTTTTTTTATATCTTTTCCCCCCTCTCCCTAACCCTATGTCCTCTAGTTCTGGACTCCCCGACCTCAGGAGAAAGACTTTGCCTATTTACCCTATGCATGCCCCTCATAACGTTTTAAACCTGTATAAGGTCACCCCTTTGGTATCCGATGTTTCAGGGAAAACAGCCATAACCTGTTCAGCCTCTCCCTATAGATCAAATCCTCCAGCCCTGGCAACATCCTTGTAAATCTTTTCTGAGCCCTTTCAAGTTTCACAACAGCTTTCCGATAGGAAGGAGACCAGGATTACACACTGTTCCAACAGTGGCCTAACCAATGTCCTGTACAGCCGTGACATGACATCCCAACTCCTGTACTCTATACTCTGACCAATAAAAGAAAGCATACCAAACGCCGCTTATCCTATCTATCTGCGAGTCAACTTTCAAGGAGCTATGAACCTGCACTCCAAGGTCTCTTTGTTCAGCAACACTCCCTAGGACCTTACCATTAAGTGTACAAGTCCTGCTAAGATTTACTTTCCCAAAATGCAGCACCTCGCATTTATCTGAATTAAACTCCATCTGCCACTTCTCAGCCCATTGACCCATCTGGTTCAGATCCTGTTGTAATCGGAGGTAACCCTCTTCACTGTCCACTATCCCTGCAAACTTACTAACTGTACCTCTTATGCTCGCATCAAAATCATTTACATAAATGACAAAAAGGAGAGGACCCAGCACTGATCCTTGTGGCACTGCACTGGTCACAGGCCTCCAGTCTGAAAAACACCAACCCTCCACCATCACCCTCTGTCTTCTATCTTTGTGGCAGTTCTGTATCCAAATGGGTAGTTCTCCCTGTATTCCATGAGATCTAACCTTGCTAATCAGTCTCCCGTGGGGAACCTTGTCAAATACCTTACTGAAGTCCATCTGGATCACATCTGCTCTGCCCTCATCAATCTTTTGTTACTTCCTCAATAAACTCAATCACGTTTGTGAGACATGATTTCCCCACGCACAAAGCCATGTTGATGATCCCTAATCAGTCCTTGCCTTTCCAAATACATGTACATCCTGTCTCTCTGGATTCCCTCCAACAACTTGCCCACCATAGAGGTCAGGCTCACTGGTCTATAGTTCCCTGGCTTGTCCTTACCACCCTTCTTAAATAGTGACACCATGTTTGCCAACCTCCAGTCTTCCAGTACTTCACCTGTGACTATTGTGCAAATATCTCAGCAAGAGGCCCAGCAATCACTTCTCTAGCTTCCCGCAGAGTTCTAGGGTACACCTGATGATGACATCCTGGGGATTTATACACCTTTATGCTTTTCAAGACATCCAGCACTTCCTCCTCTCCTAATATGGACATTTTGAAAGGTGTCACCATCTTCCATATCCTTTACCGCAGTAAATACTGTTGCAAAATACTCATTTAGTACCTCTCCCATTTTCTGCAGCTCCACACACAGGCCACCTTGCTGATCTTTGAGGGGCCCTTTTCTCTCTAGTTACCCTTTTGTCCTTAATGTATTTGTAAAAACTCTTTGGATTCTCCTTAATTCTATTTGCCAAAGCTATCATGTCCCCATTTCTGCCCTCCTGATTTCTCTCAAGTATACTCCTACTTCCTTTACACTCTTCTAAGGATTCACCTGATCTATCCTGTCTATACCTTACATATGCTTCCTTTTTTTCTTAACCAAATCCTCAATTTCTTTAGTCATCCAGCATTCCCTATAGCTACCAGCCTTCCCTTTCACCCTGACCGGAATATACTTTCTCTGGATTATTGTTATCTCATTTCTGAAGGCTTCCCATTTTCCAGCCATCCCTTTACCTGTGAACATCTGCCTCCAATCAGCTTTCGAAAGTTCTTGCCTAATACCGTCATAATTGGCCTTTCTCCAATTTAGAACTTCATCTTTTAGATCTGGTCCATCCTTTTCCATCGTGGTCGCTGGCCCCAAAGTGCTCCGCCACTGATACCTCAGTTACCTGCCCTGCCTTTATGTAATTTCTGATTTTGTTTTCCCAAAGGAAGGTGGACTGGATCTAAGTCTCTGTTTATTGATTGAGTTTTGGTTAGAGTGCCATGTTTCTGATGCATGTCTTTGTTTTGCCTTTCCTAGGATGTGTTGTCCCAGTCAAAGTGGTGTCTTTCTTTGTGCTTAATGTTAAAAGATTAATGTCCAGAAAGAGTACAAATTTAATATTTTAATAAAGGGTTAAACTGCACTGACTTTGGGTGTGGATGTGAAAGAATGTGGGGAGGGGAAGGGAGAGAGAAGAGGAGAGAGTGTTGTCTTGAGTGGCATGTGACTGTGGGGGAGTGGCCAGAGTATCAGTAAGCATTGCAACTGACCTGTATAAAGGAGATGTGTTTTCTTTGAGTGCCTCACTTTGACCTGACTTCACATGCCTGGGAAGAGGGTCAAAGGGGGTCACCTAGCTTGTACTGTACTGTGCTTAATAAATTTGGTTGCTTGTTCACAGACGGTGTTAGTTGCATAGTGTGTAAAGAACCTCGGGAGTTAAAAAATTTAACATTTATGGAAACTTGGTGATAGTGGGTTGTGTCTTTGGTGGCTAGTTGGTGTTCATGTGTCCTGGTGGCTAGTTTCCTGCTTGTTTGTCAAATGTTTTTTATTTTGCAGTTCTTGCATGATATTTTGTAAGTAACGTTAGTTTTGCTGGTAGGATCTAATGGACCTTTCAGAATTTGGAACATTTAGCCAAATATTTGTCAGTAGCTAACACAGTTTTTTTTTCATTTTTTTTTGAGTGAGTTCTAAGCAAATGCATTCATGATTTGTAATTAGGGTCTTGGCTTAGTTGGTTGAATGGCAGATTTGCAAGGTAGAGTTATGTCAACAGTGGGTTCAATTCCTGCACTTGCTGAGGTTTACCATGAAGAATTCTCCTTCTCAACATCTCTCTCAACCTGAGGCATAGTGACCCTCCAGTGAACCATCTGAGAGCAGCACTGTGGTCAAGACAGACTATGGTGACTTCACTGCTTTTTAAAAAGTAGGTATCAAACTTTCAGAAAGAAAGTGAGTTATTGGTAACCAGATGCACTTCATCTTGAATTGCTAAAATTGAAATAGAGCAGACTTTGTACTGTTAAAGTTTGAAAATTGGCCCAATTAGGGGTTTTGTTCCACATTTGAATTATAGCATGATGGCATTTATACTTCCAATGCTGAGCCAGTAGGGTTTGCTGTTGTATATTTAGTCCCAACTAGAATTATGGCTTGCATATCTATTTTTAGATTCAAAAAGTGAAACTGGTATAAATCAACTCATTTGTTATTGTGTGCAGTCAGAGTACAGAATCGGTGTTAATGACAGTATGTCTTGGTAGAAATTGTATTCATTCTTTATTTCCATTTAGAATTTGTTGAAAACCTCATTAACACTGCTAAAGCAATGTCAAACTATTAATTTTTGTAGCAGCAATCCCTTATGAAATCCTCCTTCTCTAAATGCATTACACCCAAATACTAGCTCACTTTTTAATAAATCATCTAATGGCTTGGGGTCATAACGACATTAAATTGTATATTGCCTTTGTCAATTCTGTTGTTTTAAAGCCTTTGTGAAAAGCTTTGAGCTATTGAGGTGATATGTGACAGCTTATTTAAAAACAAATATTTTATTCATGGGGCTGCAGTAATTGATATGGAATATCTTCAGTCACAGCATGATGTACTAAAATTAAAAATGCTGATCAATTGCTTTCTTTGCTGTCCTATTTCAGGTTGCAAGTACATTTTGAGGCAAGTATTTATAGTTGAGTTTAGTGTGAAGTCCTGTGACCAGTGGGAGTAAATTCCAATGTTATGACTATCTTGGATGGAGTAGAGATTTGTGATGGAGACTTCAATCAGAATATCTGTATGCAGGGTATGAAAAAGCATTTATGCTCCACTTAATCAGTGAGGTGATCAAAAACCCTGTATACTAGGATCTGAAATCCTTCTGTTAACCAGCATGGGTCCTGCAGTTGAGCAGTTTTCAGTTACATTGAGAATCGAAGATACTTTCTGAGCAACAAGATTTAAGAGGAGATCTAAGTCAACTCCTGGGTGTTATTAGAAGTATTGATCAGATCATTTTGTGAAAAGGTATATCTATTGGGCAGCACGTTTCTTTTCTTTTCTTTTTATCTAGGTTGCAATTTTACACGACTGAAATGCAGTGTCAAGATACGCAAGACCAGCAACACTTTTTTTTAAAGAAAGGAATTCATAGCCTTTTCTTAAAAGGAGTAGTTTAGATAATTGAAAAATGAAAATTCGCCCTGCAAGAGACAAAAATTAGTTCTTGCAAGGAATTAGCATTGACATACTAAGTTAAATGACTGCCTTCATGTTACAAAGTACTGGTTTATCTGTCAGTCGAGTTTGGCCATTGATTTAAATTTTGAGCAAAATCAAGTGACAATTTGAGCAAGGCATGCGATTACTGTGGTTGTTTTTACATAGTGCATTTATACAAGGCATAGGCTTGGGGAAGATAGCTACAATGAAATAGAAGCTTAATCTTACAATGTTCCTTAAGGTTAGTTCAGTCAATTAGTCAAAAACTGATAGCTATTAGAGACGTGGCTTAGAGATGGACATGACTGGCAGCTTAATGTTCTAGGATTCAAATGCTGTAGGAAGAATAGAAAGGGGTGGGGTGGGGGCTTGCAAGAGTACTGTTTTTAAGGGATAGCATTACAGCTATATTTGACAATATTCCTGGAAATATATATCCAAGGAAGTTATTTGGGTAGAACTGAAATAGGAAAGGGATGATCACCTTATTGGGATTGCATTATATACCCCCCAGCTCTTCTCTCCTCCTCCTACCCTGCGCCCCCCCCCCCCCCATAGTCAGGAGGAAATTGAGAAATTTGTAAAGAGATCTCCGTTATCTCAAAGAATAGTGTGGTTAATGGTAGGGGATTTTAACTTTCCAAACATAGACTGGAGCTGCCATAGAGTTTAAGGTTTAGATGGAGAGGAATTTAAGTGTACAGAAAAATTTTCTTATTCAGTATGTGGATATATCACCTAGGGGAATAAGGCAGGGCAGGTGACTGAGGTGTCAGTGGGGGGAAACACTTCTGCAGTGACCATAATTCTATTAGTTTTAAAAATAGTGATGAGAAGGATAGACTGGATCAAAAAGTTGAAGTTCTAAATTGGAGGAAGACCAATTTTGATGGTATTAAGCAGGACCTTTCAAAAGTTGATGGAGGTGGATGTTTACAGGTAAATGGATGGCTGGAAAGTGGGAACCCTTCAGAAATGAGGCAAAAATCTCCAGAGACAGTATATTTCGGTTAGGGTGAAAGGCAAGGCTGGTGGGTGCAGGAAATGCTGGATGACTAGAGAGATTGAGGGTTTGGTTAAGCAGAAGAAGGCAGCATATGTCATATATAGACAGGATAGATCGAGTGAATCCTTAGAATATAAAGGCAGTAGGAGTATACTTAAGACAGAAATCAGGAGAGCAAAAGGGGTCTTGAGAGCTTTGGCAAATAGGGTTGAGGAGAATCCAAAGGGATTTTGTAAATACATCAAGGACAAAAGGGTAACTAGGGAGAGAATATGGCTCCTCAAAGATCAGTAAGGCAGCCTGTATGTGGAACTGAAGTAGATGGAGATACTAAAGTATTTTGTATCAGAGTGGAAAAGGACATGGAAGATATAGAAATTGGAGAAATAGGAGGACATCTCAATGTCCGTATTTCAGAGGTGGTGGTGCTGGATGGTCTTAATGCATTAAGTTGGTAAATCCCCAGGACCTGATCATGTGTATCCTAGAACTCTCTGGGAAGCAAGGGAAGTAATTGCTGGGGCTATTGCTGAGATACTTGTATCATCAATAGT
Organism: Hemiscyllium ocellatum; assembly: GCF_020745735.1. NCBI lineage: Eukaryota > Metazoa > Chordata > Chondrichthyes > Orectolobiformes > Hemiscylliidae > Hemiscyllium > Hemiscyllium ocellatum. The sequence goes on from NC_083405.1 coordinate 134,205,265, forward strand.
CACGGGTGAGGTGCCAGAGGATTGGAGATTGGCTAATGTGCCACTAGTTAAAGGTGGTAAGGAAAAGCCCGCTAACTTCAAACAAGTGAGCAAGTTGTTGGAGGGAATCCTGAGGGACAGGGTTTACGTGTACTTGGAAAAGCAAGGACTGATTTAAGAATAGATTAGATTCCCTATAATGTGAAAACAGACCCTTCAGCCCAAACAGTCCACACCAACCCTCCAAAGAGTAACCCACCCAAACCCATTTCCCTCTGACTAATGCACCTTAACAGTATGGGCAATTTAGTATGGCCAATTCACCTGACCAGCTCATCTTTGGACTGTGGGAAGAAACCAGAGCACCCAGAGGAGACCCAGGGAGAATGTCTGTGTTGAATTTGCACAGTCACCCGAGGGTGGAATCAAACCTGGGACCCTGGTGCTGTGAGGCAGCAGCGCTAACCACTGAGCCACCATGCCTCCCTTAAAGATAGTCAGCATGGCTTTGAGCATGAGAATTCATGTCTCTCGAGCTTGATTTGAGTTTTTGTTGAAAAATTAACAAAGGATTAATGAGGGCAGAGCGGTGGACATGATCTATATATCTTCAGTAAGATGTTTGTCAAAGTTTCTCATGGTAGATCAATTAACAAGGTGAAATGTCATGGAATACAGGGAGAACTAGCCATTTGGATACAAAACTGGCTCGAAGACAGACAATGTTGAAGGGTTGCTTTTCAGACTGGAGGCCTGTGGTGTGCCACAGGGATTGGTGCTGAGTCCATTGCTTTTCGTCACCTTAAATGATTTGGATGTGAGCATAGGAGGTATAGTTAGTAAATTTACAGATGACACCAAAATTGGAGGTGCAGTGGACAGCAAAGAAACTTGCCTAAGATTACAATGGGATCTCGGTCAGGTGGGCCGAGTAGTAGCAGATGGAGTTTAGATAAATGCGAGGTGCTGTATTAGGCAAATCTTAGCAGGACTTATACACTTAATGGTAACGTTCTAGGAAGTGTAGCTGAACAAAGAGACCTTGGTGATGCAGATTCATTGTTCCTTGAAACTTGAAAGGGTTCAGAAAACATTGATAAGGATGTTGCCAGGGTTGGCTGATTTGAGCTATAGGGAGAGGATAAATAGGCTAGGGCTGCTTTCCCTGGAGCATTTGGAGGCTGAGGAGTGACCTTTCCAGAAGTTTATAAAATCGTGAGGGGCATGGACAGGATAAACAGACAAAATGTCTTCCCTGGGTGGGGGGAGTCCAGATCTAGAGAGAGAGGGGTTTAGGATGTGAGGGTAAAGATATAAAAAGGATCGTATGGGGCAGCCTTTCCACGCAGAGGGCGGTGCGTGTATGGAATGAGCTCCCAGAGGAAGTGGTGGAGCTTGGTACAACTGCAGCTTTAAAAAGGCATGTGGATTGGTATATGAATAGGAGGGGTTTAGAGGGATATGGGCTAAGTACTGGCAAATGGGACTAGATTAAGTTAGGTTGTCTGGTCGGCATGAACGAGTTGGACCAAAGGGTCTGTTTCTGTGCTGTACATCTGTGACTACAAACCGCTTAAAAAAACTGAGTCAATAAAATGCAGAACTGAAAAAGCACATAAGGTCAAGCAGTATTATAGGGGCAAGAAAGTTGATGTTTTGCGTCAGGACCCTTCTGAACTTGGGGGGGGGGGGGGGGTGGAAATGGGAGCTCAGAAATGGAGGAGAGTGGGCTGTGGGAAAGGTAGTGATATGTGGATGCAGGTAGGGGCTAATATGATTTGTCAGGTGGGAAGGGTGGATTGGATAGGTGAGGAGGAAGATGGACAAGTTGGATCTGGTCAAGGAACTGGGGAGGAGAGTGAAGGCTGGCCATGGGATGAGGTTGGGGGTGGGGAGATCTTGAAACTGGTGAATGGTCTGTTCAGACCATTAGGCTGTATGCTTCTGACGTGGATTGAGGTGTTCCTCCAGTTTGCGTGTGGCCTTATTTTGGCAGTGGAGGAGGCCCAGGTTGGACGTCTCACCAGTGGAAGGTATGACGGTGGTGAATACGATGTATAGAGGAGGTGGTGTGAATGTTGCAAAATAAAAATGCATGACAGCTCAAAATGCTCGAACACAAAGTTTTTTGCAATGTTCAGGCCAATACAACCCTCAATGGTATCCCATCCACCATTTCATAATTTATTCCCTTTTGGACTCCCCTACCTGAAAAAAAGATGTTGGCTATCCAATGCCCCTCATGATTTTATAAACTTCTATAGATTTTAGCCAATATTAGTTCTCAGTTCCCTTGCATGAAGTATTTCGTCCCCCTACAACCCACCAAAACTCCCTTTTTCATACGTAACGGGACCTCCAAATTTCTTCAAACTGTATCATCCCATACTTCCGAGAAAAATTTTCATCCTCCAATAGACTGATGCTGCCAAAATCAAAAGTGATATCCAATGAGTCTGATCATCGTAAACAACCGGCTGTCTCTGCCTCCTACCCCACCTGGAATTCATCATCATCTTATCTCGAATTCCTCTGCTCCCCTTTGGTCCAGGAACTCCCCACCAACTTCTGGGACACAACCCATATCCTCCACTTCTCCAAGGCTTCTCCCTGGCCCCCAATACATTACCTTCACAATGGACATGCAGTCTCTCTACACCTGTATTCCCCCATGATGGCCTAAAAGCACTGTCTCTTCCCCTCCCACAGGCCCAAAGAAGTTCCCCTCCAACACATTCACTTGGTGGAACATTCCTCATCAATTTCTCCTTAACTCCTCCTACTTCCTACAGACCAAAGAGGTGGGTTTGGGCACCCACATGGGTCCAAATCATGCCTGCTTCTTTGTAGGATATGTGGAATAGTCCCTCTACCACAGGGACACCAGTGCCATCCTTCACCTTTTCCTCCACTACACTGACTGTATCAAAACTGCCTCATGCTCCCATGAGGAGCTCAAACAATTCATCAACTTCATCCACACTTCCATCCCCTTCCTGGGCCCCTCAGTCTCCATCTCCAGTAAGTGACTCAGCACTGATGTTTCAAATCTGACTCATACACAGCTACCTCCACTAGATTTCCTCTCACCCCCCTCCCAATCAAAGTGGAGAACATTGTTAAAATCAAGTGGTATCATGCCTAGGATTTTGTGACTTTAAGCACTTGCAAGGTGGATACTGCATATGCATATACTACATAAAGATGAGGTTGTGAATGAGCTAATTAAATCCTAAGAGAAATCTGTTTTCCAAGATGGGAGGAAAATTTGTAGGTAGGATGCTCTGTCATATAATGGTCTTTCATATAATGAGTCACAGAGGATTTCATCAGATGAGCTGCTTGGCAAATTGGAAACTGGTTACCACCACTTTGTTTTTGCATAACCAGGAGCTGTTAATTTTGAAGTGATTTCTGGTATTAGTAATTAGACATAAATGGATACCTAGTTAAAGGAGATGCTTGAATGTTCTCAAAGATGATCTTAAGAGGAGATGGTGTGGACGAAGTAACATTTTAGGAAAGAAATCCCTGATTGTGGCTGACAGCATGATTTATCGTCGTCATAGAGATGTACAGCATGGAAACAGACCCCTTGGTCCAACTCGTCCATGCTGACCAGATATCCCAACCCAATCTAGTCCCACCTGCCAGCACCTGGCCCATATCCCTCCAAACCCTTCCTATTCATATACCTATCCAGATGTCTTTTAAATGTTACAATTGTACCAGCCTCTACCACATCCTCTGGCAGCTCATTCCATGTATGTACCACCCTCTGCATGAAAACCTTCCCCTTTGGGTGTCTCTCATATCTTCCCCTCTAAACCTCAGTTTTACAATAAAATGAGTAAACACTTGATCAGTGTTTTGGGTCTTTTTTTTAAAAAAGAAACTAAAATAGACAATAAGGTCACTGAAGCCTACTTTTCTAAATTATGAATAAATTTGGGTTTCAGCTCCATGCACACTTTCCATTGTCCCTTTAATTTCCTGAGAGATACACAACAGCATCTTCTCAATTGTTTATTAATCTTCCCAGCTGTAGCACCTGAGTCTACCCAATGAAGCTCCTTTTTAAGATCACTTTTCTTCGTGATTATCACCTCATTCTCCATGGCATTGAACCAATGTAATTAACTTAATTCCAGGAACCAGTCGATCATAAGATGGAGGAGCAAAGGTAAACCATTATTCAACCCAGAGTCTGCTCTGCCAGTCAGTGACATCATAGCTGATCTAATAATTCTCAATTCCACATTCCTAACTTTTTTTTCCCATCACCATTTTGATTCCTTTTAATCATTGAAAATCTTTGTCTATCTCAGTCTTGAATATACTTAACCCAATGCTCTACTTAAATAAATTCCACAGATTTGCTACCTTAACAAATTCCTCCTTGTCTCTTAAATGGGTGGCCCCTTTGTTCTGAGATTTTCCTTGTTCTTCACACTCTCACTACACTCACACTGTCCCAAGGGAAAAACAGCATTCGCATTAACCCTCTCAAGTCTCCTAAAAAATCTGTCAGAGTGCTTCATTCTTTTAAATTCCGCTGAGTACAGGCCCGAACTGTTTCCTCGGATGAAGATCCTTCTATGCACTGGATCAGCCTGATGAATCATCTTTGAATTGTCTGATGCCAGGATACATTTTTTTCTATAAGGGGACCAAACTGTTCATAATATTCAAAGCGTGGTCTAACTAGTGCCTTATGCAGTTTTTATCAAGGTTTCTATTTTAAAAGCAAAAGTATAAAAATAAAGGTTACCATCCCTATTATTTGCTGAATGAGGGTGATAGCTTTTTGTGATTTACACGCACAGACCCCTAAATCTCTGTGCTGCAGCTTTCTGTAATCTATCTGCCAAAGTGCATAATCAATCTCAGCAAGTCTGGCAGCATCTGTAAGGAGAAAAAAGAGCTGATGTTTCGAGTCTAACTGACCCTTTGTCAAAGCTTAAAAAAAGGGAGGTATTTATACCCAGTATAAATACCTCCATATTTCTCTTTTTTTTTAGCTTTGACAAAGGGTCAGTTAGACTCGAAACGTCAGCTCTTTTCTCTCCTTACAGATGCTGCCAGACTTGCTGAGATTGATTATGCACTCTTTTTTGGTTTAAGATTCCAGCATCTGCAGTAATTTGCTTTTATGCATTTTCCCACATTATATTCAATGTATAGAGATGAGTGGATTTTTGCCCATTCCTTTAATCCCCCCAGATTCTTTTTTTGTCATTCTCACTAATTGCTCTTGCACTTTTTAACTTGTAGACATGATGATAGTGACTTGGATTAGAGATATTTAGTGACTAATTGTGGGCCCAGCACTTTAAAATTTTGTGTTGGACATAGGTGTTACTGGCTGACCAGCATTTATTGAACTACAATCCTGTGCTGGAGGTAAACCCACAATGCCCATGGGGTGGGAATTCCAGCTATGGATTACCACCTGAAAATATTCCCTTTATCCCAAACTGTCTTCTATTTGTTGACCAGTCCTATATCCATGCCAATATGTTACTATCAACTCCTTGGGTTTTTACACTGTTAAGTAGCCTGACGTGTAAGAAGCATTACACCTGAAACATTGACTTCTCCACTAGCTGATGCTGCTTGGCTTGTTGTGTTCTTTCATCTTCTTTGTCTACCTTGGATTCCACCGTTTGCAGTTTTTTTTTTGTCTGTAACTAAATGATGCACGGTACCTCAAAGTCCAAATATGTTGCATCCATTGCTCCCCCTTGTCTACTTTGCTGTTTCTACTTCACGGATGTAGGTTTGTTTGCTGAACTGAAAGGTTTATTTTCAGATGTTTCATCACTATACTAGTTAACCTCTTCCGTGAGCCTCTGAATGAAGCACGGGTGGTATAGCCCACTTTCTATTTCAGTTGAGTTTCCTAGGGTTAGTGATGCCACTTCCTGTGGTGACGTGACATTTCCTGTTTTTCTCTGGGTAGTAAATGAGATCCAAGTCAGTGTGTGTTTTGGTGTTCTGGTTGGAATGCCATGCTTCTAGGAATTCTGGTTCATGTCTATTTGGCTTGTCCTAGGATGGATATGTCATCCCAGTCAAAGTAGTGTCCTTCCTCCTCTGTATGTAAGGATACTAGTTATAGTGAGTTATGTCTTTTTGTGGCTACTGATGATCATGTATCCTGATGGCTAGTTTTCTGCCTGTCTGTCCAATGTAATTTTGCTTGTTGGCTGTATAGGGTCTTTCAAGTTAATTAGCTGCTGGTTTAGTGTGTTGGTGGGTTTGTGGGTTACTGTGATGCCAAGGGGCCTGAATAGTCTGGCAGTCATTTCTAATGTTTCAATTTCCATCTCTCATTACAGCCAGACTGTTCATTCTCCTTGGCATCATGGTAGCCCACAAACCCACCCACACACTAAAACAGCTAATGAACTTGAAAGACCTTATACAGACAACAAGCAAAACTAATGTCATCTACAAAATATCATAGAACATAGAACATAGAAGGATACAGCGCAGTACAGGCCCTTCGGCCCTCGATGTTGCGCCGACCGAATCCTACCTAACCTATACTAGCCCAATAACTTCCAAATGCCTATCCAATGCCTGCTTAAATGACCATAAAGGAGGAGAGTTCACCACTGATACGGGCAGGGCATTCCATGAACTCTCAACCCGCTGTGTGAAGAATCTACCCCTAACATCTGTCCTATACCTACCACCCCTTAATTTAAAGCTATGTCCCCTAGTAACACCTGACTCCATTAGCGGTAAAAGGTTCTTAGTATCTACCCTATCTAAACCCCTAATCATCATCTATCAGATCTTCCCTAAACCTTCTCTTCTCCAATGAGAACAGCCCCAAGTGCCTCAGCCTTTCCTCATAAGATTTTCCTACCATTCCAGGCAACATCCTGGTAAACCTCCTCTGCACTCGTTCTAAAGCTTCCACATCCTTCCTATAGTATGGCGACCAAAACTGCACACAATACTCCAGATGAGGCCTCACCAGAGTCTTATACAACTGCAACATGACCTCAGGACTCCGGAACTCAATTCCTCTGCCAATAAAGCCCAGTACACCATATGCCTTCCTCACAGCACTATTTACCTGGGTGGCAACTTTCAGAGATATCATGCAAATATTATAACAAACACCTGCATTGGACAAACGGACAGAAAGCTCGCCACCAGAATACATGAACATCAACTAGCTACAAAAAGATATGACCCTTTTTCACCTAGTATCCTTCCATACAGATGAGAAAAACACCACTTTGGGACAACACATCTATCCTAGGACAAGCCATATAGATACAGACACAAGGATTCCTAAAGGCATGGCATTCCAACTGGAACTCTATCAACAAAGACATTGGCTTGGATCCCATTAATACCCCTGAGAAACAGGAAATGACATCACCTTAAGAAATGATGGCATCACTAACCTTAGGAAACTCAAACATATATTATGGGAGGAAACCCACGCAGACACTAAGAAAATGTGCAAACTCCACGCATTCTCCCTATGTCTGCGTGGGTTTCCTCCCACAGCCCAAAGATGTGCAGGTCAGGTGAATTGGCCATCATATTAGGGTGCATCAGTCAGAGGGAAATGGTCCTAGGTGGGTTACTCTTCGGAGGGTCGGTGTGGACCTGTTGGGCCGAAGGGCCTGTTCCCACACTCTAAGGAATCTAATCTAATATAAATAAAAAGTAGGTTACACCACCAGTACTTCATTTGGAGGCTCACTGAAGATGTTACCTAATATGGTGATGAAATATCTGAAAACAAACTTTCCAGCTCAGTGAGCAAACCTACATCGGAACCTCAACCTGACCTACAAATCTTCTCAAACACGTTTCTACTTAATATTAATTTTTGTCAGGCATGATTTTCCCTTCATGAAGCCGTGGTCTCTTTCTAAATGCTCAGCTGTTAACAGCTTTAAAATGGATTGTAACATTTTTTCCAAAATTTTTTCAACTGTTAAGCTCACTGGCCTGTATTTACCTGTGTTTTTTTTATCTCCCTCACTGTGTTGGTAGGTTCCCAATCCTCTGGGATTTCTCCAAGAATCTTTGGATTTATGGAAGATTTAATACCAGTTCATCCACTAACTCTCCACTACCTTCTCAAATCCTTGAATGCAACCCAAAAGACGACATCACTTTTAGATTGTTATACTTTAAGGCAGCTGTTGTATTTACTGTCGTCTTTTCTGCTTAAACCCTTTCCCGGTCCACATGAACAAACTCAGCCCTCGTTCCTTTGTAATTCTGCTTAATGTAGTGAACCAATGGAGATGGTTAAAATAAATAGACTAACTCCAAGTATGTAAACCAAAACAGTGCACTGTATTCAAAGTTTAATCTTGCAAAACCTAAGTACAATTGCAGGCACACCTTTTTTTTTATTCTTGTACAGTCACCTCTTGCAATAAAGGGAGATGTTTGTTTTTTTTTCCCTTGTTTGCTGTTTTTTTTCCATGTATGACTATATCAGCATCCCTCTGATAATCAGTGTCTATTAAAAGATCACTTGTGTTCTTCCTACCAACGTGAATAACAACATCTGTCAGTGATACTCCATTTGCTATTTTGACCGTTATTTTAAAACTATCTATCTGGCTTACTGTCTGACGGCTTGCATTTCAACTTACGTTTTTGTATCATAAAACTTGAATGAAAGAGAAGAGGGAATCCCGGACTGAATTCTTTCAGTAGAGTTTGATGGTAGCAGCGGGCCTTGCTGCATTTCACTGGACCCAGGCTGCCAATTTTGAAAATTCCCTATCATAAGTAAAGACTGGGCATATCTGTTAATCATGCTAACATTTGACCTGACTCAAACCCTTTTTGTATTCACCTTTTTAGTCATTTTTAGAAATCTCTAATATTATCTTAAACTGCTTCTCCAAAAGTTAAATGGAAGCAGAAATCCAATAAAAGTTTCTAATCTGCAATGCACCACTTCATTGTGACTCATTACGTGAGCACATAGAACAAGCTGTTCTAATGAGCCATGTGAACTGTAAACACCCCAAGATATTCCTGCAACTCAAACATATTAATTCCAGTGCACTTTATAAAGGGAATGCAGAAATGTCAAGTAAACGGAAACAATGGTTTTTAGATTACTTAGTGTGGAAACAGGCCCTTCGGCCCAACAACTCTCACCAACCTGCCGAAGCGCAATCCACCCAGACCCATTCCCCTAGATCTAAAACAGTAATACCATAGCCATAAGTAAACTACACGAAGTTCACGGAAAATACAGTTGTATTGTCACACATCTGAGAAATATGTAAACCTGAAGACCCCAAAATACAGACTTAATAACAAAGGTAAGATTTTGGATTAGTGGTGCTGGAAGAGCACAGCAGTTCAGGCAGCATCTGAGGAGCAGCAAAAGCAAGGTGGGGAGTATAGCTTGTTGGAAACTTGGTAAGTCTGGGCAGGTGAAAGCCATCAATCTTAATGGAGGTCTTTTCCAAACCATTGGCCAAATGGGTAGTCTGACCATTGATCAGGGATGCCGGCAAGGCATGAGGTTTCCTTGCAAGTTGCAGAGAAGGACTTCTGTCCCTTTTGAGTTCACAGGAAGTGTGGCAAATAAATATTTCAACATGTCAACATCAGTACGTCTGGCTGTTACACTCACATCCTTAGAAGATGTTTGTCATGTAACAATATGATTTGTGTATTTTGAAACAACCTGCCTCCTTTCTGTAGGTGTCCTGCTTGTTTCTCTAACTGGGAATAGTACAAGGATATTTCAGGAAGAGAAATTGGGGCTAACTAATAGCTGTGTCTTTAAATAACGCATCCCTGCCTCATTTCTACCAGATAGAGGAACAGCGTGAAAATCAGGGCTATTGGTCAAACCTTTCTGCTGAAGTAAGTGTTTTAATGTACATACTTTAATAAGCAAATTGTTAAGCAACCTGCATCCAGGGGAATAATTTAACTCCAATCAGTAACTTCATGGTGTGGAACATCCTTCTCTCCTAGTTTTAAGTCAGGGGATTGATCCCAGTTTGAGTACAGGACAGCATGCCAGGAGCAGCGGCAGGCATACTTTTTTTAAAAGTCTGATATCTTGAAGTTGCAAAACAAAACTATATTTATGCCTTATTGAAGAGACTGTATGTAGTATACAGCGATGAAGGGAGTAAAACCTACTTGGAAACAATTTACCGGTTGTGACTTGATGAAATCTTAAAGTAGAACCTCATAGTTGGTCAGTCAGAAATAGTGACTAAGTCAAGCAGGTGTGAGGATAAAGTTATTTAGCTATGACTTTGAGGTTCACAGATGTTATCCACTTTACCAACACCTTCCACCCTGACCTCAAATTCACCTGGACCGTCTCAGACTCCTTCCTCCCCTTCCTAGACCTTTCCATTTCAATCTCGGGCGACCGAATCAACACGGACATCTACTATAACCGACTGACTCCCACAGCTACCTAGACTACACCTCCTCCCACCCTGCCCCCTGTAAAAATGCCATCCCATATTCCCAATTCTGTCGTCTCTGCCGCATCTGCTCCCAGGAGGACCAGTTCCAATACCGTACAGCCCAGATGGCCTCCTTCAAGGACTGCAGATTCCCCCCAGACGTGATCGATGATGCGCTCCTCCGCCCTTGAGCCCCGCCCCTCCAACTGCCACCAGGACAGAACCCCACTGTTCTCACCTACCACCCCACCAACCTCCATATACAGCGTATCATCCGCCGTCATTTCTGCCACCTCCAAACAGACCCCACCACCAGGGATATATTTACCTCCCCTCCCCTATCAGCATTCCAAAAAGACCACTCCCTTCGTGACTCCCTCGTCAGGTTCACACCCCCCCACCAACCCAACCTCCACTCCCGGCACCTTCCCCTGCAACCGCAGGAAATGCAAAACTTGCTGCCACACCTCCTCCCTTACTTCTCTCCAAGGCCCCAAGGGATCCTTCCATATCCGCCACAAATTCACCTGCACCTCCACACACATCATCTATTGCATCCGCTGCACCCGATGTGGCCTCCTCTATATTGGGGAGACAGGCCGCCTATTTGCGGAACGTTTCAGAGAACACCTCTGGGACACCCGGACCAACCACCCCGTGACTCAACACTTCAGCTCCCCCACCCACTCCACCAAGGACATGCAGGTCCTTGGACTCCTCCGTCACCAGACCATAACAACACGACGGTTGGAGGAAGAGCGCCTCATCTTCCGCCTAGGAACCCTCCAACCACAAGGGATGAACTAAGATTTCTCCAATTTCCTCATCTCCCCTCCCCCCACCTTGTCTCAGTCAAATCCCTCGAACTCAGCACCTTCTTCCTGACCTCTCCGCCCCCCACCCCACTCCGGCCTATCACCCTCACCTTGACCTCCTTCCACCTATTGCATCTCTATCGCCCCCTCTCCCTGCCTTTTATCTTAGCTTGCTGGACACACTTTCCTCATTCCTGAAGAAGGGCTTATGCCGAAACGTCGAATCGCCTGTTCCTTGGATGTTGCCTGACCTGCTACGCTTTTCCAGCAACACATTTTCAGCAGTATGTGACTACTTGATCAACTAAAAAATTGATTTAGCACAATCCTGGCTCTCTTTGGTGTCTTAAAGGTTTGCCATCCTAAAGTGATCCTTTTAAACCAGAAGCAGCCAAACAATGAGTAGGTGTCATTGTTTATGAGTTGAAAGGTTCACTTTCAGTTGCTTCCTCACCAAATTAGGCAACATCATCTGTGAATCTTTAGTGAAGTACTGGCATTATGGCCTGTTTTCTATTTGTATTGAGGTTTCCTTGGTCTGGTGATGCAATTTCCTGTTCTTTATCTGAGGGTGATAGATGGGATCTAAATTTGATGTGTTTGTTGATGGAGATGGAATGCTATGATTCTCGGAATTCTCAAGTTTGGCTTGTCCTGGGATGAATGTGTTGTCCCAGTCAAAGTGGTGTCCTTCCTTCTCTGTATGTAAGGATACTAGTGAGAGTGGGCCAGGTAGCCCACAAACCCACCAAAACAGCACCTACTGAACTTGAGACTCTATACAGCCAACAAGCAAAACTGATGTAACTTACAAAATATCTTGCAAGGACTGTAACAAACACTACATTGGACAAACAGGCAGAAAATTAGCCACCAGGATACATGAGTATGAAATTGCCACAAAGACATGACCCACTGTCATAGTATCTTTACATACAGCTAAGGAAGGACACCACTTTGACTGGGACAACACATCCATCCCAGGAGAAGCCAAACCAACGCGCACGAGAATTTCTGGAAGCATGGCATTCCAGCCAGAACACGGTCAACAAAACCGATTTGGATCCCTTCTATCATGCCTCCTGAGGTAAGGACAGGAAATGGCACCGCCATAGGAAATGACATCTCCAGTCCAAGGGAATGCAGCACAAATAGAAAACAGGCTATAACACCAGTGCTTCACTGGCAGTTCATTGGTTTATGTTAACTAACATGATGACGAAACTTCTGAAAATGAGTCCATCAACGCTATGCTCACAAGAATAAAATGTATGAGACAGGAGGTAATTAACAACCAACTCCCATTCCTAGATGTGAAGGTAGAAAGAACAGAATGGGGAATGCACAACAAAAGTGTAGAAAATCCATACACAGATCCTGCATTATAATCAGCAGCACCCAAACATGAGAAGCTGCATTAAGATCTCGTTCAAAAGGGCTACAATACTGCAGTACTCCTGATGAAGTCTTTGTCAACAATGGATATCTCAACTTCATCCATAGATGCCTGGCAGACAGTCAATGCGATGTGGACATGTTACAACCTAACACACTAATTACTCTACCCCCTTTTAAATGTCTCTGAACTGACAGCTAGACTTCTCTGACCACTCTGATTCATGACAGCACATAAATGGACAGCCATGCTCCGTCAACTCGCCAGAACAAAAGACCCAATATCCATGTACCGGACAATACCGTGTATAAGATTCCATGCAAGGACTAGGATTTTGACCCGGTGATACTGAAGGAACCATACATTTATAATTCAAGACTGGCTTGGATGGATCTTTTGAGGGTTTTCCCATCTTATTGCTATTCTTGACCATCTGGATGATAGTGGTCCTGAGTTTGGAAGGTGCTGTCTAAGGTGCCCTTGTGAGCCTGTAAAAACTAGAAGCAAGAGTATGCAATTCAGTCCTCAAGCCAGTTCTGCTTTTTAAGAATTTTTGTGGAACTACCAAATCCAGTGAGTGTTCTTTTTCAGTTGTTCTCCACCATTCATGACTGGACATGGCAAGACTGCAGAGTTTTGATCTGATCTTACGGTTGTGGGATCACTTCGCATAAACTGCAAGTGACAGACATTACTGTTTTGGCATGCAAGTTGTCCAGTTTGGTACTCTTTGTTTAAAAGCCCAGTTGATCTCTCATCTTTACATATGCCATCCTGCATTCTTCTTTGAACCAATGTTGATCTGGTTTAATTTATAACTGTAGAGTGGGGATATATGAACCATGAGGTTGCAGTTGTATTTTAAGTATGAGTCTGCTGCTGATGAACTGTAGCACCTTTTGGATACCAGTCTTCAATTGGTAAATCTGTTCTAGTTCTATTCTATTTAATGTGGTGATAGTGCTACACAAACTGATGGAGTGTGTTTTACATATGAACATAGGACTATCTACAGAAATTGTGCACATGATGGTCATTCTTACCATTTTGGTATGATGCCTTAACCATCTTTTAAAGTCTGAATTTTATTTGACCTTTGTGGTCAGTAACTGAGCAGTTTCAAGTCAACAACAATTTACAAGATTTATTTTTAAGGTTTTTCTATTTTTATTTCATTTCCCAGGTCAATAAGGATCTATTATCATTGATAATGTCACAGGAGAAGGCATACCTAGTCTCAGGAGATCCACAACAGCCTCCTTATCCACATAACGAGATGTCATACGGAAATGACCATTATCCGCAACAGCCTCCACCGTATGGACAGCCTGTTTTCCCGCAAGCTGCGTTTGGGCAGCCCCCTTTTCAACAGGCTGGATTTGGACAGCCAGCTTTTCCACCAGCTGGTTACGTGCAGCCTCCTTATCCTCAGTCTGCCTATGGACAGCCTGGCTTTCCACAAGGATCATATGGAGAGCCACCACAGGCATTTCCACAAGGAGCATTCCAGCAGCCACCCATGCCTCCACCTCCAATGATGCACTCAAACGGTAAGGAATTTCTTATCTGCTTTAAATATCTTATCCTTTTTTTAAAAATAGGGATTCTTGATAGTGAATGGAAATCTTATGTGGTTGTGTAACTTCTGTCTTTTTAAAAATTCTTTATGTTGGATTAACTGAGAGGAAAAGTGAGGCTGACTGGGAACTTAGTTTGTTCTGCCATTCCTTAAGATCATTGCTAATCTTCTCCCTCTTATTTCCCCCCTCATTTTTATATCCCTTTTAAATAATCAGAAATCTCATGATTTGATCATGATACCTTGAGGCTGAGGGCATGGCTAAGCTACTAAAATGAGAAATTACATTGACAAATCCCAAAAGTGTTGTTACAATCACAGTAAAAGAGCAAAGTACAGAAACTGGACAGGATGAAAATAGCTCAGGAGGAGGTTACCCTCCAATGTTTTTGAGAAAAAACTTTGGTAGTTGAGGGATGAGTTCCTAGAAGTTGCAGAGCCTCCAGTCATAATCCATTAATTCTCCTGGGATTTGAGGTTGGACAGTTGCAACTGAATACAGAAACTTGGTGACAGCAATAGATATAATTTCAGTAGTATGGAATAATTTAGATTCTGACTGGTGCAAAATTAATCCTCTCTAGAAAGCTGTGGATTGATAAATGACACTCAGGATGGATTTAGCGACAGTATCTAAAGGGTTTAGAAACAGTGAGAAATCTTTGAAAGTAGTAAGATACGTTGATAAAGGTATTGAGAAGCATATGACATATATTTTGGCTTTACAGAGTACAGAAGTAAGAATGTTAGGCCAAACCTGCAGTCTGGTTAGGTTTCGGCTGCGATATTGTTCTATTCTGGACAAGACCCGTTTTACCCAAGGGTTTTGAAATTTATTAAGTTCAGGGATGGTCCCTAGTATGGAGGGATGGTATTATGAGCAAAGACTTTTATTTTCCTTAATGGGATGAAGGTGTCACTGGCTAAGCCAGCATTTATTGCCCAACCCTAATTGTCTGGAGGGCAGTTAAGAATCAACCATGCTGTTGTGGGTCTGGAGTCACATGTAGGCCAAACCAGATAAGGATGGCAGTTTCCTTCCCTAATGGAAGTTAGTGACCCAGATGGAGTTTTCCGAAAATTGACAATGGATTCACTGTCATTGTTAGATTCTTAATTCCAAATGTTTTAGTGAATTCACATGCCACAATCCGCCATGGCAGATTCAAACCCAGAGTCTAGATTAGAGTAGTGCTGGAAAAGACAGCAGGTCAGGCAGGATCTGTAGTCCTCACTTTTTTTTTGCCTAGGATTCAAACCCAGGTCCCCAGAATATTACTTGGGTCTCTGGGTTAACAGTCCAGTGTTAAGACCACTAGGCTGTCTCTCTTCCGCCCCGCCGTAAACAGATTGGACTCTATTCACATGGAGACACAGAGGTGATCTCATTGGAAAAAATAGAATTCTTAATGGGTTTAACAGGGTAAATGCTGAGGATGTTGTCCCTCCTGGATGAGTCTAGGACCAGAAGGCATAGTTTCAGAATAAAAGGGATATCAATTTAAGATTGAGATGAGGAATTTCTTGAGGGTTGAGTGTAATTGGTGCGAATTGCCACAGTACTGTAGAGATAGACCCCAATTGTATATTTAAGGCTGATCAGTCGAAGAGTTATGGGGCAAGGGCAGGAAAGTAGATGTGCAGAGTGTTGAATCAGCCGTGATCCTATTGAATGGAGCAGGCTTGATGGACTGAATGGCTTAGTTCTGTACCTATTTCTTATGATTTTTTGTTATCATGCAAGTCATGACGTGGAATGTATGCAGGACCTGAGAATTGTGGAAGTAGATTCACAACTTATCGAAAGGAAGTTTAGTTTTCAAATACTTGAGAAGGTGTAAGTTTGCCTGGCTATGGGGAAACAAGGGAATGATGTGAATTGGATAGCTGTTGTGACGAGATTAGATTAGGATATTTGTCAGCATGGACAAGTTGGACAGAACTGTATTTTGTGCTGTGCATCTCTGACTGACTGTTATCTGGTCTGGCCTACACAACTCCAGACACTTTAATGGTCATCTGAAGTGCCATGCTAGGCCATTTCATGTAGGTTCAAGATTAAACAAAGAGAACTTTTCAAATATTAGCCAAAAAAAGTGTAGAAAAAAATGGAATTTTGAACTTTATTTACTCTGATCTCCAATCAGGTTAAGGAAATGGGTGAAGTTAGGGGAAAGAAAGCAGGAAATGTTTAATCTGCCTTCCTGACATTGCTGACTCTATTCGTTTCCTGTGCTTACTACTTTTTCTTTTGCTTCCACACTGAAGAGGTGCAGAGAGGAAGGGGAACTGGCACGTATTTATCTCTGGTGTAGTGCCTGAGTCTTTGAGCTAGGCCCAGATCTGGCAGGAGCTGGGCGTACACTCGGAGGTGAATGAGGCTGCCAATCCCTGATCACCCACTGTTTTTGCGTGTGTATGTGTGCGCATGCGCATACGTCTCGAAGTTTGGTGATTTGCATTATGATGTATGGGAGATAACTGCCTTCCCAGGCTGGAGTAGAAGTGGTGTGCAGTGTGGGGCTGGAGGGGAAAGATTTTATGGGTGTTGGGTGAGTTGGTGGGGGACAGTGTCAACTGCCCAGTGTGGCACACCAGTGTAAATACTGGCACAGCAATCCTAGCTGCTGGGTCGATACTCTCCCTTGACTTGAATAATAAACTTTAATTTTCTTCAGAGTAAAAATGATTTTGACAGAAACTTCTATACTGTTGAGAACATTATATAAATGAATCAAGAGACCATAAAACATAAAAGTGGAAATTAGGCCATTAAGCCCATTGAGTCTGCTCTACCATTGTCATGCCTGATACATTTCCCACCCATGTTAGGTTAGATTAGATTACTTAGTGTGGAAACAGGCCCTTCAGCCCAACAAGTCCACTCTGAAGAGCAACCCACTCAGACCCATTCCCCTACATTTACCCCTTCACCTAACAACACTGTGTGGGCAATTTAGAATGGCTAATTCCCCAATGCACATTTTTGGACTGTGGGAGGAAACCCACACAGACAAGAGGAGAATGTGCAAACTCCACACCTGCCTGAGGCAGGAATTGAACCCGGGTCTCTGGCGCTGAGAGGTAGCAGTGCTAACCACTGTGCCACCATGCCACCCTCTCACTTTCTCCCTGTGACCCTTGATACTCAAGAACCTATTTATCTCTGTCTTAAATATCCTCAATGTCCTGACCTCAAGTCTTCTGTGTGGCAATAAATTCCAAAGATTCACCACTCTCTGGCTGAAGAAGGTTCTCTTTATCTCTTATAATATGCCTTTCCTTTTACTTTAAGGCAGTGCCCTTATGTCTAGTCTCTCCTACCAATGGAAACATTTTCCCACCATTTACTTCATCCAGGCTATTCAATATTTTGTTTCAATTAGACTTCCCCTCACACTTCTAAACTCCATCGAGTATAGACTCCGAGTCCTCAGACATTCCTCATGTTAAGCTTTCCATTCTTGGGACACTTCTTGTGAACCACCTCTGAACATGCACCAAGGCCAGTACGTCCTGAGATATGGGCACAATACACTGAATGTAGTCTGACCAGATCCTTTGAGTAGATTGGCTGTGCTTTTCCAGCACCACTCTCGTCAGGCAGCATCTGAGGAGCAGAAAACTCGACATTTCGGGCAAGAAAGGCTGTGCTTTTCCAGCACCACTGAATTCCAGCATCTACTGTTTTCACTTTTGCCCAGATCCTTTTAGAGCCTCCGACGTACGTCCCTGCTCTTATGTTCAAGTGATCTCAAAACAAATGCCATCATTGCGTTTGCCATTCTAAATACTGACTCCACCTGCAAGTTTACCTTGAGAATCCCGGACTTGAACTCCCAAGTCTGTCTGCACATTAGACTTATGAATTTTCTTCCCACTTAGAAAATAGACCATGCCTCTTCCAACCAAAGTGCATGACCTCACTTTCCCACATTGTATTCCATCTGTCATTCTTTGTCCACTCTCTCCTAACCTGTCCAAATCCTTCTGCAGCCTCCCTGCTGCCTCAATGCTATCTGTCCCTCTATTTATCTTTGTATCATCTGCAAAGTTGGCCAGAATGACCACGTTCCTCCATCTAGGTCGTTAATGTATAAAGTGAAAAGTTGTGGTCCCAGCACGGAGTCTTGCAGAACACCACTTATCACTGGCTGCCATCCTGAGAAGGACCTTTTTATCCCCACTCTTTGCTTCCTGCCAGACAGACAAGCTTTTATCCATGCAAGCACCTTGTCTTTGACATCATGGGTACTTATCTTACTCAGCAGCCCCCTGTGCAGCACTTGTCAAAGGCCTTCTTGAAGTCCAGGTAGATAACATCCATTGGCTGTCTTTCATCTAACCTGCTTGTTACTTCCACAAAAATTCCTTTGAAACCATGCTGTTTTTTGCCCTATTTTACCATATACCTCCATGGGGTGGCACAGTAGATCAGTGATTAGCACTGTTGCCTCACAGCATCAGGGACTTTGGTTCGATTCCAGCCTCTGGCAACTGTCTATGTGGAGTTTGCACATTCTCCCTGTGTCTGCGTGTGTAGGGTGGTTGAATTTGCCATGCTAAATTGTCCAGTATTCAGGGGTGTGTGGGTTAGGTGCATTAGTTAGAAGAATGTTAACTCTTTGGAGGGTTTGTCTGGGCTTGTTGGCCCAAAGGACCTGTTTCCTGTCGGCAGTCTCTGATTCTCAATGGATTCCAAGATCTTATCCACACCTGAGCTCAGGCTAATTGGTTTGTAATGTTCTGACTTTTGTCTTACGCTGTCTTTTAAACAGGGGTGTTCCGTTAGCTATTTTCCAGTCCTTGGGCTCTTCCCAATTCTAGCGATTCCTAAAAGATCACCACCAATGCCTCCACTGTCTGTTCAGCTATCTCCCTTTGAACTCTGGGGTGCAGTCTGTCTGGTTCAGGTGACTTAGGCCTTTTTTTAGGCCAATCATTTTTCCTAGCATTTCCTTGGTGATGACCACCGTTCTCAGCTCTGCTCCCTGTTACTGTCTTGAATTTCTGGCATATTACTCATGTCTTCCACCATGAGGACTGATGCAAAGAGTGCGAGAGGATGAATGTATGGAGAAAACACAGCAAGGTTAGTATTAGTTAAAAGTGCAAATTTATTTGTTAGTTTGCTTGACTAACTATAATCCCACTTTCTGACACTTATGTAGTGTTACTTGTATTGTTTATGATCATTGTGCTGTTTGAAGGCATTATGGTTCAGAAAATTATGAATGTCCTTGTTGAGGCATGCCACCTGGTGGTAAAAACTTTCTGCTTTATTATAGCTGGCTTGGGCAGTCCTGGTTATCACGATGATGTCCCACCCTCTTATTATGATAACGAGGAATTCACTGCAGCAAACTTTGAAGACAAGAATATCCGCAGAGCATTTATTAGAAAGGTAAGACTGTTGTGTGCGAAGTAATTGGAAGAAACATGTGGAAACGTGAAAATAATTAATATTCTTTCACTATGCAAGGGCATACTAGTAAAGCAGGCTAATGTTTTGGGGATATGGGATCAAATCCTCCCAGAGTAACTACTGAAATGTTAAATTTGGTTTGTATTTTTCATTCACTTTCTCTATTCTTTTGCCATTCAACTTTTAATTGGCGTACTCTGGTTCTTGATCTTGTCAGTGGGAAGACGTTTTCTGTCTGTTATATCCAGAAGCCTCAGCTTTTTGAATACCACTTCTTTTAAATTTTTTAAGTACCTCTTTTCCATAAAGAATGGCTCTACCTTTTTCCAATCTATGCACATAACTAAAGTTGCTCCTCTTGGAGCATTCTTTTGTGTGTTGTCTCTACCTCGGTAATGTCTTCCTATTCCTAAAATGTAATATTTGGAACTGGACGTATTACGCTTGTTGAGGCAAAGATAGTATTTTGTAGAGGTTTATCATAACTTCGTTCATTCGTCCTTCCAACCACCACCTAGGAAATCATGGATCCCAAATGCAAGAATCAATCTTTTATACAGAGGAACTTCAATTATCTGGCATTCACTTATCTGAATTTCAGATTATCCAGAAAAAATTTGCAAGGTCACCGTGCTTTGCTAAACTGTTACCTAGCATTCGATTTATCTGAACAAAATACACTCCACCTCTGTCATTCGAATAATCAAGGTTCCTCTGTATTGCATTTTCTTGTTCTCCTTCTAAAAAATAATCCACAATTCCAGAAGAGTGTTGCAGATGCAGAGTTAGAGTCCTACAGCATGGAGACAGGCCCTTTGGTCGAAACTGGTCCATGCTGACCAAAATATCCAGCACTTGGCCCATATCCTTCTGAACCTTTTCTTATTCATAAATTCCCTACAGTATGGAAACAGGCCATTCGGCCCAAGTCCACACCGACCCTCCAAAGAGTAACCCAACCAGACCCATTCCCCTATCCTATATTTACTCCTAACTAACACTGTGGGCAATTTATCATAGTCAATTCACCTGACCTGCACATCTTTGGATTGTGGGAGGAAACTGGAGCACCCAGAGGAAACCCACGCAGACACTGGGAGAATGTGTGCAAATGCCACATAGTTGTTTGAGGCAGGAATCAAACCTGGGTCCCGGGTGCTGTGAGGCAGCAATGCTAGCCACTGTGCCACATTTAAATGCTTTTTATATGTTAATGTACCCACCTCAAGCACTCCAGTTGGCTGCTCATTCCATATGCACACCACCCTCTTTCAAAAAAAAAGTCCCTCCTGTTCCCTTTTTTATTCTTTTCTCCTCTAACCTTAATCTGATATCCACCAATCCTTGATTCCCCAGTCTTGGCAAGATCAACCCCCCACCCCCCATTCTCCTACGCGCTAAAGAAACCTGTCCTAGCTTATCCAACCTCTCCCTGTAACTCTGACCATTGCGTTCTAGCAACATGCTTCTAAATTTCTTCTGCGCACACTCTCTTTCCAGGTTAATAACATCCTTCCTATAGCACGTTGACCAGAACTGAACACCATACACTCAAGTTCAGCCTCACCAATATCCTGTACAACTGAAATATAACTTCTGCTCAGTGCCCTGACGGAAGAAGGCCAATATGCCAAAAGCTGTCCTCACTGCCATGTGACTCCTTGTCACAGCCTTGCTTGTAACTCCACTTTGAGAACTGTGAATCTGAATTCCTAGATCCCTCTGTTCCACTAGACTATAAGGCCTGACCATTCAGCATAAAACTCCTACCTTGCATTTTGGAAATTCAAATCAAGACCTCACACTTCTTTATAATAAACTTCATTTGCCATTTCTCTGTCCACTTTCCCAGCTGATCAAGGTCCTGCTGCAATCTCTGATATCCTTCCTTGCTGTCCACTATGCTGCCTATTTTAGTGTCATCTGAAAACTTACTAATCATACCTTTACATTCTCATTCAAATCATTTGGTATAGATAACAAACAGCAATGGGCCCAGTACTGATCCCTGAGGCACTCCACTAGTCACAGGCCTTCAGTCCGACCAGCATTATTACCCTCTGTTTCCTATCATCAAGCCAATTGTGTATCCAATTTGCTAGCTTCCCCTGGATTTCATGCGATCTAAACTTCCAGAGCAGCCTACCATGTGGAACCTTATCAAAGGTCTTACTGAAATCCATATAGACTACGTCTACTGCCCCTTCCTCGTTGCTTCATCAAGGAACTCTTTTTACAAATTTGTGAGGCACCGTGTCCCACCCACAGTGGAAGGGTTCTGAAAAGATTGTGAGGCATGATGTCCCAGCCACAATGCTACCCTGACTACTAATCAAACCCTATATTTGCAAATGCATGTATGTGTTATCCCTCCATCTTAAGTAACTTACCACAGATGGTAAGCTTACTGGTCCATAATTCCCAGTTTCTCTTTGCAGCCCTCCTTGAATAAGGGCACATTTGCTACCCTCCAGTCATCTGGGACTTCACCTGTGGCTAATGATGCCAGGCCCCTGAAATTTCTTCTCTAGCCTTTTGCAGGGTTCTGGGATATATCTGGTCAGAACTAGGAGACTTATCCACCTTTTTTTTTTGTACATCCATCACCACCTCCACTGTGATCTGGACTGTCCGAAACATATTACCACTAATTTCTCCAAGTTCCTAAGTAGTCTTGGCTTTCACTACAGGATAAATATTCAAGGATCTCTCCTATCTCCTGCGGTTCTGTGCACACATGTCCACTTTGGTCCCTGAGAGGTCCTGTTCTCTCCTTATTTTTCCATAACCTCTTTGGCTGAGAAGATTAGGATAAATCCAAAACTATTTCATGTCCCTTTTACCGCCCTCCTGTAAACTGTATCCCCTGTATACCTCCAAGGATTCCCTTGATCCCAGCTAATGCTGCCTCCTTTCTGGTCAAAGCCTCCACATCACTGGTCTTCCAGGGTTCTGTACTCCTGCCAACTTTGCCCTTCAGCAAGTGGGAGGCCTTTAAAACTGAAATAGCTAGAGTTAAGGCCTATATGTTCCTGAGGTTGGAGGTACCTTTTGCCTGCAAACTACCCCAATCAATGTCTGTGAGCTCCTGGCTAATACCTTGCCAAAATTTAGAACTTGAACCTGTGGAGTAGTTTTTGTCCCTCTCCATAAGTATTTTAAAATTGCGTAGAACTAGAGTCACTGGTCCTGAAGTGCTCCCCCCATCACCTGTCCTACCCTATTTCTCAAGAGTGGGTCGAGTTTTGCCCCTTCCTGAATAGGACTCTGTATACAGCTTGATTAAGCTTTCCTGAACTCGGATAAATTCCACCCCATCTAAGCCCTTAACACTCTGACAGTCTATTAGGAAAATTAAAATCCCCTACTATGACAACCCAATTCCTCCTGCAAGTCTCCCCAACTCCCTGCATGTTTGTGCCTCTAATTCCTGTCGACTATTTGGGGGCCTAGAGTGGAATCCCAATCATGTCACCATCCCTTTGTTTCCTAGCTCCATGCAGGAAGCCTCACTGGATGATCCTTCAGTTTTTCATCTGATTGCTACTGAGATACTCACTCACGTTAATCAAAAATGCAATCTGGCCCCCCCCTGCTTTCCACTGTGTCCTATCTAAAGCACTTGTACCTGGCACCTTAAGCTTTAAACTGCCAGTCCTGTCCCTCTCTTTGCCATGACACAAACACGGCTATGATATCCCAGTCCCACTTACATATCCGTGCCCTGAGTTCATCAGCCATACCCATCAGCCCTCTTGCATTGTAATGGATGCAGTTTAATCCAAAAAGCATTCCTCACTCAGTGTTCCAGTCTGATCTGTCACTTCAACTTATTAACTTATTTCTGATTACTGTAACTCTTTCCAACCTCGCACTTGCCTCCTTGCTGTTGAGGATCTCTTTTTTCCTTCCCCCCCCCCCCAATCTAATTGTTGTGAACAGCTGTGCTTGAATAAAGTTTTCGGTCTCAAGGGTGGTGAATCATTCTAAAGAGATACCATACCCATGTTTCTTATGTTGTCATGGTGTGATATCCCTGAAAACTTGACCTGTTTTAAACAGGAATAGCAGTGAAGCCAAGCAGATCTATGGTTCATCATCGTGGAATGCAGGTGGAACTCATACTCTGATTACAAATTTGAGAAGTTGAAACCAGATGGGAAGATTTGCCTAGGTAGAGAAAGAAGTCTGGGGGAAATTTCTCACTGTGAATTCTGGAGTTAATAGTTTCTCAACTGAAAAAAAAATTGAATCCTCGGCAACCCAATCCCCTTTGACTGGTTCTTGAACTGAATATAAGCAGTACTATATTTTGGCTGTGCTAAAGATGGAAAAAAAAGGGTTTATTTTCTGGCTTGACGTACAAATTGTCAACAAAAGATAGTCAGTGGTGCTTTTAGTCTTTTGATGAGTCTTGATTAGATTAGATTAGATTAGATTACTTAGTGTGGAAACAGGCCCTTCAGCCCAACAAGTCCACACTGACCCGCCGAAGCGCAACCCTCCCATACCCCTACATTTACCCCTTACCTAACACTGGCAATTTAGCATGGCCAATTCACCTGACCCGCACATTTTTGGACTGTGGGAGGAAACCGGAGCACCCGGAGGAAACCCACACAGACACGGGGAGAACGTGCAAACTCCACACAGTCAGTTGCCTGAGGCAGGAATTGAACCCAGGTCTCTGGCGCTGTGAGGCAGCAGTGCTAACCACTGTGCCACCGTGAAAACTAGGCATTTTTTTGGGTATTGATTGGAGTTAGATTGGCAACTCGTAGAGTCAAATGTACAGCATGGAAACAGACCCTTTTTGGTCCAACTCTTCCATGCTGATCAGCTATTCTAACCTAATCTAGTCCCATTTGCCAGGACTTAGCCCAAATCCCTCAACTCTTCCTATTCATATGCCCATCCAGATGCCTTTTTTAATGTTGCAATTGCACCAGCCTCCTCCACTTCCTCTTGCAGCTCATTCCATACACGCACCACTCTGAAAAAGTTATCCCTTAGGTCCCTTTTATATCTTCCCCTCACCCTAAACTTATGCCCTTTAGTTCTGGACTCTCCCACCCCAGGGAAAAGACCTTGTCTGTTTATCTGATCCATGCCCCTCATGATTTTATAAACCTCTGAGGTTACCCCTCAGCATTCGGTGCTCCAGGGAAAACCGTCCTAGCCTATTCAGCCTCCCAATAGCTCAAATCTGCCAACCCTGGCAACATCCTTTTACGTCTTTTCTGAGCCGTTTCAAGTTTCACTGCATCTTTCTGATAGGAGACCAGACTTGCACACGATATTCCAACACTGGCCTAACTAATGTCCTGTACAGCTGCAACATGACCTCCCAACTCCTATACTCTATGCTTTGACCAATCAAGGAAAGCATACCAAAAGCCACCTTTATTATCCTATCTATCTGTGACTCCACTTTCAAGGAGCTGCACTCCAAGGCCTTTGTTCAGCAACAGTCCCCAGGACCTTAGCAGGACTTATACACTTAATGGTAAGATTTGCTTTCCCAAAATGCAGCACCTCACATTTATTTGAATTAAACTCCATTTGCCACTCCTCAATCCATTGGCCTATCTGATCAAGATACCGTTGTAATCTGAGGTAACTTCCTTCATTGTTCATTACACCTCCAGTTTTGGTGTCATCTGCAAACTTACTAACTATATGTCCTACGTTCATATTGAAATTATTTATATAAAAGGTGAAAAATAGTGGACCTGTAAATCTGGACCCTGGGAGGGGCCTCTCTCTTCTGCAATCGGTCAAATAAGCATTAGCAGCTCAGTCTGATTTCAGCAAGATTTAACAATGTATTATGACACCAGGCATAGATTCTCCTCCAGCAGGTCAGGCAGCATCAAAGGAACAGGAGAATTGACATTTCTGGCGTAAGCCCTTCAGGAATGAGGAGGGTATGTCAGTCTGCTTGGCACACCCTCCTCATTCCTGAAGGGCTTATGCCCGAAACATCGATTCTCCTGTTCCTTTGCTGCCTGACCTGCTGCGCTTTTCCAGCAACACATTTTTAAGCTCTGATCTCCAGCATCTGCAGTCCTCACTTTCTCCCATAGATTATCCAGCAACACGGGTTAAGCACCTTTGTGTACTCTGGGGAAAGTTGCTGCCTTAGCTTAAAATACAACAACTTTTATAGCTCTCTTTGCAAATAGAACGGCCTTAATTGCAAACTTTAATCAAATGAAATGACAATTAGATATAAAATTAAGCCAGTGATATTTGCTGGGGACTGACTTGTTTTGCATGCCTATATATCCAGGACACCTGGTTTCCAAGGTCACTTTAGGATACTTTAATAATGTCATATCTATCTTAATTAAGTTCAGATTTTAGATCCTCGGACCCAGCACTGATCCTTGTGGCACTCCACTGGTCACAGGCCTCCAAGCTCTGAAAAGCAACCTTCCACCACCCTCTTTTCTACCTTCGAGCCAGTTCTCTATCCAAATGGCAAGTTCTCACTGTATTCCATGCTAACCATTATACCAAGGGGAACCTTGTCAAATGCCTTACTGTTCATGAGACATGATTTCCCACGCACAAAACTCATCAGCCTCATTCCTGAAGAAGGGCTTATGCCCGAAACGTCGAATCTCCTGTTCCTTGGATGCTGCCTGACCTGCTGCGCTTTTCCAGCAACACATTTTCAGCTCTGATCTCCAGCATCTGCAGACCTCACTTTCTTCTCAAACTCTAATCAGTCCCTGTCTTTCCAAATATGCATAAATCCTATCGTTCAGGATTCCCTCCAACAACTTCCCTACCACCGACGTCAGGCTCACCGGTCTATACTTCCCTGGCTTCTCCTTATCACCTTTCCTAATTAATGGTGCCACATTAGCCAGCCTTCAGTCATTTGGCCTGTGACTATTGACATAAAAATCTCAGCAAGAGGTCCAACAATCACGCCTCTAGCTTCCCACTGAGTTCTAGGGTACACCTGATCAGGTCCTGGGGATTTCTCCTTTCATGCATTTCAAGACATCCAGCATTTCCTCCTCTGTAATGTGGACTTTTTTTTTCAAGGTGTCACCATCTGTTTCCCTACATTCGATGTCTTCCATATCCTTATCCACAGTACACAGATGCAAAATACTTATTTAGTATCTTCCGCCATCTCCTGTGGCTTCACACAAATGCCACCTTGCTTGAGGAACTCTAATCTCTTCCTACCTTTTTGTCCTTAATGTATTTGTAAAATCCCTTTGGATTCTCCTTAACTCTATTTGCCAGAACTATCTCGTAACCCCTTTTTGCCCTCCTGATTTCCCTCTTAAGTATACTCTTTCTGCCTTATACAGTAAGGATTCACTTGATCTCTCGTGTCCATACCTGACATATACATCTTACTGTTAACTAAACCTTGTACTCTTAACCCTCAATTTCTCTAATCATCCAACATTCCCTGCACCCATGAGCCTTTCCTTTCACCTTTAAAAATGTAGATTGTAACTAAGAGCCAGCATCTGCAGCCTCTTGAGTCTGTCTCTGTCTCTGTGGTTTAGTGTGGGAGTGTCTCTCAACCATGATGACTCTGGTGTACTTTTGTGTTCTGAACTGGTGAGCATGGTTTAATGGGATCTGGAAACCTGTCAGGGATCAATGGTTTGTATATTTTGAGCTGTACATTCTTGTGCAGAACTTGATAGAACATAGAAAAGTACAGCACAGAACAGGCCCTTTGGCCCATAATGTTGTTGTGCTGAGGCTTAATTCGATTGTAAAATATAATAACTTAACCTACGCACCCCTCAACTCACTGCTATTTATGTGCATGTCCAGCAGTTGCTTAAATGTCCCCAATGACTCTGCTTCCACCACCACTGTGGGCAGCGCATTCCATGCATTCACCACTCTGCGTAAAGCACCTACCTCTGACGTTTCCTCTATACCTTTCTCCAAATATCTTAAAGTCTTAAAAGATTATTGTACTTTTTCTCTACCTCTTGCCCAACCAAATCCACTGGCAGAGGAAACTAATGCAAGTCTATCTAATACTTGATGAAGCTTAACATTTTGTGACAAATAGAATATTATAGGAAATGCTGCTGTTAAATGTTGAATTATTGTAACTTGATGAAAGGGAGAATGTTTGCTGTTATTTGACAGCTTGCATGATCACTTTGGTTAAAAATCACAACACCAGGTTATAGTCCAACAGGTTTAATTGGAAGCTCACTAGCTTTCGGAAAGCTGGTGTGCTTCCAATTAAACCCATTGGACTATAACCTGGTGTTGTGATTTTTAACTTTGTACACCCCAGTCCAACACCGGCATCTTCAAATCACTAGTTATACAATTCTGTTGGAGTGGGTTTTGTGGATCCCATACTAGTTTAGTTTGTAATGCTGTATTTTGTATTGGCATTTGAATACAAATTGCCGTGAACATTGTGAACCCACTTAACAGCAGGGTCTTGGCTAACTTGGCCATTTAGAGATGATAGTTGTGTTCCAGAGGTAGGTGCTACAGATTGTGGGTCACTACAGGGGAGGTCAGCAGTCACTGAGGATATAGCAACAAAGATGGCAGGGAAGCACTTAAACAGCCATCATGGTCAGCATTGCATTTGAAAGCTTTTATCAGGTCCATGATGATCTGATATGTCTCCAGAAACTCCACGCAATAACAAGTCTGTGACATAAGATCACTAGAGTCATACAGCACAGAAACAGACCCTTCAGTCTAACTTGTCCATGCTGAACAAATATTCTAACTTAATTTAATCCCACTTGCCAGCATTTGGCCCATATTCCCCTCAACTGTTCCAATTCATGTAAGGAGCATCTGAATGGGTAGGTGTTGTAATTGTCCCCATCTCCTCCACTACTTCTGGCAGCTTGTTCCATACATGCACCACCTTGTGTGGCAAAAAATTACTCCTCCGGTCCTTTTTAAAATCTTGTCATTTTCTGCCCAGAACACTTAGATTAGCTTCAGCTGTAGTGTTTGTCTCTCGCTGTGCAGTCACCGCATATTGATTGTGGAGGTGCAGATGTATATTGGGAGACCCACATACTGCTTGCCAAGTTGCCATGCTGCTGCAATATTCATCTTGGTTTGCTGCTAGGAATGGAGTTGAGAAAGATCCACCCTTGTATTTCCTGTCAAATGGTGATATGACTGGACTTTGGGCATTTGCTGATTTTACATATTCTTTATCTCTTTTCTGATAAATGCACAAGATCGATAACTTATTTTTTCCACCCATTTGCAGGTCTACATGGTTTTGACCGTTCAGCTACTGGTGACTTTTGTTTTTGTGTGCGTCTGTACCTTTGTTGCTGATGCTAAGAGGTTTGTGAGACGCACTCCTTGGATCTACTATGCCTCCTATGGTGTATTCTTTGTTACACTTATCGCTCTCAGCTGTTGTGGACAAATCAGACGGAAGCACCCATGGAATCTCATTGCTCTGGTAAGTAGTGTGATTAACATTCTCTTTCTGCTCTGGTTTGAGAGACTGGTAACATTGGGCTTTGGAGGGTGGGAAGAAGGGATGATGAAAGGATCAAACATTGAATTGATTCTGATGTGAATTTTTAATTTGGCCATTTTGAAGCACTTATCCCACAATGTTTTCCTTCCTATCACTGTTGTTTTCGCTGCTCTGCCATTTGGCATGATCATGGCTGATCTTCTATGTCACCATTGTACTCTGCTGTCTCCCCATATCCCTTGACACTTTTTTTTTCTCTGTTTGTGTGTAGAAGAGGGCTGCACAGGAACAGGCCCTTTGGCCTGCCACATGTGCCAACCATAATACCATTCTAAACTAATCCCATCTGCCTGCAGATGGTGCATATCCCAGCCTGGTCATGTCTGTCTAACTGCCTCTTCATAATTGCTATCATCTCTGTCTTCATCTACCTTTCCTAGCAGTACCTACAAACCCTTTTTAAAGTATTTCTTCGCACATCTGAAGTTTTCCTCCTTCCTTTCTTTCTCGCGCCGCTTATCCAAGTAAACGCTTTTGCACCATCTCCAAAGCCTCCATTTCCTTCCCATAATGTGGTCACCAGAATGGACACAATACTCATGTTTCAAACGAGGCCTAACTGACGTTTGTTTTTAAATGTACAGCAATAATATGACTTGACAACTTCTATATTTTAAAAATAACAAAAGAACTGCCAGTTTGTAAATCAGAAACAAATATAGAAATTGCTGAAGAGCCTCAACAGGTCTGGCAGCATCTGTTGAGAGAGGTCAGTTAGTTCAGGTTGAGTGAACCTTCCTCATCTCCACAGATGTTGCCATGACAGCTGAACTTTTCCAGCAATTTCTATATTTGTTGTCAACTTTCATTTTTGTTACTATGATGAAATTAGACACGATTTGGAGGTGTGGTGTTGGATTGGGGTGTACAAAGTGAACAATCACAACACCAGGTTATAATCCAACAAGTTTAAGTGGAATGTCATATATTGTCTTTCCTACCTTATCCACTTGTTGCCACTATCAGGGAGCTATGGACTTGTCCCCAAAGATTTCCCTATGTCAATACTCCTAAGGGTCCTGCCATTTACTGCATATTTTCCTCTTGCATTTGACCTCCCAAAATGCACTACCTTACACTTGGACTAATTTGGCATGAGAGGGTTCAGAAGACATTTACCAGGATGTTGCTGGGTTTGGAAGGTTTGAATCAGAGAGGTTGGGACTTTTGTTTCACTGGAGTGTAGGATGTTGTGAGATGACCTTAGAAGTTTTATAAAATGAGAGGTTTGGACAGAGCTGATGGTAGCTGACTTTTCCATAATATGGGGAATTTCAAGACTAGGGGCACATGTTTACGGTGAGGGGAGAGAGATTTTAAAGACTAAGGCAATTTTTTAAAACCAGCTGGTTTGCATGTGGAATGAACTAACCGAGGAAGTGGTGAATGTGGGTACAATTACAATATAGAACATTACAGTGCAGTACAGGCCCATCAGTCCTCTGTGCTGACCTGTGCAACCAATCTGAAGCATAGCTATCCTACACTATTCCATTTTCATCCATATGTTTATCCAATGATCATTTAAGTGCCCTTAAATTTGGTGAGTCTACTACTGTTGCAGGCAGGGTGTTTCACGCCCCTACTACTATGTAAAGGAAACTACCTCTGTCTTACAGCTATCACCCCTCAATTTAAATCTCTCCCTTTTGTGCTAGCCGTCACCATCTGAGGAAGAAGGCGCTCACTGTCCACCATATCTAATCCTCTGATCGTCTTGTATGTCTCTTAAGTCACCTCAACTTTCTTCTCTCTAACGCAAAGAGCCTCAAGTCCCTCAGTCTTTCCTCAAGACCTTCCCTCCATACTAGGCAACATTCTGGTGAATCTCTGCACTTTTTTTTCCCACGTGTTTCCAAGTCCTTCCACTAATGTGGCAACCAGAGTTTTGTATAGCTGCAACATGACCTCATGGCTCTGAAATTCAATCCATCTACCAATAAAAGCAAACTTACCATATTTCTTAACAATCTTATGAACTTGGTGGCAACCTTCAGGGACTTGGATGTGGACCCTGAGACCTCTCTGCTCACTTACACTGCCAAGAATGATACAATTAGCCCAGTACTCTTTATTCCTGTTGCTCCTTCCAAAGTGAATCACCTCACTTTTCCACATTAAATTCCATTTGCCACCTCTCAGCCCAGCTCTGCAGCTTATCTATGTCCCTCTGTAACCTGCAGCATACTTTGGCACTACCCACAACTCTAACGACCTTCGTGTCATCTGCAAATTTACTAACCCATCTTCTACGCCCTCATCCAGGTCATATTATAAAAATGACAAACAGCAGTGTCTCCAAGACCGATCCTTGCAGTACCCACTAGTAACTGAACTTCAGCATGAGGATTTCCCATCAACCACCAACTTCTGTCATCCTACAGCTAACCAATGTCTGATCCAAACTGCTGATTCGTCCTCAATCCCATGCTTCTATTTTCTGCAATAGCCCTACCATAGGGAAGCTTTTCAAACGGTTTACTGAAATCCATATACACCACATCGCTGGCTTTGCCCTCCTCCACCTGTTTGATCACCTTCTCAAAGAACTCAAGGTTTGAGAGGCACAACCTGCCCTTCACAAAACCGTGTTGACTATGCCTGATCAACTTAATCCTCTCTAGATGATAAATCCTATCTTTTATAACCTTTCCAACATTTTTCCCCCAACCAAAATAAGGCTAGCTGGTCTATAATTATTAGGGTTCTCTGTACTTCCCTTCTTGAACGAATTAGCCATTTAAAAGACATTTGGATAGATACATGAATATAGAAGGTTTGGAGAGGTATGGGCAGGAGCAGGCATGTGGGACTGGTTTATTTTGGGATTATATTCTGTATGGACTAGCTGGATCAAAGGGTCTGTTTCTGTGCTATATGCCCCTTTTATCCAGCTGTATCCTGTAATAACCTGCCTCAGTATTCACAACTCTTAGCAGTGTTTTCATCCAAATCATCTGTCAGAATCATCCAGCACTGATCCTTGTGGAACACCTCTGACCTCCAGCCAGAAAAAGGCCTTTCAACAAACACACACTACCTGCTATGACCAAGTCCATTTTGTATCCAGTTTATCAATTCACTGTGGATCCCATGTGACTTGGTGTTTTTTTTTTTGGGACCAGCTGACCATTGGGGACCTTTGTCAAGTGCTTTAGTAATGTCCCTGTAGACAACACCCAATGCCCTTCCTTTAATGATCTTGCCACTTCCTCAAAAACTCAAGTTCAAAATAAAACATTCCCTGCTGAAAGTCACACTGACAATCCCTAATAAGTCTATTTTCCAAATGTGAGGAAATCCTGTCCTGAAAATCTTCTCCAATTTTCTGGCATATAATTTCCTGGATTCTTGCTGCCATTGTTAAATAAAGGAAAAAAGGATTCTTCTCTGGTATTCTGGGACCTAAGTTGCGACTAAAGAGGATCCAAAGAAATCTCAAGGCCCCAGCAGTCTCTCCTTTCTTTCCTCTTTCAGTGGTGCATTGGGCCCTGGGTACCTATCTCCTTTTTAATGTTTTTTCAAGGTACTCTATCAACATGTCTTTGAATATCAATAAACCCCTCCCTAATCTTCAATAATGTCTTTTTTCTTATTGAATGCTTATGTGAAGTACTTAGTAAGGACCTCCTCTAATTCCTCTGGCTCCACCCACAAATTCCCTCCTTTGTCCTTGAGTCAACCTACCCTTTTTCCCGAGCTACTGTTCTTCTTCTCATATCCACATAAAATGCCTTAGAATTCTTAATACTACTTGTCAACGACATTGCATGGCCCCTTCTAGGCCTCCTAATGTGTGCTTTCAGTTCTTTTCTTTTGTCAGCTGCTTGCTATACTTCATCTTTAGTGTCAGGTATGCAAGAACACCCACATCTGTTTGTATGTCATGCTTTGTTCATCTATTGTGATTTAAATAATACCCTGCCATCCTATTTTTACTTAATAGATAATTATGATATTATCCACTCTGTACTACAGCTGCCATGTCTGTGCTCACTCACTTAACCTGTCTAAATTGCCCTCGTAACACTCTGAATCCTCTGTCTTTCTCACAAATTGCACTCCTACCTAATGTTATGTTGCCAGTAGTCTTGGAGTTGTCACATATGTCAACAATTTGGATGAGGAGAATTACAAGTTATGAATAGTAGGGGCTCAAGGAGTGATTCCTGCTGAGCTCTACCTGTTGTTATCTTCCTATCCAAGAATAATCCTTAACTTAAGTAGAATCCCTATCGTGTGGAAGCAGGCCATTCGGCCTGTTGAGTTCGCACTGACCTTCTGCAAAGTGTTCCATCAAGACTTACCCTGTATCTGTGGTTCTTTGGCTTTTTATAAAAAGGGGGGGGGGAGAAGAGAGAGACCCTTTTTTTAAAAAAGAAGGGGTCCAGAGGGACAATGTTTTCAGACAGGGTGGTAGGTATTTGGGACAAACTCCCAGAGGTAGTGATGGAAGTGAGTGCAATTTTTTTAAATTTATGAAACATTTCGATAGGTTGAGCTTGGGGTAGGAGTGGAGGGATGTAGATGAAATGCAGGCAAATGGCTCTAGTTTAATTGTGAAAACTGGATAGCAGGGACCAGTTAGACTAAAGGATACTTTTCCATGCTGCAGATCTGATACTGTTACTTTTGCAGTCTGTCTAATGCCACACAGCAACTGTGCCCCTCCAATGCCAGAGACTTTCCTCTTGCCTTTTGAGAAATCCTCTCTTCCAGCAGTATCCAAAATGAAAAATTAGAAATTTACTCCAGGGGACTCTTGCACTGCTTGCCTTGTGTTTTTACTATGCCTGTGGTCACCCATTCCTTTGTGCCGCCTTTACCTGCGGTGTGACCACCTCACTATAATGTGCTATTCATACACCTAATCATACACCTAATCAGCTTGCAAAATCTCCAGTGACTGTTCCAGATCCAAAATGCAGATTTCCAGTATTTGTAGCTTGATTCACTTGGCCACATGGTTCCCCTGACGTTGAAGTGTTCCTAACTTCCAAGGTTGTATAAGAGCAGCCTTCCATTCATTTCACCCAGCTGAGTTGTTTTGCCAGGACCTTTCCTTTAAAATACATTTTTTTTCTTTTTCTCTAGATTTAAGAAAACATTTAAACGTGTACCCAGGTCGTAGCCAGCTTGTTTCCCTCTGCTGCTGAATCACTTAGGAGGTGGTCTCCCTTAGTATCTGTTGTTTGTGACCTCCTTGATGGTATAGTTGTGGGTTTGGAAGGTGCTGTCCGAGGGCGTTTGAATTTCTGTAGTGCGTCTTGTAAACGGTGGTAACAGCAGTGTGCATTGAATGTTGGCAAAGGGAGTGGATGTGGTGCCAATCAGTCAGGCTTTGTCCTGGATGTGCCATCAAGTTGAATGTGGTTGACACTGTACTCATTCAAGCAAGTGGGGAAATTTCCACCACTTGACTTGTCTTTATAGATGGTGAACAGAGTTTGGAAAGTCAGGAAGTGAATTACACATGACTGACTCTGTGGATTGGACCTGAAGAAATCCTGGCACACAGGTGGGAATTGCCCTGAAAGCTTCAAATTTCATGGGACTCCTCGCAGGTGTCTGAGTCTCAGGTAGTCAGGGACTTCAGAAGTACAGCAAAATCAAAAATAGAAATTGATGGTAAAGCTCAACAGACCTGGCAACACCTATGGAGGGAAATCAGTTAACACTTCAGATTGGGTGACTATTCTTCTTCTCAGCAGGTGCTGCCAGATCTGCTGAGCTTTTCCAGCAACTTCTACTGTTTTCTGATGTACAGCCACTGCATTCTTTTGGTTTTTGTAAGTTTTATGACAAAATGTTGGGTTAAAACCTGATCTAATTCCAGAATGTCTAAACAACACAGCTGACCCAAATACACATCAGACTACTTGCCTGTTCAGCCATTTGCTCATGTTAAGACTGGATCTTTACACTTGCTAGATTAATATCTTATATCTATTGGAATTTTAAGAGTGAAAGGTGATTTGACTTAAATGTTTTAAGATGCTGAGGAGCTATTTTCAAAATGGCCAAGTACAAAAACATAACTAGGAGCAGGCCATCTCGCCCCTCAAGCCTGCTTTGCCATTCAATAAGATCATACCTCCTCACTTGGTGGCCTCATCTCCACTTGCCCCCTCACTATAATCCTGAATTCTTTCATTGTTCAAAAAACTGTCTTCACGTCAACATTTACTGAAGTATTGTCAACGACTTCACTGGGCAGGGAATTCCATAGATTCACAGCCCTCTGAAGAAGTTCCTTCTCTATTTATTTGGTCTGAAGTCTGCTTTCTTTTCCCCCGTGCCCCCCCCCCCCCCCCAAATTTTGAGGCTATGCCCTCTTGTTCTAGTTTCATCTGCCAGTGAAAACTATTCTTTTTATAACTGTTTTTATAAATTACCCCCTCGTTCTTTTAAATTCCAATTAATTTAATCCCATTCTACTCCGTGTCTCCTCGTAAGCCAATCCCCTCAACTCTGGAAGTGAGCCTTTTCTGTATACCCTCTATTGCCAGTACATCCATCCTTCAGTAAAGGAGACCACAACTGCACGCAGCACTCCAGGTGTGGCCTCCCCAGCATCCTACACACAGCTGCAACATAGCCTCCCTGCTTTTAAACTCCATACCTTTAGCAATAAAGAACAACATTCCATTTGCCTTCCTAAATTACCTGTTAAATCACAGAAGTTTGGTCTGCAGGTAAATGTACAAGAACACCCAGGTCCCTCTGCAAAGCAGCATGCTGCAACTTTTTACCATTAAAGTAATAGTCCTTTTTTACTATTACTCCCACCAAAATTGATGAGTTCACATTTATTAACATTGTATTCCATCTGCCAAACCTTTCCATCAGTCAATATTTATGTTCTTCTGCAAAGTTTCACGGTCCTCAAAGTAGGCTCAAGAGGTTGGTGGCTATTTTTAATTCTTCTGATCTATTAATGTGGGGAGTTGTGACTTTATGTAGCAATATATTAAAAAAATTAAATGAATCTTGCCATACTGTTCTGTTGTGGATAAAGAAACTGCCAAGTCATACAAAAGACAGTCACCTAGTACAAATCATAAGGGCCATTGTCCAGATTTGCTATCATACAAGTGTTTGAGTTTGATCCTGTATATTGACACCATTAAATCTGAAAGGGTGTCTGACTCTGTCCTAAACTGGTAGCAAGTGTATGTACAATATATTTACTTGCTGTTGTTTTTCTGTTTGCAGTCTATCCTGACTCTCAGCATGTCGTACATGGCCGGAATGATTGCCAGTTTCTACAGTACAGACTCTGTAGTGATGGCTGTTGGGATTACTGCAGCTGTTTGCTTTACTGTTGTAATTTTCTCTATGCAGGTAAGCTTTTCTTTTAAAAGAAACGTGTTATCCTGAACAGGCCATTTAGTGATCATTGACAAGATAAATGATTTGAAAAGGATAGTGTGCATAATTAGTCATGTATAACTTCTGTCTTTTGAGGTTCTAAACAGGTAATGGTGCCATGGTACTGTCACAGGATTAATAATCCAGAAGCCTGCATTAAAGCTGTGGTGTCACAGGTTTAAATGTCACTACATCTAGTGGAATTATTTTAAAACCTTTTTTTGAATGCACATTTTAAGCCAGCAGGGTTATTGTGACTAAATTTAAGTTTCTGGCATATACTGAATGCCCAAAACAATGGCTGTGCTAAACAAAGTGTAGAGAGTTACTTTATTTTTTTAAAAAAAAACAATATTGGCAAGGAACAGTTATGGAAAATCTTGTGTGTCTTAATTATACTAGGTGCAAGAAACTAACCATGATTTCAAACCAGGGTGGCAATTAGTTTTTGGAGTTGAAAGCAGTATCTGGCAAATAGTCTTAGCAGGCTTAAGTGATAAATTCCTAGGTACAGAGATGTATCACATGATAGACTACTTAACCAGTCTAAGAAACCATGGGATCCACAGCAGTTTGGCAAATTGCTTCCAGCCAATATTGAATCCAGAGGATGATTGTTGAAGGCTATTTTTGTCACTGGAAAGCTGTGCCTGTTGGTATACAACAGGGTTAGCTGATGAATCCCTTGCTATTGAGTACACTGATTACCCAGGAGGTGTGATTAAGTTTGCAGATGACACACATTGATATGGCAAATAGTGAGGAGGAAAGCCATGGATTACAGGCCAATGTAGACGGGTTGAATGGTCAATGGCAAATGGCATTTAATCCTGAAAAGTGATGTATTTTGGGACGACTAACAAGAAAAGGGAATATATCTGCTCTCCTCCTTCTTCCCTACCCCTTCAGCTATGAAAATAGACTCAATAGGTTAGGGTTATTTTCCTTAAGTCAGAGGTAATGGCGGATTCTGGATAGAGGTGTGCATAGTTGGAGACAAACATTCTCTTAACATAACTAGGGGGTCCAGTCTTTTTTTGTTTTGAGGCAAACGGCAGGATTCTGAGCAAATTTGAGGAAAACTGTTTTCATCCAGAGGGTGGTGTTACTGGAACTGCTTGGAAGAGTGGTCAAGGTGGGAACTCAAAACATTTTAAGAACGTATTAGATGAACACTAATTGCTTAGCACATGGTGTGTGCCCAGTGGTGGCAAATTGAAATAGAATATTGGATGTTTGACTGTTGACACAGTGGACTGAAGGGCCTCTTTTTATACTGTAAAAACTAACTCTAAATAAAAGGAAAAAACTACGTGATTGTGTTAGCTTTAATTTATCCTTTGGCACAATAACTGTACAGTATCCTCTGGTTCCATCCTGTTTGCACTCCGAGCATAGTTTTCAGTCTTGTTCTCCATATCCCTTCCAAAAAATGCTTGTTATTTGTCTTAGGTTACTGGTTGCTTTCCCTGCCTTAGTCCCAGTGCTGCTGAGAGCTTTATAGCTCTGTTTGTCATCTACAAAATTGGACTTTTTCAATACACTCAAACTGTTCGCAATCATTGTGGTAATCTGCTTAACATAGATACAAATTGGGAATAGAAGTAACTCATTCAGTCCATGAGTCTGCTGCAACATTTAGAATGGTTGTTATGGATGATCTGTTTGCTTCAAATTTCACATTCCCACTTGTGCCCAATAACCTTAAGATTTTTCTAGGCAATTAGATCCACTACCCCTCATGTATTCAATGAAATCACCATCACTGCTTTAGATGTAGTGTTTTCCAAGATTTTGTTGCTCCCAAGAGAAAAAGCTTTCTCTCTGTCTGTATCCTAAAAGGCCATCCTTTCGTTTATAAACCATTTCCTATCCACAGTCCTGATTTTAGTCCAGCTTTTAATTCCAGACTTTCATTGGATGAAATTCAAATTTCTCCCATCTGCTGTGGTGAAATTCAAACTTGATCCTAGCCTGAGGCTCTGGATTACTAGTCCAGTGACATTACTCTCATATCCATATTGATCATTTTGCACATGTACGTTTTTGCTTCAAAATTGGTTTATTTTAATGTGTGGGATAAGGTTGAGAGAGCAAACTTACTTTTTGGAAGCTAACTGGGAATACTGCTGAGTAATTCACCACCTGATTCCCTAAAGCCTGTCCACCTACAAAGCACAAATCAAGGAGTGCGATGGAATACTCCCTACTTGCATGGATGATTGTAGCTCCAACAACACTCAAGCTTGACACCATTCAGGGCAAGGAGAAGGTGAGGACTGCTGATGCCAGAGATCAAAGTCAGAGTGTGTTGCTGGAAAAGCACAGCCGGTTAGGCAGCATCTGAGGAGCAGGAGAGTTGACATTTTGAGCTTAAGTCCTTCATCAGGAATGAGGGATGGCCCAAGGGGGCTGAGAGATAAATGGGGGTGGAGCTGGAGGAAGGTAGCTGGGAATGCAACAGGTGGGTGAAGGTGATAAGTTGGAGAGGAGGGTGGAAAAGAAGATGGACAGGTAGGACAGTTCAAAAAGGCAGTGCTGAGCTGGAAGGTTGGATCTGGGATAAAATGGGAGGGGAAATTAGGAAACTGATGAAATCTACATTGATCCTGTGTGGTTGGAGAGTCCTAAGGCAGATGATGAGGTGCTATTCCTCTAGGTGTAGCATGGCTAGAGTTCAGTGGTGGAGGCGGTCTAGGACTTGCATGTCCTTGGCAGAGTGGATGAATTTGCTAACTGCATCTGTCCCAGAGATGTTCTTCGAAACGTTCTGCAAGTTGATGTCCTGTCTCCCCAGTGTAGAGGAGACCGCATCAAGAGCAACAGACATACTAGATGATTAGATTAGATTACTTACTGTGTGGAAACAGGCCCTTCGGCCCAACAAGTCCACACCGACCCGCCGAAGCGCAACCACCCATACTCCTGCATTTACCCCTTACCTAACACTACGGACAATTTAGCATGGCCAATTCACCTGACCCGCACGTCTTTGGACTGTGGGAGGAAACCGGAGCACCCGGAGGAAACCCACGCAGATACGGGGAGAACGTGCAAACTCCACACAGTCAGTCGCCTGAGTCGGGAATTGAACCCGGGTCTCGGGCGCTGTGAGACAGCAGTGCTAACCACTGTCCACCGTGCCACCCACTATGTGAAAGTACAAGTAAATCTCTGTCAGACATGGAATAATTCTTTGGGACCTTGGATGGAGGTGAGGGGGGAGGTGTGGGTGCAGGTTTTGCACTATTTGCATTATCTCCCAGACCATCCCATAGCCTCAGGGGATCTCTCATCAATTGCTTCCAATATCATTAGGCCAGGAACCGTGCACCACCCAGGTCTACCTTCTACCCAAAATTTACAAACGTGACTGGCCCGGTTGACCTTAGCCTGCTCCTGCCCCACCAAACTTATCTCTGTATACCTTGACACTGTCCTGTCCCCTTTGCTTCACACTCCCTCCATCTCCATGACTTTCATTTCCCCAGCCTCCAAGCCCTCATCTTCACCATGGACACCCAAGGCCTCTACACATCCATCCGCCATGACAAAGGCCTCCAAGATGTTCATTTCTTCCTCTTCTCCCAACATTGTTCCTTCAAATTCTCCCACTTCTGCCAGACCAAAGGATTAGCCATGGGCACCAGCTATGCTTGCCTCTTTGTCAGATACGTGGAACAGTCCATCTTCCGCAGCTACACTGGCACCATTCCTCACCACTTTCCTCTGCTAAATCAATGACTGTATCGGCACCACTTCATACTCCCACAGAAAAGTTGAACAGTTCATTGACTTCACAAACACCTTCTACCCTGACCTCCAAATTAACCTGGATCATCTTGGACACCTCTCTCTTCCCTTCCTGGACCACCTCATTTCCATTCGTGGTGACTGACTCAACACTGACATCTATGTGCTGCTGCAGTCTCCTGAACACGGTGTAGATTTTAAAAGTGGTGGAGGCTGGTACAATTGCAACATTTAAAAGGCTTCTGGATG
This sequence comes from Hemiscyllium ocellatum, assembly GCF_020745735.1. Classification (NCBI taxonomy): domain Eukaryota; kingdom Metazoa; phylum Chordata; class Chondrichthyes; order Orectolobiformes; family Hemiscylliidae; genus Hemiscyllium; species Hemiscyllium ocellatum. The sequence continues at coordinate 134,245,806 of NC_083405.1, forward strand.
AGTATATGAATAGGAAAGGATTGAAGGGATCTGGAGCAAATGCTGGCAAATGGGACTAGATTAGGTTGGGATGTCTGGTTGGTATGAAGAGTTGGACTGAAGGGTCTGTTTCAGTGCTGTACAGCTGTAACTTATTTTGATGCTAATATTTTCTTTCCTCTTCCACAGACCAAGTACGACTTTACTTCTTGTATGGGTGTGATGTTGGTGTCTGTGGTTGTGCTGTTTTTCTTCGGAATTCTGTGCATTTTTATCCAGAACAAGATTCTCCAGATTGTGTATGCTTCTGTCGGTGCATTGATCTTCACGGTGGTAAGTGTGAATTCTTTTTAAAAGGTTTCATTTTAGTGAGCAAATCATTTCAACCTTTAAGAAAACACCCACTTGAAGTTGTTTGCACCTTTTGCAGCACAGATATGGGTTTTACAGATAGTCTTTCAAAGGATTAAATTTTCCACATTGATGCCTCAGTCATTATTTTGGAATTTAGTCAGTAAAATCTACCATTTTGATTTTATTATGTGACTTAATGTAGAATGACACTCATTCACACCCCATTTTACCATTACTGAGTTCTTGCTGGATAAAAGGAATGAATTTGTATTTGTTGGAAGCCTTTTACATCTGGCTGTTCCATAATGCTTTACTGCAAACAAACTACTTTATGAACATAGTCATTGTTGTATGGGGTAACTAAGGCACTGTAGTAGCCAACTAACACATTGACAACTTGCAGATAAAGTTGTGACTAGGTAATCTGAGTGTAATATTGAATGGCGGATGAATACTCGCCAGAAAGATGTCTTCTGCTCTTCCAGAAGAAAATAGTGTGATTCAGACTTTTTAATATTGAGGGGACCCAGGGTTCTAATCTCCCTGCGCTCCCCCCCCCCCCCCCAAATGGCAGATGGTGGAAGTTGAATTCAAATTTTACAAAAAAAAATCTGGAATTGAAAATATAATAATAGCAAAATGCTGTTGATTGTCGGAAAAACACACCTGGTTCATTACTTTCCTTGTTATCCTTACCTTGTTGGGCCTACATGTGACTCCAGACCCACAGCAATGTGGTTGATCTTAACAGTCCTCTGGGCAGTTTGGGATGGGCAATGATGCTGGTCCCGCCAATGATCCCTTTGTGTGAATGCACAATAAAAATACACCCAAAGGACAGGACTCCCTCCTCATCTGGAAGACTGAGACAAGGCCTATAATGGAATGGTCACTTCACTGGAAGCTATTGCCCATCATGTCTGTGGTGGCTCTCTGCTCTTCTTCCTTTCTTTAAAGGTCTGCACATCTTTTCTTGCCCTGTTTATTCAATTTCTGTTTCAAAGACACAATTGAATCTGCATTCAGCACACTTGGACAATGCATTCCAGATTCTAATCGATCATTGTGTGCAGACTTTATGCAGTTTGTCGGTTTAGATTTGCTTGTGCCTCCAAAGTGTAATTTGAATGAACAGCCTTTTTAACTTGAAGGCAAGGATGCTATCACAACCAAAATTCTTGCAAAAAAGAATTGAAAAGAAACTTTTCCTAGCTCCATAGTCACTCATTAGATTTAGTGGTTATTGCAGATTTCTCTAAGTGAGATGCATTTGTTTGAGTAAGATGTTTGGTGTCAATGCAGCATGGAAAAAATGTAATAAGTATTGTTTACCTTTTTCATTTCAATGTTTGACATTAAACTATATTTAATAGATCCACTTAGATTTCATAAGTTCTAGACCTTAAGTGTTCCACTTTCATACATGAGCTGAAAATGTGGTGTTGGAAAAGCGTAGCAGGTCAGGCAGCATCCAAGGAACAGGAAATTCAACGTTTCGGGCATAAGCCCTTCATCGGGAATGAGGAAAGTGTGTTCAGCAGGCTAAGATAAAAAGATACCTTTTATCTTAGCCTGCTGGACACACTTTCCTCATTCCTGATGAAGGGCTTATGCCCGAAACATCGAATTTCCCGTTCCTTGGATGCTGCCTGACCTGCTGCGCTTTTCCAGCAACACATTTTCAGCTCTGATACTCCAGCATCAGCAGACCTCACTTTCTCCTCAAACACTTTCATACATGTTCTGGATTTATTTTTGAAATGTAGATTCCACAGTCATGCATTTTAGTAGTTAAAACATGAACAAATTTACTACAAAGGAATCTATTTTAAAAAATTACTTTTCATGTAAAGGTCATTTTGAGACAACAGTATAGTAAGGTTCTTCATGTGACGAGCCATGTTTGCAGACTGACCAAACTGGAATCATTTAACATGAGAAATAGCAGAGGATGACCATGTAACCTGTAAAGACTGATCAGCTATCTAATATGATCTTTGACTTTATCTGCACATGCTTGTTTAATATTTCCCTTTATCTTGAGCGATCAAGTATCTATCTGTTGTGGTCTGTATGTTGAATGATGGTGCACTCTTGATCACTTTAAGACTGGCATGACTGAAGAAAAAGGAGCATGTGTCAGCTATTCAGCCCCCTCAAGCTAGCTGTGCCATTCAATATGATCGTGGCTGATCCAATATTCTTCACATCTGCTTTCCTGCCTTTCACCAAAACCCTCTTTTTTTTCATCTAGATTCTTTTTAAACCAGCTATCTATCTCTACCTTAAATGTATACAAGGATTTGGTTCCCACAGCTGTGTTCCTCAAGACACTGTCCTCAAATTCGTCATCTCAGTCTAAAATCAGTGCCACTTTATTCTGAGTTTATGCTCTCTTGTAGACTTTCCCAAGAAGAGAAGCATTCTCCCAACATTTACGTTGTCAGGCGTCCTAAGAATTATGTATCTCCTCTCATTGAAGGTCACCTCTCTGAAGAAATATCTCCTTGTCTCAGTGCTAAATGATTATCACCTCTATCCTGAAACTCTGGTTGCTTTAGAATCCCCAGCTAGAGGGAATAACATCCATGTATGCTCCGCTAAACCTGTTTTTAATAATGTTGAATGTTTCAGTGAGATGATTCCTCATATTTCTCAGACGAAACCCAATTGTCCTCATCAGACAACGTTTTCATCCAAGGGGTCCATCTAGTTTATCTGTCTGCACTGACTTGTGTAAATAATTCTCTAATATGGAAACAAACATTCCAAATGTTTTCAAAGTCCAGTACAAATAAAGAATACTTGTACTGCTAATCCCCTTGCAATAAAGGCCAGTGTGACATTTGTCATCCTAATTGCTTGCTGTAACTGCATAACTGTTCCTTTGTATGGGTACACTTAAATCTATCTGCACATCAATGTTTTTAAAATCATTCTTTCTATAATCAGGACTGAAGTAAATAAACTTGCTGTTCCTCATATGTGATGCCTTGTCACTCACTTGGCCTCTTAAGTTCTTTAGCTGATTTATGGGATGTTGACATTGCTGCTTCAATTGGCATTTATTTCCCATCCCTAATTGATGGCAGCTGTTTTTTTTTAATTGAATTGAAATTCCGCCATCTGCCATAGTGGGATTCAGACTAGTCTGCAGAAATATTACATAGAACATAGAAAAATACAGCGCAGTACAGGCCCTTCGGCCCTCGATGTTGCGCCGACCAAATCCTACCTAACCGACACTAGCCCAATGACCTCCATATGCTTATCCAATGCTCGCTTAAATGACCATAAAGAGGGAGAGTTCACCACTGCTACTGGCAGGGCATTCCATGAACACTCAACCCACTTACCTGTGTCTCTGGATTAACAATCCAATGATAATACCCCTATATCTGCCTAAGTGGGATATTTTCAAGTTGGCAAGCTGTGATTAATGGTGTGCTGTAGAAATCTGTCCTTGTACCTCGGCTATTTGTTCTGCATCAATAACAGACAAAAACGAGAATAACGTATACTCTAAGTTTGCTGACCATGCAGAGCTAAGTGGAAATGCAAACTGTGAGGAGGACACAGGTGATACAATAATAAAATTCTAATAATCATGAATCCATTGTGAATTGTTGGAAAAACCTATCTGATTCATTAATGTCTTCAGGAAAGAAAACTGCTTTGCTTACTTGGTCTAGCCTACATGTGACTTTAGACCCACAGTGTTGGGGGTTGACTCTCAACTATCCTTTGGGCAATAATTGCTGGCTTGGCCAGTGACTCCCTCCATCTTGTGAACAAGTAGATTAGATTAGATCCCTAACGGTGTGCAAAATAGAAAGACTTAACCAGTGGCTTCCTGTCCATTTCACTAATCCTCTACACATGCTAATATCACAGACCAACACAGTGAAACAGTGTCTTGAGTATTTGTCTGGCATCTTCCAGAATATCTTTTATATTATTTATCCTGATAAATAAAAAGCACTTGCTTTTCAAACAAATTTTCCCTTTCACATAACCAACATGGACTTGTTGAATTTAACAGCTCTCCTGATGATTGCAAGATTTAAAACTTCAACAGCATGTATTTTTTTAAACCATTACTTTCACAGTGATTCACTGTAGTCTCTTACTCTGCCTCTGTGTGCTCTGCCTGTGCCCCGTCCCCCTCGTGTGCATGCATTCTTGCTGATTGTGCTTCTAGTGTATGTGCTGTCATAAGTTGTGCACTACCTTTTTTAAATTAAAAAAAAATCATCAGATCTGATTTGTCAGGGTTTAATCCCTGAAGTCACTTGAGCTCACTTTTTTTCTGGGAAATCGAGGCGATTAATCTCTGTACTGTTTCCTTTGGTTATATGGTTTGGTATGTAACATGTCTTCTCTTGTATAGATCCATTTATGTTCCAAAATAAATGCGCCAAGATATATTCCAACTTGATTGTAGCTGTTAGTTGTCATCTGGGTTATGCACACTCATCTAGGGAGCTATCTTCTTATATTTTAAGATCCAGTAATACAGCCTACATGATTATATCAACAAAATACCTAGAAAACATTGTTCCACTGGGAAAATTAACAAGTTGACATGACTTCTTTTTGGTTTAATTGATGGATTGAACCTTTTTATCTGTCATTAACATTTCACTCAAGTTACCTTGTTGCTTTTTTGTGGATTAACAATTCTATAGTATATTTCCTATAATGAATTGTGATTACAGCCTCCTATGGTTTCTCAGTTAACTGTAGACCAAGGCAATATTTATAGATCTGCAGTATGTTGCTGTTGTAATTTGTCACTTCACTATGACATAATAAAAACATGAGCATCAGAAAGATGACACCCATTTGCTATTTCCTTGTGAAGCTGGGAGAATTGGAGCAGCCATACTTGATTTTAAATGCTTATGTGGGTAAGCGTTAATTCAAAATTTCAGTGCCTTAAGTAAAACATGTTTTTCTGAATGTAAAACAAAGACTAGGTCTGTTACTAAAATGTTACTTTAAAGTCTCGCTTGCTAATTGGGTTCTCAAACATGAGATTGAAGTTTTTATATAATACCCTTTACATTTTTTTTAAACTACCACCATTTGTGCTCTTTCTTTCTGGATGCACTGAACAAATATGTTCTTGTGATTTCTGCCTTTGAGTAATTTCTTTGCTGTTACCTTTGCTGTTGAAGATTTTATTCTGAATATTAGCTTCTACTGTAATACACCCAATTGAGTATTGCAACTTCCTGTTAAAACATTTCCGTGACTTTCCTTGTTTTCCAACACATGCTTGCTTCTTGTTCATATTGTTCAATTTTACTATATCCTGGTCTGTCTGAAATTTAGTGAAAGCTATTGAGAGCTTTTTCCCTCTTTTCCACACTTGCTGATTTTTCTGTCTTTGTACACGTTGGAGAGAAATTCACAAGACACTTGAAGATAGCCAGCAATCGTCACTGGTGTCTCCAACTATGCTGGGTGCAGCAAAGTTTAGCATAATAAAATAACAATGGTTTTGGTGATCATAAAATCACCATTGTCAGCTAAAGTGTTTACAAGTTCAATAAATACCCCAGACTAGTTCACCAGACAATTGCATTGGTTGATATTACAGAATAAAGGAAACATTAACAGGAGACGAGCTGTCCGGTCTAACTCTGTGCTCTTAATTCTTCTTCTGCAGTTTTTGGCCATTGATACACAGATGATCCTGGGGAACAAACAGCTGGTTATCAGTCCAGAAGAATATGTTTTTGCAGCACTCAACCTTTATACCGATATTATCAATATCTTTATGTTCCTCATGACCATCATTGGGAGTACCAGAGAGTGAGGTGTCAGCAGACGAAGAGGAAATTTGATCCTAGTGCAGTGAAGAACTAACCTGAAGCCATCTTTTCTTTTGTGTAGCCTAGGTTAAGGAATATTCCTTTTTGACTGGTAATGCCACTCATGTGAATAAGCATGTTTGCATGGATGGGCAAATGTGAATGTAACAGCTTCACTGTGCCATCAGTGCATTCAGTCTCAGCTGCTGCTTGCAGCAGGTTCATGTAGATAATGGTATTCCTTTTTGCTCCTATTTTCCAGTGAGTTTAGGGTTCACCTTTCTTTAAATAAATGATGTGATTAATCTTTAAAAATAATTGGAGCTTCTTTTGCAGAGGAGTGAGATTGGCACTGTCCTGCAGAACGCCACTTGTACACTTTAAGATAATAATGAACTGAAGTATTTGGCTTTGGAATTTAAACCAACCAAGTGTGTAAAATATTTAATCTTAAGTTAATTAGAACAATATATGCACAGTTTGCAAATCCAGTGGAATTAACTTAACCTACTAAATGTGAAACCTATTACATTGTGAATTATAGTGTAACTTGATTTAAGTCAGAAAAGTATAGCTTTTAATGCACCAATCTTGCTGACCTATACAGTCCATATATATATGTACATATATCAAATGAATAGGTTGTAATATTGGAGGGTGTTGGATTGATGAGAAGGTGGTATGGTTAATTTGAATTACTTATCTATATTGCCCAAATCCAGTAGTTATTTTGGGTTCTTGAAGAACTAGCTTAATAAAAATGCTGGAAGTCAGGCTTTATCCTTGAATGAAGTCAATATTTAAATTACTGAACATTAGAGAAGTGGACTTTTCCAAACAGACTGGTTATATTTACTGTTGAGAGCTAGGAGTTTGTTTTTAAAACTGCAAACTAGAGTTTGACACAAATGAATTCTCTAGTTTATTTTTGTTTTGATTAGTAATTGAAATAGGCTGTTTGGCTAGCTGCCTTGAATATGCTCAGGAGAATCAGTATTGTTGAAAAATACCTGGAGCTGCTTGATGGCACTGTAACGGAGGGATTGCATTGCATTTTTAACTGTGGATTTATGATACCTGCATGTATGAAGAAATTAGTATGAAGCTTTTCCATGGTTGTACTATTTATTAGTCGCATCAGATTAAAGAGCTAGCACTTCTGGAAAGCATTTCACAAACACCTTTTTAAATTTCTAAATGTTTTTCAGTCTTTAGCTCATCAGACAATCTTTTAGAAACTGGCATTTGTTAGATTTAAAATACTTTTGTTAGATACCTGCCCTTTTTCTCACTTTATAAACTAATTTGACCATCAGAAGCTACCAAATAAGGGTTTGCTAATTATAGTTGGGGCTGATAGAATGAAAAGGGAACTCTTCATTCAGATTCATTTATTCAATGTCTTGTGACATATCTAATTCCTCCAGTGAAATTATCATGTAGGGTTAACTGTAATATACATTTCTGTATTCACTAACAGCATTGGTGTGATCAATCATGGGACCATGTATTAGGAATTATTCTACTGAACCAGATGATTCAGATTTGCATGTACGTAGGTAGAAAAATTCTGTAAATGTGCATGAGGTAATCAAGGATTTGATTTGCTTAAGTGTTAAGGCAGCTGGTCTAAACAATTCATATTTAGGGAAATAGATTAATTTGTTAAATGAGAGAAAACTATTTAAATAATGAAGATATTTTTTGATTGTGAACCCAAACTTGTAGAAAAAAAATGCATGAGTAAAACTAATTTTTGCTGTAATGATTGGCAAAGTCTGCTGTAGTATTTGAACAGGTTGAGTTTTGGATATTTCATTCTGTGAACCGTTTACGTTTTTAAGAACAAGGCTACATGACATTTTTCATTTTGAGAGCTGCGAGAATAATTCTCATTCTGCTTTTGAGGTATTTAATCTTAATACAACAAAAAAATCCTTTTTTCAAGTAAACATATTTTTGATTTAAAACGATACTTGCTTTCAAAAATGACAGCAAGCTAAGTTAAACTTCATTGAATGCCTCATCCTTTTGAAGATAAATTTAAAACTTGCATTGCCCACTCTGCTCCATCAATGTATTTCCTGCTGACCTGAAGGCTTACTAATATTATCAGACAACCATTTTCGAATTAGTTTTGCACTATAATCTTGGATTTTTCTTGTTGCTAACAAACCCAGTGCCCTGAAGTCCTTTATTGAAGCTGTTGGAAAATATTGTAAATAAGCATTATAATATTTTGAAACTGATTTCACTATGGCAAAAGTTGTCCTTGCAATGTTTGAGAATCTGACGTCATTAGGGATCTCCTCTGTCAGTAACCTGTTTAATTTTATCTGACAGCATATGATGCTGACATTGGTTATCCAAATTTATGGACAACTTGTACTTTGGTTATGAAACAGGCAATTTAGTTAACTAATGCTTAAGCTCTACACAAACCGCTTCCTCTATCTTCTATATCTCTCTTTATCAACTTAGTTTTTCATCTCAAACTTTGAAGATTACATGAACAGATGAGAAAAAAATTACTTTGTGTCATGCCACATGCTCCTTTATCTAACTAGGGCAGGCTAATGCCAAGAGATTGACCAAATACAGATTAACATTCTGATTTTTCTGTTCATTTTTCCCATCTCTTGAAATTTCAGTATCATAATTTAATCAAATTTATAAACTTCTATGGATATACAGTCCTGCTCAAGTTGATATGATTGTGATGCTTGTCCTTAATCCTTTCCTGTGGAATTAGGCCTTTTGTCATGTTAAACCGCCTGGTAGTCTGTGTAGTGAGGCCAAATAAAACAATGAAGATTTGAACTGTTTAACATCTGGAAATCAAACAGTTCTCTCCTGTTTGTGATATTGTTGTTAATATCATTTTGTATCAAACTATTTATTGAGAATTTTGAGATGTAATGAATTAGCATGTCACTCAAGTCCTCATCTCCTCCTGTTTTTCTTGTGTCCCTCATCTCTTCTGATCTGAGTTTTTTGTGAAATCTTAGCCAAGTACTTTGAGCTTGTGATAATATCAATTGTGGCACCAAGAAAGCCATCTCAATCCTTTTGCATGGGTAAAATGAAGGAAAATATGGCACAATGGCAAAAATTGTCCTTGCAAGATTAGAATAAGAATCATATTAAAGTAGATTGAGGAGCTGCTCTTGGCCAATATCTTTTTTCATATTTCCCGTGTGTGTGTACTCCTGATTCTTATCAAAATCAGAGCATGTTCTGTTTGTGCACAGATGACCTTTTAATGGTTATCTTTATTGTGAGCATAAAACATTGTTACTGAAAAACATGGAATTCATAAAATTAGGGAATCTTAAAATATAATTTGTACGTTCATCTCCATTCTGGGACCTAATCATTCTGGTGATCTAATTTCACAAAGTCTATGCTAAACTACAGAATACATTTTAGATGTATAAAGCAATTCTGGCAACAGATGAATTTTCTTTTGTCTCTGACTCATTGTATTTAATGGTTGATTTTAATTCACATTTGGCTACTAATCAGATTTTTCAGTATTTTCAGTAAATTGAGTGAAGCGATTATTTACACCAGAGCTATTTTCTTTATTTCACAAGTTGAAAAGATTCTGTTAAAAACAAGACTAACTATTGTACTAGTTTTAGCTGACTTTTAATTTTCTGAAGTTTAATTTTCAAATATGCTGTTTTGAACTAAACAGATCCTAAATGTATGGTATTTATAAGATTATCAATATTTAATACCACAAATCTTTTTTGCACAACCTTTTTTAAACCTATTCAATGCAACCTGTCATTGTTCTAAAATAACACTTTTAAACAAGTTTAAGATTTAGTATTTTTTTTGAAGTAAAATTGACACTCCTGAATTTTGTTTTTGTACTCCATGAACTATGGAACTCCTGTGTTTTCTGAGATTTTCATGTTTAGATTCTTGGGTTCAATAATGAGCTTTTTGTGTCAAAATGAAAATACAAGGTTTACTCCTCGGAAGTTGTGATCTATCCCCTTACATTAAATTGGCTATAATATCAAATCTCCTCTGTTCAGTCTTATAAACTCAGTATTTGCCATTGAATTTAATTAATGCTGATCTGATGAAACAATGTGATTGCTAGAGGTCTGCAGGTAAATGCATTTTTGACTTCAGATATGTTCTGTATTGCTATATTAACGTTGCAGTAATTTAAATTTGAATAAAGTTTTAATGCACTGTAGTCGTTTCATCTTTTTGGAAACTAGCTGAACCAATTGTTGAAAGTTCCATTTTACGTCTTAGGTTTGTTTTGACATTTGCAACCGAGAAACAGTCCTGTGTACTTCCTTTTAAATGCATAAGTTTTGCTGGTTAATTTTTTGCTTTTTTTTGTAGTTAACTTATCTAGTAAGCCACCGTATGATTTTCTTAAGGGAAATAAATGAATGCAGTTGTATCTACATTAGTCTTTACTCCTCTTTCAGCACCCAGCAAACACACAAATGTTATCCTGTGTGGTTTAACTAGATTTACCTGTCTGCTAAAGCAAGCAATGAATAGCTAAATAGATCTGTTGTTTAGGATTGGCTAAAGTTTACACTTGTGCCTCATCTAGTGATGAATAGTAGCAGTGACCATTAAATGAATTGAGGATGTTGCATATACAATTTCCTCAATGATGGGGAGTCCAGAATGTCTCCTGTTAAGAAAAAGCTGAAACATTTATGAACATATTCATGAAATGGTGGAAGATGGGTTTTTTGAATACATCATAGTTTATACTTAACAACTAGAATTACTCCTAACGAAGCTTCTACAACACAAGCATCTGCCCAGCAATGTGCAAATTGCTCAATTATGTCTTGTTTGCAACACTTAGGGAAAATTATAGGGAAAAGATTAGCAAATTATAGCACTTATCTGTGTCTCGACCATGAACAAAGTGATAGGTGTCATTAGGGCAACATGTAATTGGCAAAACTTTTGGTTCTTCCAGGATCACTGATCCTGACCATACTAAGCCTTGACTGAAATGTAGTGCTGCATTCCAGTGATTTACCTTGCTGTCCAAGTAGTATTAGGTCTAGAGTGGCATCAAGAACCCTACTAAAATTTAAGTCAAAGGAATTGGGAAAATCTTCATGTCAGTTTTTTAACAAAAAGGAAGATGATTTGGAGTCCAGTCATCTCCGCTCAGTGCTACAAAATATAATAATGTGAATTCAGAGCAAAGGTACACTGCTTCATCCAATGAGGTCATGGTTGATAGATTCCACATTCCTACATACCCATGTTTTAAGATTCCCTTGCCCAACAAGGATAATGTTATCTATCTTGGTCCTAAATTATATTGCATGATCTTGCTGCCTCTGTCTGGGGCACAATCCCAAAGTTGCGCAACCCTGAGAGAATTTCTCCCCTCTCAAAAAAAAAAGTGACTTCTAACTTTTAAACTGTGCCCCTTATGGACTTTCTTTCCATCTTCCTTTTATCAAGACCATTCAGAGTGCTGTTGACTTCAGTTGAATCAGCCAAACACTCCCCTAAACTTTAGTGGAACTTTATTTTACAATTCACTAATTCCAAATATCAATAGTAAATCTTGAGTCAAGAGGAGATGGTGACCCAGTAATATTATCTCTAGCAGTTTCTGGATTAACAGTATAATGATCTGGGTTCAAATTCTGTCATGGCAGATGGTGGAATTTGAATTTGTTTTAAAAAAAAATCTGGAAAGAAGAATCTGACACAAAACTATTGTTGACTGTCAGGAAAAACCAAGGAAATCTGATCTACATGTGACTCCAAAGCAACTTCCTTTTGAAATGGCTCAGCAAGCTATGCTGCCATATCATTGCCACAATGTCTCAAATGAAACCAGATGGATCTCCTGGCATTGACCTGGCCATCGAAGACAATGGCAGAAATGGCCCTGTCAACCCTGCAAAGTCTTCCTTCCTAATCAAACAGCCTGACATTGTAAAGTATGATTCTGAGTATGACTCTGTCCCAGCCTCTGCTATCATCATCCCTGAATTTGTCCTGCCCCTCCAGCAGAACAGACCCAGCACAGTAATATACAGTCAGGAGAGAGTTGTCCTGGATGTTCCTCAGCATTTGACTCTAGACCCCACGAAGTCTTGTGGCTTCAGATTAAACACACGGAAACATCTTTCCTTGGAAGACGAAGCAATACTTAATGTTGAACATTGAGGAAGCACTGGGTGGCAACACCAGGAAATGTGCTCTGGGTGGGGAATTTTAATGTCCATCCCAAAAGTGGTTTGGTAGCAGTATCACTGATCGAGCTGGTCAGGTCCTAAAGAGCATAGCTGCTAGACTGGGTCTGCAGCAGGTGGTGAGGGAACCAACGAAAGGAAAAAACATCCTTGACCACATCCTTACCAATTGCTAATTGCAGCTGCATCTGTCCATGACCGTATTAGTGAGTGACCACTGCACAGTCTTTGGGCAGGCAAAGTCCTGCCTTCGCATTGAGAATAGCCTCTACCATATTGTGTGGCACTAACTTTGTGGTAAATGGGATAGAAACTGAACAGTTCAAACAATCCAAGAGTGGGCATCTATGAGGTACTTTAGGCTATAAACAGCAGCAGCGTTGTACTCCATAATTGGCGACCTCAGCCTGTCATATCCCCTGCTCCATCATCACCAAACCAGGGTATCAATCCTGGTTCAATAGAGGTGCAGGAGGGCATGCCTGGAGCAGCACCTGGTATATCTGAAAGACATGTCAAGCTGATGAAGCCACACATTGGACTAATTACATGCCAAACTATGTAAGTAGCAAGATATAGACTGGTGATCCCACAACCAATGGAACAGATCTAAGTCCTGCCACGTCCAGTTGAGAATTGAACAGAGAACATCACATCACAGCACAGTACGGGCCCTTTGTTGCGCTAACCTGTGAAACCAATCTGAAGCTCATCTACCCTATACTACGATTTGGAGGGCTGCTGTTGGACTGGGGTGTACAAAATTAAAAATCTCACAACAAGTTATAGTCCAACGGGTTCATTTGAAAGCACTAGCTTTTGGTGCACTGCTCCTTCATCAAATGGTTGTGGAGAATAAGATTATTTTTAGATGAGAATCCATCTGAATATTAGGGTACAGACAGCCTCACATCTTCAATGCATTAACTGGGCCAGCATGGCACCTATTGTTAAAATTCACTTGAGAATTAATTTTAAGCAAGTTCTGGGATTTACATATGAAAGAACAGATACCAACATGCCCATTCTAAAAGATTATAGTCCACTGGTTTAAGTGAAAGCACTAGCTTTGGGAGCGCTGCTTACACTCTGCATCCTACAAACTTATACTCCGCAACCACCTGATGAAGGAGCAGCGCTCTGAAAGCGAGTGCTTCCAATTAAACTTGTTGGACTATAACCTGGTGTTGTGATTTTTAACTTCAAACCTGCCTGCTGGTACACTCCAGTGATCTTGAAACCTTATTCCTGACCTCCCTATACTCAATCTCCTGTACAGTGGAACTACAATTCAGGTTCCCATCCCTCTGCTGAATTAGTTTAAACACTCCCAAAAAGCAAGAGCAAGTTTCTCCCCCAGGATATTGGTACCCCTCTGGCTCAGATGTAGATCATCCCATTCCTAGAGGTCCCACCTACCCCAGAATGAGCCCCAATTATCCAGATACGTGAATCCCTCCATCCTGCACTAAAAAAAATGTAACCTTACAAAATCGGTGCACAGGACTCTTTTTTTTGTTTTAGAGGAGGACGACGGTTGGGAGACGCTACCTAAATAGTATTTCGGGTAAAGCAACCACCCAAATATATAACTTCACTTACATAGCTGTCACATGTTTGCTCCTGCTCAGTGTGGGCTCTGCCTCTACACGAGGTAAGCTTTTAAATGTTGAATTTACCTTCCTGGCAGCTTCCTCCCCCCACCCACACACATACACACAGCAGTCATCATTCTTGCTGCTGCTGCAAAAATGGACCTGCTGCTCCTATGAGGTAAGCTTTTAAACGATTAACTTACCTGGTGTACAAGATAATGCTGAAGCATTTGTAGTAATCGTTGGGCAGAAGGGTTGAGGGGATGATCCATCTCAGCCTCCTCCAGTGGTCCCCAGCTCTACAAATACCAATCTTCAGCCAATTCAATTCATTCCATGTGATATCACAAACTATTAGAGATTTCCAGCATTTGTTGCCTTCGGTAAAGATTTGCAGTACTTCGTTCCGAACCATTGGAGACAGTGGATGCTGCAAAGGCCAAGGGCCCTGACAACGTTCTGGTAATGGTACTGAAGACTTGTGCTTTAGAACTTGCTGCTCTCTTAGCCAAGCTTTTCCAGTATAGTTACAGCATGCACCTAACCAACAATGTGAGAAAATTCCTCAGGTATGTCCTGTAAATACAAAGTAGGAAAAATCCAACCCAGCCAGTTATTGCTCCATCAGTCTACTCTTGATCATCAGTAAAGTGATGGAAGTGTCACCAACAGTGCTATCAAGCAACTTCTGCTCAGTTGGGTTCGCCAGGGTCCCTCAGCTCTTTATCTCATTAGTTCAAACACAAACAAAAGACCTGAATTCGGGCAGCTCTTCAGATCAGAGATGTATTTCACTGTATGTGGTATAAAGGAGTCCTAGTAAAATGGGAATTGATTGGTATTAGGGAACAAACTCTCCACTGGTTGGGGTCATACCTGGCACACCGGAAGATAGGCATGGTTGTTGGAGGTCAGTCACCTCTGCTCCAGCCCATCCCTGCAGCAGTTCCTTAGCTTTTCTGTCAATGACCTTCCCTCCATCATAAGGTGAGACGTGATGATGTTTGAACATGATTATGTAATGTTAAGCACCATTCAAGACTCCTCAGATATTGAAGCAGTTCATGTTCAAATGCAACAAGATTTAAACATAATCCAGGCAAGTGGCAAGTAATGTTTGTGCCACAAATGCCAGACAATGACCACCAATAAGAGACATTCGTACCACCATTTGATATTAAATGGTGTTACCATCATTGAACATCCCCACGATCAACAGCCTGGGGGTTATCACTGACCAGAAGCTAAACTTGCCTCTTAAACACAATGACAGTAAGAGCAGGTCAGAAGGGAGGAATACTGTGGGGAGTAACTGACCACCGACTCCCTAAAACCTATCCAAGGCACAAGTGTGATAAAATATCTATTTGCCTGGATGGGGGCTGCTCCAACAACCCTTTTAAAAAAAAACTTGATACCATCCAGAATAAAGCAGCCTGCTAGACTGGCACTACATCCACATGTATCCCCTCGCTTCACAATTGAAGCTCAGTGGCAGCAGTATACACTATCTACAAGGTGCACTGTAGAAAGTCACCAAAAATCTTCAAACAGCACCTTCCAAACTCTAACCACTTCCATCCACAAGGACAAGGGCACCAAATACATGGGAACATCACCACCTACAAGTTCTTCTCTGACCCAATAACAATCCTGACTTGGAAACATATTGCTCTTCCTTCATTGTCACTGGGTCAAAATCCTGTAATTCCCTCCTTAGTGGCATTGTGGGTCAACCCACAGCAGGTGGACTGCAGCAGTTTAAGATGGCAGCTCACCCCCACTGTCTCAAGGGCAGCCAGGACAGGCAATAAATGCTGGCTAGCCAGCAATGCCCACATCTCACAAATTAATTTAAAAAAAACAGAGAAAGTATTCATGATGTGATCTCAACATGCCTTATTTAATTGTGTAGCATCCTTTTTCTGTCATTTCTTTTTGCAATAAATGATAGCATTTAATTAGCCTTCCATACATTTGTTGTACTGCATAAAAACTTTGTGACTCATGAACGAGAACACCTAGATCATTCTGAACTTTAGAATTTTGCAGTTCTCTGTTTTTTTGGATTTCCTGCCGAAGTGAACTTGACATTTTCCAGAATCCATCTGCCATATTTTTGTCTACTCAGCTTAGCTACATCTGCATGCATCTTCCTCTGTCCACCACACAACATGCTTTGCCTATCTTTATTGTCTAGAAATGTGTATTTGCACCTTGACTAAATAATGCCCCTATTGTTCAGTCTTCTGTTTCAATGTACAGCTATTTGTAACAAAGAAAACAATAGGGATTGAGCTTTTTATTCATGTCTTTATTGCCCATCTGTAACTGCCCTGGAGAAGTTGGTGAGCTGCTGCCTTGAACTGCTGTAATCCACAACATGTTGCCACATTGTTGGGAGGGCATTCTTGAGAAGATTTGTGGCTCAGGTTGTGGATAAAGTTGTTGACTTGTTGGGTGGAATTTTTTTTTCATTCACAGGATATGGGCTTTGCTTTCCAGGCCAGTATTTATCACTCATTTTGAGTTGCCTTGGTGTTCAGCTGCCTTCTTGAACCATGAATCTCTACAGTCAATCTGGTATAGGTACATCAACCATGCTGTTAGAAAAACATTCAAGAAGTTTTACCTAATGCCACTGAAGAAACTGCAGTGTATTTCCAAGTCAGGATAGTGAGTGATTTGTATAAGAAGTTAAGAAGTGGGCAGCACGGTGGCACAGTGGTTAGCACTGCCGCCTCAGAGCGCCAGAGACCCGGGTTCAATTCCCGACTCAGGTGACTGACTGTGTGGAGTTTGCACATTCTCCCCGTGTCTGCGTGGGTTTCCTCCGGGTGCTCCGGCTTCCTCCCACAGTCCAAAGATGTGCGGGTCAGGTGAATTGGCCATGCTAAATTGCCCATAGTGTTGGGTAAGGGGTAAATGTAGGGGTATGGGTGGGTTGTGCTTCGGCGGGTCAGTGTGGACTTGTTGGGCCAAAGGGCCTGTTTCCACACTGTAAGTAATCTAATCTAATCTTGAGGTGAATAAAGTAAGAGGGCAGGGCTGGCTGGAGTGGACCGGGGAAGGAAGTTTGCAACAATGGCAGACTTTTAAAAAGAAATCCATGTTTTAAGATCAAAGGCATCTTCCGGTGATGAGGGAGGATTCCAGGAAGGGATACGTGAACCAGCGAAGGACATAATCGGATTGAATGAAAAACATGCCACTAATCTTTCACCTCTTAAGACAGAAAATTGGGAAGGTTTTAAAAATGAAAAGACAACCATAAGAAAGGAGAAAATAAATGTTGAGGTTAAACTTACAGGTCATATCAAGGCAGACATCAAGAACTTCTTAAACACATTAAAAAAGGAAGAGAGAAGCCAAAGTGAACAGGGGCCTCTTAAAGAATGAGGCTGGGAAATAATAATGGAGAACCAGGAAATGGAAAAGGAGTTAAATAAATAGTTTTCGTAGTAGAACACACACTAATAGCATCCCAAAGTTACTAAATATTCAAGGACAAAGGGAGAAGAGAAAATAGGGAACATAGAGGAAAAAGTATTAGGGAAACTAATGGGGGCTAAAGGATAAAATCCTTGCCTCTGATAGGATGCATCTTATGATGTTAAAGGAATTGGATACAGAGACAGTAGATGTACTGGTAGTAATCTTTCAGGAATCCTTAGATTTTGGAAAATTCATAGAACAGTACAGCATAGGAACAGGCCTTTCAGTCCACGTTGCTGTGCCGACATGACATCAAATTAAACTAGTCCCTTCTGCCTGCCCTTGGAAATATCCCTCCATTCCTTGCATATCTAAAAGTGCTGATCTAAAAGTCACTCAACCTTCGCCATCATATCTGCCTCCACCAGCATCCCTGGCAGTGTGTTCCTGACTCTTATCATCCTCTGTGCAAAAACATGCCCCTCTCATCTCAAATGCATGCCCTCTAATATTAGACATTTCAACTCTGGGCAAAAGATTCTGACCATCAGCCCTATCTATGCATCTCATAATTTTATAGACTTCGATCAAGTATCCCCTCAGCTTTCTCCACTTTAGAGAAAACAACCCAAGTTGTTCTATCCTCTCCATATAGGTCATACCCTCCAATCCAGGCAGCATCCTGATAAATCTCTTCTTCTGCACCCTCTCCAAAGTCTCCATGTCTTTCCTATAAAGTGGGGACCAGAATTGAATGTAATACTCTAATTGTGACCTAACCAAAGTCTCAGAAAGCTGCAACATGACATCCTGACTTTTGTACTCAATTCCCTGACCAATAAAGGCAAGCATGCCAAACATCTTCTTTACCACCCTATCTACCTATTTGGCCACTTTCAAGGAGCTATGGACTTGAACCCTAAGATCCCTCTGTACATGAATGCTGTTCAGGCTCCTGTCATTAACTGTATACTTTTCCTTAACATTTCACGTCTGTCGTCTGCAAGGTGTTAGAAAGGATTCTGAGGGATAGGATGTATGACCATCTGGAAGAGCATGGCTTGATTAAATGCAGTCAACACGGCTTTATGAGGGGCAGGTCATGCCTCACAAACCTTATGGAGTTCTTTGAGGATGTGACTAGAAAAGTTGATGAGGGTCGAGCTGTGGATGTGGCGTATATGGACTTCAGCAAGGCATTTGATAAGGTTCCCCATGGAAGGCTCATTCAGGAGGTCAGGAGGAATGGGATTCAGGGGAACATAGCTGTCTGGATACAGAATTGGCTGGCCAACAGAAGACAGCGAGTGGTAGTAGAAGGAAAATATTCTGCCTGGAAGTCTGCGGTGAGTGATGTTCTACAGGGCTCTGTCCTTGGGCCTCTATTGTTTGTAATTTTTATTAATGACTTGGATGAGGGGATTGAAGGATGGATCAGCAAGTTTGCAGACGACACAAAGGTTGGAGGTGTCATTGACAGTATAGAGGGCTGTTGTAGGCTGCAGCGGGACATTGACAGGATGCAGAGCTGGGCTGAGAGGTGGCAGATGGAGTTCAACCTGGATAAGTGCGAGGTGATGCATTTTGGAAGGTCGAATTTGAAAGCTGAGTACAGGATTAAGGATAGGATTCTTGGCAGTGTGGAGGAACAGTGGGATCTTGGGGTGCAGGTACATAGATCCCTTAAAATGGCCACCCAAGTGGACAGGGTTATTAAGAAAGCATATGGTGTTTTGGCTTTCATTAACAGGGGGATTGAGTTTGAGAGTCGTGAGATCTTGTTGCAGCTCTATAAAACTTTGGTTAGACCACATTTGGAATACTGCGTCCAGTTCTGGTCGCCCTATTATAAGAAAGATGTGGATGCTTTGGAGAGGGTTCAGAGGAGGTTTACCAGGATGCTGCCTGGACTGGAGGGCTTATCTTATGAGGAGAGGTTGACTGAGCTCGGACTTTTTTCATTGGAGAAAAGGAGAAGAGGGGACCTAATTGAGGTATCCAAGATAATGAGAGGCATAGATAGAGTTGATAGCCAGAGACTATTTCCCAGGGCAGAAATGACTAACACGAGGGGTCATAGTTTTAAGCTGGTTGGAGGGAAGTATAGAGGGGATGTCAGAGGCGGGTTCTTTACACAGAGAGTTGTGAGAGCATGGAATGCGTTGCCAGCAGCTGTTGTGGAGGCAGGGTCATTGGGGACACTTAAGAGACTCCTGGACATGCATATGGTCACAGATATTTGAGGGTGCATGCATGAGGATCAGTGGTCGGCACAACATCGTGGGCTGAAGGGCCTGTTCTGTGCTGTACTGTTCTATGTTCTATTTGATCTGAAGTGCAGTACCTCATACTTTCCCATATTAACCTCCATCTGCCATTTCTTCATCCATATCTGCAATTGATCTATATCTCGCTGTATCCTTTGACAACCTTCTACACTATTTCAAACTCCATCATCCGCAGCTTACTAACCCACCTATCTGCATTTTCATCCAAAAATATAATATACATCACAAACAGCAGAAGTTCCAGTATTGACCGCTGCAGAACAACACTAGTCACAGACCTCCAGCCAGAAAGACACCCACCACTACATTTGCAGAGGACTGGAAAACTGCTGTTGTACAGGGTGCTGGTGAGGCCACATCTCCTCACATCTGTGTATAGTTTTAGTTATCTTACTTGAGAAAGGATGCACTGGCACTGGAGGGGGTGCAGATGAGGTTCACTAGATTGATTGTGGAATTGAACATTTTGAAATGTATAATATCATTTAAGCAGAGTCAGCAGAACCTCATGAAGGGGAACCCTTAACAATTTCTCCTTTGAATCCTCCCACTTCCTCCAGACCAAAGAGGTAGCCATGGGCACAAGTATGGGCCCCAGCTATGCCTGTCTCTTTGTTGGCTACGTAGAACAGTTGATCTTCCGTAATTACACCAGCACCACTCCCCACCTCTTCCTCCACTACATTGATGACTGCATTGGCGCCACCTCGTGCTCCCGCAAGGAGGTTGAGCAATTCATCAACTTCACCAACACATTCCACCCTGACCTTAAATTTACCTGGACCATCTCTGACACCTCCCTCCCCTTCCTGGACCTCTCCATCTCCATTAATGACGACCGACTTGAAACTGACATTTTTTACAAATCCACCGACTCCCACAGCTACCTGGATTACACCTCTTCCCACCCTATCTCTTGCAAAAATGCCATCCCGTATTCCTCCACCGTATCTGCTCCCAGGAGGACCAGTTCCACCATAGAACACACCAGATGGCCTCCTTCTTTAGAGACCACAATTTCCCTCCCCACATGGTTAAAGATGCCCTCCAACGCATCTTGTCCACATCCCGCACCTCCGTCCTCAGACCCCACCCCTCCAACCGTAACAAGGACAGAACACCCCTGGTGCTCACCTTCCACCCCACAAACCTTCGCATAAACCAAATCATCCACCAACATTTCCGCCACCTCCAAAAAGACCCCATCACCAGGGATATATTTCCCTCCCCACTCCTTTCCGCCTTCCGCAAAGACCGTTCTCTCCCCCCCCTACAACCCACCCTCCCATCCTGGCACTTTCCCCTGCCACCGCAGGAACTGTAAAACCTGTGCCCACACCTCCTCCATTACCTCTACCCAAGGCCCTAAAGGAGCCTTCCACATCCATCAAAGTTTTACCTGCACATCCACTAATATCATTTATTGTATCCATTGCTCCCGAAGCGTTCTCCTCTACATTGGGGAGACTGGACGCCTCCTAGCAGAGCGCTTTAGGGAACATCTCTGGGACACCCGCACCAATCAACCACACCGCCCCGTAGCCCAACATTTCAACTCCCCCTCCCACTCTGACGAGGACATGGAGGTCCTGGGCCTCCTTCACCTCCGCTCCCTCACCACCAGACACCTGGAGGAAGAACGCCTCATCTTCCGCCTCGGAACACTTCAACCCCAAGGCATCAATGTGGACTTCAACAGTTTCCTCATTTCCCCTTCCCCCACCTCATCCTAGTTCCAAACTTCCAGTTCAGCACTGTCCCCATGACTTGACCGGACTTGTCCGACCTGCCTATCTCCTTTTCCACCTATCCACTCCACCCTCTCCTCCCTGACCTATCACCTTCATCCCCTCCCCCACTCACCCATTGTACTCTATGCTACTTTCTCCCCACCCCCACCCTCCTCTAGCTTATCTCTCCACGCTTCAGGCTTACTGCCTTTATTCCTGATGAAGGGCTTTTGCCCGAAACATCAATTTCGCTGCACTTTGGATGCTGCCTGAACTGCTGTGCTCTTCCAGCACCACTGATCCAGAATCTGGTTTCCAGCATCTGCAGTCATTGTTTTTACCTCATTGATTTTAACCCTAAGGGGAAATCATGCCTGACAAATTTGGAGACTAATCATCCACACGGCACTCTGTCAGAAGGTTGTTGAGGACTGCTCGAGTGTCACGTTTTGTAGTGATGTGCATTGAAGATGGAGATATTTACAGAGCTCTCCTCCTAAGAGTAGTTTAATTGTCCACTATCATTCATAACTGGATATGACAGCTTCAAACTGATCCATTGGTTGAGAATTCTCTAAGCCTTGCCTATGACTTGCTGTTTATTCTGTTTGGCTCACAGGTCATGCTGATTTGTAGCTTCACCAGATTAATTCCTCATTGTTTGGAATGCCTGGTGCTGCTCCTGTCATACCCTCCTGCACTTTTCATGGTGCCCCTACTTGATGGTAATGGTAGAGTGAGGGATGTACTAGGCCTAGAGGTTTCAGATTATGTTGGAGTATAATTCTCCTGCAGCTGATCGACCAAAGTGGCTCATGCATGCCAGTCCTGAGTTGCTCAATCTGTTCAAAGTCTATCCCACCGTGGAAGTGCCACCCAACACAATTATGGGCATTCTCAACGTGAAGATGGAACTTTGTCTTCACAAGGACTGTGAGGTGGTCGCACTTTGATACTGTCGTAACAGGTGCAGCTGTGGTGGATAGTCTGCTGAAGATGCGGTCAGGTATGTTTTTCTCTCTTGACAGTTTCTTCACCAGCTGTGACTAAACCAGTTTAGCAGCAATATTCTTTATGACTTGAACAGCTTGGTTAGTAGCCGAGATGCTGAGCCACTCTTGCTGATAGATGCTGAAGATCTCTTCAGAGTATTTTCTGCATCCTTGTCTCTTCAGTTTCCTCCTGATAGAAATAAGATGCACTCAGAGTGAAAACTAGCTTGTGGTACACATGGGTAATATACAATCATCAAACACCCCATACAATAGACATCACATAGCAAATGTGGTCAGGATAAATACCACAAATTTCTTAGTAACTTCTTCCAGATGTTAGTGACCAAATTTAATTAAACTTCACAAGAGATTTACATTCTTCACCTTTGTCAATCTGGCCTTGAAACTCCCTCTCCAGCCTAACTTAATCTCCCATCCTGAAGATGACACCACCAACAATGCTGTATCTGATCAGCTCTGTACTGGGGTCTATTTTTATTTATTCATGGGATGTAGGTATTGCTAGAAGAGCCAGTGGTTGTTACCCATGCTTAACTGTCCTTGAGGAGGTAATGAGCTGTCATCCATTTGATTAGGTAGACCCACAATGCCATTAGGGAGAGAGTTCCAGGATTTGGACCAAGCAAAACTCAAGAAATGGCGTGACTTGAAGAAGAACTTTGAGTTGGTGGTGTTCTATATATTTACTGCCCTTGTCCTTCTAGATGGAATTGGTCCTGGGTTATGAAGTTGCTGTTTAGCTTGGGTGAATTTCTGCAATGCATCTTACCGATGCCTCGCATTGCTGCAACTATGTGTTGGAGGTGATGCCAATCAAGTGGGTTGCTTTGGCTTGAATGATATCAAGTGTCTTGAATGTTGGTATAGCTGTACTCAGCCAAGCAAATGGTGAGCATTTCATCACACACCTGACTTGTGCCTTGTAGATAGTGCATTGGCTTTGGGGAGACAGGATATGAAATGCTCTCATGGAGTCATACAGCACCGAAATGGACCCTGTAGTCCAGCATGTCCATGCTGACCAGGTTTCCCAAACTAAACTAGTCCCATTTGCCTGCATTTGGCCCATAAACCTTTCCTTTTCATGTCCCTGTCTAAATATCTTTTAAATGTTGTAACTGTACATGCATCTACCAATTTTTCTGACCGTTCATTCTATATACTCACCACCCTCTGTGTGAAAAAAAAACTGTCCCTCGGGTCCCTTTTAAATCTTTTCCCTCTCATCTTAAAATGACTCTGTCTAGCTTTTTATTCCCTTACCCTAGGGAAAAGGCCTTTGCTATGTATGTTAGCTATGCCCCTCATGATTTTATAAACCTTAACATCCAACGCTCCACAGAGGAAAAGTTCCCGTCTCTCCTTATAAGTCAAACCATCTAGTTCTGCTGACATCCTTGTAAATCTTTTTTGCACACTTTCCAATTTAATAACATTCTTCCTACAGCAAGGCAACCAGAACTGTACACAGCACTCCAAAAGTGGCCTCATCAATGTCCTGTACAGCCACTTCATGACATCCAGCCTCCTATACTCAATGCTCTGACCAATGAAGGTAAGTGTGCCAGATGCCTTCTTCACCACCCTGTCAAACTGTGATGCCACTTTGAAGGAACTATGTACCTGAATCCCTTGGTGTCTCTATTCGATGTCATTCCCCTGGGTCCTACCATTAACTGTACGAGTCCTACACCTCACCAAAACAAAAGACCTTGCTTTTATCTAAACTAAACTTCATCTGCCACTCCTCGGTTGATCTCCATTGGTTGTTCAAGATCCCGTTGTACTCTGAGATAATCTCCTTCATTGTCCACTATACCACCGATTTTGGTGTCATCTGCAAAATTACTAAATATGCTTTGTATATTCTCTCCGAATGGCCAACAACAGTGAACCCAGCATCGATTCCTGCAGAACACAACTATTCACAGGCCTTGACTCCAAATAACAACCCTCCAACCTCACGGTCTTCTACCGTCCACCCAATTTTGTATCCAATTTGCTAGCTCTCAGTAGATCCCATGTGATCTAACTTTACTAATCAGTCTACCACGTGGAATCTTGTCGAAGGCCTTGCTAAAGTCCATGTACAGAACATTTACCTCTCTAGCCTCACCTATTTTCTTAGTCAAATCCTGAAAAAACTCAATCAAGTTTGTGATACATGATTCCCCAGTCACAAAGCCATGTTGACTTTTCCTAATCCATGTAAATCCTGCCTTTCAGAATCCCCTCCAACAACTTACCTACTATCGATGTCAGACTCACTCATCTAGAGTTCCTGGGCTTTTCCTTGAAGCCTTTAAATGAATGCACATTAGCCACCCTCCGGCCTTCCGGCACCTCACCTGTGGTTGTAGATGATACAAATTTCTCTGCTAGGGGCCCTGCAATTTCCTCCCCAGCTTCCCTTAATGTCGTGGGATACATGTGATTAGGTCCTGGGGACCTATCCAACTGTTCGCATTTTAAGACCTCCATTATTTTCTGTAATGTGGACTGTTTTCAACACAATATTGTTTATTTCGCCAAGTTCCCTAATTTCCATGTCTTTCTCCACAGTAAATACTGGTGCAAAGTATTTGTTTAGTATCTCACCCATCTCCTGTTGTTTCACACACTGACAGCTTTGTTGATCTTTACGGGGCCCTATTCTCTTCGCAGTTGCTTCTTTGCCCTTAATGTACTTGTAGAATCTCTTTGGATTTTCCTCAACCTTATCTGCCAAGGCTATTCCATATCTTTATTTTCCCTTCCTTATTTCCCTCTTAAATATACCTCTATTCCTACTATACTCAAGGGATTCAGTTGATCCCAGCTGTTTTTACCGGATATATGCCTCCTCCTTTTACCCATAATTTCCTTACTGATTAAAGATTTGTCTCTCTCAATATAGTGAATGGTCCAGCCTCAATAGCCCTCTGCAGTAAAGAATTCCACAGATTCACTACCCTCTGAGAGAAGAAATTCCTCATCTATCTTAAATGAGTGATCCCTTACTCTGAGATTATGCATTTTGATCCTACTTACCCACAAGAGGAAACAATATTTCCAATTCTATCCTGTCAATTCCTGTAAGAATCTTGTATGTTTCAATAAAGTCACATTATTTTAAATGCCAACAAGTACAGGCCCAATCTACTCAACCTCTCCTCAAAAAACAGCCTCTCCATACCAGTTTTCAATCAAGTGACTTGTTCTGGATGTCTCCGATGATAGTATAATTTATCTTCAGATAAAGTGCACAAAACTGTTCAGTATTTGAACCATGGCTGGATTAAAGTGTGGCGCTGGAAAAAAGCACAGCAGATCAGGCAGCACCCGAGGAGGAGGAGCTTTGGCATTTCGGGAGGAACCTTCATCAGGACTGGGAGGGAGAAAGGGGTTGAGAAGTAATTGTGAGGGTAGGACTGGTGTAAAGGTAGGTGAGATGGCGATAGGTGGATGCAGTTAGGTGGTGATTGTTATAGGTCAGTGGGAAGGGTGGAGTGGATAGCTGGGCCCCCTTCCCCCTCCCCAGTCCTAATGAAGGGTCCTGCCTGAAACAGCGACAGTCCCACTCCTTGGATACTGCGTGACCTGCTGTGCTTTTCTCAGTGCCACATTTTATTGACTCGGCGTCACAAGCATCTGTAGTCCTCAGTATCTCCTAGTTTTGGAAACCATACTGTGAAGCCTATTCTAAGGATGTCCACCTTGAGAAGGTTTATTTGGAAGCACTAGCTTTCGGAGCACCGCTACTTCTTCAGGGGCTTATGAAGTAGGACCATAAGACACAGAATTTAGAGCAAAAGATGACAGTGTTATGCAAGTAAAATGATGTCATAGTCATAGAGATGTACAGCATGAAAACAGACCCTTCGATCAAACCCATCCATGCCGACCAGATATTCCAACCCAATCTAGTCCCACCTGCCAGCACCCGGCCCATATCCCTCCAAACCCTTCCTATTCATATACCCATCCAAATGCCTCTTAAATGTTGCAATTGTACCAGCCTCAACCACATCCTCTGGCAGCTCATTCCATACACGTACCACCCTCTATGTGAATTCATTGCCTCTTAGGTCTCTTTTATATCTTTCCCCTCTCAGCCTTAACCAATGCCCTCTAGTTCTGGACTCCCCGACCCCAGGGAAAATACTTTGTCTATTTATCCTATCCATGCCCCTCATAATTTTGTAAACCTCTATAAGGTCACCCCTCAGCCTCCGACACTCCAGGGAAAACAGCCCCAGCCTGTTCAGCCTCTCCCTGTAGCTCAGATCCTCCAACCCTGGCAACATCCTTGTAAATCTTTTCTGAACCCTTTCAAGTTTCACAACACCTTTCTGATGGGAAGGAGACCAGAATTGCATGCAATATTCCAACAGTGGCCTAACCAATATCCTGTACAGCCACAACATGACCTCCCAACTCCTGTACTCAATACTCTGACCATTAAAAGAAAGCATACCAACCTATCTACTTGCGACTCCACTCTCAAGGAGCTATGAACCTGCACTCCAAGGTCTCTTTGTTCAGCAACACTCCCTAGGACCTTACCATTAAGTGTATAAGTCCTGCTAAGATTTGCTTTTCCAAAATGCAGCACTTCGCATTTATCTGAATTAAACTCCATCTGCCACTTCTCAGCCCATTGGCCCGTCTGGTCCAGATCCTGTTGTAATCTGAGGTGACCCTCTTCACTGTCCACTACACCTCCAATTTTGGTGTCATCTGCAAACTTTCTAACTGTACCTCTTATGCTCGCATCCAAATCATTTATGTAAATGACAAAAAGTAGAGGGCCCTGCACCTACCCTTGTGGCAATCTACTGGTTACAGGCCTCCAGTCTGAAAAACAACCCTCCGCCACCACCCTCTGTCTTCTACCTTTGGGCCAGTTCTGTATCCAAATGGCTAGATCTCCCTGTATTCCATGAGATCTAACCTAACTCATCGGTCTCCCATGGGGAACCTTGTTGAATGCTTTACTGAAGTCCATATAAATCACTTCTACTGCACTGCCCTCAATCCTCTTTGTTACTTCTTCAAAAAACTCAATCAAGTTTGTGAGACACGATTTCCCATGCACAAAGCCATGTTGACTATCCCAAATCAGTCCTTGCCTTTCCAAATACATGTACATCCTGTACCTCAGGATTCCCTCCAACAACTTGCTCACCACCAACATCAGGCTCACTGGTCTGTAGTTCCTTTGCTTGTCCTTATCACCCTTCGTAAACAGTGGCACCACATTAGCCAACCTCCAGTCTTCCGGCACCTCACCTGTGACTATCAATGATACAAATATCTCAGCAAAGAGGCCCAGCAATCACTTCCCTAGCTTCCCACAGAGTTCTTGGGTACACCTGATCAGGTCTTGGGGATTTATCCACCTTTATCTGTTTCAAGACATCCAGCACTTCCTCCTCTGTAATATGAACATTTTGCAAGATGTCACCATCTATTTCCTTATAGTCTATATCTTCCATATCCTTTTCCACAGTAAATACTGATGCAAAGTACTCATTCAGTAACTCCCCCATTTTCTGTGGCTCCACACTAAGACCGCCTTGCTGATCTTTGAGGGGCCCTATTCTCTCCCTAGTTACCCTTTGGCCTTAATGTATTTGTAAAAACCCTTTGGATTCTCCTTAATTCTATTAGCCAAAGCTATCTCATGTCCCCTTTTTGCCCTCCTGATTTAAACTTAAGTATATTTCTACTGCCTTTATACTTTAAGGATTCACTCGACCTATCTTGTCTATACCTGACATATGCTGCCTTCTTTTTCTTAACCAAACCCTCAATTTCTTTAGTCGTCCAGCATTCCCTATACCTACCAGCCTTCCCTTTCACCCTGACAGGAATATACTTTCTTTGGATTCTCGTTATCTCATTTCTGAAGGCTTCCCATTTTCCAGCCGTCCCTTTACCTGCGAACATCTGCCCACAATCAGCTTTTAAAAGTTCTTGCCTAATACTGTCAAAATTGGTCTTTCTCCAATTTAGAACTTTCAACTTTTAGATCTGGTCTATCCTTTTCCATCACTATTTTAAATCTAATAGAATTATGGTCGCTGCCTTATTTCCCAAGAGTAGGTCAGATAGGTACATCCACACACTGAATCAGAAAATTGCCTTGTACACACTTTTTCCTCTCCATCTAAACCCTTAACAGTATAGCAGTCGCAGTCTATGTTTGGAAAGTTAAAATCCCCTACCATAACTACCCTATTATTCTTACAGATAGCTGAGATCTCCTTACAAGTTTGTTTCTCAATTTCCCTCTGACTATTAGGGGGTCTATAATACAATTCCAATAAGGTGATCATCCCTTTCTTATTTCTCAGTTCCACCCAAATAACTTCCCTGGATGTATTTCCAGGAATATCCTCCCTCAGCACAGCTGTAATGCTATTCCTTATCAAAAATGCCACTCCCCCTCCTCTCTTGCCTCCCTTTCTATCCTTCCTGTAGCATTTGTATCCTGGAACATTAAGCTGCCAGTCTTGCCCATCCTTGAGCCATGTTTCTGTAATTGCTATGATATCCCAGTCCCATGTTCCTAACCAGGCTCTGAGTTCATCTGCCTTCTCTGTTAGGCCCCTTGCATTGAAATAAATGCAGTTTAATTTATCAGTCCTACCTTGTCCCTGCCTGCCCTGACTGTTTGACTTGCTTCTGTTCTCAGCTGTACCAGTCTCAGATCGATCTCTTTCCTCACTATCTCCCTGGGTCCCATCCCCACCACCTTACTCGTTTAAATCCTCCCGAGCAGCTCGAGCAAATTTCCCTGCCAGTATATTAGTCCCTTTCCAATTTAGATGCAATCCGTCCTTCTTGTACAGGTCACTTCTACCCCAAAAGAGATTCCAATGATCCAAAAATGTGAATCCTTCTCCCATACACCATGCTCCTCAACCATGCATTCATCTGCTCTATCCTCCTATTTCTGCCCTCACTAACTCCTAGCACTGGGAGTAATCCAGATATTACTACTCTCGAGGGCTTCCTTTTTAAATTCCTGCCTGACTCTCTCTAATTTCCTTTCAGAATTTCAACCTTTTCCCTTCCTATGTCATTAGTTCCAATGTGGACAATGACCTCTTGTTGGCCTCTCTCCCCTGTGAGAACATTCTGCACCTTCTCTGAGACATCCTTGATCCTGGCACCAGGGAAGCAATCAGCTTTTTCACTGCTGGCCACAGAAACATCTGTACCTTAGATTAGGAAATCCCCAAACACAATTGATCTCTTGGAACCCGACGTACCCCTCACTGCATTAGAGCCAGTCTCAATACCAGAAACTTGGCTGTTCGTGCTACATTTCCCTGAGAATCCATCACCCTCTACATTTTAAAATCAACATGCCTGTTTGAAATGGGTATAGCCACAAAAGACTCCTGCACCAGCTGCCTACCTCTCTTACCTATCTATGTGACTGTATCTAAGATTCCACGCCCCCCCCACCCCTTCCAGTACTGTTGCTGTTGCAAATTCCTCATTCTTCTAACTGTCTGTCCAACTGATCCATTCGATCCAATAAGATTCGCAACCAACAGCATTTCTGGCAGATATAATCTGCAGTATACCCTAAACTCTCTTTAAACTCCCACATCTGACGAGAAGCACATATCAGTCTACTAAAGACCATTTTTGCTCCTTCACAATCTACAGACCCAGCAAATAACACCATCTGATTCCTCTACAAATACTACCCCCGGTTAAATTAATAGTTATGGCTTAAATTTTAAGTTTAATCAAAAAAGAACCCACTCTACTCACTACTGCAGACTTTCTGTAGGCCACTTAAAACAGTACACTTACCTGATTCTGTGCTGTGAACTTCACCCAAACAGTTCCTCTAAGGTCAGTTGTGAATTTCACTGTTTGTTAATTTTCCCAGACGCACTCCGACATTCAGCGATACATGAATTCAAACAGCATAGGCAGTGTCAGTTTGTCACTCTCTGTCCTGCACTGACCTCACCATGTGCTTCCTTTGTCTGTTCTTCTCCCCTTTAAAACTGTTGTTGTTTTGATTTTTTTTCCCCACAGTTCCAAAACAATGCAACAGCATATACAACAGTAATTGCTGCTCCTGGAATTCGAGCAAATCACCTCCAACACCTAAAATACCTCAAAAAACGAGCAGCTGTTACAGCCAGAACTTTTTCCCGTCCTCCATTTTGGATTCCCCAGAATCATGTATTTAACAAACCTCGATTGTTATTAAGTCTTTCATCTTCTAGAATGGATTACAGGTTTCCGTTCATTAATATATAAATCTCAGAACTTCCTTTAAGTCGCATTCTCAAGATAAGTTAAGGTTTTATTAAAAAAAGTGACATCTCAGCTCAGACAATGCCTTAAAGGTGTGAGTCTGTATCCCAATCTTGACTCAGACTGGTTCTATTTCCAAAGTGGAATTTACACAATATTATGAGGATTGACTGTCTGTATTGACTGCCTTACAGTTGTGTATTTTTTGAGAAAAATAGAATGTATCTGTAAATATAATTCTGCAAATACAAATTAACCACAGACTTGTATGTGTGTGGCGTGTGCAAAAGAGAGGGTGTGTGCATCTGATTGTGTGTGTGCAAGTGTGACTGCATGTGAGAGAGTGTGTGTGTGTGTCTGTGTGTGAGAGAGAGAGGGGGAATAAGCCTGTGAGATGGTGCGTATGTTGGTGAGAGTGTGAGGGGTGTATGTGTTTATGAAAGACAGCGTGTGTATGAGAGAATCTCCGCGAGTGTGTGAGTTTGTAAGAGAGTGTGAGAGAGAGGGAGGGAGGGAGGGAGATTGTGTATAGCGTAGTGGGGAGTGTCACCTGTAGTGTGAGATGAATCCCACGTCCCTGTTGAGGCCATCCTCCTGGGTATTGAATTTGACTATTCTATTACCCATTCTAAAAGATAAAAGACTTAACAACAAATGATGTTTATTAATATATCACTGCACTTGCATGAGACTGTAAGCTTTTACTATAAATTCTGTGTCTTATGACCCAATTCCAGAACCACCTAAAGAAGGAGCGCCACTCCAAAAGCTAGTGCTTCCAAATAAACCTGTTGGACTAAAACCTGATGTTCTGTGATTTTTAACTTTGTCCAACCCAGTGGAACACTGGCTCCTACACATCACACCTTGAAGAAGTTTTCCTCCTCCCTCCGCGAAGACCTCAGTAAGTTTCTTTCCCACTGCAACCCCCTGGTCATCTCCGCCACGCTGAAGCTCTTCTGACTCAGCACCACCCTTTTAATCTGGTCTACCAGTCCATCTTCCTTTCCACCTATGTGTTCCACCCTTCCCATTGACTTATCACAATAACCTATCACCATCCTACCTATCTTTCCCCCAGCCCCACTCCCCTCCCCCATATATTTTTCTGCTCCCTTCCCCCTCCCCCAGTCCCGATTAAGCATCCTGCCTGAAATGTCAACTCTCCTGCTGCTCGGATGCTGCCTTAATTACTGTGGTTTTTCCAGTGCCAAATTTTATCAATTTCGGAATCTGCAGTCCTCACTATCTTCTAATGGTTTGATTAGTGCCTTGTATAGTTTTAGCAATATCCCATTACTTTTATTCTCCATTCCCTTTGAAATAAAGGCTAACATTCTGTTTGCCTTCCTTATTACTCGCTGAACGTGGATGGGGAACATCCTTTTGTAGCTTTCTGCAGTCTTTCTTTAGTTAAATAATATTCAACTCCTCTATTCTTCCTGCTAAAGTGCATAACCTCACATTTTACCACATTATATTCCAAGTTTTTGCCCACTTTACCCATCGATATCCCTCTGTGGTCCCTTTGTCATCTACATGACTTGTTTTCCCACCTATTTCTGTTATCCACAAACTTGGTGATAGTACATTCACTTTCCTTATCCAAGTCACGAGTATTTGTTGTGTGGCCCCAAATTTCCCCCCCAACACCCCCCATATCCCAAAACAATGTCTTCCACTACTTAATTGACTATCATTGCTAATAGGCAGAGGTGGGTAGTGCAGATGCTGAAGATTACAGTCAAGATTAGAGTGATGCTGGAAAAGCACAGCAGGTCAGGCAGCATCCGAGGAGCAGGAAAATTGATGTTTAGGGCAAATGCTCTTCATCTGGAATGAGGCTGGGAGCCTCGGGGGTGGAGAGATAATTAGGAGGAGGCTGGGGTTGGGGAGAAGGTAGCGGAGAGTGCAATAGGTGGATGGAGGTGGGGTAAAGATGACAGGTCTGAGAGGAGGGTGGAACAGCTAGGTGGGAAGGAATATTGACAGGTGGGACAGATCATGAGGATGGTGCTGAGCTGGAAGGTTGGAACTGGGGTAAGGTGGGGGGAATGGAAGTGAGGAAACTGGTGAAGTCCACTTGATGTCATGCGATTGCGAGGTCCCGAGGTGGAAGATGAGGCATTCTTCCTCCAGACATTGGATGGTGAGGGAGTGGCAATGGAGGAGGCCCAGGACCTCGGCAGAGGGAAGGGGAGTTGAAGTGTTTGGCCACAGGCTGGTGGGGTTGGCAGTTGGAAATAAAGGGGTCATGGGCAGGTAATAGACCGGCGAGAGGTGTCCAGATGGATGAGTGTGTTAGAGGCGGATGAAGGGGTCCTTGGAGGGTGGGCAAAAGTCTTAATGAAGAAAGCTTGGAGGCGGAGGATGAAGTGTTCGACATCACGACATGTATTGAATTCTTGATGTGTGGACGGAGGGGGATGAAGGTAAGGCCTTTGCTGAGGACTCAGTGGGGTAGGTGGGTGGGAGGGATCTGGGGGAATGGTGAAAACCCAGCAAGGCTGGGAGCTAGCACCTGGGATACAGCTGGAGCTGAGAGTGATATTGGGGGTAACAGGGTGACGTCATTACGGAAGTGATGGTCACCTCAGGGTTCGGCAGGGGTGTGACAGTGGGTTCCATGAGCAGCATATCGGTGGTGTGCAGGTAAGTGATGTAAGTGGGGACAGAAGTGGTTGCGACAATGGCAGCTGTGGGTCGGAAGTGACGGAATGCGTGACTTCAGTGATGACGCAGTGGGCAGAAGTGACGAAACGCGTGGAGTGGGTGCAGTTAGTGGGGGCGGAAGTGGCTGCGGAATCAGCTGCAAAGGGGATAGAAGTTGTGGAATGCGTGGCATCGGTGATGTCAGAGGGGGCGGAGGTGGCTCCGATGGCGGCAACTGGGAGGCAAGGCAGAAGTGTGTTTTCAGTTGGGTCTTGCTTTGGTCCCGGCGGTGGCAGATCCCGTGGCGATCGCGGCAGCGGTTGTCTGACTGGCAGTCGTGGAGGCAGCATGAGCAGCCGTGGCTGCAAGCTGCCAGTCGGCGGGGGCGGAAATGACATCATTGATCACCACGGTGATGGTGGATGGCGCAGCCTCGTGGCTGATGTTGGCCGTGCAGTTCCGGAGGCCGGGGGAAGCTTCTGGAATGTTCGAGGAGCTCTGACTATTGAGGTGGGAATATAAAATCTGTTGTCCTTACAGTTTTTGATGTTTGAATTGTTTTGAAATATTGTTTGTTGAGTGTATGAATTCTTGAGGATATAATACAGTTGGGGTCCTTTGCAGTTCTGAGAGAGTGTGGCCCTCAGTTGAAGCATAGCTGACTTTAGAGAGGTTAAGGTGGCGGTGATAGCTGCGAGTGTGGAGTGGAGGATCCGGAAGGAGAACTGTTGGTGGAGGTTTTGAATTTGTAGTCTGTATTGGTTGTCCTATTCAGATTCAAATTGCGTTGTTCCAAATGTGGTTCGAAGTCCATGTGGGATCAGTTGGTTCCGTAGGTAGGCACTGAGGAAGGAGATGTGGCTGTGGGTAGCAAGTCTGCTTCAGGATGTGGTTGAAGAGCTTCAGGTCACAGGAGATGACTTGGGGGTTGCAGTGAGACAGAGACTCAGAGATCCTTCTTCAAGTCAGGCATCCTTGGAAGAGGATTCACAGTAAGGTTAAAATCAACTAGGCGGACATGGGTACTGCAGATGCTGGAAATTAGAGTAAAGAGTGCGGTGCTGGAAAAACGCAGCTCAGGCAACATCCAATGAGCAGGAGAATCGACATTTCGGGTAAAACCCTACTGCCCTGTAGCCAAACATTCCCACTCTACCAAGGACATGCCTCCTCCATCGCTATCCCTCACCACCCGATGCCTGGAGGAAGAACACCTCATCTTCCGCCTTGGGACCCTCCAACCCCATGGCATCAATATGGACTTGACCAGTTTCCTCATTTCTCCTCTCCCCATCTTATCCAACCTTCCAGCTCAGCACTGTCCTCATGGACCTGTCCGATCTGTCAATCTTCCTTCCCACCTGTCCGCTCCACCCTCCTCTCCGACCCATCACCTTTTACCCTTATGTCCATTAACGTATTGCACTCTCAGCTACCTTCTCCCCAGCCCCAGCCCCCTCCTATTTATCTCTCCACCCCCGAGGCTCCCAGCCTCATTCCTGATGAAGGGCTTTTGCCCAAAACGTCGATTTTCCTGCTTCTCGGATGCTGCTTGACCTATCTATGCTAATACACTATTTGCAACTTAGGCTGTTAGTTCATTTGGTTGGATGGCTGGTTTGTGATGTTAATAGTGTGGGTTCAATTCTTGAACTGCCTGAGGTTACCATGAAGGACCCTCCTTTTCACTCTCTCCTCAGTTGTCATTATCAGTTATCTCTCTTTAATGGGAGAATAGCCCTATGGTCTGGCAAGACTTGGTGAATTTAATGTTACTACTTGCAGTACCATAAGGTCTCATTAAGTAGCCTAACGTATGGTACTTTATCCAAATATTTACCAACACTGCTTCCCCTTTGTTTATCCTGCTTGGTACCATCTCTGAGTATTTGGTAAATTTATCAGGTGTGATCTCCCCCCTTCATGAAGCCACGCCGACTCTGCTTCATCACATTATTTCTAAATGTTTTGATATTACATCCTCTGTAAGAGACTTTAACATATTTTCACGTGCACACATTAAGGTCACTGGTCTATAATTACCTGCATTTTGTCTCCTTTTTAAAGAAATGTTCCAGTCTCTCTTCATAAGTCAGTACTGGCATCTCAGAAATCAGTCTAATTACACTTCTTACACAGTTAGAACATCCTTGGGATCTTGATCAGATGGGCCTATGTGCTGTGGAGTGTGTGGAAATAGAGAAGAAGGACCATTGTAGATCACTAGGCTTGCTGGATCATTATATTTGGTCAACTTAGAATTAAAGCTTACCTCAGCAACTAATACCAAACAAGCTGTCAGCAATTGTAACTATGTGTTGCAACATCTAGTTCCTAGCTTAAAATGTAACCACAATGGCGGTGTGATACTGAGATCAGATACTGAAATGTAGCAAAGGAGACAAGGGAAGGTTAGACCTTATAAAAAGACGTTACCCCAAAAAAAAAACAAATGTTAATGACATAACATTGCTCCTCTTACTGACCAGATGAGAGTAATAATACTGAGGAGGCAGTTGAAAAGTGGTGAACTCTGTACCTTGACACAAGCCTCTTTTATCACATGAAGGAAGAACCATTACATGTGGTTAAATGGAACATGTTTATGTGAGTGTATAAAACTGCTGCTGTAACTGATGAAGTTGCTAACCTAGTCAAAGTTCGAAATCACACAACACCAGGTTATACTCCAACGGATTTATTTGGAAGCACTAGCTGTCAGAGTGCTGCTCCTTCAACAGGTGGCTGTGGAGTATAAGATCCACAACCACCTGAAGAAGGAGCACACTCCAAAAGCTAGTGCTTCTAAATAACCCTGATGGACTATAACCTAGATTTTTAACTTTGTCTACCTCAATCCGATACTGGTTCCTCCATGTCAGAGCCTAGCCAAGGCACTCTCCCCTTGGATACAAGTGAAATACAAGAAACGGTCACATATCCTGTAGTTGTGTTAAGAGTCAAACTTGGAGTTTAGATTTTGACCGTAATCTTGGAGGTTCCACTGAGATCGCTTACTGCTTGCCAATAAGTAAATGGACACAAACACGGAGGCTCTCTAAGGAAGGACCCTAACAGGTCAGTTATAAGTGACATTTTGATTACTGAAGGGGCCCTCCTTTGGACAGCACAAAATGTAGTCTGTTGTCTCGGTGAGAGTACTGCAATTGCTAAGCATTTCAGGATTGGGCTTAACTTTTTGAATCACTCCTCTTTTTAGTTCGATGATAGAGAAAAGTGGATTCTGAAAACTCTAATCCTGATCAGACTGGGCAGATTGTGTAAAACGAGTTAAAGGAAGAGAAAAGATGTTGTGAGGTGGAGAAACCTGGTTTCTTGTGAGATAGGACAAAGGTGGAAGGGACAAGGTCCTTGTGCGATAGGATCATAAGTAAGATTAAGTGAAGTGCATTGTTAAAGTTTAAGATGATGTGTTAAGGACTCCGTCCATAGGGGCACACAACACAAACAGAGAATTGCTTATATTTTAGTTAACTGTAAATTTGTACTGTATATGATATTTGTTGTAAGTATCGTATGTTAATTGTTGTCAAGCTCTTGGGAATCAGATCACTGGGAAGTAACAGGGGAGTTACAAATAAATTACTCCAAAACTGTTTGATTTGCTATGATAATTGGTTGATTAACCAGTAAGTGTTTTGTGTTCAGCAGTATCTCAAACACCCAGACAGAGCCAGGATATAGAGGCCAAATGGGTCATGTAAAGGCCAGGTGAAGTAGGCATAGGGAACAAAGGATCATGATGCCGTGATCTGTGCCGACTCAATCAGTTGAGAGAATGGGAGCTGGTTCCAGTAGAATTCCCTAGAAGGGAACACCAGCTGACTTCATGTTTCAAAATTGTGGTCAGTGGTCAATCAGCGACCTTCAAAAATAGGTAGCACGAACCAAGAACGAGAATAATTTTTTTTCCAACCAATGGTACATTTAAACTTGATAGAACAATTTGCTTAGAAGAATGTCTTCTGAAAAGAGGAGACAGATAGAAAGGGAGGATGAGGCAGTGGCTGTAGGGGAATATTTTAAACTGGTGGCTGCTTTAATTGTGGTCAGCTTGGTCACTAGGCTAAAAATTGCCCATCGTGACAGTCGCCTAGGAAACATGGTGGCCTGAGGGCTATAACAACACACAAGTCCAGGTTCATACCAGATCTCAGGTAAATTTTACAGTTTAGAATCAGTGGGGAAATACCTATGAGGAAAATTGGGAGGGAGAGCAATGTGGCCAGGACCAAGTGTACCTGAATTCTCGTGACTTTGTTGGCCCAGTCCTGTGCAGCTACTGCCTCGTGTATCTGCATAGGGAACTAAAGAACCCATTTTAGACACAACTACAGGGGGAAAGAAAGTTCCCTTTTTGGTTGATACCGGTACCACATTTTTAGTTTTAACAAAGGACTTTGCAAACGGGATTCAACATATAACAAGACACATATCTGTGGTGGGACTCTCGGGGACTTCACAAACAAAGTCATTCTCAGAATGATTAGGCATCCAGATTGGACATCTTCTTACTATCAAAGGATACTCCTGGTAACTTATGCAGCCAGGAGCTGCTCTGTAAGACGCAGGCTATCATTTACTGCTCTGAAGAGGGGATAGAGGTTCAGTTCCAACCGACTGACGTGGTTTATTCCCACACCAAGTTGCAACATCCCCTATTCTATATGCCTGGCAATGTTATGGTACCCACACAAGCAAGACCCTCAAAGACTTTGTGGGATCCCTCTATTGCATCTTCCAAGCAGGCTCCGACTACCAAAAGGATCAGCATTTGGGACACTGGCATTCCAGATTTCATTGTGCAGCTTTTACAATGGCACTGGCACTGACTGGGAGAATCGCTCCTTTTATAAGCAATTTCCACAAAATTCATATTGGCTGTAAATTCAGACTTTCCTGATGGGTCCAGAGGGTGTTGCTGCAGCAGTCATCCTGCTCACCCGGGCACAAGAACTGTTGGGAATCTCCAATAGTGCATCCCACTGCATGCTGGTCATTGCAGAAGGATGGGTGCCCCAAGATCTAGGGCTAATATCTTGGAGGATGAAACACTTAGATGATGACAAATGATGGCAAATGCAAAAATACACTCGCATGCAGTATAAATAAGGACAAAGGTTTGGTCTACCTTCCACGGGCTCCTTTGCATTGAGGGTATGTTTGAGATGTGGGATGTTGAGTTTGGTCCTCAAATTCCTCAGCAAGAACTTGAGAACCTGCTAAACCAGGTCCTTAAGAATCTGTGAGAGTCCCCCAATACTTTCCAAGTGCCTAAAAGAAAGACTTGGAACACAATGCTACATGCAGCCTCAACCTTTGCACAGTACATAGACAACCTTCTAGTTGTCTCACCCAGTAAACAGGCTTGCAAGACAGTAACTCAGCTGGTAACGATGCCACAGATTGATCTCAGAGACCCTTACGCACAACCCAGATTTATTTTGTGGATGGATCAGCTTTGAGGGAGGAACATGGCAAATGCAGCATCAGCTATGCTGTTGTTACACATCACTCCACTGGTAAGGCTGCAACATTACTAAATACTCTTTCTGCACACCAGGCGGAGCTGTTTGCTCTGACCCGCACATGCATTTTGGCCAGGGAATGAACCGTCAACGTTTAAACCATTTCACGGTATGCATTTGGGATGACCAATGATTGTGGACAGATTTGGAAATTCCAAGAGTGTCTGACCTCGGCTGGCTTCAGAATCAAGAATGCTGAACAGTTTGACAACCTTTGATGCGCCATACGATGTCACCGGAAAATCCCAACTATTAAGTGCCAAGCACACAAAGGTCACCAAGATGAAGTTGTACTGGGCAATGGAGGGAGTGACAGGGCTGCACAAGGGGCTGCTGTCTCTGACACAGCTTTCCACATGCCCGTTTGCATCATTAAATGCACCAAATCCATTGATTCGCAGCCTGCAATTCATGATGTGCTGGCCTCCCAATCATAGGCCAGTACTGAGGAGGTGGGCACAAGATCATTGTAGTAAAACTCCTGGGGCAGTGTGGGTGCATCATGATGGCCATGAGGCACCCAGATCCTTGCTCCCTTGGATTGCTTGCTGTGTTCATACATGCAGGCAAAGGGAGGACAGCAGACTATATTTCTAAACCATGGTATGCGCCAGGTATTTCAGCAGTTACAAAATAAATTAATTAATAACATGTTGTCTGTCAACCCACAAATCCTGAAAAAGACAGGAAAAGGACAGGTTGCCTCCTATCCAAATCCAACAGAGCCATTTGTAAATTTGCAAATGGATTTTTATTGAATCACCCTCATGTATGGGATTTAAATATGTATTAGTAATTATAGATGTATTTTCTAAGTGGATTGAAGCAGTTCCATGTAAAAATAATGATGCTAGTACCATTGCTAAATACCTGCCAAAAGAAATTATATCACAATTTGACATACCTGTCCAGCTTTCAAGTGATAATGGATCACATTTTACAGGGACAGTTAGGAAAGAAATGTGCCGAGCTCTGCAAGTTAATCAACATTTTTATTGTGGTGATCATCCACACTCAGCTGGACTCGGAGAGATATAATACAGAAAAACAAACTGGCAAATCTTTGTCCAAAACTGGACTCAGAAGAATTGAACTGTTATCCATAGCATTAATAATGATGCAGTTAGCAACAAATGGAACAACTGGAATATCATGACAAACAGTCATTATGGGATGCCCATTTTACCAATTCATCAGTGTCCCTCTGATGTCACTCAGCATTATCCTCACAATTCATTATTCTCTCAAGCTTAACGCTTCTGGACTCGATATCAAGTTCAATAGTTTTAGGGCCTGAGTACCTTCTCCCATGTCCTTACCCATCTCCCTAGGTCTTGTCATCACTTGGACTGCTAGTGGTCCCCACTAACGGATATTGATTTCCTCAAGTTGACCTTTACCTAGTCCTTCATCCACCCAAATGGTTTCTCCATCTTTCCCTGGGCTCCATCTCCACCAATCACTTACTCCAACCATCTCAAGCATATATACCAACCTTTACCCAACTACAATCTACAATTTTGAAAAGGTTCACTGAACATTAACCCTGCTTTCTCTCCACAGATGTGGCCACACCTGCTGAGTTCCGCCAACAATTTCGGATGGGTCTTTTTTTGGATTGTACACTCCCGCACAGGCGCACTGAGAGGGCCGACCTCCGGCACGTGACCATCAGGGACGTAATGGCGCCGGCAGATGACCATTAGCGGGCGCAGGCGCAGTGAGGTAAGGGTGCCGGCCTCCGGCAGGTGAGCGTCAGTGAAGTAATGGCGCTGGCAGGTGACCGTTAGCGGGGCGCAGGCGCATTGAGGGGAGGGTGCTGGCCTCTGGTAGGGGACGGTTAGCGGGGCGCAGGCGCAGTGAGGGGAGGGTGCTGGCCTCTGGTAGGTGACGGTTAGCGGGGCGCAGGCGCAGTGAGGGAAGGGTGCTGGCCTCTGGTAGGTGACCGTTAGCGGGGCGCAGGCGCAGTGAGGGAAGGGTGCTGGCCTCTGGCAGGTGACAATGAGCGGGGCGCAGGCGCACTGAGGGGAGGGTGCCGGCCTCTGGCAGGTGACAGCTGGGCGCAGGCGCAGTGAGGGAAGGGTGCTGGCCTCTGCCAGGTGACAGCGGGGCGCAGGCGCAGTGAGGGAAGGGTGCTGGCCTCTGGCAGGTGACAGTGAGCAGGGCGCAGGCGCAGTGAGGGAGGGTGCTGGCCTCTGGCAGGTGACAGCGGGGCACAGGCGCAGTGAGGGAAGGGTGCTGGCCTCTGGCAGGTGACAGTGGGGCGCAGGCGCAGTGAGGGAAGGGTGCTGGCCTCTAGCAGGTGACACTTAGCGGGGCGCAGGCGCAGTGAGGGAAGGGTGCTGGCCTCTGGCAGGTGACAATGAGCGGGGCGCAGTCGCAGTGAGGGGAGGGTGCTGGCCTCTGGCAGGTGACAGTGGGGCGCAGGCGCAGTGAGGGAAGGGTGTTGGCCTCTGGCAGGTGACAGCGGGGCGCAGGCGCAGTGAGGGAAGGGTGCTGGCCTCTGGCAGGTGACAGTGGGGCGCAGACGCAGTGAGGTGAGGGCACTGGCCTCTGGCAGGTGACAGTGAGCAGGGCGCAGGCTCCGTGAGGGGAGGGTGCTGGCCTCTGGCAGGTGACAGCGGGGCGCAGGCGCAGTGAGGGAAGGGTGTTGGCCTCTGGCAGGTGACAGCGGGGCGCAGGCGCAGTGAGGGAAGGGTGCTGGCCTCTGGCAGGTGACAGCGGGGCGCAGGCGCAGTGAGGGAAGGGTGCTGGCCTCTAGCAGGTGACACTTAGCGGGGCGCAGGCGCAGTGAGGGAAGGGTGCTGGCCTCTGGCAGGTGACAATGAGCGGGGCGCAGTCGCAGTGAGGGGAGGGTGCTGGCCTCTGGCAGGTGACAGCGGGGCGCAGGCGCAGTGAGGGAAGGGTGTTGGCCTCTGGCAGGTGACAGCGGGGCGCAGGCGCAGTGAGGGAAGGGTGCTGGCCTCTGGCAGGTGACAGTGGGGCGCAGACGCAGTGAGGTGAGGGCACTGGCCTCTGGCAGGTGACAGTGAGCAGGGCGCAGGCTCCGTGAGGGGAGGG
Source organism: Hemiscyllium ocellatum (assembly GCF_020745735.1). Lineage (NCBI taxonomy): Eukaryota > Metazoa > Chordata > Chondrichthyes > Orectolobiformes > Hemiscylliidae > Hemiscyllium > Hemiscyllium ocellatum. The sequence goes on from NC_083405.1 coordinate 134,287,769, forward strand.
TGCTGGCCTCTGGCAGGTGACAGCGGGGCGCAGGCGCAGTGAGGGAAGGGTGTTGGCCTCTGGCAGGTGACAGTGGGGCGCAGGCGCAGTGAGGGAAGGGTGCTGGCCTCTGGCAGGTGACAGTGGGGCGCAGACGCAGTGAGGTGAGGGCACTGGCCTCTGGTAGGTGACAGTGAGCGGGGCGCAGGCGCAGTGAGGGGAGGGTGCTGGCCTCTGGCAGCTGACAGCGGGGCGCAGGCGCAGTGAGGGAAGGGTGCTGGCCTCTGGCAGGTGACAGTGGGGCGCAGACGCAGTGAGGTGAGGGCACTGGCCTCTGGCAGGTGACAGTGAGCAGGGCGCAGGCTCCGTGAGGGGAGGGTGCTGGCCTCTGGCAGGTGACAGCGGGGCGCAGGCGCAGTGAGGGAAGGGTGTTGGCCTCTGGCAGGTGACAGCGGGGCGCAGGCGCAGTGAGGGAAGGGTGCTGGCCTCTGGCAGGTGACAGTGGGGCGCAGACGCAGTGAGGTGAGGGCACTGGCCTCTGGTAGGTGACAGTGAGCGGGGCGCAGGCGCAGTGAGGGGAGGGTGCTGGCCTCTGGCAGCTGACAGCGGGGCGCAGGCGCAGTGAGGGAAGGGTGCTGGCCTCTGGCAGGTGACAGTGGGGCGCAGACGCAGTGAGGTGAGGGCGCCGGTTGCTGGTGGGTGACGGTTGACTAGAGCGCGCGAAGTTCTGCGGCAGTTGGTAGTTTGGCGCCTTTTTAACTCGGCTTTCGGGTGATGGTCGTCGGAATGTTGACGGGAGAGCAGAAAGTGGGCGAGGTGGGGGCAATGAGACATAGGATGAGAAAGAAAGGCAAGAAAATACGGGGGTGGTTGAGGGGGACTTTATAATAAATGACCGAGGGTTCGGGAGAGGTGAGTCGGAAAGAGAAGTGTGTGTGGGAAAGTTGAAAAATCGCGGCCTGCACGAAGAGAAAGGAGGGAGAGAACTGGGCAAAACGTGAAAAAGCCCAGGAATGATGGCGAGTATGGATGTGGAGGTCACTCAATTTTATATACTTTATCTTAAAACATTTGGAAAGAGATACCATATTGTGCATTACTGGATAAAGATGCATTAGAGAAGTTATGAACGTGACACGTGGAGCTTGGACAGAGATCAGGTTGGAGGAAATACTCACAGGGAAGAATGGAATTAAAATTGGAATTTAGCCAGATTTCCTCCCAATTAATGAGGAAAACACAGGACTGTTTCAGTGCCTTCAACCAGAAAGATGGCTATACTTATGAGAAGACGTCCCTGCCATAACCTGAGCATTAGATTCAGTAACCCAGTATGCCATGGTCAGAAGCCAGACAACGCCGTTGTAGACCAGGTTGTAGTCCAGCAGGTTTATTTGAAATCACAAGCTTTTGGAGTGTAGCTCTTGCGTCAGGTGAAGTAGGAGAGAAAGATCTGGACATAGAATTTATTGGATTCTGGATTAGTGATGCCGGAAGAGCACAGCAGCTCAGGCAGCATCCAAGGAGCAGCAAAATCGACGTTTCGGGCAAAAGCCTCTCACAGAGAGAGCAAAACATCATACAAATGGGGTGAATGGAGTGTCGCTGAAAATGTGTTGCTGGAAAAGCGCAGCAGGTCAGGCAGCATCCAAGGAACAGGAGATTTGACGTTTCAGGCATAAGCCCTTCTTGAGGAATGAGGAAAGTGTGTCCAGCAGGCTAAGATAAAAGGTAGGGAGGAGGGACTTGGGGGAGGGGCGATGGAGATGTGATAGGTGGAAGGAGGTCAAGGTGAGGGTGATAGGCCGGAGTGGGGTGGGGGCGGAGAGGTCAGGAAGAAGATTGCAGGTTAGGAGGGTGTGGCTGAGTTCGAGGGATTTGACTGAGACAAGGTGGGGGAGGGGAAATGAGGAAACTGGAGAAATCTGAGTTCATCCCTTGTGGTTGGAGGGTTCCCAGGCGGAAGGTGAGGCGCTCTTCCTCCAACCGTCGTGTGGTTATGGTCTGGCAATGGAGGAGTCCAAGGACCTGCATGTGCTTGGTGGAGTGGGAGGGAGAGTTGAAATGTTGAGCCACGGGGTGGTTGGGTTGGTTGGTCCGGGCGTCCCAGAGGTGTTCCCTGAAGCATTCCGCAAGTAGGCGGCCTGTCTCCCCAATATAGAGGAGGCCACATCGGGTGCAGTGGATGCAATAGATGATGTGTGTGGAGGTGCAGGTGAATTTGTGGCGGATATGGAAGGATCCCTTGGGGCCTTGGAGAGAAGTAAGGGAGGAGGTGTGGCAGCAAGTTTTGCATTTCTTGCGTTTGCAGGGGAAGGTGCCGGGAGTGGAGGTTGGATTGGTGTGGGGTGTGGACCTGACGAGGGAGTCAGGGAGGGAGTGGTCTTTTCGGAACGCTGATGGGGGAGGGGAGGGAAATATATCCCTGGTGGTGGGGTCTGTTTGGAGGTGGCAGAAATAACGGCGGATGATACACTGTATACGGAGGTTGGTGGGGTGGTAGGTGAGAACCAGTGGGGTTCTGCCTGGTGGCGGTTGGAGGGGCGGGGCTCAAGGGCAGAGGAGCGGGAAGTGGAGGAGATGCGGTAGAGGGCATCATCGATCACGTCTGGGGGGAAATTGCGGTCTTTGAAGAAGGAGGCCATCTGGGTTGTACGGTATTAGAACTGGTCCTCCTGGGAGCAGATGCGGCGGAGACTAAGGAATTGGGAAAATGGAATGGCGTTTTTACAGTGGGCTGGGTAGGAGGAGGTGTAGTCTAGGTAGCTGTGGGAGTCAGTCGGTTTATAGTAAATGTCCGTGTTGATTCGGTCGCCGGAGATAGAAATGGAAAGGTCTAGGAAGGGGAGGGAGGAGTCTGAGACAGTCCAGGTGAATTTGAGGTCGGGGTGGAAGGTGTTGGTAAAGTGGATGAACTGTTCAACCTCCTCGTGGGGGCACAAGGCAGCGCCGATACAGTCATCGATGTAGCGGAGGAAAAGGTGGGGGGTGGTGCCAGTGTAGTTGCGGAAGATGGACTGTTCCACATATCCTACGAAGAGGCAGGCATAGCTGGGGCCCATGTGGGTGCCCATGGCAACTCCTTTGGTTTGGAGGAAGTGGGAGGATTAGAAAGAGAAGTTGTTCAGGGTGAGGACCAGTTCAGTCAGTCGAAGGAGGGTGTCAGTGGAAGGGTACTGGTTGGTACGGCAGGAAAGGAAGAAGCAGAGGGCTTTGAGTCCTTCGTGATAGGGGATGGAGGTGTACAGGGACTGGATGTCCATGGTGAAGATAAGGCGTTGGCGACCGGGGCAGCGAAAATCCTGGAGGAGATGGAGGGCATGGGTGGTGTCCCGAATGTAGGTGGGGAGTTCTTGGACTAAGGGGGACAGGACCGTGTCGAGGTATGCAAAGATGAGTTCGGTGGGGCAGGAGCAGGCTGAGACTGTGGGTCAGCCGGGGCAGTCAGGTTTGTGGATTTTGGGGAGGAGGTAGAAACGGGCGGTGCGGGGTTGTGGGACTGAGGTTGGAGGTGGTGGATGGGAGATCCCCTGAGATTGAGGTTATGGATGGTCTGGGAGATGATGGTTTGGTGGTGGGAGGTGGGGTCATGGTCAAGGGGGCAGTAGGAGGAGGTGTCCGCGAGCTGGCGTTTAGCCTCAGCGGTGTAAAGGTCAATGCGCCAAACTACTACCACATCTCCCTTGTCTGCTGGTTTGATAGTGAGATTTGGGTTGGAACGGAGGGAGTGGAGGGCTGAACAGTCCATCTTCCGCGACTACACTGGCACCACCCCCCACCTTTTCCTCCGCTACATCAATGACTGTATCGGCGCTGCCTCATGCTCCCACGAGGAGGTTGAACAGTTCATCCACTTTACCAACACCTTCCATCCCGACCTCAAATTCACCTGGACCGTCTCAGCCTCCTCCCTCCCCTTCCTAGACCTTTCAATTCCTATCTCGGGTGACAGAATCAACACGGACATTTACTATAAACTGACTGACTCCCACAGCTACCTAGACTACACCTCCTCCCACCTTGCCCCCTGTAAAAGAGCCATCCCATATTCCCAATTCCAGGAGGACCAGTTCCAACACCGCACAGCCCAGATGGCCTCTACATCCCTGGAACAATTCTGAGGCAGACAGCAAACCCCCAATAGGGTGACCCCTCCTTTCCTGTTTCTAACCTCAGCCCAAAATACCTCAGTGGAAGAGTCCTCAAATGTTATCTCAGCTGCTGTAGTGCTACCTTTGATTAACAATGCCATCACCCCCACCCCTTTTAAAATCTTCTCTGTTCTTACTTAAACATCCAAATCCTGAAATCTACAACAACCAGTCCTGTCCCACTTCCAGCCTCGTCTCTGAAATGGCCACGACATGGAAATCTGGTACCAACCCTTTCTGCAAGTTCATCCACCTTATTCCAGATCCTCCTGGCATTGAAGTACACACATTTCAAATTAACACCCCAATTGCTGGTGCCCTCTCATGACCTTGTAAACCTACCCCTGACCTCCGTACCCTCAACCTCCTGTACATTGGAACTAAATTCAGGTTTGCATCCTACCTCTGAATTTCTGACTTAGGTCCCCACCTTTCTTCCTATCTGTCATTGAAGCCTACGCAGACCACGACTTGGGGCTGCTCCGCCTCCCCATCAAGGATCTCGAAAACAAGAACCCTGGCACCTGGGATGCACACCAATCGTTAGGTTGGATGTGGAAGCTTTGGAAAGGGTTCAGAAAACAATTTACTAGGATGTTGCCTGGTATGGAAGGAAGGTCTTATGAGGAAAGGCTGAGGAACTGAGACTGTTTTCTCATTGGAGAGAAGAAGGTTAAGAGGCGATTTAATCAAAACGTATAACATAATCAGAGGGTTAGATAGGGTGGACACTGAAAGCCTTTTTCCTCGGATGATGAAGGCTAACACGAGGGGAATTAGCTTTAAATTGTGGGGTGATAGATTTAGGACAGATATCAGGGGTAGTTTCTTTTACTTATTGAGTAGTAGGGTTGTGGAACGGCTTGCCTGCAACAATACTAGACTTGCTGACGTTAAGAGCATATATGGATAATAATGGAAAGGAGTAGTTGGATGGGCATCAGGTTAATTTCACAGGTTCGTGCAACATTGAGAGCTAAAGGGCCTGTACTGCTGTTTAACGTTCTCTGTTCTGTTCGCACTACACAAATGCCAGGCAATGACTGTCTCTAACAAGAGAAAATCTAACCATTGCCCCATTTAATTCAAAGGCATTACCATCCCTGAATCCCAGATTATCAACACCCCAGGGGTCACTATTGACCAGAAACTGAACTGGACTTTCTGTAGCAATACAAGAGCAGGTTATAGGTAAGGAACCACCGCCTGATTCCCCCAAAGCCTGTGCATCATCTACAAGGCATGTGTCACATGTGTGATGAAATACTCATTTGCCTGGATGAGTGCACCTCCAACAACGCAAGAAACATCACACCTGCATCTTTGCGAAAGCATTATCCGTTGGCCCTAAATGATGTCCACATTCCATAAGCAGTCTGTTTGGTTCGTACCACATCCACAATTTCCACCTTCAACAATCAGTAGCAACAGTGTTTACCATCTACAAGAGTCGTAATTCATCAAGGCACCTAATAAAGCTACCTTGTTTTTTCTTTTATTCATTCACTTGGATGACCGCATCACTGGCTCAGCAACATTTATTGCACGTTCCTAATTGCCCAGAGGACAGTGAAGGGTGAGCGACACTGCTGAGGGTCTGGAGTCACATGTAGGCCAGACCAGATAAGAATGGCAGTTTCCTTCCCTAAAAACCAGATGGGTTTTTACGACAGTTGGCAATGGATTCATGGTTATCTTTAGATCTTTTTAATACTAGATATTTATTGAATTCAAATTCCAACTGTTGTGGCGGGATTCCAGCCTGGATCCCCAGAACATTTATCTGAATCTTTGGATTAACGGTCCAGTAATAAAGTACTAGGCCATTGCTTCCCCTCTGGAGACTTGATCTCCAAGGCAAATAAGGATGGGCAGTAAAGATGTGCCATGAGTGAACATAAAAAGGGATGCAGTTATTTTGGGTATGTTCACTGAGCTGTGAATTTGATTTGCAGATGTTTCATACCCATTCTAGGTGACATCCTCCGTGTTTTGGAGCCTCCTATGAAGCGCTGCTGTACTGTGTTGGAATTTATTTGGTTTGGTTCCTACTGTTTCTGATTGCCAGTTCTGGTTTTTCATTGCAGTGGTTGGTATATTGGGTCTAGGTCGATCTGTTTATTAATGGATGAGTGTCAATGTTTTAGGAATTCTGTGGCTGTCCTTTCACCATCCCTCTAGACCTCCCCCTCACTGAGGACGAACGATCAGTCCTCAGCAAAGGACTCGCCTTCATCCCCCACCGTCCACGCATCAATGAATTTAATACAGGCTGTGACGACGAACAATTCTTCCGTCGCCTCCGCCTCTGAGCTTACTTTCACAATCAGGATTCCTGCCCATCTTCCGAGGACCCCTTCGCCCACCTCCAATACACTGCATCCACCTGGACACCCCGCGCTAGCCTATTACCTGCCCTCGACCTCTTAATTTCTAACTGCCTCAACCTGTTTACCCCCCCTCCCCCACTCCAACCTCTCACCCTCACAACGCGCAGCCCTCCAATCCCTCTGCTCCAATCCCAACCTCACCATTAAGCCAGCGGATAAAGGGGGCGTAGTGGCAGTCTGGTGCAGTGACCTCTACACTGCTGAAACCAAACGCCAACTCGAGGACACCTCTTCCTACTGCCCCCTTGACCATGACCCCACCCCCCCATCACCAAACCATCATCTCCCAGACCATACAGAACCTCATTACCTCAGGAGATCTCCCACCCACAGCTTCCAACCTCATAGTCCGGGAACCCCGCACTGCCCGGTTCTACCTCCTTCCCAAGATCCACAAGCCTGACCACCCTGGCCGACCCATTGTCTCAGCATGCTCCTGCCCCACTGAACTCATCTCTACCTACCTCAACACTGTCCTATCCCCCCTAGTCCAGGAACTCCTCACATACGTTCGAGACACCACCCATGCCCTCCACCTCCTCCAAGACTTCCGTTTCCCTGGCCCCCAATGCCTCATCTTCACCATGGATATCCAATCCCTCTACACCTCCATCCGCCAGGACCAGGGCCTCCAAGCCCTCCGTTTTTTCCTGTCCGCACGTCCCCAACAGTACCTTCCACTGACACTCATTCGTTTGGCCGAACTGGTCTTCACTCTTAACAATTTTTCCTTTGAATCCTCCCACTTCCTCCAGACCAAAGGGGTAGCTATGGGCACACGTATGGGCCCCAGCTATGCCTGTCTCTTTGGCTACGTAGAACAGTTGATCTTCCGTAATTACACCGGCACAACTCCCCACCTCTTCCTCCGCTACATTGATGACTGCATTGGCGCCATCTCATGCTCCCGTGAGGAGATTGAGCAATTCATCAACTTCACCAACACATTCTACCCTGACCTTAAATTTACCTGGACCATCTCTGGCACCTCCCTCCCCTTCCTGGACCTCTCCATCTCCATTAATGATGACCGACTTGACACTGACATTTTTTACAAACCCACCGACTCTGGAGGACTGAAAGACTGAAGCTACTGGGCTTGTATACCCTTGAGTTTAGAAGACTGAGAGGGGATCTGATTGAGACATATAAGATTATGAAAGGGTTGGACACTCGGGCTGCAGGAAACATGTTTCCGCTGATGGGTGAGTGTCGAACCAGAGGACACAGCTTAAAAATACGGGGTAGACCATTTAGGAGGAGAAACTTCTTCACCCAGAGAGTGGTGGCTGTGTGGAATGCACTGCCCCAGAGGGCAGTGGAGGCCCAGTCTCTGGATTCATTTAAGAAAGAGATGGAGAGAGCTCTCAAAGATAGTGGAATCAAGGGTTATGGAGATAAGGCAGGAAGAGGATACTCATTGGGAATGATCAGCCATGATCATGTTGAATGGCAGTGCAGGCTCGAAGGGCTGAATGGCCTACTCCTGCACCTATTGTCTATTGACTCCCACAGCTACCTGGATTACACCTCTTCCCAACCTACCTCTTGCAAAAATGCCATCCCGTATTCCCAATTCCTCCGCCTCCTCTGCTCCCAGGAGGACCAGTTCCACCATAGAACGCACCAGATGGCCTCCTTCTTTAGAGACCGCAATTTCCCTTCCCACATGGTTAAAGATACTATCTCATCCACATCCCACACCTCTGCCCTCAGACCACACCCCTCCAACCATAACAAGGACAGAACGCCCCTGGTGCTCACCTTCCACCCTACAAACCTTCTCATAAACCAAATCACCTGCCGACATTTCCGCCACCTCCAAAAAGACCCCACCATCAGGGATATATTTCCCTTCCCAACCCTTTCCGCCTTCCGCAGGTCCACGCCCCCCTACAACCCACCCTCCCATCCTGGCACTTTCCCCTGTCATCACAGGAACTGTAAAACCTGTGCCCACACCTCCTCCCTCCCCTCTATCCAAGGCCCGAAAGGAGCGTTCCACATCCATCAAAGTTTTACCTGCACATCCAGTAATATCATTTATTGTATCCGTTGCTCCCGATGTGGTCTCCTCTACATTGGGAAGACTGGGCGCCTCCTAGCAGAGCGCTTTAGGGAACATCTCCGGGACACTCGCACCAATCAACCACACCGCCCCGTGGCCCAACATTTCAACTCCCCCCTCCCACTCTGCCGAGGACATGGAGGTCCTGAGCCTCCTTCACCGCTGCTCCCTCCCCACCAGACGCCTGGAGGAAGAATGCCTCATCTTTCGCTCGGAACACTTCAACCCCAGGGCATCAATGTGGACTTCAACAGTTTCCTCGTTTCCCCTTCCCCCACCTCACCCTAGTTCCAAACTTCCAGCTCAGCACTGTCCCCATGACTTGTCTGGACTTGTCCTACCTGATTGTCTCCTTTTCCACCTATCCACTCCACCGTCTCCGCCCTGACCTATCACCTTCATCCCCTCCCCCACTCACCTATTGTACTGTATACTACTTTCTCCCCACCCCCACCCTCCTCTAGCTTATCTCTCCACGCTTCAGGCTCACTGCCTTTATTCCTGATGAAGGGCTTTTGCCCAAAATGTCGATTTCGCTGCACTTTGGATGCTGCCTGAACTGCTGTGCTCTTCCAGCACCACTGATCCAGACTCTGTTTGTCTTGTCCTATTATTGTTATATCTTTATTACAAACCTTGAATTAAAATAAGATTTTCTCAGGGCATCAGAATTGCTTAGCTTGAGTCCAGCCGACAGATCTGTGCCTACAGATTATGTATGCAAATACATGAAGAGTCCTTTATCCAAAATCTAAAAAGCTTCGAAATTCAGCTTTTTCATGAAGTTTTTTTCTCCATAATAGGGTTCTTTGACGTGCAAATTGTTAACCCAGTTCCATACCTACTCAACTCACCTCACACAGATATGATGTGGCAGTGTGGCCCAGCACTGGCAGGCATCAATTCTGTCTCGGGGCTCATAGTACTCAGGTGCATCTGCTGTTAGGTAAGATTTTTAAAATTTCACCATTAAACTGTCACTTATTCCACAATCTGAAAAATTGCGAAAACTAGCTTTCCCTAAGGGTTTCAGATAAAGGATTGTGTACCTGTACCAGGCAGTATAACAAAAGTTAATTGAATTTTTCTACGTGACGCACATCGCATAGTTATAGAATCATAGAGTCATAGAGATGTACAGCATGGAAACAGACCCTTCAGTCCAACCTGTCCATGCCAACCAGATATCCCAACCCAATCTAGTCCCACCTGACAGTTTAATGGTGAAATTTTTAAAATCTTACCTAACAGCACCTGGCCCATATCCCTCCAAAGCCTTCCTATTCATATACCCATCCAAATGCCTCTTTAAATGTTGCAATTGTACCGGCCTCTGCCACATCCTCTGGCAGCTCATTCCATACACGTACCACCCTTTGCATGAAAAAGTTGACCTTTACGTCTCTCTTATATCTTTCCCCTCTCACCCTAAACCTATGCCCTTTAGTTCTGGATTCCCCGATCGCAGGGAAAAGACTTTGCCTATTTATCCTATCCATGCCCCTCATAATTTTGTAAACCTCTATAAGGTCACCCCTCAGCCTCTGACGCTCCAGGGAAAACAGCCCCAGCCTGTCCAGCCTCTCCCTGTAGCTCAGATCCTCCAACCCTGGCACCGTCCTTGTAAATCTTTTCTTACCCTTTCAAGTTTCACAATATCTTTCCGATAGGAAGGAAACCAAAATTGCACACAAAATTCCAACAGTGGCCTAACCAGTGACCAATGTCCTGTACAGCCGCAACATGACCTCCTAACTCCTGTACTCAATACTCTGACCAATAAAGCAAAGCATACCAAATGCCTTCTTCACTATCCTATCTACCTTTTCTCCACTTTCAAGGAGCTATGTACCTGCACTCCAAGGTCCCTTTGTTCAGCAACACTCCCTCAGACCTTACCATTAAGTGTATAAGCCCTGCTTAAATTTGCTTTCCCAAAATGCAACACCTCACATTTATTGGAATTAAACTCCATCTGCCAATTCTCAGCCCATTGGCTCATCTGGTCCAGATCCTGTTGTAATCTGAGGTAACCCTCTTCACTGTCCACTACATCTCCAATTTTGGTGTCATCTGCAAACTTACTAACTGTACCTCTTATGCTCGCATCCAAATCATTTATGTAAATGACAAAAAGTAGAGGGCCCAGCACTGATCCTTGTGGCACTCCACTGGTCACAGTCCTCCCGTCTGAAAAACAACCCTCCACCACCACCCTCTGTCTTCTACCTTTGAGCCAGTTCTGTATCCAAATGGCTAGTTCTCCCTGTATTCCATGAGATCTAACCTTGCTAATCAGTCTCCCATGGGGAACATTGTCGAACACCTTACTGAAGTCCATATAGATCACATCTGCTGCTCTGCCCTTATCAATCTTCTTTGTTACTTCATCAAAAAACTCAATCAAGTTTGTGAGACATGATTTCCCACGCACAAAGCCATGTTGACCATCCCTAATCAGTCCTTGCCTTTCCAAATACATGTCCATCCTGTCCTTCAGGATTCCCTCCAACAAATTGCCCACCACCGAGGTCAGGCTCACTGATCTATAGTTCCCTGGCTTGTCCTTACCACCCTTCTTAAACAGTGGCACCACATTTGCCAACCTCCAGTCTTCTGGCACTTCATCTGTGACTATCGATGATACAAATATCTCAGCAAGAGGCCCAACAATCACTTCTCTGGCTTCCCACAGAGTTCTCGGGTACACTTGATCAGGTCCTGGGGAATTTATCCACCTTTAACCATTTCAAGACATCCAGCACTTCCTCCTCTGTAATCTGGACATTTTGCAAGATGTCACCATCTATTTCCCTACAATCTATATCTTCCATATCCTTTTCCACAGCTAACGTAAAGACTTTAGCATCCTTGTTGAAGGTCATCAGTATATCTTGTTGCATCACCTCGGGAGGTTATGGCCTAGTGGTATTGTCACTGGACTATTAATTTGGGGACCCAGGTAATGTTCTGGTTGCCTGTGTTTGAATTCTGTCACAGTAGTTGGTGAAATTTGAGATCAATAACAAAAACTGGAATTAAGAATCTAATAATGACTGCAAATCCACATTCTCAGTTGTTGGAAAAACCCATCATTTTTCTGGCGTCGATCCCAGTTTCAGAACATCATTGCAGGGGTTCCCTAGGGTAGTGTCCTAGACCCAACCATCTTATACTTTTACCAGTGACCTTCCATCAACCAGAGTCAAAAGTTTGAATGTTTGGTAATGATTGCACAGCATTCAACACAACTCAACTTCTCGGCTACCAAAGTAATCTATATTCATATATAATATTCATATATACAATATCCATGTTTGGCCTGTCAAGTAGCAAGCCACATTCATGCCACACATGTTTCAGGCAATGACCATCCCCTGGGGCGGCACAGTGGCTCAGTGGTTAGCACTGCTGCCTCACAACACCAGGGACCCAGGTTCGTTTCCAACCTTGCGTGACTGTCTATGTGGAGTTTGCACATTCTCCCCATATTGGCGTGGGTTTCGTCCAGGTGCTCCGGTTTCCTCCCACAGTCTAAAGATGTGTAAGTCAGGTGAATTGCCCAAGCTAAATTGCCCACAGTGTTAGGTGCTTTAGTTAGAGGGAAATGGGTCTGGGTGGGTTTCTCTTCGGAGGGTCGGTGTGGACTTGTTGTTTCCACACTGTAGAGAATCTAATCTAATCTAAACCACTTTACCTTGACTTTTAATGGCATTACAATTGCTGAATTGACCTTTAAGTGATTACCTTTTGACCAGAAACTGAACTGACCTGCTACATAAATACTTGGCTGTAAGATCAGGTCAGAGGCTGCAGATACTACGGCAAATCACTCATGCCCTGTCTCTAGAGGCTTTCTACTATTTACGTGGCACAAGTCAGGAGGGTAATGGAATACTTTCAACTTGTCTGGTTGAATGTAGCTTAAACAACACTCTCAGCAGCTTGATGCTATCCAGAGTAAAGCATCTTGCTTTATTCACACACCCATCCATCACCTTCTACATTTACTCTTCTCAGCACCGATACAGTGAGAGCAATTTGTACCATATATGAAATGTATTGTCACTCACTTTGGCGGTGTAGTCTAGGAGTGGTGGTCTTCACTTGGACTGATGTTCTTGTCCTGCTGTGGAGGTCTCATCCTGTCATGGAGGCCTTTGCCAGCTTCTGGGTATTTCAGCAGCCTCCCGTGAAGGTTTAACTCCAGCACAGAGGTCTTCTGTTGGTGTGGATGTTTCGTCTTTGCTACACAGGCGGCATCTGCATCTTCCAACAGCCTAGCAAGAAGGTCTTGTCTCACTGTGGCTTGGCTTAGCAGTGTCAGCCCAGCCCTAGATGGCAGTTTCAGCATGTTTTTCCAGTGTACTCCTCTCTCAGGAGTTGTTAATTGAACTGTGATTAACTTTAACTTTTTTTTTCCTTATTTATGACTTCTGTCGTTAATTTAGGTGTGGTATGGCAACTTATAAAACTTATCACTGTATTTGTTTTGTAAAAAGACACATGACAATAAATTGGTATTTTATTCACTTAGGATCCTTCAAAACAACATCCACATCCTTGATCACCTCAAAACTCAAGGGCAGCAGGGGAAAGGCACACCACCCCTTCAAGCCCCATACTATTCAGAATTGAAACTATATTGCTGTCCCTTCATTAGCACGGGGTCAAATTCTGGAACTCCCTTGCAAAAGCATGATGTTACTACACCATAAGCATTGCATTACGGTTGAAGAAGGAGCTCACCACTACCTACTCCCAAGGGAAATCAGGGTGGCTTGTATTGTGTAAATGAACAAAAATGTACTCATACTCTTGCAGTAAAGAGGAATATTAAATTTATTTCCTGTTTCCTCAATGCATAGATTGATTGCACCCTTACAGAAAAGATGGTATGGATTTGATAAAGATGATAGGTGGCACAGTGGCTCAGTGGTTAGTACTGCTGCCTTACAGCGTCAGAGACCCGGGTTCAGTTCCCACCTCTGGCAACTGTCTGTGTGGAGTTTGCATGTTCTCCCCGTGTCTGCGTGGGTTTCCTCCGGGTGCTCTGGTTTCCTCCCACCGTCCAGAGATGTGCAGGTTAGGTGAAATGGCCATGCTAAATTACTCGTAGTGTTAGGTGCATTAGTCAGGGGTGAATCTAGTGGAATGGGTCTGCGTGGGTTGCTCTTCGGAGGGTCGGTGTGGACTTGTTGGGGCTAAGGGCCTGTTTTCACACTGTAGGGAATCTAATCTAATGTTGAAAATCGTAAGTGGTCTTCCCAGAGTACATTGGAAGAAATTGCTCCCATTGCTAAAAAGGTTGAGAACAGGTAATTAAGCTAGAGGTAATTTGATAAATAGCATACTTACTAAGGAGAGTGCACTGCTTAGTGTGTGGTGAAAATAGATTTAACTGTGGCTTTCTAAAGAAAATTGAATAAGTGACTAAGTTTAAGAGCTGACATAGGAGGAAGTGTGTCAAATTTCTGAGGCAGTAGGATTACTTCTGGGAAGGATGAGACTAGTACAAACTGCAAAGGCTACATCTTTATCAGGCCGACTGATATCCCCACAGGGAAATTTGCAAGAGCAGTTGGAGTTGGTTTAAACTAGTTTATCTGGGGAATGGGAGCCTGTGGGGTAACCCAAATTGTAAGCGAGTTAAACTGGTAATGGAGGAGAGAAGCTGCAAAGGAGATTAGGGTTAGGAGAAACAAAGCTGAACATTGAGTGTGTCTTGAATGAGGAAAGATGTCAAAAAGACAAACGCATTCAGCATTCACAAGGTAATGATCTAAAGGTACAAACAGAAATAAATGGTTATGATATAATTGTTATTTCAGAAACGTGGTTGTAAGTCATAATAGTAGTATGGGCTTAGCATAAATCAGCAGATGAGAGAAGGTTGTGGCATGTATAACAATGTAATCAAAGAAACCTAGTATGCAGAAAGAGGCTATTTGGCCCACTGAGTCTGCAGTAACAAAGAATATGCCACAACGGGCACACTTTCCAGAATGTTATGACATTTCAAGTGCTGATCCAAGTATTTCATAGACATTGAGGTTTCCTGCCTCAACTATCCTCCCCAGCAATGCATTTGAGGTCACCATCGATTGAAAGGGATGGAAGTTTGTTTGGATGTACTTTATCTGGTACATGAAACTTAAAGCTGTGGTTGCATACAAAAAACAACTTTAAGTGAAACAACTTTGAATGAATCAGGTTCCCAGAAGAATCAATGATAGAGCCAGTGTTATGTTTGGACATTTCTCATTGAGAAAAATTAATGTACATGTGATCATTCTCGTTGAAATGCATGTGCGCAAGTATGCATTACTAGCTGCTGAAGTGAATTGCATAACGAAATACATAATTAATTATAAAATACAATATGGCTAATCTTGCTCCTCTGTTTGAGATAGAAAATGGAGATAATTCAGGAAACTACAGATCGGTGAGTCTCTAATCTGGGAAGCTATTGGAGAGAATTCTTAGGGATAGGATTTATATGCATTTGGCCTAATTAGGGGGACCCAGCATGGCTTGTGTAGGGCAATAGCACCTCCTCCAAGATAATCCTCAGCAATGACACCCCTCAAGGGTACGTTTTCAGTCCCATACTGTGGTCCCTGTACAGCCTGTGTCACAAAATTCCAAACAAACACCATCTACAAGTTTTCTGATGATACTATTGTGGCAGGCTGGATATCAAACAACTATGACTCAGAATGCTTGATATCATGATACAAATGATTAAAAAAACTCTCTGTGTTGGTAAAACAAAGGACTGATCACTGACTTCAGGAAGAAAGGAGGAGAACCCGTCCCTTTCTACATTAACTGAGCTGAGATGGAGACATTCGAGAGCATCACGTTCCTAGGAGTGATGTGAACCAACAATCTGTCCTGGATTTCCCATGTAGATGTGACAGTCACAAAGGTATAACAATGCCTCTTCTTCCTCAGGCGGCTTAGGAAATTTCCTATGTCCATAGGACCCTCACCAACTTCTACAATTGCACCACAGGAAGCATTCTATCTAGATGAATAATGGCCTGATACGGCAACTGCGCTGCCCAGGACCCTAAGAAAATAAAGAATGTTGTGTGCACAACCCAGATCATCATGGAAGCCAATCTTTCATCCATGTACTCCATTTTCACTTTTTGTTGCTGCAGAAATGTTATCAACATCAAAGACCTCTCCAACCCCAGTAATGTTCTCTTCCAATCTCTTCTGTGAGGCAGAAGTTACAGAAGGTTGAACACACGAGCCAAATTTTAAAGGTTCAAGAACAGTTTTCTTGCTGTTATTAGACTGTTGAATTGACTTCTCTAACTTCAATTAATGCCAATCTTGTTAATGTTAATCTTGCTTTATGCACCTCCTGTGCAGCTGTAACTTTGTATGCCTCAGCAACCTTTGATCTGTATGTCCTTGTTTCCGATGATATGCCTGTACTTGTTGCAAAATAAAACTTTTCACTGTACTTAGATATATGTGACTATAATAAATTAAATAAAATCTTACTAACTTGATAGAATCTTTCAAGGAGGTGACAAAAGTGTTCAATGAGTCAAGAGCAGTGGATATTGTCAACGTGGACTTTAGTAAGGCTTTTGACAGGCTCCATCATGTAGGCTCATTTAGAAGATTGAGGAGCATGAGATCCATGGTGACTTGCCCACGTGGATTCAGAATTGGTGTTCTGCAGGGATCCACATTAGGACTTCGGCTGTTTGTGATATTTTTATAGATGACTTGGATGCAAACCTATACAGGTGGGTTAGTAAGCTTGCAGACAAAGATTGGTGGTGTTGTAGATAGTGTAGAAGGTTGTTAAAGGATACAACAGGACAAAGATCATGTGCGGGGGGGGGGGGGGAGGCAAAATAGCTGTTGGAGTTTAAAATGGGTAAGTATGAGGTGCTGTAGGTCAAATGTTAAGGAAAAGTATACTGTTAATGGGGGGACTCATGAACAGCATTGATGTACAGAGGGATCTTGGAATTCAAGTCTGTAGCTCCCTGAAAGTGGCCACGTAAGTAGATAGAGTGGGTAATGGGCATATGGCATGTTTGACTTTATTGGTTAGGGAATTGAATACAAGAGTCAGGATGTCATGTTGCAGCTTTATAAGACTTTGGTTAAGCCACATCTAGAGTACTGTGTTCAGTTCTAGTCGCAGCAATACAGGAAGGACATGGAGGCTTTGGAGAGGGTGCAGAAGAGATTTACCAGGATGCTCGGCGAAAGTGAGGACTGCAGGTGCTGATGAAGGGTTCCTGCCTGAAACGCGATTTTCCTGCTCTTCAGATGCTGCCTGACCTGCTGTGCTTTTCCAGCACCACGCTAATCTTAGTAGGATGCTGCCTGGATTGGGGCTTATGACCTATATGGAGAGACTAGGAAAAATAGGGTTGTTCATCTGGAGTGGCAGAAACAGAGGGAGACTTGAAAGATATCTGTAAAATTATGCAATATATGGATAGAGTTGATCAGAATCTTTTTTTCCCCAGAAACGTCTAATACTGGGGGAGGGGGCATGCATTTAAGGTGAGAGGGGGGATGTTCAAAGGAGATGTGAGGGGCAACTTTTTTTACACACAGTCGTAGGAGTCTGGAACGCTCTGCTGGGGTGGTGGTGGGGATATGATAGGGGTATTTAAGGGATTTTTAGATAAGCACGTGAATATGAAAGGAATGAAGGGTACGCAGAAGGGATTAGTTTAATTTGGTGTCACATTTGGCACAACATAGTAGGTTGAAGGACATGAATCATAAGAGATGTGCAGCACAGAATCAGATCCTTCTGTCCAAGTGACCAGATATCCTAAATTAATCTAGTCATATTTGCCAGTATTTGGCTGATATCCCTCCAAACCCTTCCTTTACATGGACCCATCCAAATGCCTTTTAAATGTTATTGTACCAACCTCCACCATTTACTCCGGCAGCTCATTCCATACACACATCATCCTCCATAAAATGTTGACCTTTAGTCCCTTTTAAGTTTTTCCTCTCTCAACCAAGTTGTCTAGTTCTGGACTTGCCTAGCCTGAGGAAAAGACCTTGACTATTCACTCTATCCATGTACATAATAATTTTAGAAACCTTGACAAAGTTGCCCATCAGCTTCTGATGCTGCAAGGAAAATAGT
Source organism: Hemiscyllium ocellatum (assembly GCF_020745735.1). NCBI lineage: Eukaryota > Metazoa > Chordata > Chondrichthyes > Orectolobiformes > Hemiscylliidae > Hemiscyllium > Hemiscyllium ocellatum. The sequence goes on from NC_083405.1 coordinate 134,305,508, forward strand.
CCCAGCCTATTCAGCCACTCCCTGTAGCACAAACCCTCTTAACCCTGGCAACATCCTTGTAAATCTTTTATAAATGCTTTGAATTTTATTTGATTCCTTGTTTTATTGCCACATATACTTAAGTAGTTAAAAAAAGTTTTGTTTTGCATAAAATCATAGTATACAAAAACATTCAGACTAAAGGGTGACCACAGTAAAGCATACAAAATTATGATTACACATTAAGTGTATAAAACCAAGATCAGGGTTAGATTTGAAACTTGAAAGATCCATTCAGCAGGCTACAATCTGTTCTTGATAGGTAAAAATATTGACTGCAGATGCTGGAAACCAGATTCTGGATTAGAGTGGTGCTGGAAAAGCACAGCAGTTCAGGCAGCATCCGAGGAGCAGGGAAATCGGCATTTCGGGCAAAAGCCCTTCATCAGGAAAGAGCTCCTCTTGAACCTGTTGCTACGTCTGTTTAAGCTTTTGTATCTTCTTCATAGGACAGGTTGGAAGAAATTATCACTGGGGTTGGAGGGGTCTGATGATGGTGAATGTTTTTCTGTGGTGATGAAAATGTAGATAAGACCATAAGACATAGGAGTAGAAGTAAGGCCATTCGGCCCATTGAGTCCACCCGCCATTCAATCATAGCTGATGGGCATTTCAACTCCACTTACCAGCGTTCTCCCCATAGCTCTTAATTCCTCGAGACAACAAGAATCTATCAATCTCTGCCTTGAAGACATTTAGCGTCCCGGCCTCCACTGCACCCTGTGGCAATGAATTCCACAGGCCCACCACTTTCTGGCTGAAGAAATGTCTCCGCATTTCTGTTCTGAATTTGCCCCCTCTAATTCTGAGGCTGTGCCCACGGGTCCTAGTCTTCTCGCCTAACGGAAACAATTTCCTAACGTCCACCCTTTCCAAGCCATGTATTATCTTGTACATCTCTGTTAAGTCTCCCCTTAATCTTCTAAACTCCAATGAATACAATCCCAGGATCCTCAGCCGTTCCTCATATGTAGACCTACCATTCCAGGGATCATCCGTGTGAATATCCGCTGGACACGTTCCAGTGCCAGTATGTCCTTCCTGAGGTGTGGGGACCAAAACTGGACACAGTACTCCAAATGGGGCCTAACCAGAGCTTTATAAAGTCTCAGTAGCACATCGCTGCTTTTTATATTCCAACCCTCTTGAGATAAGTGACAACATTGCATTCGCTTTCTTAATCACAGACTCAACCTGCATGTTTACCTTGAGAGAATCCTCGACTAGCACTCCCAGATCCCTTTGTACTTTGGCTTTACGAATTTTCTCACCATTTAGAAAGTAGTCTACGCTTTTATTCTTTTTGCCAAAGTGCAAGACCTCGCATTTGCTCACGTTAAATTCCATCAACCATTTCCTGGACCACTCTCCCAAACTGTCTAGATCCTTCTGTGGCCTCCCCACTTCCTCAGTACCACCTGCCTGTCCACCTAACTGGCAGATAGTAAAGATTGCAGATTCTGGGAGTCAGAATGGAGCTGGAAGAGCAGGTCAGACAGCATCAGAGAATCAGGAAGGTCAATGTTTCAGGTCAGGACCCTTTGGCAAGATTGGGGAGGGGGCAGGGAACTCAGAAATAAATAGAGGGCTGGGGTAGGATCGGAGAAATGTAAGTGGGATGGTGATAGATGGGTACGTGAAAGGTAGGTGGGTTGTTCTGATTGGTCAGTGGGATGGGATGTTGGCTTGTGTGACAGTGGGCTGTGTTCACAATTCATGTAGTTTCTTATGGTCCTGGGCAAAGCAGTTGCCGTACCAAGCCAATATACACTCAGTTAGAATGCTTCTTATGATGCATCTGCAAAAATTGATGAGAGTTATTATGGGCTTGCTAAATTTTCTTAGCCTCCTGAGAAAGAAGAGGCATTGTTGCACCTTCTTAACCATTGTATCTATGTGGGTGGTCCAGGACAGGTTGTGGTTATCGTTACTCCTAAGAGCTTGATGCCCTTCATACTTTCCACCTCCTCTCCATTGATGTAGATAAGGTTGTGTCCTCCTCCTTTCAGCCTGAAGTCAATGAACTGGTCTTTAGTTATTCCTGATGAAGGGCTTATGCTCGAAACGTTGAATTCTCTATTCCTGTGATGCTGCCTGGCCTGCTGTGCTTTGACCAGCAACACATTTGCAGCTGTGATCTCCAGCATCTGCAGACCTCATTTTTTACTCTGGTCTTTAGTTTTGATGACATTCTGCGTGTAGGTTTGCTCGCTGAGCTGGAAGGTTCATTTTCAGATGTTTTGCCACCATATTAGGTAACGTCTTCAGTGAGCCTCTGGATGAAGCACTGCTGATGATTCTTGCTTGTAAATTGGCCATGCTAAATTGCCCACAGTGTTAGGTGCATTAGTCAGAGGGAAATGGATCTGCATGGGTTACTCTGCGGAGGGTCGTTGTGGACTTGTTGGGCCGAAGGGCCTGTTTCCACACTGTAGGAAATCTAATCTAATCTAATCTATTTATATGCTTAGGATTCTTTGGTTTGGTGATGTCATTTCCTGTGGCGATGTTATTTCCTGTTTTTTTTTCAGAGAGTGTCTCTGTTTGGCATGCCCTGGGATGGATATGTAGTCCCAGTTGAAGTGGTGTCCTTCCTTATCTGTATGTAAGGATACTGGTGAGAGAGGGTCATGTCTTTTTGTGGCTAGTTTATGTTCATGTATCCTGGCTAATTTTCCGCCTGTTTGTGCAATGTAGTGTTTGTTCAGTTCTTGCATGATATATTGTAAATTACATTAGTTTTGCTTGTTGTTTGTATGGGGTCTTTCAAGTTCATTAGCTGTTGGAATGCCATGCTTCTAGGAATTCTCTAGGGACAACACATCCATCCTAGGTCAAGCCTAACAGAGACATGCACGAGAATTCCTAGAAGCATGGCATTCCAAATGGAACTCTATCAACAAATACATTGATTTGGACCCCATTTACCAGCCCCTGAGAAGAAGTACAGGAAATGACATCACTGCAGAAAATGACATCACCAACCCAAAGAAACCCAAACATATAAATAGAAAGCAGGAGTCATTAGCAGTGCTTCACTCAGAGGCACATTGGAGATGTTACCTAGTATGGTGATAAAACATCTGAAAATGAACCCACCAGCTCAGCAATCAAACCTACATCCAGAACCTCAACCTGAGCTACAAATCTTCTCAAAACCCACTAACACCTATGGGCGTAATAAGCTAAAACTGGCCCAAAAATGGAAAATGAATGCCTGCCAACAGAGTGCCACCTGTGAACGTCTGGACTTTCTGCACGAATGCTTAAGAAAACAGGTACTACCTAAATGTCTTAAATACAAACCTCCCTTTAACACCCTACGAGCCGAAATAATAGCAGAGCAAAATGGCCACAGAATGCTTAGAGAAATGATTAATGATCTCCACAACAGACTCCGTGAATGCAACCAGCAAATTTTGCACCAAAAACCTTTACTCAGTAATACAACAGACCATGAATGGACAGACACAGTACAACAAGCCATAGACATTAGACAGTGACAAGCACAGGAAAAAACTAGACAAACTTACACGAAGTAACAGCACTGATATCACAGAAGCATGGATTAAAAACTTAGCTGACTGACCCTTAGCAGGCACTGAAAAAGCCGTCTTAGTAAGAGAATTAAATTATAATTTCCAGGATGCGGACAAGAAAGATTTCTTAGCATTGTTAGAAACAACACTGAAAGACAACCAACTCACTGAAGAAACCCAGCAAACTGTCAGACAGGTAGTCGCACCAACATTAAGCAGAAAAAAGGAAGGAAATACACTCAATTCACAAGAAAGGAAAGCACTAGAAAGATTAAAAAATGATAAAACCATTGTTATCCTACCTGCAGACAAAGGATGCTTGACAGTCATTTTAAATCAAAGAGATTACATTGAAAAAGCGAATACACTACTTGGAGATACGAACACTTATCAACAAGTGGCAATAGACCCCTACTCAAATACATTCAGAAATTTGGAGAAATAAATAAGATTGACTTCCAAAAAAATGCAACCAGACGGATCCCACACACAACGCTTCTATGGATTACCCAAGATTCACAAACCAGGAGCCCCCCTCAGACCCATAGTCTTGCTATCTGGAACATCAACTTACAGATTAGCCAAAGAGCTACACCAAAGACTAAAACACTGAGTAAAAGACTCACGCCACTCCATTCACTCCACCCAAGAATTCCTGAAGACCTTCAAAGATACCAAGATAGAAGAGGATGAAAAAATGGTCTCCTTTTTTAACAGCCCTGTTTACATCAATCAACATCAACCTGGCCAAGGAATCACTGACTACACTATTAGAAGACCCAAAGGCACATACACCAAACACTACCAACTTCATCAGCAAGGACAGTATCATCAACTAGTGGACCTATGCGTTACCACCCACTTCACTTCACCAACAAAACCTACAGACAAATCAACAGAACACCCATGGGATCTCCAATATCAGGATTCTTTGCAGAGAATCAAACAAACAGGTCTGTCAACCGTCTAACCCAAACTTTCGGACCGCTACATGGATGATACCTTTGTCATCACTTAACAAATCAAATTAGAGGAAACCTTCAAGACTAATAATACTCTTACTGGCATAAAACTCACTAAAGAGGAGGAGAACAACAACAAACTGCCATTCCTAGATGTCACAGTAGAGCGAACAGCCAATGGGGAACTTCAAACCAGCGTCTACAGGAAAACCGCACATACGGACCAAATATTGAACTACAGAAGTAATCACCCAACATCCACAAATAGAGCTGCATCAGAACATTATTTCAATGAGCCACCATACACTGCAGCACAGAGGAACTACGCAGAGCAGAGGAAAATGACCTATACGGTGTATTCAAAAAGAATGGGTACACAATGAACACAGTCCGCCGATTCCTCAGCAACAAACCCAAACAAGCAGACAAAACCCATCCAGGAATCCTAGCCACTCTCCCCTACATCAAAGACATCTCAGAAATGACTGCCAGACTACTCAGACCACTTGGCATCATGGTAGCCCACAAACCGACCAACATACCAACACACTAAAACAGCAGCTAATAAATTTGAAAGACCCCATACAGACAACAAGCAAAACTAATGTAATTTACAAAATATCAGGCAAGAACTGTAACAAACATGACATTGGACAAACAGACACAAAACTAGTCACCACGATGCATGAGCATAACTAGCCACAAAATGACATGACCCTCTCTCACTAGTATCCTTACATACAAATAAGGAAGGACACCACTTTGACTGGGACAAGCCAAACAGAGACATGCATGCGATTTCCCAGAAACATGGCATTCCAACCAGAACTCTATCAACAACCACATTGACTTGGACCCCATTTACCACCCCCTGAGAAAAAGAACAGGAAATGTCATCACCAACCCAAAGAAACCCAAACATATAAATCATCAGCGGTGCTTCGTCTGGAGGCTTAATGAAGATGTTATCTAGTATGGTGACGAAACATCTGAAAATGTACCATCCAGTTCATCGAGCAAACCTACATCCAGAACCTCAACCTAAGCTACAAATCTTCTCAAAACTCACTTTGCTGACATTGTTATCTCTGCACCATGATACCAAACATTTTTTCTCCTTCCTATATTTTAACTTGTTATTGATTGACATCCAGCTTGTAATGATGGTGTCAGTGAATTTGTAAATGGCTTTTCGATGAAATTTGGCCAGACAGTCATGAGTGAACAGGGAGTACAATAAGGGGCTGAATATGCATCCTTGCGGGTTGCTGATCATAGAGTCATAGAGATGTACAGCATGGAAACAGACCCTTCGGTCCAACTGGTCCATGCCGACCATATATCCCAACCCAATCTAGTTACACTTGCCAGCAGCCGGCCCATATCCCTCCATACCCTGCCTATTCATATATCCATCCAAATACTTTTTAAATGTTGCAATTGTACCAGCCTCCACCACTTCCTCTGGCAGCTCATTCCATGCATGTACCACCCTCTGTGTGAAAAGGTGGCCCCTTAGATCTCTTTTATATCTTTCCCCTCTCACCCTAAGCTTATGTCCTGTAGTTCTGGACTCCCCGACCCCAGGAAAAAGACTTTGTCTATTTATCCTAACCATGCCCCTCATGATTTTGTAAATCTCTATAAGGTCACCCCTCAATATCCAGGGAAAACAACCCCGGCCTGTTCAGCCTTTCCCTAAAGCTCAAATCTCCCAACCCTGGCAACATCCTTGTAAATCTTTTCTGAACCCTTTCAAGTTTCGCAACATCTTTCCGACAGGAAGGAGACCAGAATTGCACAATATTCCAACAGTGCCCTAACTAACATCCTGCACAGTTGCAACATGACCTCCCAACTCCTGAACTCAATACTCTGACCAATAAAAGAAAGCATACCAAATGCCTTCTTCACTATCCTACCTACCTGCGACTCCATTTTCAAGGAACTATGAACCTGCACTCCAAGGTCCCTTTGTTGAGCAACACTCCCTAAGACCTTACCATTAAGTGTAAATGTCCTGCTAAGATTTGCTTTTCCAAAATGCAGCACCTCGCATTTATCTGAATTAAACTCCATCTGCCAGTTCTCAGCCCATTGGCCCATCTCATCAAGAGCCTGTTATAACCTGAGGTAACCCTCTTCATAGTCCACTACACCTGCAATTTTGGTGTCATCTGCGAATTTACTAACTGTACCTCTTATGCTTGCATCCAAATCATTTACGTAAATGACAAAAAGTAGGGGACCCAGCACCGATCCTTGTGGCACTCCACTGGTCACAGACCTCCAGTCTGAAAAACAACCCTCCATCACTACCACCCTCTGTTTTCTACCTTTGAGCCAGTTCTCCCTGCATTCCGTGAGATCTAACATTGCTAACCAGTCTCCCATGGGGAACCTTGTCGAACGCCTTGCTGAACATCTACTGCTCTGCCTTTATCAATCCTCTTCGTTACTTCTTCAAAAAAACTCAATCAAGTTTGTGAGACATGATTTCCCATGCACAAAGCCACGTTGACTATCCCTAATCAGTCCTTACCTTTCCAAATACATGTACATCCTGTCCCTGAAGATTCTCTCCAACAACTTGCCCAACCACTGACGTCAGACTCACTGGTCTATAGTTCCCTGACTTGTCTTTACCGCCCTTCTTAAACAGTGGCACCACATTTGCCAACCTCCAGTCTTCTGGCACTTCACCTGTGACTATCGATGATACAAATATCTCAGCAAGAGGCCCAGCAATCACTTCTCTAGCTTCCCACAGAGTTCTAGGTTACACCTGATCAGGTCCTGGGGATTTATCTATCTTTATGCGTTTCAAGACATCCGGTACTCCCTCCTCTGTAATATGGACATTTTGCAAAGTGTTACCATCTATTTCCCTACATTCAATATCTTCCATATTCTTTTCCACTGTAAATACTGATGCAAAATACTCGTTTAGTATCTCCCCCATTTTCTGCGGCTCCACACCAAGGGTCGCCTTGCTGATCTTTGAGGGACCCTATTCTCTCCCTAGTTGCTATTTTGTCCTTAATGTATTTGTAAAAGCCCTTTGGATTCTCCTTAATTCTATTTGCCAATGCTATCTCATGTCCCCTTTGTGCCCTCCTGATTTCCCTCTTAAGTATACTCCTACTGCCTTTATCCTTTTCTAAGGATTCCCTCGATCTGTCCTGTTGTGGAGAAGGTGCTGTTGTTTGTCTTCACTGATTGCTGTCTGTGGGTCAGGTAGCTGAGGGTGGAGCGAAGACCTAGGTTTTGGAGTTTGGAGATGAGTTTGGTTGGGATTATAGTGTTGAAGGTGGAGGTGTAGTCGATAAGTGAAAGCTGACCAAGGTATCCTTATTATCCAGATGTTACAGGGATGAGTATTGGCCTAGGAAAATGACATAGGCTGTGGAGCTGTTGTGCCTAAAGGTAAATTGCAAGGGTCTAAGCAGACAGGGAGGCTAGAGTTGATGTGAGCCATGACTAGCCTCTCAAAGCACTTTTAAGTTATATAAATCAGAGCCACTTGATGGTGGTTGTCAAGGTATGTTATGTATGCTTTGTTTGGTACCAGAATGATGGACAAGTGCAGGGATATGGGGTTAGCGTGAATGGACATTTTCATGGGCATGGACGTGTTTGGCTGAAGGGCTTGTCTCCAAATCCTGTAGGACTCTGATGGTGGTCTTCCTTGAAGCACGTGCGGACTTAAGGTTGTAGCAGGGAGAGGTTAAAGATATTAGCAAATACTCCCACCAGCTGTTCCGCACAGGATCAGGGTGCACGGCTGGGACTCCATTTGGGCCAGTTGACTTCCTTGGGTTCACTCCCAAGAATGCCGATCTGACGTCTGGGGCTGCTAGGGCAGGTGACACAATTTCACTGACCTTCTACTCGAACTGAGTGTAAGAAGCATTGAGCACATTAGGGCAGGATGTGTTTATGTGTGCTTTTCTGTTCTGGTTCATTTCAACCCTTCAAGTTTCACAGCATCTTTCCTACTTCAGTGAGACCACAATTGAATGCATTATTTGAAAGTGGCCTAACCAATGTTCTGTACAGCTGCAGCATACCTTTCAAATCCTATATTCAATCACTGACTAATCAAGGCAATCGTATCAAATACCTTATTCACTACTGTGCAACTCAACTTTCAAGTTATTATAAACCTGTGCCTCAAGGTTTCTTTGTTCGGCAACACTCCACAGAACCTTGCCATTAAGGTTTGCATTATCAAAATGCAGCATCTCACATTTGACTAAATTAAACTACATCTGCCATTCCTTGACCTACTTGCCCATCTGATCAAGGTCCTGTTGCACTCTTGAGGTAACTTTTTTATCTGCTACATCAATTTTGGTGTCAGCTGCAAACTTGTTAATCAGGTCTCCTTTATTCACATCGACAATCATTTGTATAAACGACAAAATCCGTGGATACAGCATTGATATTTGCAGCACACCGCTGGTCAGAGGCCTCCAGTCTGAAAAGCAATTCTCCACAACCATCTTCTTTCTCTTACCTTTGTGCCAGTTTTGTATCCAAATGGTCTGTTCTCCCTTCCACGTGATATAACTTTGCTAACCGGTCTACCACAGAGAACATTGTCGAATGCCTTGCTGAAGCCCATACATTGATCTGCCACGATGAAGGTCTCCAAACCCTCCATTTCTTCCTCTCGCACCGTCCCTACCAGTAGCCTTCCACCAATACGCTCATCTGCCTGGCTGAACTGGTCCTCGCCTTCAACAACTTCTCCTTCCAATCCTCCCACTTCCACCAAACCGAAGAGGTAGCTATGGGCACCTGCATGTGACTCAGTTATACCTGCCTGTTTGTCGAATATGTGGAACAGTCCATTTTCCGCGGTTACACCAGCACCACCCCCCACCTGTTCCTCCGCACCATCAGTGACTGTATCGGCGCCGCCTCGTGCTCCTACGAGGAGGTTGAACAGTTCAGCAACTTTACCAACACCTTCCACCATGACCTCAAATTCACCTGGACCATCTCAGCAACCTCCCTCCCCTTCCTGGACCTCTCCATCACTGTCTCTGGTGACTGACTAACCACAGATATATACTACAAGCCCACCAACTCCCACAGGTCCCAACTTCCACCCTACCTGCTGTAAAAACAGCATCACTTATTCCCAATTCCTCTGCCTCCGCTGCATCTGTTCTCAGGATGACCAATTCTACTTCAGAAAATTCTAGATGCCCTCCTTCCACGATTGCAACTTCCCTTCCCACGTGGTTGATGATGCCTTCCAGCGTGTCTCATCCCCTTCACGCACCACCCCCCTTGAACTCCACTCTTCCCAACACAACAAGGACAGAACCCCTCCTGGTCCTCACCTTCCACCCCACCAACCTCCGCATACAATGCATCATTGTCCGCCACCTCTGTCATGTCCAAATGGACCCCACCACCAGAGATATATTTCCCTCCCCACCCCTATCAGTGTTCCGAAAAGGCCATTCCCTCCGCGACTCCCTTGTCAGGTCCACATACTCAACCAGTTCACACCCCACTCTTGGCACCTTTCCCTGCCACCACAGAAAGTGCAAAACCTGCGCCCACACCATACCCTTCATATCCACAACGCCCCAAAGGATCCTTCCACATCTGTCAGAGATTCACCTGTACCTTTACCAATGTCATCCACTGCATCCGTTGCACTCGGTGTGGACTCCTCTACATTGGGGAGACAGGATGCCTTCTTTCAGAGAACATCCCTGAGACACCTGCGTCCACCAACCCCACTGCCCCATGGCTGAACACTTCAACTCCTCCTCCCACTCTGTCAAGGACATGCAGGTCCTGGGCCTCCTCCACTGCCAAACCGTTACCACCGAACGCCTGGAGGAGGAACGCCTCATATTCTGCCTTGGCACCTTTCAACCACATGGGATAAATGTGGATTTCAACAGCTTACTCATCTCCCCTCCCCTCAGATTATCCCAGTCCCAAGCTTCCAACTCAGCACCACCCTCTGGACCCATCCATCACTGCCCCCTCTGACTTATCACCTTCTCCCTCACCTTCATCCATCTATTGCTTTTCCAGCAACCTACCCCCAACCCCAAGCTCTCCCATTTACCTCTCAGCCCCGACCCACAAGCGTCATTACTGATGAAGGGCTGGTGCCCGAAATGTCAATTTTCCTGCTCCTCAGCTGCTGCCTGACCTGCTGTGCTTTTGCCATACCATAGTTTCAATCTCTGTTCTCCTGTAACCCATATTGACAAAATCCACCACTCTACTTTCATCAATCTTTGTCATTTATTCAAAAAACTCAAGTCACAATTGAGACACAGTTTCTCACACAAATGTCATGTTGACCATTCCTAATCAGCCTTGGCTTTCCAAATGCATGTAAAATCTGTTACTCAGAGTCCCCTCCAACAACTTAACCACCATTGAAGTCAGGCTCACTGTTTCATAGTTTCCTAGCTTTTCTTTACCACCTTTCTTAAATATTGACATCATGTTAGCTCGCCGCCTATCTTCCAGTACCTCCCTCGTATCTATCGATGATACAAATATCCAAGCAAGGGGCTCCTCAATCACTTCTGTGGCTTCCCACAAAGTTCTAGGGTGCACCTGATCAGGTACCAGGAATTTATCTATCTTTATGTGTCTTAAGATGCTGAGCATCTCTTCTGCAATATGTACACTTTTCAAGTAAAATGGTTTTAAGAAATAGTCTTAATTGCGATGCAGTAATTTTAGATAGATCAATGCAGTGTATCTGCTTTATGTCAGATACACTGAAATTCTCTTGACTACCTGCACTAAACAATGTCTACCACTAAATTGACTAGGATTTCAGTTTTAAGTCCAGAACAGGATCAAGGAGCTTGGAGTCAGGAGGAGATATGCTGAAGAACAGATCCTGGGAACTATGATAAGAAAAGGTCGGGAAAGGCAAGGCCTGGGCAGGCAAAGGCTCTGAAGGAAAAGCAAGGGGGCAAAGAAATGTGAGAGGCAAAACTAAGAAGCCAAGGGTGGGAATCAACATTGGTTGGCAAGGCCAGAGCAGTAACACTGGGAGGCAAGGGTGGGAAGCAACGTTGGGAGGCATGTGCATCAGGGGAAGAGGTGATGTGCAGTTGAAAATGTCAGGTATGTGGGCAGGCTACAAAGGGAGGTTAGATTAGATTAGATTACCTACAGTGTGGAAAAAGGCCTTTTGGCCCAACAAGTCCACACAGACCCTCCGAAGAGTAGTCCACCCCCCTCTGACTAATGCACCTGGCAACTATGGACAATTTAGCATGGCCAGTTCTCCTGACTTGCACATCTTTGGATTGTGGGAGGAAACCAGAGTGCCCAGAGGAAACCCACGCAGACACTGGGAGAATGTGCAAACTCTACACAGATAGTCGCCCAAGGCTGGAATTGAACCTGGGACCTGGTGCGTGATAAAAAGTAGTAAAATGAAACTGGCTGTGTTAAATGGATATTTTGACACTACTTTGTTTATAAGTGCAATAATCTTATGTGAACCAACAATAGGTAGGGCTACATTGAGGATTCCTAAGACAATTCTGTCCTTTTTTTTACTGCACATGACTGTGCTGTGCCCTCTATGTACAACATACCTGGGAGATGGAGGAGCTTTGGTCATTTGCTGAGAAGTGTAGTTATGTGAATTTCCGTTGTTTACCACCTTGCTGTGATGGAGAGGCTTGAGTGTTCTGTTCATCCCAAGAGCAATGCTGTCAAGAGTTCTCAACTACTGGCAGGGCCACCATGACACTATGGTTGGAGAGGACAAACCAGGCAATGTAAAATCCAAAACAAGTCGTTAATGTTGATTCAGACAGAAGATATTTACATGATATCAATCGCTACAGTGATGGATACTGGCTGCAGCAGAGGGAAATCTCCAGTTGTCGAGATTTTCTTGTCACTGGAACTGGATGAATCTTCTATCAAGGGCTGTCTCTCACACACACACACACACACACACACACACACACACACACACACACCTCCGAGTTGATGAACGTTGACTAAGTTGTTACCCTCCTGGAATAGGAGAAAACTGTTACAGCTACTTCTTTATAGACACTTCATCAGAACTGACAGCAGCTAGTAGAAACTGGAATTTATTCTGAAGACATATTTGTAGGAATTAGGGATAAGGGGAAAGGAGAGTTGAGCGGATATGTGGAGTTGGAGCCCAGAGAGTGAGAGAGAAATGTAAAAGGAGTTGACAAACAAAGGGATAATATGGCAGGTCACAACAGAAGAGAAGCTGAATAAGTGATAATGATTTGAATTGATTTATTCTTGTCACAAATACCAAAATGCAGTGAAAAGTATTCTCTGCTTCAATATCAGCAGAACGAAAGAGCTGGTGATCAACTTCTGGAAGTGGAATGGAGGACTGTCTGTATCAGTGGTGCTGAGGTGGAAATGGTCGAGAGCTTTAGGGCGGCACGGTGGCACAGTGGTTAGCACTGCTGCCTCACAGCACCAGGGACCTGGGTTCGATTCCCGCCTCAGGCGACTGACTGTGTGGAGTTTGCACGTTCTCCCCGTGTCTGCGTGGGTTTCCTCCGGGTGCTCCGGTTTCCTCCCACAGTCCAAAGATGTGCGGGTCAGGTGAATTGGCCATGCTAAATTGCCCGTAGTGTTAGGTAAGGGGTATATGTAGGGGTATGGGTGGGTTGTCGCTTCGGCGGGTCGGTGTGGACTTGTTGGGCCGAAGGGCCTGTTTCCACACTGTAAGTAATCTCAAAAAAAAAGCTTCAAAGTTCCCTGGAGCAAATATCACCAACAATCTGTCCTGGTCCATCCACGTTGATACTACAGTGAAGAAAGCACACCAACGCCTCTACTCCCTCAGAAAGCTAAGGAAATTTGGCATGTCCATAATGACTCTTACCAATTATTCTGGGTGCACCACTGAAAGCATCCTATCCTGATGCATCACAGTCATTTGGCCCATCGTGCCTGCACCAGTTTGTAAAATGAGCATCATTATCCATTGCCAATCTCCTGCTTTCTTCCCTATGTCCTTGCACATTATTTTAACCAAATAATCGTCTTCTACCCTCCTGAATATTTCCACACTTCCAAGCAGTGCATTCCATATTTGAACTAAATGCTGAGTGAAGGATTTTCCACACTTCATCCTTGCTTTTTTTGCAGATCACTTTAACCCTATGTCCTCTTGCTCGTTTTGTGAGTGGGAAGTTTCTCCCTATGTATCCTGTGCAGACAGACTGTTTATGATTTTGAAAACCTCCATTAGATTTCCACTTAGCTTTATTATCTCCAAGGTAAAAACAATGACTGCAGATGCTGGAAACCAGATTCTGGATCAGTGGTGATGGAAGAGACCAAAGAGGTAGCCATGGGCACATGTATGGGCCCCAGCTATGCCTGTCTCTTTGTTGGCTACGTAGAACAGTTGATCTTCCGTAATTACACCGGCACCACTCCCCACCTCTTCCTCCGCTACATTGATGACTGCATTGGCGCCACCTCATGCTGCCGCGAGGAGGTTCAGCAATTCATCAACTTCACCAACACATTCCACCCTGACTTTAAATTTACCTGGACCATCTCTGACACCTCCCTCCCCTTCCTCGACCTCTCCATCTCCATTAATGATGACCGACTTGACACTGACATTATTTACAAACCCACTGACTCCCACAGCTACCTGGATTACACCTATTCCCACCCTATCTCTTGCAGAAATGCCATCCCGTATTCCCAATTCCTCCGCCTCCGCCGTATCTGCTCCCAGGAGGACCAGTTCCACCATAGAACACACAGATGGCCTCCTTCTTTAGAGACCGCAATTTCCCTTCCCACGTGGTTAAAGATGCCCTCCAACGCATCTCGTCCACATCCCGCACCTCTGCCCTCAGACCACACCCCTCCAACCGTAACAAGGGCAGAATGGCCCTGGTGCTCACCTTCGCATAAACCAAATCATCCGCCGACATTTCCGCCACCTCCAAAAAGACCCCACCACCAGGGATATATTTCCCTCCCCACCTCTTTCCGCCTTCCGCAAAGACCATTCCCTCCATGACTACCTGGTCAGGTCCATGCCCCCCTACGACCCAACCTCCCATCCTGGCACTTTCCCCTGCCACCGCAGGAACTGTAAAACCTGTGCCCATACCTCCTCCCTCACCTCTATCCAAGGCCCTAAAGGAGCCTTCCACATCCATCAAAGTTTTACCTGCACATTCACTAATATCATTTATTGTATCTGTTGCTCCCGATGCGGTCTCCTCTATACTGGGGAGACTGGGCGCCTCCTAGCAGAGCGCTTTAGGGAACATCTCCGAGATACCCACACCAATCAACCACACCGCCCCGTGGCCCAACATTTCAACTCCCCCTCCCACTCTGCCGAGGACATGGAGGTCCTGGGCCTCCTTCACTGCCGCTCCATCACCACCAGACGCCTGGAGGAAGAACGCCTCATCTTCCGCCTCAGAACACTTAAACCCCAGGGCATCAACAACTTCCTCATTTCCCCTTCACCCACCTCATCCTAGTTTCAAACTTCCAGCTCAGCACTGTCACCATGACTTGTCTGGACTCGTCCAACCTGCCTATCTTCTTTTCCACTCCACCCTCTCCTCCCTGACCTATCACCTTCCTCTCCTCCCCCACTCACCCATTGTACTCTATGCTACTCTCTCCCCACCCCACCCCCCTCTAGCTTATCTCTCCATGCTTCCAGCTCACTGCCTTTATTCCTGATGAAGGGCTTTTGCCCGAAACGTCGATTTCGCTGCTTTATTATCTCCAAGGTTAGCAATCCGAAATTCTTCAACCTGACCTTATAACAGAGGTTCCTCATCCCAGGAACTAGTTTTATAAACCACTTTGGCATTCTATTGGCCAGATGTAGTACGGTTGACAAAATCTTTAAAGGACCTTAGTGAATCAGTTGAATTTTTTTACACCAATTTGGTAGTTTTATCGGAATTATTGGCGACACTGACTTATTAATTACAAATTTATGGAATTAATTAAGTTTAAAATTTTCAACTAAAGGTAATGCAGCAATAGAGGGGCCTTGGATTTTATGTGCACAGGTCATTGTAGGTAGCATGACAAGTGGAGAAAAAGCTCACAGTGTTCTCGGCTTTATTAATAGGGGTATTGAGTGGAAGAGCAAGGAGGTGATGTTCGATTTATATTAGACACTTGTTAGCCTCAGCTGGGATTCAAATTTGTGTTTCCAGATAGTAGCTCGGGTCTCCAGATTATTCATCAATAAAAGAACCATTATGGTACCATTCTCGGTAGGTTAAGATTGGGAATACACATCAGACCTAAATCTGAAGAGCGCAGCGATCTTAATGGGTTGCAGAAGATTACAAAGAAAGTGAGGGTGATACCAGTGGAGGAATTTGAAGACAAAAATACACGTTAAAATCAAGGCATTGTACATATTAGAGCTAGCGCAGGTGTGAGTGAGCAGAATAGTCTCTGTCTGTGGGATAATAATTATGTATGATTTGGGATACGTGCAGCAGTTTTTGATATACTCAAGGTTTTATGGAAACTGGGAGGCAGGCAGGGGGAGCATTGATAGACTGCTGTAGTTTATATAAATGAGAGGTAATAATGTTGATATATAATTGAATGGAACCCTTGACAATTTAAAAAATATGTAATTTATTCAAATATACAATAAAACCAGGTTATAGACATTTTAGCTAATTTAAATAAAAAGACATTTATGATAGTCAGATACATCAAGATCTACTCTGTTGTTCTGTTCTCTTGATACAGGCTACTCTCTGTATTTTGGAATATCCAGTGTAATGAAAGAGAATAGTACGATATCAGGTGTTGCTGCCATAGATCTTGACCCAACTGAAAAACTTGATCTTGACCCGCAGCTCTTTGAGCATGTGGGGCACAAAATCTCAGGAGGCAGGGAGATACAGAATTTGTTTTCTGTCTTTCCTTCATATATCTCCACACTGCCTTATCTATAACATGTTGGTACTGAAAACATGCAGCTTTATATACAAGTTGATACCATTCTGAATGATTAGTAGCAACATCATCACATCTCATTAATGTTAGTGTTGCAATACTTCAATGAGGGTTTTGCAGAGAGCTCTGTGAAACATTTTCTTTGTTCTACCCATCATCTTAGTCATTATTGGTACAACTGAGAAGTTTCCTGCCATGTTGATGAATTAACAAAATAAGGAGCCATCTCTCATTAATGATTGCTAATATGTCCAAACATTTACTTTTATCTAATGATTGTCGAGCCATTCAAGGCGAGCATGTTTATTTTACATATAAACTGTTTCCTTTACACTTCTGTGTTTATTCATTTTTGTCTAATACTGTCCAAACATAAAAATGAAAACACAACATTGAAGAAAATAATATTTATATACACATTATCATTCACAATTAAAGTTACATGTTTTTGCTAAGCATTAACAAAAGGGAAATATCTTTACATGGTAACTTTAAACAGAAACAGGTCACATCACCTGGGAAAGAACAAGAAAAGCTCAGGCTTCAATGATCTGACATATTTTCACAGCAGTGGTGGATATTTGCTTGGGTTAGATCATTATTTTTTAACACTTGCAAACAAATTAAAAAACTTTGTCAAACATAATTCATAAACTTGATTTTTGAAATTGGTGAACCAACCGGAACAAGAAATGTTTTACCTCTGAGATTGAGATGTAACATTTGATGTACCATATAGTAGCTTTAAAATGTAGGAGTGGTATTTAGTGCATTCTTTTAACATTCAGGATTTATAATAGTATGATTGAAACCATTGAACCAGTGCACCAATGCACTGCACCATTTAGTTTAATTTTCTGTTTTGCCATTAAACATGATCTTAATTTCAGTTGACATTTTATCAGAAACACTCAAGGTGAATAGGACAACAAACTACCTGTGCTGAGCTCGAAAAATATACTGGGCAGTAGAATGGGAAAATAGTCTATTGCTTAGAAATTTTAGAAAAAAAAACCTTTTCATTTTCAATAATTAGTATCTGGGTCCTTGCCTATTGAGTTAATAAACCTGTGTCTTAATTCTTTATCTGCCCTAATAATTGTAAATTCGGCAATATTGGCTAGCTGTGCCTGCGCTGTCTGTGCCTGTGCTGTGTGGCATGCTCATCAGTATATCCTTTTGAAACATGGCGGTATGTGCTTTGTGCTTTCTCAGTTCTTTTTTGATGCTGCCGACTGTCTTGGATGTGCTGCCTTGGATTGTATTTGATTGATCTTTCATGTGCTACAACACAGTGGGGGCAAGGTTCTTTTACTTTCTTCCTACCTTTAAATTGAGCTTTTCTTAAAGCTAGTTTCTTTTTTTCCCATTCTTCTTCTTGCAGCTGCATCTGCATCTTTTCTTTCTCTGCGTGTTCAATGTCTCTTCTATCTCTTCTGTCAAATGCTTCTGCAATTAACCTAACTCTATTCTTCCTTCTCATCCGAGGTGCTAGCTTCTCAAGTGAAGATGTAGCCTCCAACCTTGACTGCCTCTGCCTTGAGTTGTTCCTACTTTGCTTATGTCTTATTTCTTGACCTACATGTTTTGAATTGAGGTGGCTGTGGCATTTTTCACAAAACTGAACTGGAATCCCCAATGTGCCATTGTTACTAAAATTAGAGATTTGTGCAACAGGCTGTGGAGAAAATAAAATCTTCATTATTGAATCTTGAAGAAGCAGTTTCATTCCTTAAGAAAGTTATTTGAAGTTTATATATATAGGCTAAAACATTTCCTGCTCTTATTTAGACATTTTAAGCTTTAAGATGTTGAAAGAAGAAAGACATGAGGTTCATATATAATAATATTTGAAGATTGAAGTACAAGTTGATAAGACTGCCAAAGTGTCCTGACCTCTGGGCCTGAAGCTTGGATTCAAACTACTTTAGTGCCATGTTGTAACATGTTTGAACAGCTTGATTACAAGCAAAATAACACCCGTCAACCATAACTCTTTCTGTCTTGTCACTGAATCAATTTGGATCTAAACTGTCAGTTGCCTTTGGATTCCATAGATTTTCTTTTAAACAAATCTGTCATTTGAGATCTGTTTAGAAGAGCCATTAAAATCTATATAGATTGTATTTGATGTCTTCAAAAACTGTAATCAATTAGTCAGACGTGACTTCACTTCAACAAATCCACATTGACTTTCATGTTTAGTCTATTGTCTTTTGAACTAATGATTAATACTGTCTCTTATATTTTTTTCTCAATTTACTTAACACTGAGGTTTGTGGACTGGCTTATAATTACTCAGTTGAACACTTCCTCTCTTTCAAAATCCCTACCAGAAAAGATCAAGGTAGCAGCAAATCTACCAGATGTATTTTATACCACGTGAGGATTAATCTTTCAACATAGTGGTGAGCCATGTGCTCTGTATTTAATTGCAGCATATAAAACACAAGCAGCTGTAGAGATATGCAGATTCTTCAGATACAGCCTTAAGAATTAAAAACAGAAAACTCAGCCGGCCTGGCAGACTCTGCGAAGAGCCAGAAGTAATGTTTCAAATTTAATTTGACCTCTTCAGAACACTGCTGAGTTTCATACATCTATCATCCACAGTAATTTGCTTTCCTTTAGACATTAAGAAGGCTGCTTGAGCAGACAGTCAGCAGCTGAAACTGCTGGAGATTTGAGAACTTTGCAGAAGAATTTTCATAGCTGAAAATGTGTTGCTGGTTAAAGCACAGCAGGTTAGGCAGCATCCAAGGAACAGGAAATTCGATGTTTCGGGCCAGAGCCCTTCATCAGAATTCCTCATGCCAAGATTGTAGAGGTATGGTAAAAGGCTTTTGAGGCTTAGTAAAAGATGTTCAGCAGTGATTGTGCACTAGGAACGTCATGGAGTGGGACAGTAATCACCTTAAGCAGCTTCAGATTGCATCAGTTGTTGATAACTTGTAGGAAAGGATTCAAGTTATATATCAGCCAGAGAGTAAGTGGACATAGGAACTTCCATGAGGAAAGTTGAAAGATGGGCAAGAAAAATTTTTTAAAATACGCTTGATTTATAGGTTGGCAAAATTAGGAGTAAGCAAAGCATATTTAGCACAGATTAAGTGTTGCCACTATAGTGGTGTGGGCATTGTAATGCACAACTACAGTAAAGGATATCAAGGCCAAAAAACAATTTAAAATGAGGCTGTATATCTGGGAACAGTATGAAGTCAGAATTATGTGATAAAGCTAAAAATTGTAAACCTAATGAGACAAAACTGTATGGAAAAAACAGTTTGGAGCCTTTGAGGACAGAAAAAAATGAAATAGCCATTATTTAAATTGCTATAAAAGTGGGAAATGTTTATTCAAACTGCAGACAGTGGTATTCATCCAGGGGGACAAAAGTGAAGCAATGGGAATATTAATACCCATGATGTGGAGGTGCCGGTATTGAACTGAGGTGGACAAGGTCCTAAATCACATGACACCAGGTTATAGTCCAACAGGTTTATTTGAAATCACAGGCTTTCAGAGCGAAGCCCCTTTGTTAGGTGAAGTGAGAGGGAAGCACACAAAACACAGAATTTATAGTCAGAGGGATCAAGGGCAGAAAGATCAAAAGATCAGACAAATTCTGTGAGTGGAGTGTTGAATAATAACGCTGTGCAGGTCACCAAGGGTGTTGGACAGTGTGAGTAAAGTGCCGATAAATGAACAACAACTGAAGGGATGACCTATAATCCGATTAAATGAAGCAAAGAGATAATTACAAAACATTAAAAACAAGGTGGTCCTAAAGATAAACCAAATGACTGGAATGACATGGAATAAAAACAGAAGCAGCTGGAAAAGCCCAGTGGGTCTGGCAGCATCTGTGAAGAAAAACCAGAGGAAGGATCACCAGACCCGAAATATTAACTCTGATTTTTATTCACAGCTGCTGCCAGACCCACTGAGCACTGCAGCATTAGAGATAATGGGAAATTGTTTAAGGGAACAGAAGCTATCTTCATTCTGAGAAGAGCAGGATTCACTCAGTAAGGTGAAAGAGAATGGGAATCTTTACCACAGCCACAGGGAATGGAATTAATTTTGTACAACAGTTTAAAAAATTGGAATTGCTTATTAAGGCCATAATTTGTGGGATGTATCTAAAAATATCATGAAAATGATGGTAGCTTTCCATTTTACTCACATGAGACTTGATTTATGTATTTTATGAACAGAAGGGGAGAGTCCTACATTTTGACCATACACATGTGGGAGAACTTCCAGACGTAGCATTACTCAGTGGCAGTGTTGCTGTACACCAGAATAAAATCCGTTAGAACAAAGAAAATAAATAATCACATCAGGAAGACATGGCAGCAGAAATAATATTGAAGGAAGATTTCATTTCAGAGATGGGTCAAACAGAACATAGAATTGAACATCTTGGAGAAAATGGTTCCTAATATACAGGATTTCTTTCAAAAATTTGCTAAATCTGAAGGTGAACAAGTTAATATACTTCATATTTGATTGGGTTTATATTTGATAATATTCTAACTTTCCAATGGGGTAAAAGAAATAACATACACCCAATCAAGGTATGTAAGCCTTTATCATTGTTTTTAAACTCACAGCAAACAATACTATTGAAATAACAAAGTTTAGAGAAAGACATCAGGATTGAGGGGAACGGATAACTTCATTAATGAGTTTTAGTGGGAAAATATAACTGTGGAGCTTTAGAGTCAAGATTGTTGGAATTGCTGATGAGATTTTCAAATTTAAAGGAAGCCATTTAAAAGATGAGTAAAGCAGAAATCTGAAAGCGTCACAAATTACTCCAGAGGAAAGGATCAACCTTATTAACTGACATCAGCAGAATTACTTCACTTCTAAGATTAAAAAAACCCTTAAAGACACAAATGAGAAGCCAGCACAGGGAATAGGCTAGATACCAGATACTTAAATTAGTAGTGTTATTGTGGAGCAGTGAAACATCACAGGCGCAAGCAATGTTTAAAACTAATGCTTTATAAGTGGAACAGTAGAAACAACAGAAAATGTGCTGAAGAAGCAGACAGTCACAGAGCAGAAAAAAATACAAATAGCTACTTACATAAAGAAGCAATGAGGCAGAATAACCTGGAACAGAAGAATTGCCAAAGGCATTCCAAGGGGAAATATGTGATTCCCGACCTAGTTTTTTGACAACATGGTTATCAATGCATGTGTGATTGTTCCTATATTATTATGTCTACCATCCAGCGCTGCAATCAAATGACCTGGGAGGTATAGCATTTAAGGTTAAAGATATGCCACAAGAACCCTGTAACTCAAACGTTGTCAAAATTTATAAGTGCTTCACAGTCACAAATTCTCATTCTTCATCGTGAATATGTGTTTGATCTGAAATTATTTCACTTGGCAGAAGAAATCTAATTAAACCCACATAACCATTGATCATGGAACAGCCAGTTATGAAGCAACAGGTTAAGGAGCAACCACAGGGATCAAAGGACAAATAAGTTTTGTCCCTGAATAAGGGTGGGATGACTTACCAGGGGCATGCAGTGGGGTGCAGGTCTCTGGCACCGAGTCTGTGCCTGTTACACAGAAGGGAAGGAGGGAAAGGAGGAGAGTGTTAGTCATTGGGGACTCAATAGTTAGAGGGTCAGATAAAAAGTTTGTTGGGAACAAATGATACTCATGGTTGCTGTATTGCCTCCCATGTGCCAGGGTTTGTGATATCTTGGATCGTGTCTTTGGGGTCCTGAAGGGAGAGAGTGATCAGCCCCAAGTCGTCGTCCACATAGGTACCAATGGCATAGGAGGAAAGAGGGATAGGGATGGAAGGCAGGATTTCAGGGAGCTAAGGTGGAAGCAGAGAGCTAGAACAAACAGAGTTATTATCTCTGGATTGTCACCTGTGCCACTTGATAGCGAGGTGAGGAATATGGAGAGATATCAGCTGAAGTTATGACTGCAGGGAGGGTGCAGGAGGAAGGATTTCAGGTAGATGGATAATTGGGGCTCATTCTGGGGAAGGTGGGACCTCTACACACAGGACGATCTACACTTGTACCAGAGGAGTACTAATATCCTGGATGGGAAATTTGCTGGGGCTATTCAGGTGGGTTTAAACTGGCTCAGCAGGGGGATGGGAACCTGACATGTAGTTGCAGTGCACAGGACGATGAGAGTAGGGAGGACATTCACAGAATTTCACGGTCACAGGAATGTGCTGTCAGACAGCAAGCTGATTTGAAGTGTGTTTACTTCAATGCCAGAAGTATCCGAAATAAGGTAGGTGAGCTTGCAGCATGGATAGGTACCTGGGACTTTGACGTTGTGGCCATTTTGGAGTTGTGGATAGAGCAGGGTGAGGAATGGATGTTGCAGGTTCCAGAGTTTAGATCTTTCATTAAAAACAGGGAAGGTCGTAAAAAAGGGGGAGATGTGGCCTTGTTAGTCAAGGACAGCATCGCGGTGGCTGAAAGAACTTTTAATGACTCTTTTGATGAGGACTACTCCTGAGTAGTATGGGCTGGGGCCAGAAACAGGAGAGGAGAGGTCACACTGCTGGGGTTTTTTTATAGGCCTCTGCAGAGTTCCAGGGGTGTGAAGGAGAGGATCGGCAAAACGATTCTGGGTAGGAGTGAAAGGAACAGGGTATCATTATAGGGGACTTTAACATCCCCAACATTGACTGGAAATGCGATAACTTTAGTATGTCTGATGGATCAGTTTGTATCCAATGTGTGCAAGAAGGTTTCCTGACACAGTACGTCGAAGGGCCGACAAGAGGGGAGGTGACACTGAATCTGGTGCTTGGTAATGAACCAGGCCTGGTGTTTGATTTAGTGATAGGCGAGCACTTTGGAGAGAGTGACCATAATTTGTTTACATTTAGGTTAGCGATGGAAAGGGATAGGTACATGCCACATGACAAGTGTTATCGATGGGGGAAAGGCAATTATAATGCGATTAGGCAAATCTTAGGATGCATAGAATTGGGCAGCAAAATGCAGGGGATGGGAATAATCAAAATGTGGAGCTGGTTTAAGGAACAGATATTGCATGTCCTTGATAGGTATGTCTCTGTCAGGCAGGGAGAAAGTGATAAGATAAGGGAACCGTGGTTTCCTACAGAAATTGCAACTCTTGTTAAGCAGAAGAAGGAGGCTTATGCGACAATGAAACAAGATGGTTCAGATGAGGCAATGGAGACTTACATTTTTTGGATTAGTGGTGCTGGAAGAGCACAGTAGTTCAGCAGCAACAATTTGATTGCAGATGGTCAACATGGTTTCGTCAAGGGCAGGTGATGTCTCACAAACCTCATTGACTTTTTTGAGAAGGTGACCAAGCATGTGGATGAGGATAGGGCAGTTGACATGATGTACATGGACTTCATTAAAGCCTTTGATAGGGTTCCACATGATAGGCTTTTGGAAGAAATGTAGAGGCATAGGATTGAGGGTGATTTAGAAACTGGCTTTTTGTAAGAAGGCAACGAGTGCTATTTGATGGAAAATATTCAGTCTGGAATCCGGTTACTAGTGGTGTGCCACAAGGATCTGTTTTGGGACCACTGCTGTTTGTCATTTTTATAAATGACTTAGACACTGGCATAGGTGGATAGGTTACTAAGTTTGCAGATGACAGTAAAGTCGGTGACATAGTGAACAGTGTGGAAGAATGTTGCAGGTTGCAGGGGGACTTAGATAAACTGCAGAATTGGACTAAGAGGTGGAAAATGGAGTTCAATGGAGATAAATGTGAGGTGCTGAAAATGTGTTGCTGGAAAAGCGCAGCAGGTCAGGCAGCATCCAAGGAGCAGGAGAATCGATGTTTCGGGCATGAGCCCTTCTTCAGGAGTGGGTCAGGCAGCATCCAAGGAGCTGGAGAATCAATGTTTCGGGCATGAGCCCTTCTTCAGGAATGCGCTTTTTCAGCAACACATTTTCAGCTCTGATCTCCAGCATCTGCAGTCCTCACTTTCTCCATAAATGTGAGGTGATTCACTTTGGTAAGAATAACAGGAAGACAGAATACTAGGTCAATGGAAAGATTCTTGGTCATGTGGATGTGCAGAGGATCTTGAAGTCCATGTACATAGACCCCTGAAATTCGCCACCCGGGTTGATAGTGCTGTTAAGAAGGCATACGATGTGTTAGGTTTCATTGGTAGAGGGATTGCATTCCAGAGCCGTAATGTCATGCTGCAACTATACAAAACACTAGTGCGGCCACACTTGGAAGATTCTGTTCGGTTCTGGTTTCCTCCATTACAGGAAGGATGTGGAAGCATTGGAAAAGGTACAGAGGAGATTTACCAGGATGTTGCCTGGTCTGGAGGGAAGGTCTTATGAGGAAAGGCTGAGAGACTTTGATCTGTTCTCATTCGAAAGAAGAGGGCTAAGAGGGGATTTGATAGAGACATGCAAGATAATCAGAGGACGAGATAGGGTAGACAGTGAAAGTCTTTTCCCTAGGATGATGACGTCAGCTTGTATGAGGGGCATAGCTACAAATTGAGGGATGATAGATTTAAGACAGATTCAGAGGCAGCTTCTTCACCTAGAGAATGGCAAGGGTGTGGAATGTCCTGCCTGCCAATGTAGTTAACTCAGCCACATTAGGGAGATTTAAACAATCCTTAGTTAAGCAAATGGATGATGATTGGATAGTGTAGGGGACGGGCTTAGATTAGTTCACAGGTTGGCGCAATATCGAGGGCTGAAGGCCCTATTCTGCACTATATTCTTCTGTGTTCCATAACTAGTCAATGAATAATCAGTATAAGGCTTATAGGGCTTTCTAGATTTATGGTGAAACCCAAGAAGAAGACATAATCATTGAGATATAGTTTTCAGCAAGATGGAAACCTGTGACTTTACAAAATTGGCAGAAATGTTTTCTACATCAATTGAAACATGAAAGAGAGTTCAGAGGGTAAAGATCAGCAAAGTTGGTGAGGAAATGTAAATGACACGATAGTAAAGGAGCAAGATACCCGACTTCACTTAATTCATGAATTATCAACAGATGTAATGAAGACTGTAATCCAACTTGGTGAACAGTTGGTGATAGGCTAAAGTGAGGACTGCAGATGCTGGAGATTAGAGTTGAGAGTGTGGTCTGGAAAAACACAGCAGGTCCAGCAGCATTCAAGGAGCAGGAGAATTGATGTTTTGGGCAAAAGCCCTTCATCAGGAATGATGGGAACAGATGGTGATGTCAGACTTGAGCCTTTAGTCAGTTGCTCAGATGATGCATGTTGAAAGAGAACATTTTGTAGATGTAGGTAGGATGTGTCCCCTGGCAGATGACTCTCAAAACAAAGGAAATAAATCTCAGGATAAGGGGCAGGTTATTTATGTCTGGGATGAGTAGGAATTTTGTCACACACAGGATGATGAGTTTTTGCAATTCTCTGGCCACAGCTGTAGAAGATCAGTCATGGGTATGGAGATATTTCAGGCAAATTGATGGATGGTTTGAATACCCTATTACGATGTTCATAGTTAAAAATCACACAACACCAGGTTGTAGTCCAACAGGTTTAATTGGAAGCACGCTAGCTTCTGGAGCGTCGCTCCTTCATCAGGTGATAGTGGAGGACTCAATCCTAAAACACAGAATTTATAGCAAAAATTTACAGTGTGATGTAACTGAAATTATAAATTGAAAAATACCTTGATTGTCTGTTGAGTCTTTCATCTGTTTGAATACCATGATAGTTTCATTCTTTTATGTGTAAATCACAAAACCTTTTTTTTAAAAGTTGCATTCTCAGGTTAGCTGTAACAATGGGTGATAGCTAGACAGTAAGTTGAAGGTGTTAGCCCCCTGTGTTCTCTATGTCATGATGTTAAGGCTACGACAACAGATGAATGGGCACCACACAACAATCAACTGACAGGAGGGTTCCCTCCCAGTTGGGGAACACTTCAGTGGTCCAGGACATTCGACCTCGGACTTTTGGTGATCATCCTCCAAGGTGGACTTTGGGACAGGCAGCAGAGAAAAGTGGCCAAGCAGAGGCTGATAGCTAAGTTCGGTACCCATAGGGAGAGCCTCAATTGGGACCTTGGGTTCATGTCACATTACAGGTGACCATCATTGCACTATACACACACACACACACACACACACACACACACACACACACACACACACACACACACACACAACTCATATACACACATACACACGCACACACATATACACAGACACCCACACACACCCTCACAGATACACACACTTTAACACTCACACAGGCATCCTCTCAGAGACTTAGACCATTCTACACTCATGCACACACACATACACTGTCTCTCACAGATACTCACAATCCCCCACACCAGATATGCACACACACTCCCACACTCACACATGCACCCCCTCACAGACTTAAAAAACTCTACAGTCACACACATACACTCTCTCTCACGCTCACAACCCCCGACCCAGACAGACAGACAGACACACAGACAAAGACCCACACGCATACATATATTTTGTGGGGTGAATTTGTACTTGCAGAGTTACATTGTACTTTGCTCAAAAATTGCATGAATTCATGTAAAACTCTGTTATCTTACTTTTTAGATTAGAATCAATCTAAGCATCATGACATAGACAGAGAACACAGGAAGCTAACACCTTCAACATATTGCCAAGCTATCACCCATTGTTACAACTAACCTGAGAATGCTTTTATAAAAAAAAGCTTTTGTGATTTACACATGAAAGAAGTGAAACTATCATGGTATTCAAACAGATGAAAGACACCTCAGCAGATCAAGGTATTTTTCAATGTATAATTTCAGTTACATCACACTGTAAATTTTTGCTATAAATTCTGTGTTTTAGGATTGAGTCCTCCACTATCACCTGATGAAGGAGCGACGCTCCGCAAGCTAGTGTGCTTCCAATTAAACCTGTTGGACTATAACCTGGTGTGCGATTTTTAACTTTGTACACCCCAGTCCAACATCGGCATCTCTAAATCATGACGATGTTCATAGACCTTTTCACCCTTCAGGTTTTTCCATTTTTAGCATTATATATTTGCGTACATTTATCACTACCTCATCCTCCCCAAAATCTCTGGTTTCATAAATTCACGCAGTGTAGAGGTTTTGTGATCCAGTATTTTTCCAGGTAATGTCATCAGTACCAGTGACTGAGGTCATGATAAGCAAGAAGCAATCCTTAAGTAGGATGACTGAAGGAGTAAATGTGTTAGTTTCACCAATAATGAAAACATTGGGCAAATGAAAATATCCAATGTAATGCACAAGATGAAGTAGAGTTTATGAATTTTAACACAGACTTGCTGGCTAACTGAGAATAAAATTTTGCCCTCACATATCGATGCATTGTTTACAACTGCACTGAGGCCACCACTGAGATGGGATGACCATTTCCCACAGGACACAGTCAAGAAGAAATTATGTGACTCACAGATCTGGAGAAGCATTCACAAAAGTATCAATCAACTGAGTGGAGCGGGTAGAGCCAAGCGCAAGCAGCAGAAAGCATTCAGAATCCAGAGTGACCCACCCATCTCATCAAACAGAGGCAAAGTCTGAGGCTCCAGGATTGGACAATTCAGCCACCACAGAAGCCACTCTCCCTGCTGTGGAAGCAAGTCATCCTTGACCTTGAAGGACTGCCAAAGAAGTATGATCTTCTGAACTTATCCTTACACACTCCTCACATCTTAAGTTCCTCAGTTCCTAAACTCCTGCACCTTCCAATAGATTGGTGTCAATGCTATTGGAAGGGCATGATTGTGCTGGAGAGGGTGAAGAGAAGATTCACCAGGATATTGCCTAGGATGAAACGTTTCAGTCATGAGGAGAGACTGGATATACTAGGTTTGTTTTCCTTGTCGCAGAGGAGGCTGAGCGCGGATCTGATTGAAGTGTTTAAAAATATGAGATGCATAGACAGTAGATCGTGAGAATCTCTTTCCAATGGCAGGCATGTCTAAGACCAAAGTATATTGGTTTGAGGTGAGGAGCAAGGAGTTGTGAAAAATAATTTTTTTCACCCAAAACTTGGTAGGCATGTGCAACCTGCTGCCTAGAGAGTGGTGGAGGAGGATATTCTCTCATTTAGAAAGAACTAGACTGTTAGGGCAATAAGGCAGGGCAGGTGACTGAAATAAAAGTGGGGGAACACTTTGGGTCATAATTCCATTAGTTTCAAAATAGTTATGGAAAAGGAAAAGCTTTAAAAGTTATAAGTTTTAATTGAACTAAGGCCAATTTCACTGGTATGAGACAACAACTTTCAAAAGTTGATTAGAGTGGACTGTTCATAGGTAAAAGAGTGTCTCATAAATGGGAGGCATTCAAGAGTATGATGACGAGAGTTCAGAGGCGTTATGTTCCTGTAGAGTGGAGGGTAAGGTTAGTAAGATTACGGAACAATTAAGAATATAGGGTAGTCTTAAGAAATAAATCAGGAAGGCAAAGAGGGGATAGATTACATTACTTACAGTGTGGAAACAGGCCCTTCGGCCCAACAAGTCCACACCGACACGCAATCCACCCATTCCCCTACATTTACCCCTTTACCTAACACTGCGGGCAATTTAGCATGGCCAATTCATCTGACCTGCACATCTTTGGACTGTGGGAGGAAACCGGAGCACCCAGGGAAACCCAT
Source organism: Hemiscyllium ocellatum (assembly GCF_020745735.1). Lineage (NCBI taxonomy): Eukaryota > Metazoa > Chordata > Chondrichthyes > Orectolobiformes > Hemiscylliidae > Hemiscyllium > Hemiscyllium ocellatum. Next base: position 134,334,705 of record NC_083405.1, read on the forward strand.
GCAGACACGGGGAGAATGTGCAAACTCCACACAGACAGTTGCTTGAGTCGGGGATTGAATCCGGGTCTCTGGCGCTGTGAGGCAGCAGTGCTAACCACTGTGCCACCGTGCCGCCCACAAATATAAGATATAAGATGGCATTGGCAGATAAGGTGAAGGATAATCCAAAGAGATTCTACAAATATATTAAGAGGAAGAGGGTAGGCCCTCTTAAAAATCAAGGAGATTGTGTTTGTGTTGAACCCCAGGAGGTGGGAGAGATATTAAATGAATATTTCATGTCAGTTTTGACTGTGGAGAAAGAAATAAAGTCTAGAGAATGCAGAGAAATAAACTTTGATGTTTTAAAAACAGTTCACATTACAAACAAGGAAGTTTGGGAGGTCTTAGAGAATATAAAGGTAGATAAATCTCCAGGACCTCATCTAACGTATCCCAGACTTTGTGGGAAATAAAGGAGGAAATTACGAGATCCTTTGCAGAAATATCTGCATCTGTAACTATATGTGAGGTGCTGGATGACTGGAGGGTGACCAATTTTGTACCTTTATTTAAGAAAGGTTGTAAAGCAAAACCAGGGAAATATAAACCTGTGAGCCTGACTTTGGTTGTAGGTAAATTGTTGGAGGTAATTATAAAATATAGGATGTATGGAAATTGATTAGGGTTAGTCAGCATGGTTTTGTGCAAGGAAAATTGTGTCTTAACAAGTTGATTGAGTTTTTCGAGGAAGTTACCAAAGACATTGATGATGACAGAGCAGTAGATGTTGTTTATTTGAAATCTAGCAAAGCCTTTGACAAGGTTTCACATGGTAGATTAATTAGTAAAGCTAGGGATTCAGGTGGAATTTGCCAATTGAATGCATAATTGGCTCATTGGCAGGAGACAGACAGTAATGGTGAAAGATTGCTTTTTGGGATGGAGGCTGTCACCAGCAGTGTTCCACAGGGATCAGTTCTGGGTCCTCTTTTGTTGTCATTTACATAAATGGTTTAGATGAGAATATACAAGACATGGTTAGTACATTTGTGGAAGACACCAAAGGTAGACTGTGAAGAAGGTTTTCTAAGGTTACAAAGGGATCTTGATCAAATGTGTCAATTGACTGAAAAATGGCAGATGGAGTTCAATCTGGCTAAATGTGAGCTATTGCATTTTGGTACAGCAAACAAAGGTAGGGCTGATACAAATAATGGTAGGGCCTTAGGTAGAGTTGTAGAACAGAAGGACCTAGGGGTGAATACATAGTTCTTTGAAGATTGCGTCACATAGACAGGATTGTTAAAAGGTGTTTGGCACACTTGCCTTCATTGCTAAGTCCTTTGAGTGTAGAAGTTGGGAAGTCATGTTGAGGTTTTACAGGACTTTGGTGAGGCCTCTTCTGGAATAGTCCTGGTTACCGAATTTTAAGAAGGAAATTATTAAGCTGGAGATGGTTCCAAAGAGATTTACCAGGATGTTGCTGGCTATTGAAGGTTTGAGTTACAAGGTTGGATAAACTGGGACATGTTTCATTGGAGTGTGATCTTATAAAATAATGAGAGGAAGGTAGAGTTAATGGTAATTGTTTCCCTAAGATGGGGGATTTCAAGACTAGGAGACATTTTTAAGGTGAGAGGAGAGAGACTTAGAAAAGATATGAGAGGCTAATTCTTTACAAAGAGGGTGGTTTACATATTAAATGAACTTCCTGAGGAAATGGTGGATGGGGTACAGTTGCAACATTTAAAAAAATTTGAGTAAGTACATGAATAGAAAGGTTTGAAGGGATATGGGCCAGGAGCAAGCAGATGAGACTGGTTTAATTTGGGATTATGTTCAGCATCGACTGCTGGGACCAAAGGGTCTGTTTTCATGCTACTTGACTCTAGGTCTCTATGAAAGCAAACAATTACCTAGCTTTGGGAATGAACAATGGTGTGAATCTATTTGGAATGTTCTGACAAAGAATAAACTCAGGCCGAATAGGCCAAATACCTGAATTGTAAAATTCAATGATTCCCAACTTTTACTAAGCATCTTTCTTATTTGTTTAAAGGCAGCAGCTTTTAAAAATGAAAATATTACAATGTCTTCACTGTTTGAAAAATTGAAGCTGATTTGTTTGAAATAAAAACCTTGGGACAATACAAAAGAAATAAACCTTGGAATTAGCAAAATATCAGAAATCCTTTAATCTGAAATAATAATAATAATAATGATAGGGCTATAGGCCTGCACTATCCTGATTGGTTTGTGATTTTATTCAGTAAATAGAGACCTGTAAGTGGAGCATGTGGAGGACTGGAACATGTGATACATGTTGGTGGCTTGGAGTAAGATGGAGATGACATAGGATGGAGGAAGGTTGTGATACGGAAATGGCATTGTGATGGAGGCAATACCCATAAATAAATTGCATGAGAAGAATAGCCTATTTGATGGAGATGCTTGGGTGGATGGAAGATGAATAGCATTGGAGAAATAACATGACACAGATGAGATATGCATTGCATTGAAGCAATGGTGTGTGAAAAATGGGCTGGAGGGTTGTAGTTGATTGGTAAGAGTATGGTAAGATCCAGCCAAGAAATAGTTGGGTTGGGCTGGGAACAGTTGTGTTGATTCAGTAGAATGGGGCAGGTCTAGTGGTTGTGGTGTGGTCAGGTCTGGGATGGAATGCATCAGGTCAGATGTTGGGAACTTAGTCGTCTGGTTGAGGTGTGACAGGGTTAGAGGATAGGTAATAGAGTTGTTTGGGTGTTGAGGTTTGGGAGTTGTGTATTTGCTGCTTTTGGGAAGTAGTTAAAGAATTAAGGATTTTCAGAGTAGTCAGGCATTAGGATATTCATTTAATTGGGACATAACGGAATGGGAGGGCATGTAGTTAGGCATCAGACTGGTTAATGGTAGAGATGTGAGTGTTGGTTTGAGTGACCTAGGTATTACACCAAGTTTTAACCTAGCTGGATATCTATAAAATTAAATACTTCTGATTTGCCCAAAATCTCCAACTCTGACTCGAGCTCAAGGTCAGGGACATTCACAGAATTCTGGCAAAGAGAGGAAATTGTTCAGCAGAAGTTGCATCTTTCTGGGTAATCCCATATAAATCTGTGTACTATGAATTCTACAAGATTCTGATATTCATTTTTCATTGTACATTTTGTTTCCAATGATCTGGAGACTAGAAGATTTGCATCAATGCCTTGTTCCCCTTTTAATCTGCTACCATGTCATTGTGTCCCCTTTCTCCCTCCACTACTTTATTCTTTCTATGGCAGTCAGTTAGTACAGTTGGCTGGATGGCTAAATTGTGAAGCTGAGTTATACAACAGCATTAGTCAATTCCTTCAGTAGCTGAGGTTCTATGAAGGACTGACCTTCTCAATCTCCTCTTCCCTGAGGCATTCCTCACCACCACTTGTTTCTAATGAGAGAGCAGCACTATGGTCTAGTAGGACTATGGTGACTTTTCTCCTTAAGGTGACTGCAGATGTTGGAAACCAGAGTCTAGATTAGAGTGGTGCTGGAAAAGCACAGGAGTTCAGGCAGCATCCGAGGAGCAGGAAAATCGACGTTTCGGGCAAAAGTCCTTCATCAGGAATACAGGGTTTACTCGTTCTCCATTGTATTAACATATTCACTCTCTGCCTTCCTTCTCTCTCACTCTTTTTGTTCCTCCCCATCCTTAGAATTCCCTCTTAGTATCCCTACAGTGTGGAAACAGGCCCTTCAGCCCAACAAGTCCACATAATCCTCTGAAGAGTACCCCATACAAAACCCATTCCCTTACCCTATTAATATGCATTACTTACTAATGCACCTAACCTACATGTCCCTGAACAGTACGGGCAATTTAGCATGGCCAGTTCACCTAGCCCGAACATCTTTGGATTGTGGGAGGAAATCAGAGCACCTGGAGGAAACCCATATTGACACAGGGACAATGTGCAAATTCCACACAGACAGTCACCTGAGGCTGGGATCATGCCTGGATTCCTACTCTATGAGACAGCAGTGCGAACCACTGAGCTACTCCACTGCCCAATTTTCAAAGCCAGTGATTTCCATGCCAACTAAGCTTGAATTTTACTTCATGTATGCAGCACCACAGCAGATTAATTAGTGAAAAAAAAATTACTACATGATTACTATTTTAGTCCATGACTGGAATGGAAATAGCAATTTTCTCAAATTTACTTTGCTCAAAATACACTGTATTCTATAATAGACCATTACATATAAAGTTAATTCATTGACTGAATTTTGAGTATCATTTAATTAATGTTGCATCGTTTTGTTTGGAGCTGACTAATACCTGATCCCAATCCAAGTTGTCTCTGTGTAGTTACAGCCACAGAATCAAAGAGTCATAAAGCACAAAACAGACCCTTTGGTTCAAGCAGTCCATGCCAAACATAATCCCAAACTAAACTTATCCCCTACCTGCCTGCTCCTGGTCCATATTCTTCCAAACCAACCTATTCATGTACTTAGAGTAAAAAGTGAGGTCTGCAGATGCTGGAGATCAGAGCTGAAAATGTGTTGCTGGTTAAAGCACAGCAGGTTAGGCAGCATCCAAGGAACAGGAAATTAACCAGCAACACATTTTCAGCTATTCATGTACTTATCCAAATGTCTTTTAAATATTGTAATTGTGCCCACATCCACCACTTTGTCAGGAAGCTCATTACACTGTGAACCACTCACTGTGTCAAATAAATTGTCCTCCATGTCTTTTTAAAATTTTTGTTCTCACCTTTAAAATGTACCCCATAATCTTGAAAGCCCTCATCCTAGGGAATAGATAATACAAACCGAAAGATTTGCAGATTCTGTAAATTAGAGACAATCAAAATTGTTGGAAGCTGTCAAAAGGTCTGGCAGCATCTGTGGAGAGAAATCAGAGTTAATGTTTCGGGTCGAGTGACCCTTCCTCTGAACTGATGTTAGCTAGGAAAATATGGGTTTAAATGCAGAAGATAGGGTTTTGTTGGTGGTAGTGGTGTTGAGGTGGGGTGGGGGAGAGGAGGAAGAGGAGGAGGAGGTAAAGAGTAAATGATAAGTGGGGATAGAGCCCAGAGAGAGAGAAGAGCAGTTGGACAGACAAAAGAGTAAATAATGATCTGACCAGGATAATGAATATCTAGTAATGGGGACTGTTTGTGGTTAACAATGGGTGGTGTGTAATAGCAGACTATGTGGTAACAAGCCTGGTTTATTGGAGTTGGGGGTAAGGACACGGGAATGTCATTACAGGGTTGAAGTGGCAGACAACTGGAAGTTGTGGGTCTTTTTTGCGATCAGAACACAACTGTTCTGCGAAGTGGTCACCCAGTCTATGCTTTGTTTCCCCAATGTAGAGTAAAGAACAAAGAACAAAGAAAATTTACAGCCCAGGAACATGCCCTTCTGCCCTCCAAGCCTGAAATGATCCAAATGTACTGTCTAAACCTGTCGGTCAATTCCTGAGCATCTGTATCCCTCTACTCCCCACCTACTCATGCATTTATCCAGAAGCATCTTAAATGAATCTATCATGCCTGCCTCTACCACCTTTGCTGGCAACACGTTCCAAACACCCACCACCTTCTGTGTGAAGTACTTGCCACGTTATCACCCTTAAACTTTCCACCCCTCACCTTGAAAGACCACACTGCGAGCAGCAAACGCTGTAGACTAGATTGTGTGAAGTGCAAGTAAAGCTGCTTCACCCTCTCTCATCCAGAATTCCAATTTTTACCCTGCTCTCACTTTCACATGGTCCATCTCTGACTCCTCCCTTACCTTCCATGACATCTCAGTTTCCATTTCTGGGAATACACTGCCCACCAATACCACATATAAGCTGACTAATTCCTGCAGTTATCTGGACTATACATACCTGCATCATGTTTCCTGCAAAGACTCTGTTCCATTCTCCCAATTCCTACGTCTTCATCACATTTGTTCCGATGATGCTAGCTTCAACAAGGGATCCTCATAAATGTTCACCTTCTTCCTCAACTGAGGATTCCCCAGCACTGTTGTTGACAGGTCCCTTAGCTAGTTTGACCCATCTCCCACACATCACCTAATCCCCTCTCTTCCCTCCCATAGCACTGACAGGGTCCCCTTTGTCCTTACCTACCATCCCAGAGCATCCACATCCAGAAGACCATTAGTTGCAATTTCCAACATCTCCAGTGAGATGCCACTTTCCTCTCCCTTCTCAGCCTTCTGCAAGGACCATTTCCTTCGCCACACATAAAAGCCTTTTATTCATATATAAGGAGCAAGAGGGTAACGAAGGAAGGGGTTGGCCCACTCAAACACAAAGGACAAAAGATATGCATGGAGTCAGAGAAAATGGGTGAGATTCTTAATGAGTACTTTGCGTTGATATTTACCGAGGAGAGGGACATGGCGGAAGTTGAGGCTAGAGATAAATCTTTGATTACTCTATGTCAAGCTAGAAAAAGGAGGGAGGAAGCGCTGGGTATTTTAAAAGGGATTAGGTGGACAAGTTTCCAGGTCCAGATGGGATCTATCCCAGGTTATTGAGGGAAGCGAAAGAGGAAATAGCTGGGGCTTTCACAGATATCTTTGCAGCATCCTTGAACATGGGGGAGATCACAAAGGACTGGAGAATTGCTAATGTTGTCCCTTTGTTTAAGAAGGGTAACAGATAATCCAGGTAATTACAGACTGTGAGCCTGATTTCAGTGGTAGGGAAGCTGCTGAAGAAGATACTAAGGGATAGGACATTTACCCATTTGGAAGAAAATGGGCTTATCAGTGATAGGTAGCATGGTTTTGTGCAGGGAAGGTCATGTCTTACAATTGAATTCTTTGAAGTGGTGACAAAATTGATTGATGAGGGAAGGGCTGTAGATGTCATATACATGGACTTTAATAAGGCATTTTATAAGGTTCCCCATGGTAGGCTGATGAAAAAGATGAAGTCGCATGGGTCCAGCAATGTTCTAACTAGATGGGTAGAGAACTGGTTGGATAACAGGAGACAGAGTAGTAGTGGGAGCTTCTCAAAAAGGAAACATGTGACCAGTGGTGTCCCACAGTGATCCATGCTGGGACCACTGTTGTTTGTGATACACATAAATGCTTGGAGGAAGGTGTGGATTGCCTCATTAGCATGTTTGTAGATGACAATAAGATTGGTGGAGTAGCAGATAGTGAAGGGGACTGTCAGAGAATACAGCAGAATATTGATAGATTGGAGAACTGGGCAGAGAAATGGCAGATGGAGTTCAATCCGGACAAATGCAAGGTGATACATTTTGGAAGATCCAATTCAAGAGCGAACTATACAGTAAATGGAAAAATCCTGGGGAAAATTGATGTACAGAGAGATCTGGATGTTCAGGTCCATTGTTCCCTGAAGGTGGCAACACAGGTGAGTGGATTGGTCAGGAAGGCATATGGCATGCTTTCCTTCATCAGACGGGGTATTGAATACAAGAGTTGGCGGCTCAAGTTACAGTTGTAGAAGTCCTTTATTTTGGCCACGTTTGGAATACTGCTTACCGTTCTGGTCGCCACATTACCAAAGGGATGTGGATGCTTTGGAGAGGTGCAGAGAAGGTTGGCCAGGATATTGCCTGGTGTGGAGAGTGCTAGCTATGATTAGACTTTGAATAGATTAGGATTATTTTCATTGGAAAAAAAGGAGGTTGAGGGACGACTTGGTTGAGGCTTACAAACTCATGAGAGGGGTAGACAGGGTGGCTAGCAAGAAACTTTATCCGAGAGTGGAGGACTCAGTTACTAGGAGTCACGAGTTCAAAGTGAGAGCGGAAAAGTTTAAGGTAGATATGTGTGGAAAGTGTTTCATGCAGAGGGTCGTGGGTGCCTGGAATACGTTGCCAGCAGAAGTGGTGGGGGCAGGAATAATAGCGTCATTTAAGATGCATCTAGACAGATAGATGAATGCGCAGGGAGCAAAGGGATACAGTTCCTTAGAAAATAGGCAACAGGTTTAGGTAGAGGATCTGGATTAGCACAGGCGTGGAGGGTTGAAGGGCCTGTTCCTGTGGTGTAATTTTCTTTGTTCCGTTTGCTACACAATGGTCCACTCTTCCTTCTCTCCCAAAATCGTCCCTGCTGGAGGCTATTGGTATCTTGTGCTGCAGGCACAGAAGATGTAACACCTGTCTGTTTGCCTTCTCCATCCTCAGAATCCAAGGGTCCAAACACACCTTCCAGGTGAAGCAATGCTTTACCTGCACTTCACACAATTTAGTCTACTGCATTCACTGCTCCTGCTCACAATGTAGTCTACTCTGTATTGTGGAAGCGAAGCAAAGACTTGGTGACCATTTCGCAGAACACTTCTGTTCTGTTCGCAAAAAAGACCCTGAGCTTCCAGTTGCCTGCCACTTCAACATGTCACCCCGTCCCCTGGCCAACATCTCTGTCTCAGGCTTGCTGTAGTGCTCCAGCGAAGCTCACTGCAAGCTGGAAGAACAGCACCTCATTTTCCACTTGGGGAGCCTACAGCCTTCCAGACACAATATTGAATTCAATAAATTTAGGACTTAAGTACTCCCGTGCCCTTACTCTAACCCCTACAAACCAGGCCTTGTTGTCACTTTGTCTGCTATTATGCACCATCCATTGTTCGCCACTAACAGTGCCCATTAATAGCTATTCACTCTCCTAGTCAGACCACTATCCACTCCTTTGTCTGTATGACTGCTTTTCTCTGTCTTTGAGCTCTATTCCCACTTATCATTTACTCCTTACCCAATTCCCACCCGCCCGCTCCTGTACACACACGCCCCCTCCCCATCTTCTGCATTTAAACCCATATTTTCCTAGCTATCATCACTTTAGAGGAAGGGTCACCCGACCAAAAATGTTAACTCTGATTTCTTTCCATAGATGCTGCCTGAGGTTCTGAGCTTTTCCAGCAATTTCTATTTTGTCTGAGGATAAGACAACTACCATGAATTCTATTTCTACCCCTCATTATTTTATAAACTTCTATAAGGTCATCTCACAACCTTCTATGCTCCAGTGAAAAATGCTCCAGCCTATCCAACCTTTCTTTATAACTCAAACCTTTCATACCTGGCAACAATCTGGTCAATCTCTTCTGAGCCCTCTCCAGCTTAATGACATCCTTCCTATAACTGGGCAACCAGAACTGGACACACTATTCCAGAAGAGGCCTCACCAATGTTCTGAACAACCTCAACAGGGCTTGCCAACTCCTACACTCAAAGGACTGAGCAATGAAGGCAAGTGTGCCAAACACCTTTTTAATCATCCTGTCTCTGGGTGATGCAGACTTCAAAGAATGTTTTACCTGAACCCTGAGGTCCCTGTGTTCTACAACATCACCCAAGGCCCTACCATTAACAGTATAAGTCCTACCCCTGTTGTGCCAGAATGCAATACCTCACATTCACCCATATTGAACTCCATGTGGCATTTTTCAGCTGATTTGGAAACAAATGAAATAGGAGCATAAGCAGGCCATTTGGCCCTTTGAACCTGCTCTGCCATTCATCATGATCATGGCTGAGCGTCAAACTCAATAGCTAAATCCTGCTTTCTGCCCATAACCTTTGATCCCATTCGCCCCAAGTGCTATACCTGCCAGCCTCTTGAATACCTTCAATTTTTTGGCATCATCTATTCCATGTGGTGATGACTTCCACAGGCTCATCACTCTTTGGGTGAAACCATATCTCCTCATCTCTGTCCTAAATGGTCTACCTAAAATCCTCAGATTGTGACCTCAGTTCTTGACAGATCCACCATTGGGAATACACTCCCTGCATTTACCGTGTCTAGTCCTGTTAGAATTTTATAAGTCTCTATGAGATCCTCCCTCATTTGTCTGAATTCCAGCAAAAACAATTCTATACTAGTCAATCTCTCCTCATAGCCAGTCCCACCATCCCTGGAATCAGCCTGGTAAACCTTCATTGGAGTCCCTCAAGAGCATGAACATCCTCCCTCAGAAAAGAAGACCAAAATTGATCAAGATTTGATCAAGATCCCTTTGTAATCTTAGAAAACCTTCTTCACCGACTACAATGCCACCAGTTTTGGTATAGTTTGCAACCCTACTACATGCCTTCTATTTTCTCATCTAAACCATTTATATAAGTAACAAATAGAAGAGGACCCAGAACCGATTTCTGCAGAACACAACTGGTCTCCAGATGAAAAAGCAACCCTTCACCATCACTCTGTGTCTCTTGCTGTTAAGTCAATTATGGATCTAATTGGCAAGTTCACCCTAGATCCCATGTCACCTGACATTATTAATTAGTTTTGGACAACTCTTACACCAGCTTTGGAAAAGCATGAATAGCTTTTTAAGCAAGATTTGCAAACTTCAGTTATATCAGAGGCTACTCATCTACTACTAACTTTTTCTGAAGAAAGAACACTATTCAAGAAATGAACCAACCTGACTAAACGAATGTTTTGCAGAAGCATGGCAGCTTTTGCTAAGTCTACAATAAACATTGGAGTCAAAGGATTCTACTCTGTCTTTATATTTGTGATTTTTTTGGGTGGCTTTTGAATTCTTCCATTTACTTTTATAAACTGTCCTCAGGAATTGCAGGCCCATAACTGGCTGTAATCAGCACAAGGATGGCTCATTGCTATTTTATCAGTGTTATTATTTTTAATGACTGTATCTGAGAACGTTCTTATGCCTGGGTCATTGTACACATCATTGATTTTCACTTACTTTTTTCCTTTCTGTTTGATTTTCTCTTAGCAAATTTGAGGATCTTTTAATCTGAGCAGAACATTGTTGTGCAAGGATGTTTTTGTTGCTGTTTCTGTCATCAAAAAAAGAAGAATCAGTTGAAGAGTCTTCAGAACAGTTATTTAGATTCTGGCAAATCTCACAGTGCTTGATATGTTGGCACATATAACTGTCAAGTGTTTGATTAGTTTTGTAGCATTTGGAACTGCGCTTTCTGAAATTGTCAGATGGGACTAACACTTTTGGTTGGGAACAGGTTTTTCTCTGTGCGGAATTGTCTTTATTCCCTGATTCACAAACTAGATCATTATAAAATACTTTGTTACATTTTATACATTTGCAAATATCTTCTTGAGCAGTTTTTTCCTGTTTTGACCTAATGCTCCTCCTTTCTGTTGGTATTGTTGAGGTAGACAAACTGTTTTTGTGCTCTTTGGTATTATCTTGCTTCCTTACTACCTCTGGAGATTTTCTTCTGAAAGTTGCTTGCTCCTTTTCTTTCTGTTTGTTGCTCTTCTGAATTTGCTTTTCAAAATGAACTTGCAAATTTTGAATATGCTGAGTTTTATCCATAACTTCACGAATTCTTTCCAGTGAGCGTGAAGCTACAACATGATATAAACCACTTTTTGAACCCAGTTGCTTGGATTGACAAGGAGTTGATTTTCTTGTTTGTAGCCACCTTGGATTGATTGCATCACATAGATTGTCAACATTTTCACAAAGATGTGAAGCATCCAAATGTGGAGCGACTGGATATAAGGAATTGTCCTGAGCCTCTAGCTTTTTACGTAAAAATGAATCTAATTTCTGCGCAGCATTAGTACTGAAAGTAGATGTGCGGTCAATGCCTGACAACACAGACTCAGTTTCATTATAATCCAATTGATACTTGTCCTGAATAGAAGAATCTGCTTTCACAGCTTTTGGTTTCAAGTGGCTTGCATTACTTTGAATTCTCATTCCATGATAATCTCTTCCATAAGATTGAACATTGTTGTGCTGATTTTTATTTAACAATTCTAAATCATAATCAGAATTGGAAGTGGAATTGCTTTTGCTCTCTGGATAGTAAGTGTGTGCTTTGACAGAATTGTATCTTACACCTGTGTTATACCTGTGTGATTCTCCATTCTTGTCATTTTTGTATAATATTTTTCCATTTTTATTACAAAAATTATTTTCAGCAATTTGATATTTATGGTATCTGTCATTTTCATGATAGTTTTGCTGATGTGAGAATGTAGAATCATTTACATCAGTGGCACCTGCTTTGTTATATTGTGGAAATTCTGAGCTGTTCAGTTGATGGATGTCAGAAACTGAAGAAGTCTTGCTATGAAGCTTGTTGAATCCTTCACAATTCCTGATGGATTTTGACAGTTCTAGAAAGAACAAAATAATCTGTGAACAATAATTTGAAAAGCGTTTCCCCTTTAAAAGAGAGAATGCTGGAAAAGCTCAGCAGATCTGGCAACATCTGTAAGGTGAGAAAAAAGCTGACATCTCAAGTCTAACTGATATTGGACTACCAACGTGCAGGGCCATAGAGTGAAACAATATATGTTTGATTACCCCTATCTTTGTGTTAGATGGAGATAGAGAGAGTGAGTTGTCAGAAATCAGTTATCACTGAATTCGGGCAGCACGGTGGCACAGTGGTTAGCACTGCTGCCTCACAGTGCCAGAGGCCCGGGTTCAATTCCTGCCTCAGGCGACTGCGAGTTTGCACATTCTCCCCATGTCTGCGTGGGTTTACTCTGGTTTCCTCCCACAGTCCAAAAATGTGCGGGGTAGGTGAATTGGCCATGCTAAATTGCCCGTAGTGTTAGGTGTAGGGGAATGGGTCTGGGTGGGTTGTGCTTCGGCGGGTCGGTGTGGACTTGTTGAGTCAAAGGCCTGTTTCCACACTAAGTAATCTAAGTATGAAATCTGGGAATTGAGCAATTGCCTTTTGGCCTCAGGATTAATATATTTTTGTCCGGTAAAGTTTAGAGATGGACCTTCACTTAATGAAACTTAGATTTTGCTGAACCAACTATATTTTGAATACTAATATTAGCAGAGTATACTAAGAGCTAATATTATTGAGATATTCAAAATTATGAACAATTTCGACAGGATAAATTTCTGTTTCTCCTGGTTGGTATGTCAGTAGCTATGTGTCACAATTTCAAGATTGTAAGCAAGAGAGCTTGAGTGAGATGAGGAGAAGCTGCTTTACTCAGAATTTTTAGAATTTGGAATATACTGCCTGGGAGAGTGGTGGAGGCGGATTTCATAGGTTTCAAAAGAGAGCTGGATATATATTTGAAAATATTAAAGTTAGAGGGCTATGGCAATAGGATTTGAGAATGGGACCGGCTGAGTAGTTTAGTTTGGTAGCTGGTACAGACATGAAGGGTTGATTGGTCTCCTGTACTATAAAATTCGATGATTCTTCTATAATTGTACTCTCACCATGTTTTATTTTCTCCAACACTTCTAGGAGGTGAGAGCTACTTGTTTGGCACCAGTAACAAAGGCATACACGAGCCATGTTGGGGGCTGTCACGGATTTGGCAATTAGAACAGCCAGGTCCTCAAGAGAGAACTCAACAGAAAGCGACCAGGGGAGTGTGGGATAGGTTAAGTACTCATGCTCATGGTAATTGGCTCCGTCGATAAAATTAAAAGCTTCAGTAAAGCAATTGATCTAGATTCTATGATTGACCTGATAGATGTACACAGCACTGCTTAAGTTTGCAGGAAAGCATTTAAAAATTGCAACAGTAAATGGACAAGGTTCTTAACAAGCTTCTTTTTAAAAAATTTTTATACCGTATTTGACACTGGTCCGGTTTCCTCAGAGCAAGCTCTCAGGGTGAACGGAACCTCTGGCACTCCTGTGTTTTTTAAACCCCCATACTATCGCCTAACTGCGGTAATGCATATTTTTCCCCAGCACCCGTGTGTGTGTGCAGGTGTGAGACACAGTGAAAGACACAAGGTGCACAAATCGTTATTCAGTTTCCACCACCAAGAAGAAAGGAAACCCGAGTGGCCTGTGACAAGCAGTGCCCTTCACATCAAAGTTAACAAGCTTCTTTGGAAGTTTAAAGTGTTGTTAATTGGTAGCACTGGCATTCCCAATAAATCTGGGAGCATAGATTTCCCACATTTTTCTCCACGTTTTTCATTGACAGCTAGACTAATTGACAGGTCAGTCCATCGATTGAGATGGGCAATAAATTCTGGTCTAGTTGGTGACACCCTCATTCTGTGAATTAATAAAAAGAACTCATGAATTGCTGAGTCCAGAAGGTGAGGAGCACTAGGACAACTGTCAAAGGGAATGCTAGGATTTTGACCTAGTGACAATGAATATTTCCATGTCAGGATGGTATGTGTCTTGGAGGGGTACTTGCAAGTGGTCGATCTTGCAGTACATGCTGTCCTTGTCCTTCTTGACAGTTTTGGAGGTACTGCTGAAAAGTCTTTGCTGTGTCTTGCAGTACATCTTTTACTTCATTCTCTCATGGAATGTGAGCGTTGCTGGCAAAAGCAGCATCTGTAGTCCATCCCTCTGATTGGTGGTCCCTCTGGCCATTTCAGAGGGTGGTTAAGTGTGGTTATGATCCCAGCTGATGTTATTATCAGATCAGTTGGATCCCAGATAGGAACTTGACCTGATACACCAAATTTTGATATCATTTGGTTTCAACGATGTGGACTCTCCCTGAAACATAATCATGCAATGGTGTAGATTTTCACAATAAAGTGAAGAAAATAATTTTGTGAAACCAAAGAATTAAAGATTAATTAGAATAAACTAAACAATTTACTCACAATATAAACTCAAAAAATTGTAAACACACTGTAGAAGTATAATCTTATTAATCCCAAAACTTTCCTTTATCATTTAAAAGAAACAAAGTAAGTTTTGTATCGTGCCCAAAACACACCTCCGGTACAGTATCTAACTTACCACTCTTAGAAGCGTAGATTAATGCAGTTCAGAAAAGGCTCTTGGAGATCCATGAAATCTAAACTGACAAAAGTATGCTAAATTTACAGTAGTTCCATTTTGCAGCACTAGAACCATAGCTTTGAGCATTGTGACATTTCAAGGAATCATCCAAGGGCTCAGTGCATTCTTAACTCATTTTGAACAGAAAGTCAATGAAGTGATGTCACCTGCCCCAACAGCCACGGCTGCAACAGTACCCACTGTTACGTCCACAGATGTCAGAATGGACTTCTTGAGGGCGAAGCCACAGAAAGTGACTGACCCGATGGAGAACCCGATCATGCACTCAGATCCTGTGCAGATCAGCTGTGTATTTGCAGACATCTTTAACCCTCTCCTTACTATGATGTGAGGTTCCCCACCTTTTCCAAAATGACAACCGTCATCCTGCTGCCAAAATACAATCAGGCAACATGCCTTAATGACTACCACCTGGTGGCTCTGGCATACATCATTATGAGGTAAAATCAATGACTACAGATTCCGGAAACCAGATTCTGGATTAGTGGTGCTGGAAGAGCACAGCAGTCCAGGCAGCATCCAAAGTACAGCGAAATCGACGTTTTGGGCAAAAGCCCTTCATTAGGAATAAAGGCAGTGAGAGAGATTCAGGCTCACTGCCTTTATTCCTGATGAAGGGCTTTTGCCCGAAACGTTGATTTCGCTGTACTTTGGATGCTGCCTGAACTGCTGTGCTCTTTCAGCACCACTAATTCAGAATCATACATCATTACGAAGTGCTTTAAGAGATTAGTAATGGCACATATGAACTCCAGCCTCCCAGATTGCCTTCATCTGCTACAATTTACCTACTGTCACAATAGCTGGATGGCAGACACCATCTCCATGGCCCTACATTCAACCTTAGAACATCTGGATAACAAGACAACTACTTCAGGCTCCTATATATTGATTTTAGCTACACCTTCAACACCATAATTCCAACCACACATCTCTAAACTCTGAGACCTGGGATTCAGCTTCCCTCTCTGCAACTAGATCCTGACCTGCAGACCGCAGTCAGTAAGTATAGATGACAACTCCTCCTCCACAATAATCCTTAACATCAGTGGCCCACGAGTGTGTGTACTTAGCCCCTTACTATACTCATTATATACTCACAACTGTGTGATGAAATTCAGCCCTAACTC
Organism: Hemiscyllium ocellatum; assembly: GCF_020745735.1. Taxonomy (NCBI): domain Eukaryota; kingdom Metazoa; phylum Chordata; class Chondrichthyes; order Orectolobiformes; family Hemiscylliidae; genus Hemiscyllium; species Hemiscyllium ocellatum. Next base: position 134,350,585 of record NC_083405.1, read on the forward strand.
CATTTACAGGTTTGCTGATGACACCATTGTAGTAGGTTGGATCTCCAACAACGAAGAGACAGACTACAGAAATAAGGTAGAGAGCTTAGTGGCATGGTATAAAGTCAATAATCTCTCCCTCAATGTCAACAATTCAATGAAGTTGGTCATCAACTTCAGGTAGCAAAGTGGAAGACTCACCCCTGTCTGTATCAATGGTGTTGAGATAGAGGTGGTCAAGACCTTCATGTTCCTTGGAGCAAATTATTATGAATGATGTATTCTGGTCCATCCACATCAACCGTACAGCCAAGGAAGTACACCAACACCTCTAATTCCTCAGAAATCTAAGTAAATTTGGCATGTCCACAATGACTCTTACCAATTTTTATAGATGCACCATAAAAGCATTCTGTCTGGATGCATCACAGCTTGACATGGCAATCGCTTTGCCCAAGACCACAAGTGACTGCATAGAGTTGAGAACACAGTCCAATCGATCTTGAAAACCAGCCTTTCTTCCATTGACTCTGTCCACACATCCCACTGCCTCAGGAAAGCTGCTCACATAATTAAAGACACTCCCACCCTGATTATACTTTCTTCTACCCTCCACCATCGACACAAGTTTGAAAATGCATATCAACAGATTTAAGAACAGCTTCTTCCCCGCTGTTATCAGACTTATGAACAGACCTGTCATATATTAGAGTTGATCGTTCACCTTCTCAGTTGTTATAACACTATTTTCTGCAATCTGTCCTGTTTCCCTGATGTACTTATATGAGGTTTGATTCGACTGGATAGCAAAAACAATACTTTTCACTGTATCTCAGCACATTTGACAATAAAATAATCAAATCAAAGTGCTTTCTAAAGGTTATGAGGTTACTTACTTCAACTTATGCATTCCAGATCCGTATCATCCTCTGGGTGGAAAAAGATTTTTCATATCCTCTATCCCTCCTGCCTTCTACTTTCAAATTATGGCCCCTTGTTACTTAAGAGAAAGTGAGGACTGCAGATGCCAGAGATCAGAGTCGAGAGTGTCGTGCTGGCAAAGCACAGCAGGTCAGGCAGCATCCGAGAAGCAGGAGAATCGACATTTTGGGTACAAGCCCTTCACCAGGAAGCTTGTTAGTTAGGCAAAAGCTAAAGGAAACAACTGCTTTCTGTCCATGCTGCTCATAATAATAGACCCTCTATCAGGTTTCCCCTTCAAACTTCTTTACTCCAAAGAAAACAAATTGATCTTATCCAGTCTTCCTTCAGAGCTAATGCACTCCATTCTCGGCAACATACTGATGAATCTCCTCTGTGTCTGCTCCAGTGCAATCTCATGTTAGATTAGGTTACTTACAGTGTGGAAACAGGCCTTTCGGCCCAACAAGTCCACATCAACCCTCCGAAGAGCAGCCCACCCAGACCCATTCCCCTACATTTACCCCTTCACCTAATGCTACGGGCAATTTAGCATGGCCAATTCACCTAACCTGCACATTTTTGGGCTGTGGGAGGAAACCGGAGCACCTGGAGGAAACCCACGCAGACACGGGGAGAATGTGCAAACTCCACACAGACAGTTGCCTGAGGTGGGAATTGAACCCGGGTCTCTGGCGCTGTGAGGCAGCAGTGCTAACCACTGTTCCACCGTGCTGCCCAGAACTGCACACTGCACTCCAGTTGTGGCCTAACCAAAGTTCTGTACCACTGTTTGTATGAAACTTTCCTGCTCTTATAATCCATGCTTAGACTTGTAAAGACAAGAATCCCATATGTCGTTGAGTCATAAAGTTGTACATCATGATAACAGACTCTTGGTCCCACTTGTTCATGCCAACCAGATAGCCTAAATTTTCCAGAATTTGGTCCATATTCCTGTAAACAATTCCAATTCATGTACCCATTCAGATGCTTTTTATATGTTGTAATTGTACCAGCCTCCACTACTTCCTCTGACAACTCATCCATACCATGCACCACCCTCTGTGTGAAAAGGTTTCCCCTTAGGTCCCTCTTAAATCTTTCTCCTCTCACTTTATACCTATGCTCTATGTTTGTGGACTCCCCTACCCTTGTCTGTTCACTCTCTCCATAGCCCTCATGATTTTATAAACTTCTATACAGTCATCCCTCTGACACTTCAGGAAAATAGCCCCAGCCTATTCAGCCTCTTCCTACAGCTCAAATCCTCCAACACCAGCAACATCCCTGCAAATCCTTTCTGAACCATTTCAAGTTTAACAACATCTTTCCTGTAGCAGGGAGACCAGAATTGAATGCAGTATTCTAGAAATGGCCGAACCAATGTCCCATTCAGCCGCAATATGACTTCCCATCTCCTATACTCAATGTACTGACCAATAAAAGCAAACATACCAAACACTTTCTTCACTACCCTCTCTACCTGTGACTCCATTTTCAAGGAACTATGAACCTGTACCCTAAAGTCTCGATGGCAACACTGCAGGACCTTACTATGGAGTGTTTTCTCTGATTTGCAAGACCTCATATTTATCTAAACTAAACTCAATCTGCCATTCCTTGGCCTATCTGATCAAGGTCCCATTGTACTCTGAGCTAACTTTTCACCTTCCACTACAACATCAATTTTGATGTCATCTACAAACCTACTAACAATACTTCCTTTATTCGCATCTGCATCATTTATGCCAATGACAAAAAAACAGTGGAGCCAGCACTGATCCTTTTGGCATGCTGTTGTCACGGGCCTCCAGCCTGAAAAGTGACTTACATCACCAACATCTGTCTCCTACCTTCAAGCCAATTTTGTATCCAAATGGCTAGCTTTCTCTGGATTATATATGACCTCACCATGCTAACCAGTCTAACATGGAGAACTTTGTTGAACGGCTTGCTGAAGCTGATGTAGACTAAGCCCACCAATTTGTCTTCATCAGTCTTCTTTGCCACTGCTTCAAAAAACTCAATCAAATATTTGGATATTTGGCAAATAAATGTTCCAGGATAAAAATGGTTCAGACGGGACAGGGAGGGAAGTAAAAGGGCAGGGGTGGAGTTGCACTGCTGGTCAGGGATGATATCACGGCTGTGCTAAAGGAGGACACTATGGAGGGCTTGAGTGGTGAGGCGTTATGGGTGGAACTAAGAAATAAGAAGAGTGCAGCTACATTGTTGGGGCTGTATTACAGGCTTCCCAACAGTGAGCGTGAAGTAGAAGAACAAATAGGTAAACACACTATGGAAAGATGTAGAAGCAATAGGGTGGTGGTGATGGGAGATTTTAATTTTCCCAACACTGACTGGGATAGACGTAACGTCAGAGGTCTGGATTGGGTAGCATTTGTAAGAAGTGTCCAGAAGAGTCTTCTAGAGCAGTATATCAATAGTCTGACGAGGGAAGGGGCCACATTGGACCTGGTGTTGGGGAATGAGCCAGGCCAGATAGTAGAAGTTGCGGTGGGGGATTTCTTTGGGAACAGTGACCATAATTCTGTAAGTTTTAGAATACTCGTAGATAAAGATGAGAGTGGTCCTAAGGGAAGATACTAAACTGGGCCAAGGCCAATTATATCAAAATTAGGCAGGAGCTGGGAAATGTGGATTTGACACAGCTATTTGAAGGGGAGGTCCACATTTGAGATGTGGGAGGCTTTCGAAGATAGGTTAAAGATAGTGCAGGATAGGCATGTCCCATTGAAGGCAAAAGATAGGAAAGGCAAGATTCGTGCATCGTGGATGATGAAAGGAGAAATCGTACGACTAGCCAAGAGGAAAAGGGAAGTGTACATAAGGTCCAGGCAGATAAGAACAGAATGGGCCTTGGAGGAATATCGGAAGAGTAGGACCAGTCTTAAATGAGGAATCAAGCGGGCTAAAAGGGGTCATGAAATAGCTTTAGCGAGCAGAATTAAGGAGAATCCCAAAGTCTTTTATTCTTATGTAAGAAACAAGCAGGTAACTAGGGAAAGGATTGGTCCACTAAAGAATAATGAAGGAAAGCTGTGTGTCAAACCTGAGAGGGTGAGATTCTGAACCATTACTTTGCATCAGTGTTCACTGAGGAGAGGAACATGATGAATGTTGAGTCTAGAGATTGAAGTTTCATTACTCTGGATCATGTTGCCATAAGTAGGGAACATGTGTTGGGTAGGCTAGAGGTTATTAAGGTGGACAAATCCCCAGGACCGGAGGGATCTATCCCAGGTTGCTGAGGGAGGTGAGAGAGGAAATAGCTGGGGCCTTGACAGATATCTTTGTGGCATCCTTAAACACAGATGAGGTGCCGGAGGACTAGAGGGTTGCTCATGTTGTCCCCCTGTACAAGAAGGGTAGTAAGGATATTCTGGGTAAAAGTGAGGATTGTAGAGGCTCCCTGCCTCATTCCTGATGAAGGGCTGTTGCCTGAAACGTTGATTTTCCTGCTCCTCGGATGCTGCCTGAACTGTGCTTTTCTAGCACCACACTAATCTAGACTCTATATTCTGGGTAACTACAGACCAGTGAGCCTGACATCAATGGTGGGAAAGCTGCTGGAGAAGGTACTGAGAGATAGAGCATTTTTATATTTAGAAAAGAATGGGCTTATCAGTGATAGGCAACATGATTTAGTGTGGGGAAGATCGTGCCTTACCAACTTAATAGAGTTCTTTGAGGAACTGACCAAGTTGATAGATCAAGGAAAGTCTGTTGATGTCATATATACATGGACTTTAGTAAGACGTTTGAGAAAGTTCCCCATGGTAGACTAATGGAGAAAGTGAAATTACATGGTGTGCAGGGTGCTTCGGCTAGGTGGATAAAGAACTGGTTGAGCAACAGGATACAGAATAGTAGTTGAAGGGAGTTTCTCGAAATGGAGAAAGGTGACCAGTGGTGTTCCACAGGGATCAGTGCTGGGGCCACTGTTGTTTGTAATATACATAAATGATCTGGAAGAGGGCACTGTTGGTATGATCAGCAAGTTTGCAGATGGCACAAAGATTGATGGAGTAGCAGAAAGCATAGGGAACTGACAAAGAATACAGGAGAATATAGATAGACTGGAGAGCTGGGCGGAGAAGTGGCAGATGGAGTTCAATCCAGGCAAATATGAGGTGATACATTTAGGCAAGTCTAATTCTAGAGCGAATTATATAGTGAACGGAAGAGCTTTGGGAAAAGTTGATGAGCAGAGAGATCTAGGAGTGCAGGTCCATTGTACCCTGAAGGTTGCTGCACAGGTGGATAGAGTGGTCAATAAGGCATATGGTATGCTTGCCTTCATTGGATGGGGTATTGAGTATAAGAGCTGGCAGGTCATGTTAAAATTGTACACGACGTTGGTTCGGCTGCATTTAGAATACTGTGTACAGTTCTGGTCGCCACATTACCAAAAGGATGTGGATGCTTTGGAGAGGGTGCAGAGAAGGTTTATGAGGATGTTGCCTGGTATAGAAGGTCCTAGCTATGAAGGGAGGTTGACTAGGTTAGGTTTGTTTTCATTAGCAAAAAGGAGATTGAGGGGAGACCTGATTGAGGTTTACAAAATCATGAAGGGTATAGACAGGGTAGATAGAGATATGCTTTTTCCCAGGGTGAAGGATTCAATAACGAGAGGTTACGCTTTCAAGGTGAGAGGTGAAAAGTTTAAGGGGGATATACGCTGCAAGTACTTTACACAGAGGATGGCGTATGCCTGGAGCTCGTTGCCAGCAGAAGTGGTAGAGGCAAGCACGATAGATTCATTTAAGATGCATCTGGACAGATGCATGAGTAGGTGGGGAGCAGAGGGATACAGATGCTTAGGAAATGGGCGACAGGTTTAGACAGTAGATTTGGATTGGCTCAGGGTTGGAGGGCCGTAGGGCCTGTTTCTGGGCTGTAAATTTTCTTTGTTCTTTGTTCAAATCAGTGAAACATGATCCCCCATGCACAAGGCATGTTGACTATACCTAATAATTCCTTGCTATCTAAGTACATGTTAATCCTGTTCCTCAGAGTTCTGTCCAAAAACGTACCCACCACTGATCTCACGCTCACTGGTCTATAGTTCCCTGGCATTTCCTTATCTCCTTTCTTAAATATTGATACCACATTAGCCACCTTCCAGTCTTCTGGCACCTCACCCATGACTATCGATGATACAATTATCTCAGCAGGGGGCCTAGCAATCACTTCTTTAGCTTCCCACAAAATTCTAGAATACATCTAAGTACAAACAGAGAAGAACTGTTGGCCCTGTAAATCAGAGACAAAAGTAGAAAATTCTGGAAAAACTCTTTGGATCTGGCAACATCTATGGAGAGAAATCAGAGTTAACGTTTTGGGTTAAGTGACCCTACCTCAGAACTCAGTTCTCTTTTTTTCTCTCTAGGATACACCTGTTCAGATCCTGAAGATTTATTCACCTTTATGCATTTTAAGAGGCGAACACCACCTCCTCTGATGTAGACAACTTTCCAAAATATCACTATTTATTTCTCCAAGTTCTCTAGCTTCCACAACCTTTTTTATAGTAAATACTGAAGCAAAATACTTGTTTAATGTCTCACCCATTTCCTGCAGTTCCACACACAGGCGCGCTTATTGATCTTTCAGGAGCCCTGTTCTCTCCCTAATTACTATTTCGTCTTTAACATATTTTTAGAATCTCTTTGGACTCTTTTGAACTCTAACTGCCTAAGCTATCTAATATCACCTGTTTGCCCTCCTCATTTCCTTGTGGAGTATACTCCTGCTATCTTTATATTCCTGTCAGTTTCAGTCAAACCCAGCTGTTAGTATCTCCATATGCCTTCTTTTTTTGACTACAGACTCAATTTCTCTACATTGCCTACGCCTTCCAGCCTCGCCCTTCATACTTACAGGAACATGCTGTGTCTGGACTCTCATCTCATTTTTCAAGGCCTCCCACTTTCCACCACCTCTTTTCCTGTGAATAGCCTTTCCCAAACAACTTTTGTGTTCTTAGTTATCTTAGTAAATTGCCTTGCAACGATCAGAGGTTTCTGGATTAGCACCAAAGTTCCCATTGTACCCCCAAGCTTCTGAGTATTTGCAATTAATCGAATACACCTTATCTTGTTACTCCTTCCAAAGTGCATCATCTCACACTTATTCGAGTTAAGTTCCAACTGCCATTGACCAGCTTTACCTGATCAATCTGTTTGTATCTTTCTGTAACTTAAGATCTATTTCCTCACAGTGAACCATCTGGCCAATCTTTATGTCATCCATAAGCTTATCACCCCTCCTTCACCTCCCTCCTCCCCTGTATTATTATCTATGTATTTCATGAATATTATGAACAATGAGGGACCCACACACTGATGCCTGTGGAGCACCAAGGGATACCAGCCTCTAGTTACAGAAACAGCCTTTTGCAACCAATCTTCGTCTCCTGCCACTTAATTAATTTTGGATCTATCCTTTCAGGTTACCCTGAATCTCATATACTTTTACCTTCTTTATCAGTCTCCCTTGTGGCTGAATTGTTGAAATCCACAGAAACTGCATCAACAGCAGTGACCCAATCTATGCACATGGTCACCTTGTTGAGAATTTCCATGAGATTTGTTACACATGACTTCCACTGAAAAAGCTATGCTGATTATTTCTGACCAAACCTTCCCTCTCTAAATGGAGGTAAATTCTCTCCTTCAGAATTTTCTCCAATACTTTTTTCAACCACTGATGACTGTAATTTCCTGGTTTATCTCCATCACCCTTCTCAAAAAGTGGAATAGCATTAGCTGTCCTCCAGTTCTCCAGAACCTCTCCTTGTCCACATAAAAAAATTAAAAATTGGGTCTTAGCCTGTTACCTCCCTTGTCTCCCACTGCAGCTTGGGATACAACTCATCCAGACTTGCGGATTTGTCCACATTCAAACCTGTCATGACCAATATCTCCTCGCTTCCAAAATCAACCTGCTTAATAATCTCAGTCCATCTTCCCAATTTTATACTTACATCTTGTCCCAAATGAAGACATGTGAAGTACTTGTTTAGCACTATACCAATGCTGTCTGGCTCCAAACGCAGAGTCCCTAGCCCCCACCCAGTCCATAGTTTTCTGGGCGTTCTGGTTTCCTCCCACAGTCCAAAGATTTGCAGGTCAGGTGATTGGCCAAAGTGTCCAGCCATTTGCAGGCTATGGAGGCTAGCAGGGAAATGCAGGGTTACAGGTGTAGTGAGTGAGTCTGGTTGGGATGATATTCAGAGGGTCAGTGTGGATTTGATGGGCTGAATGACCCGCTTCCACATTGCAGGGATTCTATGATTCTATGAATCCATCCAGCCCTGGCAAAATATTCACTTGCAAGAATTCCTATTCCTTTAACACTTTCTTCCTTTCATTGTGATTATTTTGTCCCATATTTCGCACTTCTCCTCTTAGATTGTGTTATCAACATCATCTCTTCCCTTTGTGAATTTGGAGGCAAAATATTCATTTAAAATTTTTCCCATATCCTCTGCATCTTTGCACAAGTTCCCTCCTTCATCTCTGATAGTCCCACATTTTCCACTTACTCTTTATATGCTGGTTTTCCTTCATCCTGCTTGCTAATATTTTATGCCCTCTCATTTCTTATTTCTGTTTTTACTTGATTTCTATTCTTTGCGACATTGACTTTTTGTGATCATCATAAGCTTTCTTCTTCTGTTGGATCTTCCCTTTGTATTTTTCTGGACAACCATGGGACTGTAGATTTGGCAGTACCATTCTTATTTTTAGACGGGACTTGTCTGCTTTGTGCCCTACGGATCTCACTTTTTAGTGCCACCCACTGATTTATCCTTTAGCAGCTCTGTCCAGTCCAAACTCAGGCAAAGCACTTCTCAGTTTTATAAATTTTTTTTAAACCTAATTTAAAATGTTTATTCCTGGTTTAGCTCTGTCCTTTTCCACGGTAATGCTCAATCTAACCACATTGTGGTAACTATCCCTGATATGGTCGCCCACTGTCACTTTTTCCAGTTGCCCATCTTCATTTCCTAAAACTAAATTCAGAATTGTGTCTCCTCTCATTGGGCTTCACATGTATTGTTTAAAAGAAAATTCTTGGAAATAGTACATGAATTTTTTTTACCCTTAATGCCCCTTAAATTGTTTGAAACTAAGTTGATCTTTGGATAATTAAAGTCTCCTACTATTATTGCCCTCTTATTCCCACAGGCACACCTTCCCAGTATTTGGAGGTTATACTTAGAACATATATGTAAACTATCTCCTTCCCAGTATTTGGGAGCCTGTAGCATTCTGCTAGCTGTTTGACTGCCCCTTTTTTATTGCTAAGCTCAGCTCCTAAAGTCTCATTGTTAACCCATTTTGTATATGATCCCTTCTTGCAATGGTAATTGATTCTTCAATACTACTAGCCTTCCTCCTTTTCTGTCATCTACTCTCTCCTGCCTGAAAATTCTACAGGGATATTGAGCTGCCAGTTCTATCCCTCCTTTAGCCAAGTTTCCATGGTAGCAAGAACATCATGCTGCCATTTGTCTATCTATGCCCTTAATTCATCTTCCTTATTTGTAATACTCTTTTTAAAAAATTCATTCATGATATTGCTGGCCAGGCCAGCATTTATTGCCCATCTCTAATCGTTAAGAGTCAACCACATTACTGTGGCTCTGGAGTTACATGCAGGGCAAACCAGGGAAGGATGGCAGTTTCTTTCCTCGAAGGACAATAGCGAACCAGATGGGTTTTTCCTGACAAATTATTGCATTGAAGTATACACAGCTTGACAATGTACTTTACTGGACCCTTTTTAATCCTCATTTTCTTTTTGTATTTCTGAGTTGTTAACTGTATCACTACCTTAATGTTCTTCCTCTTGTTTCCAATCTGAATTTGACCCATCTAAGACAATACTTTGGGTCCTATTCCCTTGCTATACTAGCTTAAAACCTTGTAGGTTTTTTAAAAGAATGTGTGTGACACCATTTAACTCTAGGAGAAAATTGCCGTGTGAAATGAATGACCACAACATGGAATTCAGATCAGTCATAATTTTACTTAGTGGTGAATCAGACTTAATCAGGCTGAATGGCTTACTTCTGTTCCTAATTTGTGTGTTCGTTGATACAGTTTAATGCTGACCGTGAAGCAATGTGAAGTTTGGGAGAAACAGCACGGAGAGGCTATTGTACTTTGAAGACTGGTGCGAGAAGCACCTAGAACTTGCAAATTCACGAAGTGCTAAATCAATAAAGAAAATATTTTGAAGGCTTCATAGGAGCATTGTGCACTGAAACTTTATGAATAGTTGGTTAGACATCCTGGAATTTTTTTTTTTAGATTAGACTTACAGTGTGGAAACAGGCCCTTCGGCCCAACAAGTCCACACCGACCCGCCAAAGCGAAACCCACCCATACCCCTACATTACCCCTTACCTAACACTACGGGCAATTTAGCATGGCCAATTCACCTGACCCGCACATCTTTGGACTGTGGGAGGAAACCGGAGCACCCGGAGGAAACCCACGCAGACACGGGGAGAACATGCAAACTCCACACAGTCAGTCGCCTGAGTCGGGAATTGAACCCAGGTCTTCAGGCGCTGTGAGGCAGCAGTGCTAACCACTGTGCCACCGTGCCGCCCACAATATTGTGTATTAATCTGGGAAACCCGTTTTAGGAATTATATCAAAACTTTGAGAGGGTATAGAGAACGATTAATAGAATAATACTGTTATAGCGCACAGAATTGTTATAGTGCAGTAGGAGACTGACCCATCATGCCTGCTCTGAATGAGCATTATGACTGTGCCATTCTGCTAACTTTTCCTCATAACACTGACTTCTTAAAAATTTAAATAATGAGCTAATGCCCTCCTGAATGCTTCAATTGAACCTACCTCCTCCATATTCTCAATGTATCTCACCTAATCAAGATGTGAACAAGTTTTGTCACATTGCACATTTGCTTGTTTTCCAAATTACCTTTTATCTGTGCCATTTCATTCAATTATTTCCTGAGTGGGAACAGTTTCTCCTATCTATTTTTTCCAGCTCTTTCATGTATCTTTTATTTTTAATTTTCTTTTTGGTAACAATCTGCTTTGCCAGGAGAAACAATTTATCTCTACTACTAATCGACCAAATTTCTGGAATTCCCTGGCTAAACTCTGTGCCCCTGTCTCTCCTCCTTTAAGGCATTCCTTAAAACCTATCTTTTAATCAAACATTTGGTCAATTTTCTAATATTTCCTTTCATGATGTAGCATCAAATTACATTTGACAAAGCTTCTGTGAAGCAGCTAGGATGTTCTTTTACATTAAAGATGCTCTAAAAATATAACTTGTTTTCATTAAATGCAAATAAAGATTTTGGATAAGCTAGACTGAAGGAAAAGAAAGTGCCAGAAGGCTTGCTACCGCAGTATATCTTTTAGATTAATACAGCTACAACTGTGCATTGGTGGTGAAGGAAGTGTCAATCAAACAGACTGTCTTCTCCTGAATGGTGTCAAGTTACTTGGATGTAGTGGTGCTGAACCCATCCAGACAGGTGGGGAATATTCCATTAAACTTCAGACCTGTGCCTTGTAGAATAAGGAAAGACCTTCTGGAATCCAGAGGTGAATTATTGCTGTAAAATCCCTAACCTGCTCTTGTAAAAACATTATTTATAAGTTGATCCAGTTAAGTTTCTCATCAATAATGACCGAAAGATGTTGATAATGGGGGATTCAGTGATGGTAATGACCTTGACAGTCAAGAGGAGATGGTTAGATTTTCTCTTGTTGGAGATGGTCATCGTTTGAATCTTACATATCTTGTTATTTGTCATTTATCAGCCGAAGATGTTGTAAGTGTCTTGCTGTATTACGACATGGACTACTTTGGTACCTGCGAAGTTGTGAATGGTAATAAAGAGCCATAGAGTCCTACAGGATAGAAATAGGCCCTTTTGGCCAACAGCATGGTGATTGAATAGTCATCACTGAACACCCAGAATTCTAATCTTATGTTGTTGAGAAAATCATTGATGAAATAGATGAAGATGGTTGGGCATAATATACTGCCCTGAGAAAATTTCTGTAACAGTGACCTGTGGTGGTGTTGATTGTTCTCCAACAGCCACAATAACAGTTGAGTATGACTCCAACCAGTGTAAAGTCTTCACTCTGCTTCCCATTGATGATTTTTTTGATTCCTTGCTGCCACACTAGTTTAAAGTTGCCTTCATGTCACAGGCAATCAATGTCATTTCTCTTCCTGAGGTCAACTTTTGTCCATATTTGGACTAAAGTTGTAATGAGGTTTGGAAATGAGTGGATCTCGCAGAACCTAAACTGAGAATTATTAAGTGATGCTTGACAGTGCTGTCCATCCATTATTTTGAATGCCTTCTATCACTTTGCTGACCATTGGCAGTAGGTTGCTGGAAGATGATTTTGCTTATTTTTTTCGTGGAAAGAAAGCCTGGGCAAATTGACAGTGTGAAAAAAAAGTATTCCTGACTATTATTTAAAATAGGTAAAAACAATGACTGCAGATGCTGGAAACCAGATTTTGGATTAGTGGTGCTGGAAGAGCACAGCAGTTCAGGCAGCACCAAACAAGTATACCATTATGCTACCAATAACTTTAAAAATTGCTTTTAAAATGGAATTATACATAGAATGTGAAAAACTTATTTTTGTGCACGAGCTTGCGTTTTTCATGTAATTCTCAAATTACCTGTAGCTATTGAAGATATTGATTCCACGCTGCAAGTCTGACTAAATCTTCCCCATCTCAGATCTCTGTCGCTGCTGTAGTTAATCACGTCTGGGTCTGTTTCCCAGTCTTCTTCTGTATTTGCATCTGCCCATTTGTGCTGAACATTGATTCGATAACCGGAAGGAATGGAAGACCAATCTTCCCTTCTTTTGGACATCCGAGTTTTTTAATCGTGGTCACTTTTCTTTCCTCGTTAACATTTTAGACATTCTTTTTAAGAATCTGCGCAGTGTTAACGCATGAGAGAATGGAAATAAGAAAGCTGACATCAGTGCCCATTGTGACAATTCTAACATGGTTAAAAAGGTCCAGATTCCTTCAAAACATCATGCATTTGCAATTCCAATTTGCTTAAATTATCATGTGACTGATGTAACGGTGTTATGAAGTTATCGGAATTTATTAATCTTATTTCTTACGATCTCCTATAATTGGTAAATTTACTCCAATTCACTACATACACTTAGTTGTCTGAAATGTCGTCATTCTGGTGTTGGTGAAAATGCTTCTGATCATGTTTTCTGGTAACATCACAGTGAGCGTCATAAAGCTCTGCTCATGACCACCCTCCGGGAGGACTGGGCAGCCTGGCTGAAGGCGACAGCTCAGCCAACGGTGGGCCGGGAGAAGGAGTAAAATATGGATCCCGAAGACGAAATAAGAAGGGATTTTGACGACCTAGTGAGCCGGGGAAGAAACAGGACCTGTAAGAGACGTCGGGATCAACAAAATGACCCATATTTCGTTGACATAGATTTTGTGGAGGATGGGACTGGTCGCGGGGGCGCAGCAGCGGCACCAATCCCTCAGGATGAAGGTGAGCAACGCAATTAAGAGCAAAGTATCTCTCTCGCTATTTAGTTGAAAGGCTTTTAGCCCACTTGTTCACCCATCGCGGTGGCTTACCAAATTCTCATAGCATGGAAGACCTAACTTTATCTGCAAGAGTAAATGAATAGCTAATATCGGAGGGTATTTGGTTCTGTTTGAGCCGTTTCTTTGTCATCATAGAATCATAGAGAATGTGCAGCACGAAAACGAACCCTTCGGTCCAGCTCCTCCATGCCGACCAGTAATCCTAACATGTTGCAGTCCCATTTTCCAGCACTTCGCCCATATCCCCCTAAATCCTTCCTATTCATGTAATAATCTCACTATCTTTTAAATGTTGTAATTGGACCAGCCTCCACCACTTCCTCTGGCAGCTCATTTCATATGGGTGGAAAAGTTGCCCCTTAAGGTCCCTTTTAAATCTTACCCCTTCACTCTAAACTTATGTCCTTTCTAGTTGTGGACTCGTCTCATAATCTGTTAAAGGATGAATAATAGAGAACTCCAGAAGTTCCACTATTTAAAGTAATAAATCAATTTTATTCTTTAAATCTAAAAGTGAACGTTAAACAAGAGCTATTTACAACTCTAAGCTCCTTTCTCTTAAAGGTCTGTCATCTACCTCCAATTTTATAACACTGTACTGATCAAATAAAAGTACATCAACTTAATTTTCAAAACCAGACAGGCATTATTGACATCTGTCTTCCTCTGGCTGTCAATTTCCATGAATTGTGTTCATCCCTCTGCAGACTCCTTGTGCCATCCTCATTGCTTGCTTTCATGCTTATTTTGATGCAATATACTCACATGATGATAATACATTAAGTTACATTATCCTAGTCATTATTGTTAGTATTTGTGGCCCCAGAATTGACCCCTATCATACTCCACTAGTTACAGGTTGCTATCCTGAAAATATCCCCTTTATTCTCAAATCTGTCTTCTTTTAGCTAGCCAATTCTCTATTAATTCTGATAAACTTTCTCCGACTCCATGTCTTAATAACTGGCCTGATATGTGGTATGTTATCAAATTTCTTTTGACAGTCGAAATGTCTTAAATGTACTAGTTTCTCTTTATCTATTCTGTTTGTAACCTCCTTAAATAATTCGAAACGTTTGTCAGGAGTTACAGTTTCATCTTAATGACGCCAATGATGTCTCTCTTGGATTACATTGTGTTCTACTTGCTAATTTCTAAATGTTCTACTGCTACATCCTCCCAATAATGGATTTCCCAAAGGTTTTAAAAAGGGAAAAGCTTTTGTAGCCTTAGCGGATAAATAAACTTGAAGAGAAATGCTATAACCTACTTTGCTATCACCTACTATCAGCTTCTGGGCATTGTGTGTGGTAGAAACTTGGGAACTTTCGACTGTTGCAAAAGAGCTGGCAGGCAGGAAAGCGCCTGTCTCTCTCCACCCCATCCCTGCGGTCTCTCTCTCCCTCTCTTTCTCTCACTCTCTCACTCACACACTCACAATCAATCAATCGTGATCTCAGTGAGTAAAAGATAATCCTTGATATATAAAAAAAGAAAATTCTCAGTCTACCATTTCCTCTAAATCAAAGGAAGTTCCAGAAATCAGCAATTTCCTCATAAGCTCCGGGAACTGAAATATCAACTCAGTCCAAAGATCTAAATGTAATTGATCTTCCATACAATCTGACAGTCTTTTGTCATTCTGCAACCGATCGCAATTTCCTCTCATTGACAGAAGATTAGAGAAACTGTGAGAAATCAACTCATTTTATCCCTTCAGTTATGTCTCTTTATTCATTAGGGTTTTTTTTCTTACTAATAATTCATCTACACGGCTGTGTTTTGTCCTGACAATGTTTGAATATGTGGATTAGAATTAGGGGGAGTACGTTTTATGTCTCCATTGTGGCTTAGTTAAAACATTATCTATTTAAAGGATACATTTGTTCTTAATAAACAGACAATTTTTGTGTTTGAAGAAATCTGGTGAAAATCTCTTGTGTTTTAGTGAACAGAAATAAAAAAAACAAATTGACCATTCGTGTTAAAATAAAACATTTACTTTTGATACAGTTCTATTGCCATCATAACATGTAACGTATATTTCTTGTTTGAAATTAGAGTATTGGACTTCAAGTTTTATGGAAGACCCGAATGTGATGGCACAACCACCAGCACCACCAGCACCACCAACAGCTCCACCTGTTTGTCCACATGTACCACCACCACCACCGCCACCACCACCACCTGTTTGTCCACATGTACCACCACCACAGCCGCCACCACCTGTTTGTCCACATGTACCACCACCACAGCCGCCACCACCTGTTTGTCCACATGTACCACCACCACCTGTTTGTCCACATGTACCACCATCAGCAACACCTGCTCCACCTGTTTGTCCACATGTACCACCACCACCACCACCACTGCCACCTGCTCCACCTGTTTATCAGCAAGTACCACCAGCACCTGCTCCTCCGATTTGTCAACATGTACCCCCACCTGCACCTGCACCATCTGTTTGTCCACCTGCACCACCTGTTTGTCCGCCTGCACCTGCACCACCTGTTTGTCCACTTGCACCACCTGTTTGTCTACCTGCACCATCTGTTTGTCCACCTGCACCTGCACCACCTGTTTGTCCACCTGCACCATCTGTCTGTCCACCTGCACCTGCACCACCTGTTTGTCCACTTGCACCACCTGTTTGTCTACCTGCACCACCTGTTTGTCCACCTGCACCACCTGTTTGTCTGCCTGCACCACTGCCAACTGTGGATCTGCCAGATGTTTGTCTACCTGCACCACCTCAAGTCTGCGCCCCACCAATTGTCAATGCAATACAGAATGGAGCAGGTGCAGCTGGGCCTCCATGTGTGCCAGTAGTTCGTAGAAAAGGTAATTGTAACATCATTAAAATAGAAATATGCATGAATTGAAATATATATTGATGAGGATATGCATGGTTATTCATAGAAAATAATAGCAGTGAGCCATCCTGCTCTTCAGGCTTGAGCTAACTCTTTTAAAAATAACTAATGCCAGACCTGCTGTGTTTGTCCAGAATTTTCTATATTTATTTCAAACAGAATTTCATTTGGCTCTGGACTGTAAACCTTGCATATTTCTTCAATTTTTGTGTTAGAAGTATTTATCAATTAGTTTTTAAAAACTACTTTGGATCCACTTTTTATCAAGCAGTGCTTTCCAATTGTGACTGCTAATTATTAAAAAGATTTTTCTCTATTATCCCCATCATCTTTTGCCATACGTTGTAATTTTATGTCCTCTTCAAGGGGACAGTTCCCTTTTACTTACTCTGATCTCTACATATTTTTAAGTAGCTCCATGTAATTTCATTTTAACCTTCTGTGCTATGGGGATACAGATTCAACATTTCTGGTCTATACATGTAATTCTCATCTCTACAGCTGTGAAGGTAAGTGACATCTGTATCTTATCCAAAGCCTTTCATTCTAGTCCTTAAGTATTTGTGCATAAAAGTAGACAGGTTAGACAGGATTTTCTTTCAGGGTGGACATGGAAGTCAGGACTGTTTCTTGGAGGAGATGTACTTTGGAGATGGGAATTGGGGGGCTTGTTGATGGTGTTTTCAGCAGTCTCTGGTCCTGATATTGACAGCAGCACTTACCAATTCTGCCTGGAGACAAGATAGGCCGTCACTGTGGTGGGAAAAACTTCCATGTAAAGGCCAGATCTTCAGTTTGGAAAATAATTCAGCATAGGGCTAGGTTTTCAAATTGCCTAAGAGGTAAGAAGGCTGAGAAAATGAAACAGGTCAATAGCAATACTTGTATACCCAGTACCTTCCTATTGTGGTATCACCTTGTCAGTGGTAAGATAGATGGTGACATTTCAGACATTTGAGCGGTCAGCTAAAGATCTCTGTTGGCGTGCTACCAGGAGTGGGGTGAAGCTGCTGGATGGGGTAGGGGGTGAAGTGGGGTGTCGTGGGTGAGGGGAATCTCCATACTTGAGGACTGTCAGGTAATCCCTGGCATGTTCCTGGTGCCTTCCTTAGGTTTCCAGTTGTATTTGCTGCTGCCTGGAGGAAGGCGATACCTGCCTTCTCAACTCACTACCTCCCATATCTAAATCCAGCCTGATTAATCTCCATGCCTTCCCTGTGAGTATACAAGGCTATCACTGCATCCTTATCCTATGTGTGCAACCCTTTACCATGCGAGCAGAATTCACCCTGCAGTTTGAGCAGGAGAAGATTGAATCAGATATGCTGAGGGGTTTTGGAAGGTCAAGTACAGGTGGAAATTACACAGTGAATGGCAGAATCCTTCAGAGTATTGATATACACAGGGATCTAGTTGTGCAGGTCCACAGATGACTGAAGGCGGAGGTGCAATGTAGATAAGTTAGTAAAAAAGGCATGTGGCAAGCTTGCCTTCCTTGGAAGGGACAATGAGTATAAGTTTAGACAAGTTATACTGCAGCTTTATAGAGATTTAATTAGGCCATACTTGGAATATTACATGCAGTTCAGGTCACTACACTACTAGAAGCATATGGATGCTTTGGAGAGGGTACAAGAAAGGTTTATCAGGATGTTGCCTGGTGTGGGGGATTTTAGCTATGAAGAAAAGTTGGATAGACTGGATTTGTTTTCACTGGAATGCAGGAGGTCAAGGGGTGACCTGACAGAAGTTCATAAGGTTGTCAACGGCATGGTCAGAATGGAAGGTATGAGGCTTTTCTCCAAGGTGGAGGGGTCCATAACTCGGGGACACAGGTTCAAGGGGTGGGGGAGGGAGGGGGATGTGTGAGTTTAAAAGAGATGTGTGTGGCTCCTTTTTTACACAAAAGGTGGTGAGTGCCTGGAACGTGCTGCCAGAGGAGGTGGTAGAAGCAGACATAATAGCAACATTCAAGAAGCACATGGATGAATACATTAATAGGAAGGGAATAGAGAGATACGGATCCCAAAAGTGAAGATAGTTTTAGTACGAAAGGGGAAAATGTGTTGGTGCAGGCTTGAAGGTCTGAATGCTCTATTCCTGTGTTGCATTGTTCTTTGTACATAATGGTATTATAACTGAGGAATTATAAAAAGACGGAGGAAGGAGCTGGCCAGAGATGGTTGGAAGGGGAGCCTAGCAGTGAAAATGTTGGAGCAGCAATGGCAAGATTTATTGGGTGTGTTTTGGGACGCATAGCAGAAGGAAAAAGAAACATGCTAAGGGAAAGATGAGGGAACCATGGCTGACAAGGGAAGTCAGGGACAGCACAAAAGCAAAAGACAAGGCTTACAATGTGGTGAAGGTCAGTGGGAATCCAGAGAATTAGGAAGTCTTTAAAAATCAGCAGGGGATAACTGAGAAAGCAATTGGGGTGCGAAGATAAAATATGAAAGTAAGCTATCTAGTTTTATCAAAGATGATTGCAAGATGTTTTTTAGGTAAGAGGTAAGAGAAAGGCAGGAGTGGACAATGGAAAATGAAGCTGCATAAGCAGTGATAGGGAACCAAGAAATGGTGGGGGAACTCAATCAGTATTTTGCATCAGTTTTCACTTTGGAAAATACCAGACCCATAGCAGAACTTCAAGAGAGTCAGCTCATGTGTGGTGGCCATCACTTAGGAGAAAGTGCTGGGAAAGCTGAAAGGTCTGGAGGTGGATAAATCACCTCGATCAGATGGTCTACACCCCAGAGTTCTAAAGGAAATAGGTGAGGAGATTGTGGAAGTATTGGTGGTGATCTTTCAACAATCACCAGAATCAGGAAATGTCCCAGAGGACTTAAAATGGCTAATGTAACACCCCTGTATAAATCAGGAGGAGTATCTCACATGCAGGAGAGAGACTAAAACTGAAATAAGGATCGCTAAGAGGAAGCATGAAGAAAGGATGGAAGATTGCACTAAAACAAGTAATAAAATATTCTTCAAACATATTTATGGTAAAAGATTAGTGAAGGATGGAGTGAGGCTTATAAAGAACAAGCTGTGAAAGCTGCTCACTGCAGCAAAGAATATAACAGAGGTACAGAATTAATATTTTGCTTCTATCCTTACCAAAACAGAAGATGGTGGCAATGGCCGAGTTGAAAATGTGGATGTTGAGCAACTGAATGCTTCAGTGATAGATAAAGAAGAGATGCTAAAAAAGCTGGCAGTGCTTCAGGTTGAGATGTTGCCAGGCCCAGGCAGGATACATCCCAGATTGCTGATAGAGTTAAAGGAGCAAAACATGGTGCCTTTGACAAAAAGATTTCCCGACATCTCTGAACACAGGAGTAGTCCCAGGGGACTGGACGATTGCAAATGTGACACTGTTGTTTAAGAAAGTAATAAAGTATAACCCAGGAAACTACTGACCTGTCAGCTTGACATCAGTAGTGGAAAATCTCATGGAGGTGATAATGTGGTTAATAAATACGTACGTACATAAAAATAAATTAATATGCGGCAGTCAGTACAGCATTGCCAAGGGCAGGTCATGTCTGACAAATGTAATTGTGTCCTTTGTTGAGGTGACACTGTTAGTAGATGAGGGCAGTGCAATGAATCTTGCATATTTGGAATTTCAGGTAAAAAATGAGGTCTGCAGATGCTGGAGATCACAGCTGAAAATGTGTTGCTGGTTAAAGCACAGCAGGTTAGGCAGCATCCAAGGAACAGGAAATTCGACGTTTCTGCCCGAAACATCGAATTTCCTATTCCTTGGATGCTGCCTAACCTGCTGTGCTTTAACCAGCAACACATTTTCAGCTATTTGGAATTTCAGAAAACATTTGATATGGTGCCACAGGCAGGTAAATTAGAAAATTAGAAATGTCTAGGATTGAAGGGTCCTTGGCAACATGGATTAGAAGTTGGTTAAAAGATAGGAGAAAGAGTAGTTATAGAAGGGCATTTCTCCAATTGGAGATGAATTGAAAGTGATGGACCCCAAGGATCAGTGTTAGAACACTTGCTTTTTTCTGATTTATATAAAGGATTGGGAGATGGGTGTTGCAGATGATACTAAGCTAGAGAGAATAGTGAATTGTGAGAATGATGTTGAGTGACTTCATAGGGACACTGACAAGTTGGCCAAATGGCAGACACTTGGCAGATGAAATTCAATAGAGAAATGTGAGGTA
Organism: Hemiscyllium ocellatum; assembly: GCF_020745735.1. Lineage (NCBI taxonomy): Eukaryota > Metazoa > Chordata > Chondrichthyes > Orectolobiformes > Hemiscylliidae > Hemiscyllium > Hemiscyllium ocellatum. The sequence continues at coordinate 134,371,199 of NC_083405.1, forward strand.
ATGTATTTTGACACAAGAAATTTGAAGAGACAATACACGCTCAATGATATGACTTTTAGGTGAGTATAGGAGCAGAGGGATTCTCTGAATGTGGCCAGGCAAGTTGAAACAGTTGTTAATAACTTTTACAGGATCCTTGAATTTAGAAATCGAGGTATAGAGTATAAAAGCAAGAAAGTGATGCTACACCTTTACAAATCATTGATTAGACATTTGGAGTATTCTGTTTAGTTCTGGGCAACTTATTTAAGGAATGATGCAAAAGTCCTGGAGAATGTGCAAAGGAAACATACTAGATTGATACCAGGAGTGAAAAATTTTAGATACAAGGAAAGAGTAGAGAGATTGGGCTTGTTCTACTTGGAGTAGGGATGACCTTATTGAGGTGTTCAAAGTTATGTACAATGTTGACAAGGTGAAGAAAGTTATTCTATTTCCATGGTTAGTGTGTCAGTAACTAGAGGTCACACCTTCAATATTGTCAGCAAAAGAGCTAGGATAATGAGAGTATAGGAGGCACGGTCAGTAAGATGGCACCAAAATTAGTGGTATTGTGGATGCTGAGAAAGGTTATCTCAGAGTACAACATCTTGATCGGCTGGGCCAATGGGCCAAGAAGTGACAAATGGAGTTTTATTTAGATAAATGCGAGGTGTTGCATTTTGGTAAGGCACATCTGAGCACGGTTAATGGTAGAGCTGTATGGACTGTTGTCAAGCAGAGTGACCTAGGAGTACAAATTTATAGTTCCTTTAGAGTGGTGTCACAGTTGGACAGGATGGTGAAGGAGGTGTTTGGCATGCTTGTTTTCACTGGTCAGAGTATTGAGTGTAGAAATAGGACATCATGTTATGGCTGTATGAGACATTGGTGAAGGTGCTGTTAAAATTCGAGAGGCAAAGAACTATCACATAAGTCACTACTTAAAGTGAAAATTAACAACTTTATTTGAAGTCTAACAGAGAATAATTAACTAACAACTATTTACAACTCCTTTCTCTAAACCTATTTTTTGCTTTCCCCTCCACAACACTGGTCCAATAAAACCTTGAATTAAGATTTACAGAGGAACCTTGCTTATCCAAATATCATTATCCGAATATCAGATTATCCAAAGGGGATCTCATGGTCCCGATAGAAACACTACGTCAAAGAGCTGTTTCAACCCTGATCGCGTCTTTTGTTTACAATGGTTAAAAACGAACTCGACTCAGTGAAATGTTGCCAAGAACAGACCTGGACAGTCTAGGCACCGTTTCTAACCCACTCTCTCTCCCCCCACACTTTCCCTGGAGTTCTCCACAGAGGTGAACCCTAAACCCCTCTTCCCCAGATAATCTCCCCAACATTGTCCTGTACAAGGCAGAGGTGGAACCTGTCAAAAAGTTGCAGTAAAAGGTTGTGTGCATGTCTGCTATTGGAGACTTACTCCACAAAGGCAGCAGCAGTCTTACTATTGGTGTACAGTCCAGCTACCCGACGAGGGAAGGGGTTGGTTGGTGTAGTGGTGGTGGTGGGGGGGGGCGTACCGGAGTCGGATGGGGGGGACGGGATTGAGGAGGCGGGGTTGGGGTTAGGCGGGGGTCGGATGGGGGGTTGGTATTGCACGGGTTTGGAGGTGGGCAGACGGGGGTGGGGTCTCGCGCACAGTTTGCTTTTGCCTAGTCTCCTGAATGGGAAGCAGACTTCACAGAAAACTCTGAGCCCCAGAGAAAATCAATTTGCCGCCTAATCAATTTTCTGAATAAAATAGTGCCCACCCATTTTGTTCTGATAATCGAAGATCCTCTATACAAAAAATTCAAATTTTAAAAATGTGCCAGCTGTCGAATTTACTCTTTGTATCTTCCTCTGTAGTATCTTCTTCTCTCCAGGTCGGTGTCACTGCTTTCTCCTATGCAAACTCCCTCTCCAGATAGGTACCTCTTAGAGAGCTCTTACTAGCAGCCTACGTCTGTTTGTCTTTTGGAAGTTTTCTTTGCTGCTGTGGCTAACTGTCCAAAGTGTCTGATATTTATTCCCTAAAGCATCGGATCGATTCATTAGTTTTAATATTAGTTTGGTATCTTGGGGTATAATTTAAACTGCTTAGCCGAATTTGAAATTTGTTTTTGTCTCATAGCAACCCAGCTAATCTGGCTGTTCGACCAAATGTTACATTTTTACCTTGTTCAGAACATTTCGTTCTGTGTCAGGTAGTTCTGCTAGCTACCCAGCTCTCTTATAACACCTTTATAACACCTGCTATAGGAAGGATCTTGTTAAAAGGGTGCAGAAAAAATTTACAAGGATGTTACCAGGACTGGAGGATTGAGAGTACAATAGAGCACCCTTATACATAACTCAAAAAAAAACAAAAAAGGAGGGACAGTTACTGGGAATGCACTAATCATCATCAGAAGAAGAGCAGATATGTAGGCAAATTTTAGAATAGTGTAAAAACAATAGAACAGTGATTGTGGGGGATTTCAACTTCCTCAACATTAACTGGGATAGTCATAATCTGAAAGATTTAAAGGGAGTGGAATTCTTAAAAATGCATCAAGGACAGATTTCTCAGCTGGTATACAGAAGATCCTTAAAAGATGGGGGCAATCCAGGACTTAATTACAGATAGTGAAGTAAGTGATTGAAGTATCAGTGGGGGAGCAGATAGTGATGATTATTCTGTTAGATTCAAGATTTTTATAGAAAAGGATTGAAATAGATCTGAAATCACGGTTGTAAACTGGGGCAAGGCCAATTTAAATAGAGGACCTTGACAACATGGACTGGCTGTTGGGGTGAAGATTTGTATTGGCGCAGTGACCACTACCAGAAGGAGGACCTCAGCAAGACACCCTCCAAGGACAAGCAGTCATCTGCACTGAAGAGCAGGTCATCGTGGGCTTGATGTCAAGGAATGCTTAAGACCTAGACACTACATCATTGTAGTGTTTCCCTCCTCCTAATCAAAAAAAAGGATGGTATAGAGAGATGTGCAATTGCAAAATTTATTGGTTGCAGAGTAAGAATTAAGGCATTGCCTTGAGAGTCTTTGGACAGCAGTGGCTCAGCAAAAGATACAGGTAAGCTCAGGTAAAGTCCTTTTAATTTCCCTCTTTAGTCTTACAGCAGCTGAGGCAGTCATAGGAGTAGATTTCCTATCGTATGGAAACAGATTATTTGGTCCAACAAGTCCGCACCAACCCTTTGAAGAGTAACCCACCCAGATCCATTCCCCTACCCAATATTTACCCCTGATTAATGCACCGAGCACTATGGGCAGTTTAGCACGACCAATTCACATCTGCACATCTTTGCATTGTGTTTTAAAACCAATGCAAACACAGGGAGAATGTGCAAACTCCACACAGATAAATCGCCTTAGGTGGGAATCAAATCCAGGTCTCTGGCACTGTGAGGTAGCCGTGCTAACCACTGAGCTACCATGCCACCTGTTAATAGAATGTGGGAGATCAGGGCACATTTTCCTGTTGACTACACCTGTGGGATGTGCATCAGCTGCAGCTCCTGGGAGACCATGTTAGGGAGCTGGAGCTGGATGCACTCAGGATCATCCGAGAAGCTGAGCACTTCATAGATAAGATTTTTAATGAGGTGGTAACACCTAAGATGCAGGCCATCAGGAACGGCAAAGAGGGCAGGCAGAGAGTGCACAAATCCCCTGTGGCCATTCCCCTCAAAAATAAGTATACCGTTTTGGATATTGTTGGGGGGAATGACCGTTCAGTGGAAAGCAGTAGTAACCAGGTTGGTGACTGCAACTGGCTCTGGGACACAGCAGGAAAGGGAAAGGTAAACAGGACCTTAGTGATGGGAGAAGCAATAATTATGGGGACTCAATAGAAGACAGAGGGTGGTGGTAGATGGAAAGTTTTCAGCTTGGCTCTTGGTGGCCACTGGTGTTCCGCACTCCTGTGCAGCCATAACCTTGTATACCTCACTCTGTCTAAACACCCTATTATTATATGTTCTTGTATGTCACGATCTGCCTTGTACTGTATGCAGAACAAAACTTTTCACTGTACTTAGGTACATGTGACACCAATAAATAAAATCAAATCAGATCAAAACAATTGAGGATGTACAACAAATGCCAGCCTGCCTAGAGATGCCAACATCCCTAATAAAAATAACAGAGAAAAATAGGTAGGAGCCAATCATTGCCATTCCAGGAAACTAATAGTAATCCATGAAACCACAGATAAGTGAGTACTAGCCGTTGAACATATAGTTTCAGAAAGAGTAGCCTGTAAATATTTGGGCAGAGCAGGAACTTTTGTGTGTAGATTTGTTTACCTTACCAACAGTAAGATATACTTGCCATAGAGGAAGTGCAAAGAAGGTTCACCAAGCTAATTCTGGAATGGAGGGATTGTCCTATGATGAAAATATTAATGGACCTATATTCTGAAGAGTTCCAAAAAAATGGCTGGTGATCTCAGAGATGCATAGAATTTTTACCAGGATCAACAGAATAGATGCTTCCCTGGGTTCCAGTTGTAAGGATTCCATCTCAGAATAAGGACAGACTTTTTAAAATAAATGAGTTCAAGAATTTCTTCATGCAAACGTACAAGTTAGTAGAGGAGTTGGCCATTCAGCCTGTTCTTCCAGTTAATAAGGTAATTGTTGATCTGAGCTGTAACCACAAACCTGCGTTGCACCTGCCCCAATATTCTTTCACCACCTCAACAAGAATCTGTCCACATCTGCCTTAAAAATACAGGCCAACTGCCTTATCCCCAGAATCATTTTCAGTGGGTTCCTGATGAAGGGCTTATGCCCAGAACGTTGATTCTCCTAGTTCTAGGATGCTGCCTGATCTGTTGTGCTTTTCCAGCAACAGACTCTCAACTCTGATCACCAGCATCTGCGGTCCTCAGTTCCTCCTGGTTGGTTTCAGTTACCTGCAGTTTACTGTGGTCCGAACATATTAAAGGGAATGTTCAAGCTACAACGACCGGGGCTGCTGGGATGGTATATTTCCCATTTAAATGAAAGGGTTTGTTCCCATCTGCGGTTTCGAGTTTCCACGGTAGGTCTTGGAACGTATTGCCCACTGATACGGGGAGGGATTACTGTTCCCAAGGACTCTGCTTACACCACCCTTTAGATCATAAGACATTGGAGTTTGCTCTGCCATTAAATGAGATCATGGCTGACCTAAATATCCTCAAATACTTTTTCCCCATAACCCTCACTTCCTTTACTGTTTATAAATCTATCTGTCTTGAGTCAAAATCCTGGAATTCCCTCATTGACAACATGGTTGGGTCTACCTCCAACACACATACTGCAGTTCACCACCACATTCTTAACAGCAGCTAGGGAAGGAAAATAAATGCTGACCCATCTCACAATATCCAGGTCACACAAATTAATTTTAAAAAAAACTTAGTAACAGTCTTTTCAGCCCTCTGTGGTCAAAATTTCCACAGATACACTAAGGTGCACAAATCTGGTGGATTGGCCATGCTAAATTGCCCTGTCCAGATATGTGCAGGCTAAGTGGACTAATCATGGAAAATGTGAGGTTACAGTGATAGGGTGGGGTATGGGTCTATATGAGATGCTGTTCAGATTTGTGCTGATTAGATGGGCCATATGGCATCTGGTTGTACTATAGGACATAGCTACTGGACTGTCTGCAGTAGATGTTGAGGGAACCAACAAGAAATAAAAACACACTTGACCTCATTCTCACAAGTCTGTCTGCCACAGACACATCACTGCAGAACACCATTGTTAAGAATGACCACTACACAGGCCTTGTAGAAATGAAATGCTGTCTTCACGCTGAGGATCTTGCCCATCATGTATGGCACTATCACTGTGCTAAATGGGATAGAGTTTGAACAGATCTAGCAACTCGAGATTGGGCTTCCAGAAGGCATGGTGCACCATCGACAGCAGCATAATTTTATATCTGCGCAACTTCATAGCCCTGATTATTCCACTATTATCAAGCCAGAGGTTCAATGAAGAGTGCAGGAGACTTGCCAGGAGCAACAAAAGTGAGGTGACAACATAAAGCAACCAGAGACAAAGTAACTGCAGATGCTGGAATCCAGGAGGCAGGGAGAACACAGCAAGCCAGACAGCATCAGGAAGTGGAGAAGTCAATATTTCGGGTGCAACCCTTCTTCAGGACAGGGGGTGTGTGTAAGGGCAGCTGCAGATAAAAGGTAGTGTTAGGTGAAGGCAGGTAGAGGGTACAACTTGATTGGTCAATTGAAGGGATGAATCTGGGAGGAATGGAAGGGATGGGGAGTGGCTGGGAAGGGAGTCGGAGGATGGTAAGGGAGGTTATTTGAAATTGGGCGGCATGGTGGCACAATGGTTAGCACTGTTGCTCACAGTGCCAGACACCCGGGTTCAATTCCCGCCTCAGGCGACTATCTATGTGGAGATTGCACATTCTCCCCATGTCTGCGTGGGTTTCCTCCGGGCGCTCCGGTTTCCTCCCACAGTCCAAAAAAATGTGCGGGTTAGGTGAATTGGCCGTGCTAAATTGTCCATAGTATTATGTGAAGGGGTAAATGTAAAGTAATGGGTCTGCGTGTGTTGCGCTTCGTCGGGTCGGTGTGGACGTGTTGGGCCGAAGGGTCTGTTTCCACACTGTAAGTAATCTAATCTAATCTAATCAAAGTTGAGTCCTCTGGGTTGTATGCTGCCTAATTGGAAGATGAGGTGTTATTTCTTTAATTTGTGGTTTGATTCTTTGTGGCAATGGAGAAGGCTAAGTGCGGTCATGTCGGAAAAGAAGTGGGAAGGGGAATTAAAATGGGTGGTGACTAGGAGGTGACTGGGAGGTCCGGTTAGACCCTGCACACCCGGCTGAGATGCACGACAAAATGTTCCCTTAGCTTAGATTTGGTCTCCCCAATGTAGAGAAGACCACATCGGGAGCACCGAATGCAGTAAACCTGGCTGGAAGAGAGGCAGGTAAACCTGTCTCACCTGGAAGGACTGTGTGGGGCCCTAGATGAAAGTGAGGTAGATGGTGTGCTGGCAGGTTTTGCATCTTTTCCAGTTACAGGGAAAGGTACCTCGGGGTTTGGGGTGGAGGGTGGGGGTGTGCGGTGTTCGGTATGGAGAGTGGCACAAAGCAAAGATGGCAAAGATAAGGGTCCTTGCAGAAGGCGGAGAGGGCCAGGGAGGGGAAGATGTGCTTGGTGATGGGGTCTAGTTGGAGTTGGCAGAAGTGTTTAAAGGTGATATGTTGGATGCGGAGGCTGGTGGGATGGTAGGCGAAGACAAGGGGGACTCTGTCTTTATTGTATTTGGGGGTGTTTAGAGCAGTGGAATGGGAAATGGAGGTAGTGCAGTGGAGAGCAGTCTGGGTGACAGTAGGAGGAAAAGCGTGTTGTTTGAAATAGGTGGACATCTGGGATGCTTGGGAATGGAATGTTTCCTCATCAGAGCAGATGTGGCAGAGGCAGAGGAATTGGGAGAATGGGATGGAGCTCTTGCTGGATGCTGGGTGGGTGGAGGAGTAGTCCAGGCAGTTGTGAGAGTCTGTGGGTTTGTAGTATATGTCCGCCTGGAGACTATCGCTGGATATGGAAACAGAGAGGTCAAGAAAGGGGAGGGGGGGGGGGCCTGAGGTGGACCAAATGAATTTGAGGGCAGGATAGAAGTTGCACAAATGCAGTCATCGATGTAAGGACAGAAGAGTTGGGCCACCCCCTGGATTTGTAGGAAATGGGAGGAGTTAAAAGTTATTAAGGGTGAGGACTAGTTCGGCAAGGCGGAGGAGAGTATTAGTGAAGGGGGACTGGATGGGTCTGTTGGAGAGGAATCCAATCCTAGGTTCGTGTCACTCTCCCCACCAAAGTCTCCAAACCCCCAGGTACCTTCCGTCTGCAACCGAGAAAGATGTAAAACCTGACGGTACACCACCCCCCTCACCTCCATCCAGAGCCTCAAACAGTCCTTCCAGGTGAGACAGAGGTTCACCTGCCTCACCTCCAACCTCGTTTACTGTATGCGGTGCTCTTGATGTAGTCTTCTCGATATCAGAGAGTCCAAATGTAAACTAAGAGAATGTTTCGCCAAGCATCTCAGCTGGGCTTGCAGAGGCTGGCCAGATGTTCTAGTCACCACCCATTTTAATTGCCCTTTACACTATCTTTCTGACATGACCATCCTTAGCCATTGCCATTGCCACAATGAATCAAACTGCAAATTGGAGGAATAACTTCTCACCTTCCACTTGGGCATCTGACAGCCCGGAGGACTCAACATTGAGTTCTTCAATTTCAAACAACCTCCTTTACCATCCCCCAACTCCCTTCCCAGCTGCTACCCCTTCCTTCCATTCCTCCCAGCCACCTACCAGATTCATCCCTCCCATCGACTAACCAGCTTGTACCCGCTACCTGTCTCCACTTATTCCCACCTCACGAATCTGCCCACCTCACCTCTTCTATCTGCAGCTCCCCTTACACCACACCCAGTCCAGAAGAAGGGTTACACCCAAACAATGACTTCTCCACCTCCTGATGCTGCCTGGCTTGCTGTGTTCCCCCAGCCTTCTGCTTGTCTAGCATGAAGCTACCACACAAGACTAGTTACATGGCAAACAGCATAAGCAGCAAGTGAAAGACAGAGCTAAGTGTTTCCGCAGCCAATGGATCAGATCTGAGTTCTACAGTCCTGCCACTCACAGTTGTGAATAATAATGGACAATAAACAACCCATTGGAGAAGGAGGCTCACAAATATCATCCTCAGTGATGGAAGAGCCCACCACATCAGAGCAAATGATAAGGCTGAAGCACTCACAGCAGTCTTCAGCCAGAAATGCCGATTGGATGATCCATCCTGGCCTCTTCGAGTGTTTGCCAGTGATACCAATCCAGTCAATTTTATTCACTGCACATGTTGTCAGGAAATGATTGGAAGCACTGCACACTGTAAAGGCTATTGGAATTCAGATTTCTCCAGCTTCCTCATTTCCCCTCCCCCCACCTTGTCTCAGTCGGTTCCCTCAACTCAGCACCGCCCTCCTAACCTGCAATCCTCTTCCTGACCTCTCCGCCCCCAGCCCACTCCGGCCTATCATCCTCACCTTGACCTCCTTCCACCTATCCCACCTCCATCGCCCCTCCCCCTAGTCCCTCCTCCCTACCTTTTATCTTAGCCTGCTTGGCTCTCTCTCTCTTATTCCTCATGAAGGGCTTATGCTCGAAACGTCGAATTCTCTATTCCTGAGATGCTGCCTGGCCTGCTGTGCTTTGACCAGCAACACATTTGCAGCTGTGATCTCCAGCATCTGCAGACCTCATTTTTTACCCTGAGAACATTCTGCCAATGATACTGAAACCGTGTGCTCCAAAACCTGCCTCTCCCCTAGCCAAGGTAGGCATGCAGGAGGCTGGGAGAACACAAGTCAGGCAGTATCATGAGGTGGCGAAGTTGATGTTTCGGGAGTAACCCTTCTTTAGGACCCTGAAATATTGAATTCTGCACCTCATGATGCTAGCTGGCTTGCTGTGTTTTCCCAACCTCCTGCTTGTCTACCTTGGGTTCCAGCATCTGCAGTTTGTCTTTCGCCAAGCTGATCCAGGAGAGTTACAGCACTTGTATCTACCTGACAATATGGAAAATTGTCCAGGTATGTCTGTACACAAAAGGCAGGGTAAATCCAATCTGGCTAATTATATCAGTAAAGTAATTTAAGATGTTATCAACAGTGCTACCAAGCAGTGCCTGCTCAGCAATAACCTGACTACCCTTGCCCAATTTGGGTTCTTCCAGGGCCGCTCAGCTCCTAACTACGTAACAGCTTTGTCCAAAAGTGGTCAAAAGATCTGAATGCCAGAAGTAAGGGAGAGTGATAGTCTTCGACATTAAGGCCACATTTGGCCAAGTGTGGCATCAAGGAGCCTTAGCAAAACTGGAGTCATTGGGATCTAGGGAAAACTTTCTGCTGATTGGACTCATACTTGGCAGAATGGAAGTTGATTGTGGTTGTTGGAAATTGATTATCTGAGCTGCAGGGCATTTTTGCAGGAGTTCCTCAGGTTAATGCTCTAAGCCCAGCCATCTTCAGCTGCTTCTTCAGTGACCTTCCCTCTATCATAATGTCAGAAGTGGGGATGTTCACTGATGATTCCACAATGTCCAGCTCCAGATAAAAGTCTTCTGATCCTGAAGCAGTCTATGTCCAAATGAGTAACAGTTATGTCATACAATTGTGCCAGGCAATTACTATCTCCAATAACAGACAATTCACCCACCACACCTTGACATTCAATGGCATTACCACCATTGAAATCCCCACTATCACATCCTGGGGATTATTATTGACCAGAAACTCAACTGGACTTGACATGTTATCACAATGGCTACAAGATCAGGACAGAGGCTAGGAATACTGTAGCAACAAACTTGCCTTCTGACTCCTCAAACCCTGTTCACTGTCTATAAGGAACAAGTCATGAGTGTGATAGAGCATGCCCCACTTGCCTAACTGTGTGCAGCCTCAATAACAGTCAAAAAACTTGACACCATCCAGGACAACACTGCCATCTTGATTGACACCACATCAGAATCATCCACTTCCTCCCCCACTGAAACTCAATAGCAATGTGTACAATCTACAAGATGGACTGCAGAAATTCACCAAAGATCCTGTGCCAGCTCCTTCCAACTGCATAACCAGTTCTATCTAGAAGGACAAAGGCAAGTTGTCCTTCTGTAACTACCTCTCTGAGTCACTCACAGTCTTGATATGGAAATATATCACCTTTGTTTTAGTATCCCTGGGTCAAAATTCTGGAATTTCCTCCCTGATAGCATTGTGGATCTACCTATAGCATACGGATTGCAACTGTTGAAGAAGAGGGCGGCACGGTGGCACAGTGGTTAGCACTGCTGCCTCACAGCGCCTGTAGACCCGGGTTCAATTCCCGACTCAGGCGACTGACTGTGTGGAGTTTGCACGTTCTCCCCGTGTCTGCGTGGGTTTCCTCCGGGTGCTCCGGTTTCCTCCCACAGTCCAAAGATGTGTGGGTCAGGTGAATTGGCCAAGCTAAATTGCCCGTAGTGTCAGGTAAGGGGTAAATGTAGGGGTAAGGGTGCGCTTCGGCGGGTCGGTGTGGACTTGTTGGGCCGAAGGGCCTGTTTCCACACTAAGTCTAATCTAATCTAAAAAAGACCGCTCACTGCCACCTTCTCAACAGCAACTAGGGATTAGCAATAAATGGTGACCCAGCCAATGATGCCTATGTCCCATGAGTGAATGAAAAAACAATACAATTAACTTAAGCATTTAGTTTTAGTTATGTATTTTTATATTGTTTTTGGCAAGATGGTCTAAATTCTGCAATGGCCATCAAATTTTCAACTTTGAGTTGAATTTAAAGTATATTCATTGCTAGGTTTATTGGGATATGCAGTGTGTGTTTCTTCATCTCAGAGTTGTGCTTCTACCCTTATGCATGTTATAGACCATAACATTTTAATTAGAAACAAATAGAACTTTGATTTAAATAATATCAGATTAGTTTTGGTTTACTGGCCAAATCGATAGAAGACAGAATTTGTTATTATGACTAGATTGATCTGATTGTTACAGTTCATGTGCTAATAGGGGAAGGCAATGGAACTGGGGTAGTATGACTTGTCTAGTAATCCAGATGCACAAACCAATATTCGATGAATAAAATCTGGTTCTGAGAACTGTAATGGTTAATATGAAATTATCATTGATTATTGTAAAAACCCATCTGTTTCATTATTGTCCTTTTCAGATGGATGTATGTCCAGTCCAACTTTTATGTGATGCCCAATACATGGTAATGCGGTTGATTCTTAAGTTTTGGCTGAAATAGCCTAGCAAGCTACTCATTTTAAGGGAAATTGAGAGTGAGCAACAAATATTTGTCTTCAGAGACATCCACGTCAACATTGTTTGGTGAGAATTAAATTCACCAATGTTTTATTCTTTTCAGAACGTGCACCTGCAGCCTTGAAAAATGTTCGAGTTGCATCTGCAATACAGTCAATCACAGGTAACTACAACTAAACAGTTATACCATCTCATTACAATACTTTGTACCAAGTACTACATTTCCACTGAAATTGCCTAGTAAGCAACTCATTTCAAGGGGGACATTGAAGGTGAGCAACAAACGCTTGTTTTCATAGACCTCCACGTCGACATTGTTTGGCGAGTGTTGAGTTCTCACTTCTGTTTGCTCTGTATTCTTTTCAGAACGTGCACCTGCAGCCTTAAGTAATCGAACTGCATCTGCAGTACCATCAGGCATAGGTAACTACAACTAAACAGTTATACCATCTCATTACAACATTTTGTACCAAGTATCGATAACAACATTGTGAGTTATTTCCTCAGAACTGCTCTGCCTTCATAACTTAGTTGAAATTTCAGTCAAATTCCTTTAACTCAAGAATATTAGCTACTTTGAAGGGTTGGAATGATGAATCATTTACTTATTGGTGCCAGAATCATAGTTACAATCGAATGGTAGATGATGTCCATGTAGTTTTATGTTGAAAATTGCATTTGACCCTTAAATGTTTAAACATTGTTAAAAGAGATTTGGAGTTCTTAAAACTTGCTGTGGTAGCGCATTGAAAATAAATCCTTGCTATTTCTGAAGTTGTCACAAAAATTAAGGGTTTTAACAAAGTTTGCCTTTAGGTCCAGACCGATAGAGAATGTGGATCAAGTTTCTAAGAACTACTATTTATTAGAAATAAATAGACTTTAGGTACAGATAAAAAGTTATGAAGTGTTGATGTAACTCTACTAGTTAAAACTCTAAAAACCTTATTCATTTTAGCTGGCCATGACTATCATGTTTGTTGATATCTTTTGCTTCGGGTCTTCTTTAACTTCCATGCATGAGGAGCAACTAGTTTACATATTATAAGATTTCTGACCTGTTGGTTAAAAGTCACAGTTTACAGTGATTAATAAGGGCAAATAAAGTTTTTTATTTAAACTACAGAGACAAAAATAGCATTTTCTGTTCCAGAGTCTGAAGGCTTTTGCCAATCTCTCACCTACATGCTGTTTAGATTACTTACAGTGTGGAAACAGGCCCTTCAGCCCAACAAGCCCACACCGACCCACAGCCCACCCATACCCAACCCTACGGGCAATTTAGCATGGCCAATTCACCTGACCTGCACATCTTTGGATTGTGGGAGGAAACCGGAGCACCTGGAGGAAACCCACGCTGACACGGGGAGAACATGCAAACTCCATGCAGTCAATCGCCTGAGTCAGAAATTGAACCCAGGTCTCTGGCGCTGTGAGGCAGCAGTGCTCACCACTGTGCCACTGTGCCGCCCAGCTACCCTGGGACCAATCACACAGTTATTGGCAGGCAGAAGGCTTTTGTCGTCGACGACTGGTCCTCATCCCAGAAAGCAATTAGCTCCTTGTTGCTGCCCAAATCCCATTCTGCATACACTTGTGGCTCCAGCTCAAGTAACTTCCCCCATTGGATGAACAGTACAAACAGTAGGTGCTAGTAACTTGAAATTAATAAATGCAGCAATCCTTTCCACAATCATTGGAGTATTGTGTACAGTTCTGGTCACCGCATTATAAGAAGGATGTGGAAACTTTGGAAAGGGTGCAGAGGAGATTTACTAGGATGTTGCCTTGTATGGTGGGAAGGTCTTACAAGGGAAGGTTGAGGGGCTTGAGGCTGTTTTCTTTAGAGAGAAGAAGGTTGAGAGGTGACTTAATAGAGACATATAAGATAATCAGAGGGTTAGATAGGGTGGACAGGGAGAGCCTTTTTCCAAGTATGGTGACGGCGAGCACGAGGGGGCATAGCTTTAAATTGAGGGGTGATAGATATAGGACAGATGTCAGAGGTAGTTTCTTTATTCAGAGAGTAGTAAGGATATGGAATGCTTTGCCTGCAACAGCAGTAGATTCGCCAACTTTAAGTACATATCCTATGTTAATCCATGGTTCTTGAATCAGCCTTTCTTTCCCATTTCTGTCCTCAATGTAAAATGCAGAACAATAAAAAAGTTGCAGTCTTCGCAAAGTTGAAACTTTTCATTAGGACTGAAAGCAAGAAGACCAACTTTAGAAAGGAAATTATAACATCCAGCATGAGAGGAAAATGCTGACTGGTTGACTTATGGTTGACTTGGAAATGTTAACTGTCAATCTTCATTGACTGATTAAATTCAAAGTAGGCAAGTACCTACTGATTAATCGGCGTGTTGCTGTAGTGGTGCAGCAGAATTTTTTCTGTCTCAGTTACCCTACCTTCTTCAAAGATGGTACAATGTGTGGACATTATACTTTTCATAACCCTTCTCTCTTGTTAAGAGGAAGAAGAGCGGCACGGTGGCACAGTGGTTAGCACTGCTGCCTCACAGCGCCTGAAGACCCGGGTTCAATTCCCGACTCAGGCGACTGACTGTGTGGAGTTTGCACGTTAGATTAGATTAGATTAGATTTACAGTGTGGAAACAGGCCCTTCGGCCCAACAAGTCCACACCGACCCGCCGAAGCGAAACCCACCCATACCCCTACATTTACCCCTTACCTAACACTACGGGCAATTTAGCATGGCCAATTCACCTGACCCGCACATCTTTGGACTGTGGGAGGAAACCGGAGCACCCGGAGGAAACCCACGCTGACACAGGGAGAACGTGCAAACTCCACACAGTCAGTCGCCTGAGTCGGGAATTGAACCCGGGTCTTCAGGCGCTGTGAGGCAGCAGTGCTGACCACTGTGCCACCGTGCCGCCCACCGTGCCGTTCTCCCCGTGTCTGCGTGGGTTTCCTCCGGGTGCTCCGGTTTCCTCCCACAGTCCAAAGATGTGCGGGTCAGGTGAATTGGCCATGCTAAAATTGCCCGTAGTGTTAGGTAAGGGGTAATGTAGGGGTATGGGTGGGTTTCGCCCCGGCGGGTCGGTGTGGACTTGTTGGGCCGAAGGGCCTGTTTCCACACTGTAAGTCTAATCTAAGACGTATGTTTGGATGAGATGTGAAGGCTCAGTTAGAGTTACAAGTTAGTCAGAAAAGATATAAAGAAAGACTTAAGAAGAGCCAAGAGGGAACATGAGAAGTTGTTGGCGGATAAGATCAAGGAAAATCCTAAGGCTTTCTGCAGATATATCAAGAATAAAAGAATGACTAGAGTAAGATCAGGGCCAATCAAGGATAGTAGTGGGAAGTTGTGCGTAGAGTCAGAGGAGATAAGGGAAGTGCTAAATGAATATTTTTCAGCAGTATTCACACGGGAAAAAGATAGGGTTGTCAAAGAGAATACTGATATGCAGGCTGCTAGACTAGATAGGATTGAGGTTCACAAGGAGGAGGTGTAAAAATAGATAAGTCCCCTGGACTGGATGGGATTTATCCTAGGATTCTCTGGGAAGAGAGAGAGATGAAAAAGAGGGAGAAGGTTCTTAGCTGAGCAAAGAGAAAAGAGAAGAAAGAGAAAGGGAGAGAGAATTTGAACTTCAGAAGTTGCGCATTATTTAGGAAAGCCAAGTTAACAGGGTGGAGATAAAGAGAAAAGGTAGTGACATATGCAAATACGTTAAAATATTGCCTCATTTTGATGAGAAAAATGTCAAAGTCTTATTTATTTCATTTGAAAAATTGGCTCAGCAGGTGGAATGGTCAGAGAACTAGTTCATATTAAGCTGGTTGGCAGAGCTAGTGAGGTATTTGCAGCGCTGTCAGATGAGGGGTCAAAAGATTATGAAGGGGTCAAACAAGCTATTTTAAGTGCTTATGATTTGGTACTAGAAAGCGTGTAGACAGTGGCTCAGAAACATAAAAAAGGTAAGACTTATGTTGGGTTCGAAAGAATTAAAGTATAGTCATTTGATAGATGGGCACAGGCATTAAAAATAGATAAGACCTATGACGCTTTGAGAAAGGTTATTCTGCTGGAAGAGTTTAAAAACGTACTTCCAGAGATGATAATTCATGTGAATGAAAAGAAAATTCACCGAGTTAGGAGAACAGCGCAGTTGGCAGATGAATTTGCACGTGTGCATAAGGTAAATGTGAACTTTTCCAAGAACTTCCTCCTGTGAGAGATAGAAATTGGAAGAAGGGGAGATCCTACGCTACAAAACAAAGATGAGAGCACACGGGTAATTGTTTACCACAAGTGGAAAAAGAAACCCAAGAGGGTGGAAAGGAAGTGAAAGGCCTCAGGTGTTTTCACTGCAATGGAGTGCGACACAGACAATTAGAGTGCTGGTGGTTTTAAGAAGGGCACTGGGAAAAGGTGTCTTCACTACCAGAAAGTGGGACATGTAAAGGCCATGGTGCTGATTGTTAAAGAAAGGCACTGTGGAAAATGATGTAGTTAAAAGAGGCTAAACCAGTGGTATTAGTGAAAGTAGTAAAGGAAGACCCAAGAAAATTCAAGGAGCTGCAGGAGGATGCACAGCCTATGCAGGGGCTGGGTATGGAGTTAGTGCCTGAGCTCTGTAAAAAATTCACCTCTGTGGTTAAAGTTTACTCAGAAAGAATAGGAGGAAAAGGGAAAGGAGTTATAATTTTGAGAGATATGGGATCTAATCAGTCTTTAATAGTAAGAGATGAACGTATTTGCACTCTTTCTAATCTGTTACCTGAGAGACTGGTAAATTGTGAGATAGATGGACAGAAATTTAGCGTTCCCCTATGTAACAGACTGGTGATGTAACAGTGGTTGACAGAGTGTCACTTTCAGGAATACAGTTTGTTCTTGGGAACAATTCAGTCGGATCCAAGGTGGGAGTGACACTCCTTATTGTGGAGAAGCCCAAGGAGCACCAGGGAACTGAGGACTTAAAAGAAAAATACCCTGGAAATTTTCTAGACTGTGTGGTAACAAGATCCCACTGTCATAAGTCCCAGCAAGACGCAAAACCTAAAGAGAAAGATGAAGGAGTTGATGTTCATATAGCGGACACCCTGTTAGACATAATGGTGCAGCAAAAGCCTGAACAGGATGAAGGTCAGGCAAAAGTGTTTAGTGTTGAAAGGCTAATGGACTTAGAACAGAAAGACAAGACAATAAAAGATATATATATATATATATATCAGAAAAGGAGTCAGAAGGTATACCTGAGGGTTATTATCTTAAAGATAGAATCCTAAGATGAAAATGGAGACCATGGCAGGTTAGTGCAGAGAAGAAATGCACAGAAATGCACCAGTTTGTGTTGCTGGTAGCATACAGACAGGAAGTCTTACAGGTAGCACATAAATTTCCAGTAGATGGTCACCTAGGTGTATGGAAGACTGAGGCTAAGGTACAAAAGCATTTCTATTGGCCTGGACTGCACAAGGGTGTGGTTAACGTTTGCCATACATGTCCTATGTGCCAAATAGTAGGTAAAGTACAGACAGTAATAAAGCCAGAAAAACCTTTCACATGGGTTATAGTTGTTTTGTAGGTCCCCTCCTGCGAACTAAAAGTGGGAACCAGTACTTGTTAACCATAATGGTTGGGTCTACCAGATTTCTGGAGGCAATTCCACTCTGGAGTCTTAAGGTAAAAGGTGGTAGAGGAGTTAGTCGCTTTTTTCACATGGTATGGGCTACTCAGAGAGATTCAGTCAGACCAAGAATCTAATTTTACTGCAAGGTTTTTTTAAGGAAGTCATGGATGGCTTAGGCATATAGCACTTTAAATCAAGTGCATATCATCCTTAATCCTAGAGGGCTTTCGAAAGGTATCATCAGACCCTGAAGATCATGTTAGAGAGTATTGTCAGGATTATTCGTGTTGTTTGCCATTAGAAAAGTCCCAAACTAATCATTCAGTTTACTCCCTTTGAGTTAATATTCAGACATGAAGTGAGAAGGCCTTTGAAATTTATTAGAGAAATTGACAGGACTAAGTCAGAGATCTCACTTTTATATTATGTATCTGAGGCGAGGGAGAGATTAAATCGGGTAGGTGAGTTAACTAAACAGCACCTAAAGAGGGCATAGCATAGAATGAAGCAGGTGGCAGATTAAAAACTCTGAAATTTGGACATTTTACCATGGGGTTGATGTATTAGTATTGTTACCAGTGGTAGGAGATCCCTCGAAAGCTAGGTTTAATGGTCTCTATCAAATTGAGAAAAAGTTGTCAGGTAAACTATCTGGTAAAGAAGCTGGATAGAAAAAACAGTATCAGGAATGTCATGTGAATATGTTGAAACCTTATTATATCAGAGACTGAGAACTGGAGAACAGGTGTCAGTTTCTGCCCCATGGAGAGAGGAATCAAATGCAGATGTCATGGAGTTGAGGAGTGGGATAGGTTAGTGAAATATCTGTCTCAGGAGCAAAGAACCCAGTTGAAAATCTTGTTGCAGCAGTATGAAGACATCTGCAGGAATAGGATGGGGAAGATGAATACAATTGTGCATGAGGTGGAAGTAGTGAATGTTGTTCTGATAAAACAACACCCCAACAGACTTAATCCTTTCAAAGCCTCATAGGACTAGAAGGAAGTGGATGAGATGCTGAACAAAGATATCATCGAACTGAAGAGTGAGTGGAGTTGGCCAATCTTGTTAGTCCTCAATCTGATGGGACTCAATCAAGTATGGACAATCGGAAAGCCAATGCCATAACAAAATTGGACTCATACCCAATCCCAAGATTGGAGGACTTTATAGAGAAAGTTGGACAAGCCAATTACATCACAAAGTTGGACTTATGGCGTGATTATTGGTAGATACCTTTATCAGAGAAAGCAAAGGACGTTTCTACGTTTATAACTGCGAATGGGCTTTATCAATTCAAAGTGATGTCTTTTGGAATGAAGAAAGCACTAGCCACACTCGTAAGACTCATGAACAGAGTTGAAGCTGGGTAAACAAAGTGTGCAGTTTATCTGGATGATGTAGTGATCTTTACCGAATCATGGAAAGATCATGTGATACAGTTGGCAGAGATCCTTGAACGATTAAGAAAAGCAAAACTGGCAATAAACTTGAAGACAACAGGATTTGCAAAGGCAGAGGTGACATTCTTGGGACATAACATCGATCTTGGAAGGTTGACCCCAAGGAGCACCAAGACAAAGGCCATCGAGGAAATTTCACAACTAACCTCAAAAAAGAGGTGCTTTGATTTTTTGGGACTAAGTGGATTCTGCCAGAAGTCTGTTCCAAGCTTTAGCAGCATAGTGACACCGCTAACAGATTTACTGAAGAAGAGCACAAAATATTGGTGGACAGACAATTGGGTCATGTCATGTGATGTGTCTGTCATGGAAAAGGAATTATTGAGTTTGGAATTGGCCTTACAACATTTTAATGTTTATGTGATGATTAATGTGTCAGACAGTTGTGTACACGTATCACAATCCTCTTACATTCTTGGAACAATTTAAAGACAAGAATATGAGACTATTTCATTGGAGTCTTAGGTAGACTTTTAATTTACAAATTGCACATGTTGCAGGTGGTAAAAATGTGATAGCAGGTGCGTTATCGCAGATTTAACAGATAAAGTATAGATAAGATTGACCAGATTCCAATGTTATATATATGTGTGCAGAAATTAATATGAACTTAGATTAATGTACTATGTATTTCACGATAATGGGGTTAAGAATTAGAAAACAAAATGAAGCCATCTTTTCATTATGATGGTTTGTTTTTTTTAAAGGGGGCAGGTGTTATGAAGTTGAAGGCATGTACTGTTTCTTTGAGAGGGAGTGAATGCTTTTTTGCACTGAGAACTTACAAGCACCTGTCATGTGATTTACTAGCAGTCCCAGCCAGAGTGTATTAGAAATTTGAAAATATGTAACATTTTACTGTGAAATAGATATCTGAGTTGGTTGCTGTTTTGACAACAATTCAAATTTAACCAATCAATTTAAATTATGCCAAAGAGTGTGGTGCTGGAAAAGCACAGCTGGTCAGGTGGCATCCTAGGAGCCAGAGAATTGACATAAACCCTTCATCAGGAATGAGGCTTGTGGGCCAAGGGGGCTGAGAGGTTAATTGGAGGAGTTTGGGGTTGTGGGGAAGGTAGTTCCACCTACATGAGATCAATGTGGATTTCACCAGTTTCCCCATTTCCCTTCATCCCACCTTATTCCCAGTCACAACTTTCCAATTCGGCACTGCCCTCTTGAATGCTCCTACCTGTCCATCTTCCTTCCAACCTATCTGCTCCACTCTTCTCTCCGACCTACCACTTTCAGCTCCACCTTCATCTACCTATCACTTTTCCAGCTACCTTCCCCCCAGCCCTACACTCTCCCATTTATCTTTCAGCGTCCTTGGCCCACAAGCCTCATTCCTGATGAAGGGCTAAGGCCCAAACGTTAATTCTCCTGTTCCTTGATGCTGCCTGATCGGCTGTGCTTTTCCAGCACCACACTCTTCGACTCTGATTTCCAGCATCTGCAGTCCTCATTTTCTCCTAGTTTTAAATTATGCCCCAGAATATTAAAACCAGTCGAGTTTGAATTTATTGTTTTTTGCCAACATTGCACCAATGAGATGATCAGATGTTGGTGGTTTAAAAAAAGCAGGCATTTTGAAAGTCAGACAAGAGTAACTGTCTTCGAGAGTGTAACTGCTAGTGAGAGAGTAACTGCCATTCAAAAACACTCTCTATCAAAGATACCTTTTCATATAAAAAAACTATTCACAGTAAAAGAAAGACAAGGACCCAGGGAGATGTAATTTTAATAAGAGTTTTTTTTGGGAACAGTATACAGAGGAACCTTGATTATCCAGCATTCGATTATGCGAATATCGGATTGTCCAGCAAAATTGCTAGGTCCCAAAGCTTGGCTAAACAATGTTATCCGGTATTTGATTATCTGGGATTCAATTAACGGAATGAAATACTCCCCACGCATAACATCAGATAATTGAGGTTCCTCTGTATTGTCGTAGAGTTGGGGTAGATAATAAGAAGTTAAGAGAAAGGGGGAGGCTATGCCTATGGGTGGTCTTACGAAGGTCTTGAGGGCGAATATCGATTCCTATTTCGGTGGTCACAGGGGGCTTTTGTATATTTGGGCATATTTATTACTCTAGTTCTGGATTGGTTGTTCAAAGCTAATTTTGTTCAATTACTTGAGAAAATCAAGCAAGACCTTCAAGGATGGGAGGTGCTTCTGGTCTCGTGGTTGGGTCAGATAGCGCTTATTAAGGTGAATATTCTCCCCAGTTTGGTGTACCCTATACAGATGCTCTCCTTGATTTTCATAAGCAAACATTCAGGAGACTGAAATGGCTGGTTTAGCTCTCTTATTTGGCATCATAAGTGGCCCCATATTAAATTAGTTAAATTGCAATTCCCTCACGGATTGGGGGTGGGGGGGGGGGGGGGGGGGGGGTGGGAGGTGGATCTCACAGACATTAAAAGCTACCAACTAAGCTTGCTTTTATCCTACGTGATTGACTGAGCATGTGGGGACCCTTTTTCCATATTGAAACCTCCCAGGCAAGTTGCCCCCCTACCAGCTTGATGTTTTTGTACAAAATGAGGACAAATTGGGAATATTGCCATAACCCAATAGTTATCAATACTGTTGAAGCATGGAGGGAAATTCGGCAGAGGGAAGGCATATTGGCAAAACACCTCTTACAGCTGTAGTGGGTATGCCAGATTTTTGACTGGGGATGATAGATTTAGGATTCAAACACTAGGCAGCTCGAGGTGTGTCTTGCATGGGCGATTTATTTGAGGGAGACACAATGGTGTCCTTTAATCAGTTTGCATGGAAATACGAACTGCAAATGTGTTGCTGGTCAAAGCACAGCAGGCCAGGCAGCATCTCAGGAATAGAGAATTCGACGTTTCGAGCATAAGCCCTTCCGTCGAATTCTCTATTCCTGAGATGCTGCCTGGCCTGCTGTGCTTTGACCAGCAACACATTTGCAGCTGTGATCTCCAGCATCTGCAGACCTCATTTTTTACTGGAAATACGAACTATCTACTAGGGACCTCCTCCATTTTTTTCAAGTTAAGGATTTTATTCAAAACAAGCCCACACTTTTGACTGATCCTGACAAATCCGACATAGAAAGGAGGTTGCTCAGTGCTATGACCTCCGACATAGAAAGGAGGTTGACAATACACTTTCTGTCAGCTTTATATCGTCAGTTGGGGGGTGCTCCCTTACATGAGTTTGATCAACTCTGCAGGGTGTGGGAGAGAGAGCTAGCGTTGAGGTCTCCTCAGAGGCATGGGAAGATATTTGGGAAAACACAAGAAAGATATCAATTTGCAATAGCACCCATGCTTTACAGTTGAAGATTCTCCACAGGGTCCACTTGGACCTTGACCGTTTGTCAAAATGCAAACCGGATGTATCTTCAACATATCCCAAGAGTAAGGTTGATATGGGCACTCTTACCCATTGTCACTGGGTCTGTGGTAGGCTTCAAATATATTGGAGCGCTGTGGCAGATGCAATGGATGGGATTTTGGGTGTAAGGGTGGAAAAGGACCCGATTTCTCTTCTTCTTGGCCTGCCCAGTGTGTTTCTTGTAGATGCACATAAGAAAACTTTTCAACATCCTTACTTTCTGCGCAAGAAAGAATATCTTGCTGCGTTGGGTATCCAAAAAGCCCCTGGGTCTATCAGGTTGGCGGAAGGTTGTTCTGGAGCATATCCCCTTGATTTTTCTCACACGGAAGGTATGTCGCAAAACTGAGAATTTCTATAAGACATGGCAGCCCTTTTTGGAATACCTGGACACAGATTTATCTGCAACACTAATAAAAGCTTTTATAAACCATAACGAATGTGCTTTATGAGTCCAAAATCCAGGGAGGAGGAACTGCGTACCTCTGAGTGTTTTGTTTGCTGAGTTGAGTTATTAGTATTTATTAGTTTGTTGTTGGTTATTATTTATTTAGTTAAATCATTAGTTTGGGCTTTTTTAATACATATTTTTCCATTGATATATGTATATTTGTACATGAGGGCGGGTTGGTTTTTTAAAAACTTTTTACATGTTTTTTCTTTGTATTGTTTTGAATTGCATTGTTTTGTATTTGTTGTAATATTTTAAAAATCTATAAAAATATATTTTTCAAAAAGAGAATGGGTCCATTAGGTACATCAGCCGCTGTTTTAGTGTGTTGGTGGGTTTGTGGGCTACCATGATGCCAAGTGGTCTGAATAGTTTAGAAGTCATTTCAGAGATGTCTTTGATGTAAGGTAATGCAGCTAGACTTTCTGGGCGCATTGTGTCTGCTTGTTTGGGTTTGTTGTTGAGAAATCGGCAGACAAACAGGCAGAAAACATGACCGACTATCAATGGTATCCTTAATACAGATGAAGAAGGATACCACTTCTAGAACTAGGGGACATAGCCTCAAAATAAAGGGAATCAGGTTTAGAACTGAATTCAGGAGGAACTTCTTCACTGAAAGGGTTGCAAATCTTTCGGTGCAAATCTTTGGGAACCTCAACTGCAGTTGAGGCTCCCTCTTTTAATGTTTTTAAGGTAAAGGTAAATATTTGAACAGTAAAGGAATTAAGGGTTGTGGTGAGTGGGTGGGTAAATGGAGCTGAGTCCATGAAAATGTCAGCCACGATCTTATTGAATAGTGGAGCAGGATCGAGTGGCCAGATAACCCACTCATACACCCATTCCTTATGTTCTTCCTTATGATCTCACTGTGCACAACTCCAATACTTTTCCTGTCGACTGCTAACTTACTCATCAGACCACCTACATTTTCATCCAATTTAATTACGTATGTTACAAACAACAGAAATCCCAAAATTTATCCTTGTGGAACACCACTGGTCACTGCCCACTACCCCTCCACTACTATCCTCTGTCTTCTATGACCAAACCAATGTTGTATCCAACTTACCAACTCACCGTGGATCTTTTGTGATTTACACTTTTGGTCCAGCCTACCATGAGGAACCTTATCAAATGTTTTAGTAATGTCCATGTTAACGACATCCACTGTCCTACCCTCATCAATCATCTTTGTCACTTTCTTGAAAAACTCAACCTAGTTTTTGAGACAATACCACTCTGGAGAAAGCCATGCTGACAATCTTGAATAAGTCAATTTTTTTTCAAATGCGCATTATCCCTATCCCTAAGAATCTTCTCCAGTAATTTCCTTACCATTGATGTCAGGTTCACCAGCCTACAATTTCTTGAATTATCTCTGTTGTCTTTCTTAAACAAGGAAACAATACAGGGTGTTCTCCAGTCCTTTGGGACCCCACTTTGGCTAAAGAGAATATGAAGATCTCTGTCAAGGCCCCAAGACTCTTGCCTTCTTCAGTTTCCTGGGATAGATCCTATCATGCCATGAGGACTTAACGACTTCAATGTTTTTCACCCAACACCACCTTTTTCTTAATATTGACATGCCGTAGAATATCAACATTCACTCCCTAATCATGCCATCATCCATACTTTTCTTGTTGAATACCAATGCGAAGTACTATTTAAGGACCTTACCCACTTCCTCTAGCACCGTATATAATTTCCTGCTATTATGGATCACACCAAACCCCCTCAAAATATATTAAAACGATAGCCTAGACTATAACTTGTTCTTATTCTAAAGGTAAATGTAAGGTGTTGTATTCCAGATACAATTCGATTGGTCAGACTACTTGACGTTAAGCAAAACACACTTTATTCACACACTATAGTAAAATACAACAAAAGAAAAAATAAAGAAAAGAATTGGCTTCACTGTAACTCAATTGAAATGCTTGAAAAAAAAGATGCAGTCACAATTACTAATTAACTGAACCAATATAGTAACATCCCATAACCACACCCTTGACAAAGACAAATTCAGAAAAATAGAGTGTCTCACATACAACTTCAACCATAAGAAAACATCAAGACAAAACTCTGAGAAAGTGTAGCAGAGAGAGATGTACTGCAGCGTCCAAACTGCTGAGACCCGAGCAACAACTGCAACTGAAAAACTAAAAACTAAAAATCTTGGTTCTGTGGGAGCTTGACCACACCCATTTTAGTGTTCCAACTTTTTCAATCATAGTATTGGCATACTTCCTTTGTCCTCATGTGGTCCTATCATTTCTATAGCTAACGTCTTGCTCCTAATATCCATGTAAAATGTCTTTGATTCTCCCAAATCATACTTGCCGAAGACAGTTCATAGCCTCTTTTAGCCCTCCCAACTCCCTGTTTAAGTTCTTTCCTGCTTCCCATATACTCCTGAGTAGCTTTGTCTCATTTCGATCTCATATGCCTCATTTTCCTTTTTGACTAATCTTTCTATTTCTGTTGTCATCCAGGCTTCCTGAATCTTGACAATGTTCTTTTTCATTCTCCACCCCCCTCCCCCACCCCGCACAAGGAATATGCTGGTTCTGATCAAATGGCCTTTAAAAGCCTTCCACATGTCATATGTGGGGTTTGCCCTCAAATAGCTGCTCTAATCTCCTTTCTTCACTTCCTGCCTAATATTGTTGAAATTAGTCTTTCCCCAATTTAGCACTTTCATCTAAGGACCAATCTTATTCTATCATTACTATCTTAAAGTTTATGGAATTATGATCACTGTTTCCAAAATGCTCCTCGATCACCTGGCCAGGCTCATTCCCCATACACGATCCAATATGGCCCCTTCCCTTCATCTACATATGTTTCATGAATCCCTCCTGCACACACATAATAAATTCTGCCCCATCTAAGCCCTTGGCAATAAGGGAATACCAGTCGATATTGGAGAGGTTAAAATCACCAACTGCAATAGCCGTGTTGTTTTTACATCTTCCCATGATGTGCTTACAGATCTCTTCCTCTAACTCCTGCTGGCTATATGGAGGCTTATAGTATAACCCCATCATAGTGACTCATCTTTCTTAGTCCTGGGTTCTACCCTTATTGCCTCATTAGATGTCCTCCAAGATCTCCTTTCTTAGTGTGGCTGTGTCATGTCCTTTACTAGTAATGCAACTCTGCCACCCCTTTTGCATCCCTCTCTATCATATCTGAAACATGTAAACCCTGCAACATTGAGCTGCTAGTCCTGCCCTTTTCTCAACCATTGTAGTTTTATGTACTAATCCAGGCTGTAAGCTCATCCACCTTACCTACTATACTCCTTGCATTGAAATAAAAACACTTCAGCCCACCAGTCCTGCTGTGTTCATTACCTGGCCCGACCTATTCTTCCTGTTAGACTTAACTTCTATGTTCTCCTCAAACACTCCTGATGTTGACTACTGCTCTCGTTCCCACCACACTAATTTAAACCCTCCTATGTGGCACTAACAAACCTCCCTGCAAAGATGTTGGTGCCCCTCCAGGTTAGATGCAATCCTTCCTTTTTGTACAGATCCCTCCTGCCCTGTATCCCAATGATGCTGATATCTGAAGGCTCCCCTTCCATGCCTGCTTTTTAGCCACATATTCAGCTGCATTATCTTCCTATTTCTGGCTCATTTGCAGGTGGCACACAGAGTAATTCTGAGATTCCAATCCTAGAAGTTCTGCTTTTAAAGTTTATATCTAAATTCTCTTTGCAGGACATTCTCTCTTCCTGCCTATGTCATTAGTGGAGAGCAACAGCTGTTGGTAGTTTAATCTGAAAGTCACCATCCTTAGGCAACGAGACAAATTGAGAAAGAGAGTTCTTCATAATAACACCAATGGTTTTTCTGCATTGCAAACCATCTGAGCTAAGCACCCCCCACTGAGCGAAATGATCCCAATTCTTTGCTTCCTGCCTGCTAATCAATTTTCAAACCATCGCAATACAGTACAATACAATTTTCAAACCATATTTACTGACTATTTTCAACTCAACTAGTTATGTCCTCCAAAAATTCCAGTAAATTTGTAAAACATGATTTCCCTTTCCTAAATTCATGCTGACTGTATTAGATTCTGCCACTGTTTTCTAGCTGTGCTCTGATGTATTGACAATGGACTTTAGCTTTTTGCACACTGGTGACATCGGACTCATTGGTCTCTGAATTCCCTGTTATCTCCATTCTTAAATAGTAGGATTACATTAGCTACCCACCAATCTGTAGGGACTGTTCCAGATTTTAAAGAATCTTGAAAGATGACCAACAATGCATCTAGTATTTCACTTAATCTGAATTATCAACATCTTTTAATCATGAGCACCCTACACCCATCACCCCCACCCCGTCAAAGGAGAGCATAAATGTTGTCCCTTTTACACTTCACTTCAGCTCTGATGAAGAGTTATCTGTCTCAATGGATGCTTTCTGACCTGCAGTGATTTCCAGTATTTGATGTTTTCAATATAGATTCCAGCAACTGCAGTAATTGTTCCTATAGTATCTCTAGGGCTTCTTGCTGATGTACTCTGAGATTTAGATTTTTGGAATTCAGAAAAGGTTCACAAGGATGCTCCCTGATATTGATTGTCTAATGACATGATAACATGCAGGTCTTGGGCTTCCTCCACCGCCAAACCATGACCACTCATTGCCTGGAGGAAGAACGACTCATATTCCTCCTTGAGACCCTGCAACCACACAGGA
Organism: Hemiscyllium ocellatum; assembly: GCF_020745735.1. Taxonomy (NCBI): domain Eukaryota; kingdom Metazoa; phylum Chordata; class Chondrichthyes; order Orectolobiformes; family Hemiscylliidae; genus Hemiscyllium; species Hemiscyllium ocellatum. The sequence goes on from NC_083405.1 coordinate 134,398,677, forward strand.
TAACTGTGGAATTCAACAGCTTCCTTATTTCCCCTCTCCCCACATTATCCCAGTCCCAAGCCCCCAACTCAGCACCACTCTCCAGACCTGTCCATCACTCCCCGCTCTGATCTATCACCTTCTCCCTCACCTTCATTCACCTATCGCTTTCTCAGCTACCAACCCCACCCTCTCTTATTTATCTCTCAGCCCTGGCCCACAAGCCTCCTTCCTGATGAAGGGCTTATGCCCAAAATGTCGATTCTCCTGCTCCTTGGATGCTGCCTGACGTGCTGTGCTTTCCGAGCAACACACTCTCGACTCTGATCTCCAGCATCTGCAGTCCTTACTTTCTCCTTATGACAAAGACTAAACAGGTCAGGATTCTACTCACTGGAGTTTAGTAGACAGAGAGAGGCAATCTCATTGAAACAAATAGGATTCTTAAGGGACTTGACCCTTAAATGCTGACAGGATGTTTCCCCTCATGGGACAGCCTAGGACCAGACTGCACAGTCTCAGAATGCAGAAGTGCCAATTTAAGACTGAGATGAGGAATTTATTCTCTCAGAGGATTCAATGTCTTTGGAACTAGTTGCCACTGAGATCTGTGGAGGCAGATTCCTTGTGTATATTTAAGTTTCAGATAAATTCTTGATCAGTAGGGGAATCAAGGTTTGTTGGAAAATGCAGGAAAGTGGATGTGAAGCATGTCAGATCAGCCATAATCCTACAGAATGGCAAAGCAGACAGATGAGCCTGAATGACCTACACCTGTTCTTATTTCCTGTGATCTTATGGCCTTAACAACAGGATAGCTCGAGTTCTCACATTGCACCCCATCAGCATTCGCAGTCAAAGAACCATTTCTGTTACTTCCAGTGGGATGCCACTACTATATGCACATTATCTTCCCCTTTCTTAGCAGCATTTCTCTCCATGACACCCTGGTCCATCCATCGCTACTCCCAAAACCTCATTACATCCCTCCGACACTTTCCCATGCAATTGTAGAAGGTGCAGCACTCACTCTTTACTCCCCTCCTCACTGTCCCAAGTTTCAGACATACCCTTCAGGTAAAGTAGAAATTAAACTGACCTTCACTACGTCTAGTCTATTGTATTTGCAATTCATAAGGTGGTCTCCTCTACAACAGAGAGATGAAATGCAGCTGGGTGATTGCTATATTTGTTGTTAACAAAGTGGTCTCCTCTAAAATGGAGAGACGAAAAGTAGCTGGATGTGGAACATTTGTGTTTAGTCTGGAAAACTGAACCCAAGCTTCCAGTGCCTGCCACTTCAATATACTACCTTGTTCTCTTGCCAATATTTCTGTCTCAGTCCTACTGCAGTGTTCCAATGACACTGAGCACAAGCTAGGTGAATAGCATCTCATCTTGTGCTTGGGGACCTTGCAGCCTTTGGGACTCAGTATGGAGTTCAATAATTTTAGAGCCAGACCCCTCTCTTTCATGTCCTTTATGCACCCTCACATGTCAGACTCTGTCACGACATGGGTTGCTCTCAGCATAATCAACCTATTTTTATCTACTCATTATCCCCATTATTAGCTTTTTTTTCCCTCTGGTTTACCATCAACCATTCCTTTGTCTCCTTGTCTTTCTCTCTCTCTGGGCTCTGCCTCCACCTATTTCTTGTTTTTACCCAGCTCCTGTCATCAATATAAATACCACTTTTTCCTAGCTACTGTCAATTCAGCTTTCTCTGCAAAGTTTCTGCCAGACAAGCCTTTTTTCTTCATCAATTTCTGTTTTTGTTTTTAATTTCATTTTAAATTTCAGAGCTGAGCGTTCTAGTTGTGAGGAAGGCATTTGGCATTTTTGCCTTCATTGGACAGAAAATTGAGTATCGGTGTTTGCATGTCATGTTGCAGCTGTAAAGGACATTGGTAAGGACACTTTTAGAATGTTGCATACAATTCTGGTCATGCATTGATTTGAAAGATGTTAAACTTGAGAGGATGTGGAAAAGATTTACGAGGATGTTGCCAGAACTAGAGGGTTTGAGCTATAGCAAGAGGCTGAATCGACTGAGCCTTTTGTCCCTGGAGTGTGGGAGGCCTTACAGAGGTTTGTAGCATCATGAGGGACATTGATAGAGTGAAAAGCCAAAGTCCTTTTCCTAGGGTGGGTGAAATCCAAAACTAGATGGCATAGGTTTAAGGTGAGTGTGGAAAGATTTAAAAAGGACCTGAGGGACAACGTTTTCATGCAGGAGGTGGTCCATGTATGAATGTGCTGCAAAGCAAGTGGTGGAGGTACAACTACAACATTTAAAAGGCAGCTGGATGGGTATCATGAATAGGAATGTTCGGGAGGGATATGGGCCAAATGCTGGCAAATGGAAGTATGTCAGGATGTCTGGTTAACGCTGATAAATCGACCGAAGGGTCTGTTTCTGAGATGTATGATTCCATGACTCAATGACTTTATGGAAATTGCTGCTGATTCACATTGATTCCAGTTTTACTGCAGCTCCTTTGATTCTGCACACCTCTGGAGCTTAACTCTTTTCTCCATGTTTGGAGCAAGCTTGTAATGATGTGAGGATCTGAATGTACCAAACAGTATTCAGACTGAATGTCACTGAAATGTTATTCCTTTGCAAGTGCTGCTTTTAATTAGCCTCGCTGGGTTTGTTCTGGCTTGTGTGGATAGAAGATAATCTGGGCACTTCTTCGTATTGTTGGATCGATACACTGGAATAGCATGGCTCGCAACATGGATAATTCTGGACCATAACTCTTCAGAACTATTGCCAGGATATAGTTAGAGCCCATAGCTCTTGTAATATTTTGTGCCTTCACCTATTTCTTGATATTATGTGGAATGAACCAAATTGGCTGAAGATAGGTATCTGTAATGTTGGAGATTTTTGGAGGAGGCTGAGATAGATGCAAATGTGTATTAGTCAACATAATTGATTTTCATTGAGAAAATGTAATTTTTCAAAAACAATTGAGAATGACTAAATTGTTATGTACTCAATTTGTAAACTGAATATAATATGTAGCACTTTCTTTGGTGAAATGATTGGAGTGTAAATATTGAACAACTTTTGCGCTTTGTTTAATGACAGCACCAAAACGGCAGAAAACCACTTGTTTAAGAAGAAATGTATCTGCACATGGTCCACCTCAACAAAGACCAAAAAAGACTCAGCGATCCCTTAATTTTGATATTCCTTGTGGTGCTCCTGGTGACAACAGAGTTCCAGACAGACCCGCAGGTGACAGAGCTGCTTCTGGAAGACGGAATGATGTCCAGGCTGTGACAGTGCATGAACGTGCTAAAGGTATTAATATTATTAACAAAGAGGGTATATTTCTATTTTTAATAATGATTAGCTTACCCTACATTGGAAAAATATGAGACTAGGTGACGTGAGGTGAGGAGATTAGCTTCTCACTTCTTAACTCCCTCCATGTTAGATGCAACAAATATTTATATTTTTTATCATATCAGTTGCAACACATATTTATATTTTTTAGCATAGAGCATACATTGGTCAGTGCATTGAGTATAAATGTTGGGATGTCATGTTGCGACGATATGGGACATTGGTTAGGCCACTTTTGAAATACAAAGTGCAGAACTGGTCTCTTGACTTTAGATGGATTTTGTAAAACTTGAAAGGGTTCAGAAAAGATTTATAGGATGTGGCCAGGCTTGGAGGATTTGAACTATAGGGAGAGGCTGAATAGAGTCATAGAGTCAAAGAGATGTATAGCACGGAAACAGCCTCTTCGGTCCAACTTGTTCATGCTGACCAGATATCCCAACCTAATGTAGTCCCATTTGCCAGCACTTGCCCCATATCCCACTAACCCCTTCCTATTCATATACCCATGCAGATGCCTTTTACATGTTGCACTTGTACTAGCCTCCACCACTTCTACTGGCAGCTCATTCCATCATGCACCACCCTCTGCATGAAAAAGTTGCCCCTTTGGTCCCTTTTATATCTTTCCTCTCTCACCCTAAACCTATGCCCTCTAGTTCTGGACTCTCCCACCTAGGGAAAATACTTTATCTATTTATTCTATCCATGCCACCCTTTGATTTTATAAACCTCCATGAGGTCACCCCTGAGCCTTAAATGCTCCAGGGAAAACAGCCCTAGCCTATTCAGCCTCTCCCTGTACTCAAAACCACCTTACAAATTTATTCTGAACCCTTTCAAGTTTGGCATTATCTTTCCGATAGGAAGGAGACCAGAATTGCATGCAATACTCCAAAAGTAGCCTTACCAATGTCCTGTACAGCCACAACATGGCCTCCCAACTCCTGTACTCAATGCTCTGACCAATAAAGGAAAGCATACCAAATGCCCTCTTCACTATCCTATCTACCTGCAACTCTACTTTCAAGGAGGTATGAACGTGCACTCCAAGGTCTCTTTGTTCAGCAACACTCCCTAGAACCTTACTATTAAATGTATAAATCCTGATAAGCTTTGCCTTCCCAAAATGCAGCACCTTGCATTTATCTAAATTAAACTCCATCTGGCACTCCTCAGCCCATTGGCCCATCTGATCAAGATTCTGTTGTAATCTGAGGTAACCTTCTTCGCTGTCCACTACACCTGCAATTTTGATGTATTCTGCAAACTTGCTAACTGTACCTGCTATGTTCATATCCAAATCATTTATATAAATGATGAAAAGTAGTGGACCCAGCATCTTGGGCTGTTTTCTGTGGAGCATCAGAGGCGGAGGGGTGACCTTAGAGAGGTTTATAAAATCATGAGGGACATGCATAGGGTAAATAGACAAGGTCTTTTCCCTGGGGTAGGGGAGTCCAGAACCAGATGGCATAGGCTTAAGGTGAGAGCGAAAATGTTCAAAGGGACCTAAGGGGCAACATTTTTCACACTGAGCGTGTTGCGTGCATGGAATAAACTGAGGGAGGAAGTGGTGGAGGCTGGTCCAATTACAGCATTTAAAAGTCATCTGGATAGGTATATGAGTAGGAAGCATATAGAGGGATATGGGCCAATCGCTGACAAATGGGACTAGATTAGGTTGTGATATCTGGTCGGCATGGATGAGTTGGACGGAAGGGTCTGTTTCCGTGCTGTATATCTCTATGACTCAATGACTCTATAACGCACAAGGACAATATGAAAATCACAAATTCTAAAATGATGGTGGAGCAAAACACATCCTGTCCCCTGGGTTCACCCCCTCTGTAAAAGGTTGACAAATCCTGTAAACCAGAGATTTGTATGATGGATGCAGCTGCCTCGATGCCTTAGCTGCTGGAAAAAAAGAACAAAGTTCTAACAATGTGTTCCCAGTGCATGAGGTGAGCCTCTGAACATTACAGCTACCAGTATTGGATGCCAAGTTGTAGGAACCTGACCGAGTGCGAAAACGCCCTAGGAGGCTCTCAGAGTAAAAAAGGACCAGCCTTTGTCATCGGACTTCAAGGAGAAGGATGTAGTGATTATAACGGGGTTTGCCAGCTCGTCTTCGTAGAACATAATTGGATCAGTCTGGGAACCCTGGCTCACAGATAAAAAAGAAATTCTGGCACTCTGACAGCTGTTTTTGAAGAGGCAGTAGCGGAGTCACGGACTCATCATGTGTGCATAAAGGGTAACTTGTTGACAGGACACCGGACTCTGGAGTTCTTTCACTCTTCTTAACTGTCTTGCTAACTTGCTGTGCTGCCTTCAGGGCTTTAAGGACAAGCATCTCAAGATCCCTCTGTTCCTCCTGTTACTGCCAAAGTGCATCACCTCACATAGATACAATGTTTCATTCCATTTGCCACTGATTTGCCTATCTGACCAATCCATTTGTATCCACCTGTAACCTAAGACCATCTTCATAAGTGTCAACCACCTGGTTAATTTTGCATGTCATCTGCAGAATTAGTTATGATTGTCCCCACATTCTCATCTACATCATGAGCTATTAGAGATTCAGCACTGATCCCTGTGGTATGCCACTGGATGTTGGCCTCCACCACCCTCTGCCTCCTACAAAAGTCTATTTTGGATCCATCCTGCTAGGTTACCCTGGATCCTATCTTTTTTTACTTCTTTGTTTGTTTCCTATTTGGAATCTTTTCAAAAGCCATGCTGAAATTCATACAAACTGCATCAACTGCACTATCTTTGTCTAACACACTTCGACAGATTCAAGATTGTTCTGGAAAAGGACAAGGATGGGCTTAAAATCAATATTCTTAACTGCAGGAAGGCTGATTTTAAGGAGTGATTTGTTCAGAATGGGCTGGGAGCCAATACTTTTATGTGAATCTGTGTCAGAACAGTGAGACACATTTTAAGAAAGCAGTAAGGAGAGTACAGGCCAACATATTAGTCAAAGGGTGGACCCAATAAATGCTGTGAACTTTGAATATCAAGGCATGGCCAGGATTGAATTAAGAGAAAAAGAGACATTTATGACAGATACTGAGACCTCAAAATAGCAGAAGCCCCAGAGAAATATAGAAGATGCAAGTGGAAACTTCAGAAAGGCAATCAGGAGAATGAAAACGAGACATGAAAGAACAATTGCAAGTGGAATAAGGGAAAATCCTTATTTATTTTGTAAGTGCGTTAAGGATGACTAGGGAAGGCATAGACCCATTAAGGGCCATAGCCATAATTTGCACGTAAGATCTTAAGAAACTGGCGTAGGAATAGGCCATTTGGTCCCTTGAGCCTGCTCCACCATTCAATAGGATTATGGCTGACCCACTATTCCTCATATCCATTTTCCTGCCCTTTCCCCTTAACCCTCGTTTCATCTCCTGATCAAGCATCTACCTATCTTTGCCTAAAAGATACACAAGAATTCTATCCCCATAGCTCTCTGTGGTGAGGAGCTCTAAAGGCAATTAAGCCTCAGGGATGTGCAGGATTCGGTAAAGAGAAGAGGGGAGGCTTATGGAAGATACCACGGGCTCAAAAGAACAGCAACCCTAGGGGAATACAGAATGTACAAGGAAACTTAAAAAGAAAGTTAAGAGAGCAAAAAGGTAGAATTAAAGGATAATGGTAGGTAAAAGAAAGAAAAATCTTAAATTATTTTACAATTACAAGTACATTAGGATGAAAGAATAACTAGAATAGGGTGCATTAAGAATGACAATAGTAATTTGTGTGGAACTGGAGGTTATATGTAGGGTTCTAAATGAATACTTTGTGTCAGTGTTCACGAATGAGAAGGATGATGTGGGCATCAAAATCAGGGAGAACAGCAATGATTATAATTAAAGAGGTTATTATGGACAAAGAGGGGGTTGTGAGTGGTCTGGCAGGCTTAAAAGTAAGTTGATCCTCTGGGTTGGATGAAATGTATTCCAGGCTGTTGACTAAGCTAGGGAGGGAATAGTAGGGGTGTTCGCAATAATTCTCAATTCCTCTATGGTCACAGGAGATGTGTTGGATGACTGGCGGATATCCCGGGTGGTTTTGCTATTCACAAAGGGAGCAAGCGATAAACCAGGAAACTATAGGCCAGTTAGTCTAACTGTAGTGGTGGAGAAATTATTGGAAACAATTGAGGGACGTAATTCATCTGCACTTGGAGAGGTAAAGATTAATCAAGAACAATCAGAATGGCATTGTTAAATGGAGGTTATGTCTAATGAACTTAATTGAGTTTATCCTCGAGGTAACCAGGTGTTGTAGATGAGGGCAATGTATTTGATGTAGTCTACTTGGACTTCAGCAAGATTTTTGATAAGATCTTTTTGATAAGGGAGATTTAAACAATCCTTAGATAAGCACATGGTGATTTTGGGATAGTGTAGGGGGACGAGCTGAGAATAGTTCACAGGTCAGTGCAACATTGAGGGCCGAAGGGCCTGTTCTGTGCTGTATTGTTCTATATTCTATGTTCCATGATCCACCATGGGAGACTGATAATGAAGGTAAGAGCACATGGGATCCAACAAATTTGGCAAATTGGATATAGAATTGGCTGAAAGAAGTCAAGGAGTGTTTTTATGATTGGAAGCCTATGTCCATTGGGGTTCTGCAGGGATCAGTGTTGGGGGCCTTGGTGTTTGTGGTAAAAATGAACAATTTAGATATGAATGTAGGAAGATTGATTGGTAAGTTTGTGGATAATACGAAAATTGTTGGTCAGAAGTTAGGAGGATATCCTTAGATTACAGGAGGATATGGATGAGCTGATCAGATGGACTGGTGAATGGCAAATGGAATCCAACCCTGATTAGTGTGAGGTGATGCACTTGGGCAGGACAAGTAAGGCAAGGGAACAACGTGCTGAATTGTAGAATCCTGTGAAGCACCAAGTATTAGAAGGACCTTGGTATGCATGTCTGCCAGTCCCAGACACAGGTTTCCAGTCTTCAACCTGCTTCAGCAAATTCTAAATCCAATTTGCCAAATTTCCTTGGATCTGACGCGCTCTTAATTTCCTTATCAAGGCAACAGAACAAATAGGTAAAGAGGTTAAGGAGACATTTGGGATATTAGCCGAGGCATAGAGTTTAAGAGCAAGGAGGTGGAGCTGAATTGTGTAAAATGTTGGTTAGGCCACAGCTAGTGTATTGTGTACAGTTCTGGAATCCATTACATGAGAGGGATGAGATTGCTCTGGAGAGGGTGCAGAGGATATTTACCAGGATGTTGCCTGGACTGGAGAGCTTTTGTCATAAGGAGAGATTGAATAACAGAGGAAAATGAGGGGAGACATGATTGAGATTATATATTGATTGGCAGACTGGCAAAAGGCTGAGAGTGGAGTCAGGATGGCAGCTGGTGACTGGTGGAGTTCTGCAAGTATCTGTTAGGACCACAACTATTTGTGTTATACATTGTTGCTTGGACAGACCAGGAGAGCTGGCAAAGAATTTACAGAAGGAATACAATGTAGGAAAGTGTAAGCACTTCAAGCATTTAACCGCAACAGAACTTGGGAATCCTAGATCAGGATTCTTTTAAGATTAACATGCCAGTTCAGTTGGTGGTTAGGAAATTAAATGCAATGGTAGCATTCCTTTCAAGAGAGCTAAAATATAAAAGCAGAGATGTACTGCTGGTGCTATATAAGGTCCTGGTCAAACTACCTTTGGAATATTGTAAGCAGTCTTGAGCCCTATTCCTAAGGAAGGATGTGCTGGCATTGGAGGGGTTCGAGCAGTGATTTACAAGAATGCTCCCGGGATGAAGGGCTTGTCTTATGAGGAATGGTTGAGGACCCTGGATGTGTACTCAGTGAAGTTTAGAAGGATGATGGGGGGATCTGATTAAAATTTGTCGAATACTGAGAGGCCTGGCTGTGGAGTGGATGTGGAGAAGATGTTTCCATGAGTAGGAAAGACCAGGACATGAGGACATGGTCTCATTGTCAAGGGGCAGCCCTTTAGAACTGAGATGAGCAAGACTTTCTTCAACCAGATGGTGGTGAATGTGTAGAACACATTACTGCAGAGCGTTGTGGAGGTCAAGTCACTGAGTGTATTTAAGACAGAGATAGATAGGTTAATAAATAAGGGGATCAAGGGTTACAGGAGAAGGCAGGAACATGAGATTGAGAAACATTGAATGGGCTGAGCAGATTTGATGGGCCAAATGGCCTAATTCTCTCTTATATATTATGATCTTATGGTCTCAAATGTGGAAGGGCAATAATAGCAAGGGGTTTGTTAGTGAGGGGGGTGGACAGATACTTTGTCAGATGTACATGTAGGATGATTTGTTGCCTTCTGAGTGTCAGGATCATGGCGGTCATGGAATGGCTGCAGGGTCATCTTAAATAGTAATGTGAACAGACAGAGATCACACACCACATTGTAACGAATAACTAAGGAACAAACCTGAATTAGCAGGATGTCAGAGGTAGCAACCTCCAGATTGCTCCCAGTGATATGCGGTGAGAGTATAAGACTAGAAGGATAGGGCAAATATGAGTGTAGAAGGGAGCACTTTAGATTACGAAGGCATTAGAACCATTATGGGGGGAGGTGGGAACTAAGAAAATTAGATAAATTACATCCGTATATAAATGGGACCAGTATCCTCACAGCATGATTTGCTAATGCTTTTGAATTGGATTAAATTAGATTGGTAGAGAATGGGATTTAGAAAACTAGCTCCAAGGGGAGAGAAGCTGAAATGTTCTTGTAAGTTAAAATGCTAGTCTTGAAGGAGAGGAAACATGGGCTGGATAAGAAAGATGTAAGTTTAGCAAGACTATATGTCACATATTTTAATTCAAAGAAGCAAGGAACCTGTGGAATAGTGGATGAACTGATAATTCATAGCTATGATCTCAACTTGACTGTCAGAAAGCCAGAATTGGCGGATGAACATACTTGGATTTGATGTATTCAGACAGGTTGGCATGGGGGTAAAAGAGGGATAGGTGGACAGCTTTGCTGTTTTGATTGGGGAATAAATTATAGCAGTGAGAGGAGGGATGATACCTAGAAGGATCATTAAATAAGACTATATGGGTAAAAGGAAAAAAACTCAAAAAGGGACAAATACACTTTTGTGTGTGTGTGATGCATGAAACAGTTAGAAAGACATAGAAGTTCAAATATGTAATCAAATTTCAGAGGCGTATCAAAATAATAAGTGGATTTTAACTATGGAAGAATTAATAGAGGGAGTTTTAGTATGCAAGGTAGTGAGTCTGCAAAGTTCTTAACCTGCATCCAGTAGGTTCTTTCTCTTAAAGTGCGTATAACATCCAACAATGGAAAGGGTAGTTCTGAGTCTAATTTTGGTAAATGAGCATGTGCAAGTGGAAGGTGTTTCATTAAGAATGAATCTTGGAGTTAGTGATCAAAACTCAATTTGATTTAGGATTTGGCAAAAAGATAAGGATGGACCAGGAATAAAAGTTCTAATTTCAGTATAAGTATAAGATATAATTTTGGTTATGACACTCTCAGACTATTGCGTTCAATTCTGGTTGCCACATTACAGGAAGGATGTGGAGAGTGTGTAGAAGAGGTTTATCAGGATTTTGCCTGGATTAGAGCATTTGAACTATAAAGCGAGGCTAAAAAGCTCAGGTTGTTTTCTCTGAAGCAGCAGAGGTCGAGAAGAGACTTGATCGAATTCTATAAAATTATGAGATGCATAGGTAGGGTTGATGGTCAGAATCTTTTACCGAGAGTTGAAATGTCTAAAATGAGAGGACATGCATTCAAGGTCAGAGGGGAAATATTCAAAGGAAATGTTTTATACATAGAAAGGTGGGAATCTGGAATGCGCTGCCAGAGGCAGATACGATAGGGGTGTTTAAGAGAGTTTTCGATGAGCATATAAATATGCAAGGAGTGGTGGGATATGGAGCAAGGACAGGCAGAAGGGATTAGTTTAGTTTGGAGTCATGTTTGGCACAACATTGTTGAATGCAGAGCTTGTACTGGAACATAGAACATTACAGTGCAGTACAGGCCTTTCGGGCTCGATGTTGCGCCACCCTGTCATACTAATCTGAAGCCCATCCCACCTACACTATTCCATGTATGTCCATTTGCCTGTCCAATTACGACTTCAATGCACTTAAACTTGGCGAATCTACTACCGTTGGAGGCAAAGCATTCCATACCCTTACTACTCTCTGAGTAAATTACTGTTCTGTGTTCTATGATGTGGCCCAGATTGATTTGGAGCAGGTATTTAAAGTAGGTGGCATTCAAGAAGGAGATAGAAAAAGTATAGGGCAGATATAGGGTTGGACCTGGAGAGCCTTGTATATCATGGGGCGTGAAAGTTAGGATTAAGGGAAAAAAAACAAGCTTATGACACTGAGGTCTCAATACAGCATTGAATCTCTAAGGTAGCATAAATAGTTCAACTTAAAAAAGAATTGTCACAGGCTAAAAGAGTGAATTGAGTATTTTTTGAATTGTTCTTTTACCTGCAGAAAAAGAATCTGCTCATCAAGTTCTTGGAGAAATTGCTTTCCAGCTGGATCGTCGAATTTTGACTCACATTTTCACTGATCAGTTCCGATTGTATGGATTCAGAGTATCTGATATCAGTGAAAAGATCACAGAGGTCAGTACAATGAAGCAGAGCTTTACATGTTTTTTGGAAGGAGTTATTTGCCTGTACAAAATATACTTGAATAAATATGACTTCTAAGTTTTTGGGTTAGAGAGTTGTGTGAGTTGCTGGCAAGATTTCATTTGGGTTGCTCATCTTTACCTTTGAAAAGGGGGTTTTGTGAAGTTGGTGGATGTAAAAGTGTAAAGTGAGGAAAGCTTTGCATGGTCCCTTTAAAGAATGATTTTTTTTCTATGCTTAGAGATTCAAAAAGGATGCCTGTGGGTTTTCTGATACACATAGCACCTAAATTGAAACATTTTGTATCAAAAAGCCAAATCGCAGTTTTTTAACAAGAGAGCAGTGTTTTTTAAAAAATTTAACCAATCAATTTAAATCAGGCACGGAGCTACCAAGTATGTAATCAAATTTCAGAAGCTTATCAGAGTAGCAAGTGGATTTTAACTATGAAAAAATTAATACTCAGAATTTCAGTATGCAAGGTAGCGAGTGTGTAAAGTTCTTAAATTGCATCTTTCTCTTAAAGTGCGTATAAAACCCAACAATGGAAAGGGTAGTTTTTTTTTTAGATTAGATTACTTACAGTGTGGAAACAGGCCCTTCGGCCCAACAAGTCCACACCGACCCGCAATTCACCCATACCCCTACATATACCCCTTACCTAACACTACGGGCAATTTAGCATGGCCAATTCACCTGACCCGCACATCTTTGGACTGTGGGAGGAAACCGGAGCACCCGGAGGAAACCCACGCAGACACGGGGAGAACGTGCAAACTCCACACAGTCAGTCGCCTGAGGCAGGAATTGAACCCAGGTCCCTGGCGCTGTGAGGCAGCAGTGCTAACCACTGTGCCACCGTGCCGCCCAAATTAGTTCTGAGTCTAATTTTGGTAAATGAGCATGTGCAAGTGGAAGGTGTTTCAGTAAGGATGATTCTTGGAGTTAGTGATCAAAACTCAATTTGATTTAGGATTGTTTTGGCAAAAAGATAAGGATGGACCAGGAATAAAAATTCTAAACTGAGGAAAATATAAGATATAAAACCTATTAAATGAGTGTCTTTAGTTTTGACAACATAGGACCAATCCAATTGCAAAAATATTGACAGGTCATCAAGGGTATAAAAGATGGTGGCATTTGGGAAATCGATGAGAGCCAACTGCCATCTGCTAAGAGATAACAGCTCTCAGCTCGTAGAGAAAACATCATTTAATTAATAAAGGTACTGCAACATTCTTAGCTAATCGTCCTGACAGCAAAACCTACAGAGAATTCATTCCTGACAAGGTTCAGCAGACATGACGCAGAAAGGTCCGGAAGACTGACTATAATTTTGAGAGACTAAATTCTATTATTATATAAGTGGTACTTATATTTATTGAACCATCATTGTCTTTAGAATCTTGCAATATTCTGGAATGGTTAGTAGTTCAAAGTGATTTATTCGGTTTGTTATTAGTTATGTTGATGTGTTCACTGTTAGAGTTAGATAAGTAAATTGTTACTCATCGATTATAAAGTGGGTGTCAGGGACTTGTTTTATGTAACCACTAGAAGTTGCTGAGAAACAGGTTACCCCACTTTTCATACTCCTTTTAACAGATTATATGGTGAAATGTTCCTGCTGTGTTTCGGTTTTCATTATCAGAGGTAGTGGCAGGGAGTGGGGGTGTAGTGGAAAGCGGTCAACTTTTGATTTATAACAGTACTAAACAGCATTTTTACAAGTTGCAGCCCATGTGATGTAAGTACATCGATGTATACTTGTGATGTAAGTACGCTGATAAGAAATGAATTCCAGCACAACAAGGAATGGTCATGTACTTCAACTCAAGATAACGCATGGTTTGCTTGGAACTTTCAGATGACAGTGTTTCCATGCATCTGCTGTCCTTAGCCTTCTGGTGATAAAGCTCATAGATGTAGAAAATGTTGTTGAAGGAAGCTTGATGAGTTTCAATAATGGATTTTATATATATCATATACTTTTACCACTATGCACTAATGGCAGACAATGTCAATGTTTGAGGTAATTGTTGGGTTACCCATAAAGTGGACTGCTTTAATTTGACTGCACTCATCCAAACAAATTTCTGCCAAACACCTGCCGAGTATCCTATAGAAAATGGACAAGCTTGAACATTTAAGGAGTTGAGTTACTTGCTGTGGAATACCCAGCTTCAGGCTGCCTCCTGAAGCCCTGCTATTTATATGATTTAGCTAAGAATGTTGCAGTACCTTTATTAATTAAATGATGTTTTCTCTATGAGCTGAGAGCTGTTATCTCTTAGCAGATGGCAGTTGGCTCTCATCGATTTCCCAAATGGATTGGTCCAATGTTGTCAAAACTAACAGCTCTATTTCTGGTCAATGGTAAGCCCAGGTATTCAGCAGGGGCTATACCATGAAGAGTTAGTTAGATGCTCTCCTGTTGGAGGTGGTCATTGCTTCGTATATGTTTGGCCTGAACATTACTTACCACTTATAAGATCAAGCTGAAAATGAAGCTAATTTGCTTCAGTATAATGGGAGACATGAATCATGCTGAAGACCATATACCATCTGTGATCATCCCCACTTCTGATTTCACAGTGAAGGGAAGTCATTGATGACACAGCTGAAGATGGTTAGGCCGAGGTCAGTCATCTGACGAACTCCTGAAGTGATTTCCAGAGATGAGGTTATCCACTCACCATGTAATCAACTTATTTCATACTGGGTATGACTCTGACCCATGGGGAATTTTCCACATAACTTTCATTGACTTGAAGTTTTATTAAGGCTTGAGCAGGCACACATGCATTAGGAGCAGAAAGAAAACATTCAACTACTTGTGCTTGGCCTGTCATTCAGGAATATCATGGCTGATTGGTAGTCTTATCTACCCCGATAAGCTTCGATTTCCTTGCTTCACAAGAATCTGTCTACCTCTGCCTTAAAAATATTAAATATTAAATTACCTTTCTTAACTGGACGGCATAAAGTTCCAAGTTACACAATCCTCCTAGAGAAAAAAACTCTTTTCACGTCTGTCCAAATAGGACAACCCCTAATCGTTAATTGGTTTCCTCCTAGTTTTGGACTCGTCTACAAAAGGAAACATGCTTTCCACATCCACCTTGTCAAAATCATTCAGAATCTTTGGTACCTCAGTTAAGTACCTCTTTTAAACTTCGTTAGAAAGAAACCCAATTTGCTCAATCTTTCTCCATAAGGGCAACCTGCTCATTTCAGGTGTCAATCTAGTAAAACTCCTCTGAACAACTTCCAGTGTATTTACATGCTTCTGAAATAGGGAGAGCAGAATTGTGCACAATTATTTGAGATGTAGTGTCGCACTTTTTTTTAATGCCCTGTATAATGGAAACATTAGAATAGCATTCCACCAGCATTCTCAATTTCTTGCTTTATCACCAACTAATTTTTGTGATTCATGCAAAAGAACATTTATATTCCTCAGTGTCTCAGAATTCTGCTGTCGTTCTCTGTGTAAGCAATAGTCTTTGTCAAGAAGAATCAATAAAAACTGAGCAATTTGACATTTCCCACATTAGACTCCCATCTCCAAATTTTTGACTACACCTTCAATCTATCTGTATTTGATGAAAACTCTTGATGTTCGCTTCACAACATTTTTTCCCATGTCCTTTTATGTTCCTTTATTTATTTAAACCCATTTATGCATCCTGTCTGCTCTCTGCCAGTCAACCAATCTTCTATCTGTACTGATAAGTTATTTCCTACACCATGAGCTCCTTTTTCCCTCATTGTTTCATATTATGTTAAAAATTGTTGCTGTTAAAATCAGTCACTTTGATCTCAGCTCTTTTTAATCCATGATTGGACTCTTATTCATATCTCGTGCTATGAACTCAACATAGCTTGGGTGTTATGGCTGAGGAATGTTAGCACTGTCGATGATGCCGTCACTTTACTGATGATGTGAAAGTAGTCTGAAATGTTGACAATTGATCAGATCTCATACTCCTACATTTGGTGGAAAGCATTGTGAGTTTCTGATTTTCCATGGTGGCACAGTGGCTAGTGCTGCTGCCTCAGGGTACCAGGTTCAATTCCAGCCTCAGGTGACTGTCTGTGTGGAGTTTGCACATTCTCCTCATGTCTGCGTGGGTTTCCTCTGGGTGCTCCGGTTTTCTCCCACAGTCCAAAGATGTGCTGGTCAGGTGAATTGGACATGTTAAATTGCCTATAGTATTAGGTGCATTAGTCAGAGGGAAATGGGTCTGGGTGGGTCCCTCTTTGAAGGGTTGGGGTGGACTGGGGCCAAAGGGCCTGTTTCCACATTGTAGGAAAACTAATCTCAAAACAATCCTGTTTATTATCTTTCCTAATTTTTATCCCTCAACCCAAGATTATCCGACCTTTCTCACATTGCTTTTAAGGTCATGGCTGCCTAATTTTTGACATTTCAATGGTAATGATTCTTGACAGTATTTCATTTGTTTTCATTCCCTTCATATCTTGAGGTTGCTACATGTTGTCATCGAATGACGAAATCATAGGAGGAGGCAATTTGACACATTTAGACCATTCTTGCCAAGAGAAAAAAAAAATCACATTTAATTTTAGACATGACCTCTCAAATATGCAAATCTTTAAAAATAATTATTGAATCCCTCTTTGAAAGCTACATTTGAATCTGTTTGAACCACATTTTCTAGCATATCTGAATCACATACCATACAAGATAGCTTTTACCCATGTTAACTCTGATGTTTTTATTACCAAATAACTTAAAATTGTGTTTCTAGTTCTTTATCCTCTGCAATGTTTTTGTGGGTCCCACTGGTAGTGGGCTAACACTTCTTACCTATCCTACTTGCTCTTAAGCAGTTAGTGACGAGTCATCTGCTTGAAACACTCTAACTGAATTTCTTTAGTGATTTTCAGAGGTCAGCAAGGAGTCAACCACATTGCTGTGGATTTGGAATCAGATATAGTCCAGATAGAAGATTTCCTTTCCTAAGCAGCATTCTCATATTGTTTTCTAACAGCTGTGGTTTTATACCTCTCTAATGTAATTGGGCTAATGTCATAGAATCCATATATGCCATTCACCCCAATGAGTCCACACCGACTCTCCAAAGAGCATCACATCCAGATTCAACCCCAACTCTACCACTGTAACCCTCCATTTCCCATGGCTAATCCAGCTAACATACACATCCCTTGATGCTTTGGGCTATTTGGCATGGCCAATCCACCTAATCTGCACATCGTTGGATTGTGGGAGGAAACTGGAGCACCCAGAGGAAACCCATGCGCATAAGGGAAGAATGTATAAACTCTACACAGTCATCTGAGGCTGGAATTGAACCCGGGTCCCTGGCATTGAGGCAGCAGTGCTAACCACTGAACCTTCATACCATCCCAAAGGACCTTCTTCCACCTGGGCCCCTACTGACAGACATGCCACTAGGGAAGGTTTTACATTTTATTCACAGAGTACAGTTACCATCAGGGTGATTTTACATGATAAAGTCAACTACAAAAAGACAACTTCTCAAAAGGAAACCTCTCCATACCCATAGGCAATCTTTTCTGGATTGCTTCAAATGCAGGTACTTCTTTCCTTAGACAAGGAACCAAAATTGTATTCAGTATTTTTACAATACAGTTCACAGTATTCCAGGTGAATTCAGGTATTCCAGATGAACTATAACCTGTAGCTGGTCTAACTTCAGCAGAATGTCCTGCACTTGGTTCCAGATATCCTCTACTCTGGTCTCAGGATGGCAATACAATCCAGTGTTCTATTCACCAGCAATATAATCTGTCAGTGCTCTAATTATTTAATCCTATAATAGTTGTATGTCTGTATTTCCTGAGCAGTCATTTACTATTGGTTCGTTTTCCAGAAAGTAATTAAAAACTAATTTCTCACAAATCCTTTCAGGGAAATGTATACATCTCATACACCCCTATATATATATAAGAGATTCAATATATAAAATGAATGTCTCATGGAAGTTTGCATTTTTTTCCTCCAGGTTGCAGAAGTAAGTGGGCGATGTGATGAGATGAATGCTCGAAATACTGAGATAATGAACAATCTGAGAAACTTTGGGTACAGCCCTGTCAATCATGCAACATTTGCAGAATTCATAGTAAACCGTTTTGGAATCCTGAAGGAAAAGCCACAGAGCCAAACAACATTAGAAAATTACAATAATCGTGCCTTTCTGCAAAAGTTGGTAACTGATAACACTCCACCATTTTTATTGAAGGACATGTTGGTGCTATTGACCAGTCTGTGGAACTTGTCAGCAGCTGACGGAAAACCAATGTTTATTTGGTAGCTGTCCTTAGAGCAGGGAATAGAACTACCACACCTTAGTTCTTTCAATAAAGCAATGGTAAACAGGAGGTAGTCTTTACTTATTGTCAGAACTGATAGTATTAAAACAAGAATATTAGTTTGATTAATCATCTTGATCAAAGTCAGGGTTAATTGGAACAATAAGCACATTAAATTCAGATTTGCAGTGGAAGTAATTCAAGTATTAATTCAGGTTAATCCATTGCAAACTATAATTCCAGTAATTTCATTTGAAGGAAATTGGACTGCTCATTCTTTAATTCATTTGATTAATTCTGGGCCAAAGTGTGCATTGGACATGAATGAAATAGTTACTTTCAAAAGTAGTCTTTGTGGCCGAGAGTTTCTGCCCAATGTGCAGTTCATCCGAAATTGATGAACCTGGCGCAACAGTTTGCATATTTTCAAAATATACTTTACGCAGTTGTTTTATTCTTTGATGGAAGGTGGGCATTGATGGTGAACCCAGACCATTCCTAATTCCTCTTCAACTGAGTGACATTCTAGCCTGTTTCACTGTAATTTAAGAGTCAACTGTGTTAATGTGCATTGGAGTCACATCTAGAACAAACTAGGTAGGAGATCAGACCTTAACTGAAAAGCATTGGTTCACCAATTGTTACAATAATCTGAGTGGTTCTGATCATGGTCACCATTAATGAGGCTAGTTTTCTGGGTGGCATGGTGGCTCAGTGCTTAGTACTACTGCCTCACAGCACTAAGGTCCTCAGGTTCAATTCCAGCCTTGGGTGACTGTCTGTGTGGAGTTTGCACATTTTCTTTGTGTGGGTTTCCTCTGCTACTCCTACCACATTCCAAAGATGTGCAGGTGAGGTGAATTGGCCATGCTAAATTGTCCATAGTTGTTAGGTGCATTAATCAGAGGAGGGTGGGTTACTCTTTGGAGGGTCAGTGTGGACTTGTTGGGCTGAAGGGTCTGTCCGCACACTGTAAGGAGTCGAATCTAATCCATTTATTATTTTAATCATTGTATTTAAATTCACCTAACTACGGGGACTTCAATATGTGGTTGGATTGGGAAAATCAGATTGGTAGCAGATCCCAAGCAAAGGAATGCATAGAATGTCACCCATTTTGGAGAAGGTTATGCCACCATATTCAAGGTAGAGTCAGAGGAATCTGACCCAGTGCTAAAGCACCCCAGGAGGAGATACAAATAAAAGTGGCCTATGTCCACAGACTCAGCAGGGGAGGGAGTAGTGATTGTAATGAGGTCAAGCAAGTAGACCACACAGAATATGAGTTCTTTGATTGGGGCTGTTAATTTGGTCCAATTAGGAATCCTGGCTGATGAATAAAAACAGGATTATACCTCAGTTAGGCAGTAGTGAGGGGGTTAATAAAAAGAGAAAAAAAATAAACGGGAGATTTGATCACACAGCATTAAAAAGAAAAAAAATTAAAAAAAATAAAAACAGGATTATAAGACATTATCACACTCAGAGAGCTGGCTCATAGAGAACTGAATCAGGATCAAGGATTTTCCACATATTAATAATGGATGACTTAGTGATGGGATACTGGCTTCTGTGAAGTTTTTCCATGGAGGATGAGGAAACAATGGCTGGTGAGGGGAGTCAGGACAACATGAAAGCAAATAAAACCATACAATGTGGTAAATGTTAGTGGGAAACCAGAAGACTGGGAAGCATTCAAAAATCAGCAGAGGATAGTTAAAAAAGTAATTGGGGCGGGGTGCTGTAAGAAGATGAAACCTTAGAGTAAGCTAACTAATAATATAAAAGATAATTACAAGAAAATTTCTAGATATAACAGGGAAGAGAAAGGCAAGAGTAGATTGGATCACAAGAAAATGGGGAGAGAAGTAGTAATGGGGAACAAAGAAATGATGGAAGAACTGAATAAGTACTTTGCATTAGTCTTCATGGTGGAAGACATCAGCAGCATACATAATGTCTTCAGGAGAGTCACAGGCAGAGGTAAGTGTAGTCACCCATCTTTAAGGAGAAGGTACTTGGGAAGCTGAAAAGTTCTGAAGGTGAATAAATCACCTGGGCCAGATGGACTACACCCAGGGGTCTGAAATTATGGAGGCATTGATAATGTCAGGAATCACTTGAGTCAGGGAGGGTCCTAGAGCTTTGGAAAATGACAAGTATAACATCCCTGTTTTAAAAGGGAGAGAAGCAGAAGATGGGAAATTATTGGCTGATTAGCCTGAATTCTGTCATGGTTAAGATTTTAGAGTATTAAGGATGAGATTACAGAGTACTTGGAAGTGCATCTCTTTAAGAGACTGAGTCAGCATGACTTCTTTAAAGGGAGGTCATGCTTGACAAATCTATTAATATTCTTTGAGGATATAATGAGCAGGTTAGACAAAGGAGAGCCAATTGATGTGATCTCTTTGGAGTTCCAGAACGTGTTTGACAGGATGCTGCACAGGTGGCTGCTAAATAATAGCCTATGGTGTTAGAGACAAGGCATTGGCATGGACAGAGGTTAGCTGACTGGTAGAAGTCAGACAATCAGGATGAAAAGGACCGTTTCAGGATGGCAGCTAGTGAATAGTGGAGTTCCACAGGGACAGTGTTTGGACTACAGTTATTGGCATTATACATTCACGATCTGGATAAAGGAACTGAGGGAATTGTTGCTAAGTTTGCAGATGACACAAAGATAGGTTAAGAGGCAGATAATGTTCAAGAACTGGGGAGGCTGCAAAAGCAAGGAAAGTGGACAAAGAAGTGACAGATGGAATACAATGGCAATCAAAAACACATGCAACATGCTTCAATGACTTCTGCCCGGTGACGTGGACCTTCACAATTACGAAGTGCTTTGAGAGACTCATACTTTAGCCTCTCAGCTTGCCTTGATCTCTTGCAATTTGCCTACCAGCATAACAAGTCCACAGCAGATGCCACTTCTCTAGCCTTAACTCATCCCTGGAACATTTGGATAATAAGAGTGTCTACATCAGGCTTCTACTTATGACTTCAACACTGTAATCCTTTCCAAACTCTGAGACCTAGGTCTCTAATCTACCCTCTATAACTGGATCTTCAGCTTTCTGATAGATAACAGTACCTCCTCCACAATAATC
The DNA here is from genome assembly GCF_020745735.1 of Hemiscyllium ocellatum. Taxonomy (NCBI): domain Eukaryota; kingdom Metazoa; phylum Chordata; class Chondrichthyes; order Orectolobiformes; family Hemiscylliidae; genus Hemiscyllium; species Hemiscyllium ocellatum. Next base: position 134,420,121 of record NC_083405.1, read on the forward strand.
CCCAACACCGGCACCCTGCAAGGAAGTGTACTCAGCCCTCTACTGCACTCCCTGTGCACTCGTGATTGTCTGGCCAAATTTCGTCAGAACGCCATATACACATTCGCTGATGACATCATCATTGTAGGCTAGATATTAAACAATAACGAAACAATACAGGAACGAGATAGAATGCTTGGTGTCATGGTGCAAAGGTAACAATCTCTCCCACAATGTCAGCAAAACAAAAGAGCTGATCATTGACTGCAGAAGAAAAGGAGGAGGACATGTCCCTGTTTACATCAATGGAGCTGAAGTGGAGAGTGTGGATAACATCAAGTTCCTGGGAGTAATGATAACTAACAAGCTATTCTGGACCACCCAAGTAGATGCGATGGTCAAGAAGGCATAGGAAATTTGTCCATAATGATCCTCACAACTTTTACAGTTGCACATTAGAAAGCATTTTGTCCTGGTATGGCAATTGCTCTGACCAGGGCTGTAAGAAACTATCCCCTGGTTGTAATTTCTTCCAACCTATTTCATCAGGCAGAAGATACAAAAGCTTGAGCACACACCTCAACACGCTCAAGAAGAGCTCCTTCCTCACTGTTATTGGACTGCTGATGGATCTCTCAAATTTCAAACCAATAGTTGATCTCAACTTTGTACACTTCCTTTGCGCTATCACTTTGTATGCTTTACTGTGTTCAGTCAACCTATGATCTATATGTCCTTGTATGTTATGATCTGCTTGTACAGCATATAAAACAAAACCACAAAAACAAGAAAATAAAGGCAATGTCTCTCAGTCGAGGGAACTTTTCCCCACAGTACACTGGCTTTATGGACGGTCAGCTTGGAGTTAGTCCTCAACTGATGAGGTTCTGATCTCCTGGTTACTTTTTTTTAATCATCAAACAACAGGAGAGCTTATTTGTCCCCAACATCCATGTCGTATGCGTGTAAAAGCAAAACTTTTCACAGAGTTTCGTTACATGTGACAACAATAAATTAAATCAAACCAATGTGGGCAAGTGTGAGGTTCTACACTTTGGTAAGATAGATAAAGATGTGAGGCTGGGGTGCCAAGCGGGCTGAGATAAAAGGTGAGGAGGGGGGGCTGTATTTGGGGGAGGGGTGCTGGGGATACAATAGATGGAAGGAGGTGAGGGTGATAGGCTGGAAGGGGGGGGCGGAGAGGTCAGCAAGAAGATTGCAGGTCAAAAAGGCGGTGCTGAACTCGGGGACTGAGATAAGGTGGGGGGAGGGGAAATGAGTATGCTGGAGAAATATACATTCATCCCGTGTGGTTAGAGAGTTCCTAGGCGGAAGACGAGGCGCTCTTCCTCCAGGCGTTGTGAGGCCAGTGTCTGGCGATGGAGGAGGCCAAGGACCTGCATGTCCTTGGTGGAGTGGGAGGGGGAGTAAAAGTATTCAGCCACAGGGCGGTTGGGTTGGTTGGTGCGGGTGTCCCAGAGGTGTTCCCTGAAACGTTCCGCAAGTAGGCTGCCTGTCTCCCCAATGTAGAGGAGACCACATCGGGTGAAGTGGAGACAGTAAATGATGTGTGTGGAGGTGCAGGTGAATTTGCGATGAATATGGAAGGATCCATTGGAGCCTTGGAGGGAGGTGAGGGGGGAGGTGTGGGCGCAAGTTTTGCACTTCTTGCAGTTGCAGGGAAAGGTGCCGGGAGTGGAGGTTGGGTTGGTGAGGGGTGTGGACTTGATGGGGAGTTGCAGAGGGAGTGGTCTCTCCAGAACGCTGATAGGAGTGGGGAGGGAAATATGTCCCTGGTGGTGGGGTCTGTTTGGAGGTGGTGGAAATGACGGCGGATGATACGATGTATCCGGAGGTTGGTGGGGTGGAAGGTGAGGACCAGCGGGGTTCTGTCCTGGTGGCGATTGGAGGTGCGGGGTTCAACCCCTCAGCCATCTATCGTATCGATAGGTTCCACCTTTCATATTCCCAGTGCCCCTCCCCCAAATTCCCCCCCCACCCACCTTTTATCTCAGCCTACTTGGCACACCAGCCTCATTCCTGAAGAAGGGCTTATGTCCGAAACGTCGATTCTCCTGCTCCTCGGATGCTGCCTTGCCTACTGCGCTTTTCCAGCACCACACTTTTCAACTCTGGTCACCAGCATCTGCAGCCCTCACTTTCTCCTAAATAAAGATGTGGACTGTGCTCTAAATGGGGAAAGTCTTTGGAAAACTGAAGCACAAAGAATCGGAGAGTAAGATGCTGGAAAAGCACAGCAGGTCAGGCAGCATCCGAGGAGCAGGAGAATCGATGTTTCAGGCATAAGCCCTTCATCAGGAAAGTGGAGATGTGGGTGCTGAGAGATAAATAGGGTGAAGCTGTGTCTTGGGGGAAGGTAGCTGGGAAGGCGATAGGTAGATGGTGATAGATCAGAGGGGAGGGTTGAGCGGATAGGTGGGAAGGAAGTTGGACAAGTAGGACAGTTCAAAAGGATGGTGCCTAGATTAGATTAGATTCCCTACAGTGTGGAAACAGGCTCTTTGGCCCAACAAGTCCACACCGCACCTTCGAGAGTAACCCACCTAGACCCGTCTCCCTCTGACTAATGCACCTTACACTATGGGAAAGTTGGCATTGCAAATTCACCTGGCCTGCACATCTTTGGACTGTGGGAGGAAACCGGAGCAAACCCACGCGCACACAGGGAGAATGTGCAAACTCCACACAGACAGTCACCTGAGGCTGGAATTGAACCCGGGTCCCTGGCGTTGTGAGGCAGCAGTGCTAACCACTGAGCCACAGTACCTCGTTGGAGAGTTGGACCTGGGATGAGGTGGGTGAAGGGGAGATGAGGAAACTGGTGAAATTGATGTTGATGCCGTGTAGTTGGAGGGTTCCAGAGTGGAAGATGAGGCGTTCCTCCTCCAGGCATTGGGTGACTTGGATTTGGGGGTGGAGGCGGCCCAGAACTTGCACGTCTTCTGTGGAGTGCGAGGGGGAGTTGAAGTGGTTGGCCACAGGGTGGTGGGGTTGTTTGGTGCTTGTGTTCCAGGGATGTTCCTGAAACATTCCACAAGTTAGCCTCCTGTTTCCCCAGTGTAGAGGAGGTGACAAGAAAAGCAATGAACACAGTAGATGGGGCGGTTAGATGTGCAGGAGAATCTCTGCTAGATGTGGAAGGACCCTTTGGGACTTGGATGTACATGAGGGGGAGATGTGGACATAGATTTACACCTCTTGCAGTGGCAAGGAAAGGTGCTAGGAATGGAGGGTGAGTTGGTGGGGTCGTGGACCTAATGAGGGAGTCACTGACGGAATGGTCTCAGCGGAATGCAGATGGGGTGGGGAGGGAAATATATCTGTGGTGCTGAGGTGTGATTGTAGGTGACGGAAATGGCAGAGGATAATGCGTTGTATCCAAGCACAAAAAGACTTAGTAATCCTAGTTCAGGATTCTCTTAACAATCAAGTTCAGTTGACATTTAAAAAGGCAACTGCCCTGTTGGCATTCATTTCAAGAGAGCTAGAATACACGTGCAGAAATGTAATGCTGAGGCTATGTAAAGCTCTGGGGAGTCCTCGTTTGGAATATTTTGAGCATTTTTGAGCCCCATATCTAAGGAAGGATGTGCTGGTTGTGGAGGTACAGAGGAGATTTACAAGAATGATTCTGGGTATGAAGAGATTGTCATGTAAGCAATCATTTAGGACTTTGGGTTTGTACTCGGAGTTTAGAAGCATGAAGGGGGATCTGATTAAAATTTACAAAATACTGAGAGGCCTGAATAGAAGGGATAAAGACGAAGATGCCTGCACTGGTAGCAGTGACTGGGGCCCCCAAGGGAACAGCCTCAGAATGAAGGGACAACCCTTTAGAACAGAGATGAACCAGAGGGTAGTGAGAGCATGGAACTCATTGCTGTAGAAGGCTGTGAAAGCCAAGTCATCGAGTGTTTTGATATAGATAGGTTCATAGAATCATAGAATGGAAACCCTACTAGTGTCCCACCCAGAGCCATTCCCCTATTACATTACATTTACCCCTCACTAGTGCATCTAACCTACTTAGCACTGAATACTATGGCAATTTAGCATGGCCAAACCTGCACATCTTTCGATTGTGGGAGGAAACCAGAGCACCCGGAAGAAACCCTTGCAGACACGGGGAGAATGTGCAAACTCCACACACAGTCACCTGAGACTGGAATCGAACCCGAGTCCCTGACTGTAAGGCAGCAGTGCTAATTTTCTGAGCCATCCTGATGTCCCTATGTTCTTGATTAGTGAGGGCAGGAAGGGTTATAGGAAGAAGGCGGGAGAATGGTGTTGAGAAACATACCAGCTATGATTGATTGGTGAAGCAGAGTCATAGTCATTGACATATACAGCAGGGAAACAGACCTTTTAGTCAAACTTGTCCATACCCGCCAGATATCCTAAATTATTCTAGCCCAATCTGGCAGCACTTAGCCTATATTCCTCTAAATCTTTCCTATTCATATATATCCACCCAGATGCCTTTTAAATGTTGTAATTGTACCAGCCTCCACCAATTCCTCTGGTAGCTCATTCCATACATACACCTCCCTTTTCATCAAAAAGTTGCCCCTTAGGTTCCTTTTAAATCTTTTCCGACTCACCTAAACCAATGCCCTCTGGTTTAGTACTTGAACGCTCCAAGGAAAAGACCTTTATTGACTCTATCCATGCTCCTCATGATTTTATAAACCTCTGTAAGGTCCCTCCTCAGACTCTGATGCTGCAGGGAAAATAGTCGCAGCCTACTCAGCCTCCCCTTTCATTCAAACCCTCCAACCCTGGCAACAGCCTTGTAAATCTTTTCTGAACCCTTTCAAGTTTCACAACATCCCCCCATAGGAAGGAGACCAGAATTATACGCATGTTCCAAAAGCGGCCTAACCAATGTCCTATACAGCTGCAACATGACCTCCCAACTTCTCTAGGCAATGTTCTGACTAATAAAGGAAAGCATGCCAAGCACCTTCTTCTCTATCCTGTCTATTTCCAACTCCATTTTCAAGGAACTATGAATCTATACCTCCAATGTCTCTTTGTTCAGCAATACTCCCCAGAACCTTACAATAAGGTGTATAAATCCTGCCCTGATTTGACTTTCCAAATGCAGCACCTCACACTTATCTGAATTAAACTCCATCTGCCACTTCTCAGCCCATTGTCCCATCTGATCAAGATCCCATTGTACTCAGAGGTAAGCTTCTTCGCTGTTCACTACAACTCCAATTTTGGTGTCATCTGCAAACTTACTAACCATACCTCCTATGTTCACATCCAAATAATTAATATAAGTGATGAAAAGCAGGGGATCCCGCACCGATCCTTGTGGCACACCATTGGTCACAGGCCTTCAGTCTGAAAAGCAACCTTCCATCACCATCCTCTGTCTTCTATTTTTGAGTTCTGGACTCAAATGGCTATTTCTCTCTGTATTCCATGTGATCTAACCTTGGTCATCCAGTCTACCATGAGGAACCTTATTGAATGCCTTACCGAAGTCAATATAGATCACATCCACCACTCTGCCCTCATCAATCCTCGTTGTTATTTCTTCAAAAGACTCAAGTCAGTGAGATATGATTTCACCTGCACAAAGCCATGTTGCCTATCCCTGATCAGTCTTTGCCTATCTAAATGCATTCTGGATTAGAGTGGTGCTGGAAAAGCACAGCAGTTCAGGCAGCATCCGAGGAGCAAGAAAATTGACGTTTCGGGCAAAAGCCCTTCATCAGGAATATAGCCTGTTTCCTGCTCCTCGGATGCTGCCTGAACTGCTGTGCTTTTCCAACACCACTCTAACCCAGCATCTGGTTTCCAGCATCTGCAGTCATTGTTTTTACCTATCTAAATACATGTAAATCCTGTCCCTCAGGATTCCTGCCAACAACTAGTCCACCACCGATGTCAGGCTCACCAGTCTATAGTTCCCTGGCTTTTCCTTACCATCTTCCTTAAATAATGGCTCCATGTTAGCCAACTTCCAGTCTTCCAGCACCTTATCTGTGACTATTGATGATACCCCTATTTGCCAAAGCTATCTCATGTCCCTTTTTGCCCTCTTAATGACCCACTTAAGTCTACTCCAACTGCCTTTATACTCTTCTAAGAATTCACTCGATCTCTTCTTTTTATCCCTGACATGTGTTTCCTTTTACTGAACCAAAACTTCAATTTCTCTTATCATCCAGCATTTCCTGCACCTACCACCCTTGCCAGTTACCCTAACAGGAACATACTGTCTCTGGACTCTTCTTATCTCATTGCGAGCTCCTACATGCACAGCTAAGTTTCCTATTTCCTACAATCGTTCTACACTCTTTAAACTTAATAGCATGCTTTTAAAAATTACCAATAACTGTTTTTTTTTCTTTTGCCGATGCTCACCTATTATTTATTATCTATGCTACTTAACGCTGTATTGCTGGCATTGGGCACTGCCCCACTGACGTGGCTATGTTTGCGTGCATACCTAGCCACCAGACGTAACACCTCACCGACGTCTGGTTAGTAAGCTTGCAGATGACACCAAATTGGTGGTGTAGTGGACAGCAAAGAATGTTACCTCAGCGCACCTTGATCAGATGGACTGAGGATTGGCAGTTGGAGTTTAATCTAGATAAATGGGAGGTACTACATTTTGGTAGAGCATATCAGGTCATGACTTATACCATTTAATGGTAATGGGGTGTATTGCTAAACAAAGATACCTTGGAGTGCAGATTCATGGTTCCTTGAAAGTGGAGTCTCAGTTAGACAGGAGAATGAAGAAGCAACAAAGATATGCTTGCCTTTGTTGGTCAGTGCATTGAGTGTAAGAATTGGGAGATCATATTGTGGCTGTACAGGACATAGGTTAGGCCACTTTTGAAATATTACATTCAGTTCAGTTCTCCCTGCTGTCGGAAGGATGTTCTTAAACTTGAAAGGATGCAGGAAAGATTTAATAGGTTGTCATCAGGGTTGGAGGATTTGAGCGATAGGGAGAAGCTGAGTAGTCTGTGGTTATTTTCCCTGGAGTGTCAGAGACTGAGAGGTGACCATATAGATGTTTATAAAATCGTGAGGGGCATAGAAAGGGTAGATAGGTATTTTCATTGGGGTTGGGGAGACCAGAACTAGAGGGCATAGATTTAGGTAGAGAGGGGAAAGATTTAAAAGGAACTTAAGGGGTAAACTTTTCACGCAGAGGGTAGTGTGTGAATGGAATGAGCTGCCAGAGAATGTGGTGGAGGCTGGTACAATTACAACATTTGGAAGAATGGTTTAGAGAAATAGAGGCCAAATGCTGACAAATGGGACTAGATTAGGTTAGGATAGCTGGTTGACATGCACGAGTTGGACCAAAACATCTGTTCCATGCTGTACAGTTCATCGACTCGATCTTCATAGACACCCCTGATGGAGTTTAGCCAATATTTGCTCCCCAAAACAATATGTCTCCCCCTACAGTGAGCTGGTCTGTTCGAGTTCAAAAAGGTTTTGATTCTCGTTGTGATGGTCATTTGGTTTCCCTCATTAATACTGGTTGTTTCACTTTGGAAAGGATGGGACACTTCTGTGTCTAATGTCTGATATTGTTAACATTATGACTGGGAGCATGTCCATAAAATTTAATATTACATACTTTTCCAATGGGGATAACCACTGGTAGTGTGTCTACTAATAGGAGGCAGCTCGATGTATCTGCATTTGCTTCTTGGCCTCCCTGATAGATTTCTAACTTTTACTGATAATCACTTAATATTAGAGCCAACTGTTGAATGTGATCTGAATCTTATGAGCAGCATTTGGACCGAAGGGTCTGTTTCCATGCTGTACATCTCTACGACTCTATTGCTTAGTCCTCTTTAAGCAGACCAAGTAAGGGCTTGCAATTATTACAATTTTTTATCCATAAAGATATTGGTGGAACTTTCTGACTCTCAATAGGAACCACAGTCCTTTTTTCTCTATTTGGACATATTTAGCTCCTGGATGCACACTCTATTGGGCATTCCTCTCCATTAGACCACCTGTGATCTAATATCACCCCAATGTTGTGCAAGGAAGCAGCACATGTCAATACTGGATCTTTCTTGGGATCATAGTATGCTAACATCCAAGAAGATGACCGCTGTTATCTTTACTTAATTAAAAGCTGGGGCTTGTATGTGAGACCATTTCCAAGGCTGACCCTTTTTTAGCAGTTGATGCAAAGATGTCAGGATGGATCCCAGACTTTCCATATTTACTTTCCATATTAATTTACCAGCCCAAGAAATGACCTAACCTAACTGGGACACCTTTGATCACCCTAACTTTACTTTCCAACATGTGTTACCATTTTTATACTCATTTATGGGAATTGGGCTTCACTGGCTGGCCATCATTGATAGCCCATACCTACATGCCCTTGAGAAGGTGGTAGTGAGCTTTCTTGAATCGTTGCAGGCCACCTGCTGTGGGTTGACCCGCATTCCAGTGGAGAGAAAATTCCAGGATTTTCACCCAACGACTGTGAAGGAACGGCGGGATGTTTCCAAGTCAGGGTGGTAAGTGGCTTGGAGGGGAATTTGCAGGTGTGGTGTTCCCAAGTACCTGCTGCACTTGTCCTTCTCGGCGGAAGTGGTCATGGATTTGGAAGGTGCTGCCTAAGGATCTTTGATGAATTTCTTGTAGATAGTATACACTGATGCTACCGAGCACTGGTGGTGGAGGGATTGAATGTTTGTAGATGTGGTGCCCATCAATCAGGTTGCTTTGTTCTGGATGGTGTCAAGCTTGAGTTGGAACTGCACACATCAGGCAAGTGGGGAGTATTCCATCACACTCCTGCCTTGTAGATGGTGGATAGACTTTGGGTGTCAGGAGGTGGGTTACTCACTGCAGTATTCCCAGTCTTTGACCTGCTCTTTTGGCCACTGTGTTTATGTGGTTAGTCCAGTTGAGTTTCTGGTCAATGGTAACCCTAAGTTGACAGTGGGGGAATTCAGTGATGGTAATACCATTGAATGTCATGGGGCAGTGGTTAGAGTGGCTCTTATTGGTGATGGTCATTGTCTGGCATTTGTGTGGCATGCATGTTACTTGCCACTTGTCAGCCCAAGCCTGGATATTGTCCAGATTTTACTGCATTTGAACATGGACTATTTCAGTGTCTAATGAGTCACAAATGGTGTTGAACACTGTGCAATCATTGGCGAACATCCCCACTTCTGACCTTATGGTAGAGGGGAAGGTCATTGATGAAGCGACTGAAGATTGTTGGGCCTAGGACACTACCCTAAGGGACTCCTGCAGAGGTGTCTTGGAGCTGAGAAGACTGACCCTCCATGATCACAACCATCTTCCTTTGTGCCAGGTATGACTCTAACCAGTGGAGTGTTTGCCCCGATACTCTTTGATTCCAGTGTTGCCAGGCCTTGTTGATGCCATACTCGATCAAGTGTGGCCTTGATGTCAAGGCTGTCATTGTCACCTCACCTCTGGAATTGAGCTCTTTTGTCCATATTTGAACCAAGACTGTCATGAGATTAGGAGCTGAGTGACCCTGGTGAATCCCAACCTGGGCGTCACTGAGCAGGTTATTGCTGAGCTGGTACTGCTTAATGGTACTGGTGATGATCCCTTCCATCATTTTACTCATGATGCAGAATAGACTGATTGGGTGGTAATTGACTATTGTCGACACTAGATCTAGTACATCACTTGGTGTATCCGGAACATACATTTTCTGTTCTAAGGCCAATGACTGCCTTGGAAAAACACCTTAGGAAGTACTTCTAAGTGTTCCTTATTATCATGACATCATCTAGGTAAATGATTAGATTAGATTAGATTAGGTTACTTACAGTGTGGAAACAGGCCCTTCGGCCCAACAAGTCCACACTGACCCTCTGAAGAACAACCCACCCAGAACCATTCCCCTTCACCTAACACAGCGGGCAATTTAGCATTTACCCCTTCACCTAAACTGCACATTTTTGGACTGTGGGAGGAAACCCCTGCAGGCACGGGGAGAATGTGCCATCTCCACACAGACAGTTGCCTGAGGTGGGAATTGAACCCGGGTCTCCATGCCACCGTGCCGCCCACCAATGGTGGGCAGAAGTAGACCTTGTAAAATATTTAAGGAATCACAGAATCCCCAGTGTGGAAACAGGCCACACCGACACTCCAAACAGCATCGCACCCAGACCCAGCCTCCTACCGTATCAACCCTGCATTTCCCATGGCTAATGCACCTGACTTACATATCCCTGAACACTATGGGCAATTTAGCGTGGCCAATTCACCCAACCTGCACATTTTTGGGAGGAAACCGGAGCACCTGGTGGAAATCCATTTAAACACAGGGAGAATGTGCAAACTCCAGACACTCACCTGAGTTTGGAATCAAACCTGTGGCCCTGGCATGTCCATTGTCTGCTGAAAACTTCAACCCCAAACGGCTGTCTCATATATTGGCACAAGCCCTGATGGGTATTAATTATCCTAGATGTCTGCGAAACCTCATTAAAAGCAATTGCAAGTAAATATAGCTTATGTCCAGCTTCATGATGGGACAACCCCCTACCAGCTTTGCATATAAATCCAAGGGATTGGATATTTATCCAGCTTTGCAAAGTATTCTACTGTTTGTTTAAAATCCCCAACAAAGGTGAACTGTTCCATTGGGCTTCAAAATTGGTACAACTGGTGCTGCTCATTCCGCGTTAAACTGGTTTGATGATTCCTTCATTTTCCAGCCTTCTGATTTCTGTCTCTATCTTTGCATGTAAGACAAATGGCACTGGGGCAGAACTTGCCGAATTGCTTCCTGGTCAACATGCAAAGTCACTTAGACACCTTTGGTAGTCTCTAGACTTACCTGAAAAACTTTCAGGTATTTAATTAGAACTTCACTCCGGCAACCATTTTCTAGTTGAAAAATGTTGAGCCAATCTAGGTGAATCTCTTGCGACCAATTTTGCCCCATTAAGCTTGGTTATGAGCCTTTTACTGCACTCACTGGTAACTGAATCAACTGCCTTTCATAAGAGGCCGGAATTAATGTTGTACATTTAATCTGTAAAGCCAAGAGCAGGACTTTGGCGGTGGCATGACGTGGGCTGGTGTAGCCTGGAATGGGACTCTGACAGTGGCATGGCATGGGCTGGTATAGTCTGGAGTGGGACTCTGATGGTGGTATGGTGTGAACTGGTGTAATCTGGAGAGGGACTCTAATGGCGGCATGGCGTGGGCTGGTGTAGTCTGGAATGGGATTCTGACAGCGGCATGCTTGGGCTGATGACGCCCGAATTGGCACTCTAATGGCGGTGTGCTGAGCAGCGAAGGAAAGTTTGGACTCATTTTTATCTTTTTTTTAGATTAGATTAGATTACTTACAGTGTGGAAACAGGCCCTTCGGCCCATCAAGTCCACACCGACCCGCCGAAGCGCAACCCATCCATACCCCTACATTTACCCCTTACCTAACACTATGGGCAATTTAGCATGGTCAATTCACCTGACCAGCACATCTTTGGACTGTGGGAGGAAACCGGAGCACCCGGAGGAAACCCACGCAGACACGGGGAGAACGTGCAAACTCCACACAGTCACCTGAGTCGGGAATTGAACCCAGGTCTCAGGCGCTGTGAGACAGCAGTGCTAACCACTGTGCCACCGTGCCACCCCATTTTATTTTATTCTAAGTTAAAGTGAATGGTGCCTGTGTATAGCGATGGTACACGCCCATTGTTTTGTTTGAAGTCCTCTCTACTTCCCTTGGTATACTGTTTTCTAGAACATTGTAGTATGAAAAGAAAGCTGACCATCATCCCAAAGTCAAATGGACAAAATTCCCATTGCTCACATTGCTTATGTTTATCTTCTTAGGAGTAATATTATCAACTGTCGTTGCAAAAAGATGTATGTTTTCAGCAATCCTTATCTTTGAAACCACAATGACAGATGGTCCTCTAGTATAATGTAGCAGAATCCATGCATGGGCCTTTATTGTGTGAAAGCTGCAGCAAGCAATCAAATCACAAGGTTCTAGATTGTGCTGCAAAGATTTGGTGTTCCAACAAACTTCAAAATCCTGCCCCCATGAGAAAATGTTGTTTTCATTTCCAATCTGCAGCATCTGTTGTCTTTTGCTTTCGTTTGCTTTAAAATTTGGACTGGTGTCAAGCAAGATGATGTGATAGCCCCCACACTGTTTACAATTACTGACTGGGACTATACACTTCTTAAAAGATCAATGACCTTCCATTGTGAGAAATACACGATCTATAGTTGGGGATGACTGCAGTCATTATTGACTCTGCGCAGATTTCAATTCATCTCTGAATTTTTAAAATTCTGTACAGGTGAAGTTCTGCCTACCCTTACATTGTCACCCAAACAAAAATGATGTATCGAGACTCGCCTGATTAGCCAAATATTGCACCTCCTGTATGCCTTGAAGGAGAGACTCTGGAATCTCGTGCCTTGGAATATACCTCTTCCAATATACACCGTTACCATTGATGAGGAGATCAAATACCAGATCAGCAGTGCCAGCTCAGCCCTTTACAAACTACAGCAGTGTTTTTTTTTAACAGGGAAGGTGTCCAAATGTTAACAAAAAGTCTGAGCAGTTGCCATCACTATACATCTGAATTATAGTGATGGGCAGTGTGTCAGCAACACATGAGCGCTCAAGAAATTCCATCTGTCCTACCCATGTTGCAATTTCTGCATTCAATACGAGGACTGTCAAACAAGTGCTAGTGTACTTCTTGAAGCCAGTCTGTGTTGAATATAACGCAAACATCACAATAGCTTAATGAATATTACAACATGACATAAATGGGCTTTTCTACTGCTGTTTATTGTTTGACAATTGTGAAGCTGTCCGTGCAGAAAGTTGCAAAATAATATTTGGTGAGCTGTCATTCCTGACACTTTGCTGTGCAACTTCAACGGTACGACCGTACTTTCTTTGATTTGTTGACCCTCAACTATGATGAGGTTCTTGATAAGTCATTGATGTTACTGTATATTGGGGTTATTCCTTAAAGATGACATGCGGATTTGAAAATTCTTTAATGGGCAGGTGAACAACAACCCAAGTTCCTTAACCGTTGTGTTGGTGGCCTGAATTGACGGTCCATTTCGGTGTTGCTGCTTTCACCTTCAAAAACCTGCAGAATAAGTTGATATGAATATGAGTCAATACACTATTTCTATAGAAGAAGAATTGAAACAGTTACTGTTTCTCTTTCCACAGGAAATGCTGCCAGACCTGCTGAGATTTTCCAGCAGTCTGTCTGTTTGTTTCACTATTCATATATATTGTCAGTGTTATGATTTGTCTATTGGTTCACTTATACAAAGTTATCTTTATATAGGGAGCCATCCTATATCATTTTCATTAGAAAGGATATCTAAGATCAATTAAACAGCCTTTGTAGCTGTAATAGTAAGTTTCTGAGAAAGCTGCTCTATTCATTAGTTTTATGTTAGTGTTGCTGAGCCAAGCTGCTGTGGTTTTAATGTGTTGTAAAAACTATATAATAAATTCACCACTTATTGAGAAATCAAGCTTAGAAGGAGAAATAGTTAAAAAAAAATTGGCACGAGGAGAACTCGTATCGACAAAGAACTTGCAATTTTCAGGATTCTGTCACCAGTTTTTGTATACTGGTGGTGACATCAGAATTTGGCACCAATATTTAAATTAGACTGCTCTTCCAGCACCACTAAGCCAGAATGCAAATTCTCTCGTGCAGGGGGCCCAACTGTTGCTGAATTTCCAGCAAGTAAAAATGGGTGAAAAGGGGTTAGTTGTTTGAAACTGCCTGTCCAGTGTTAATATTTTCCTCATAGTCCTCATTATCCTCTCCTTGAAGAAGAGCCATTGCATTAGAAATAGTATATTATCTTGGGTAGAGGATCAGCTAACTAATGGGGGATAGAGTTAGAGTAAGGGGGGCATTTTCAGGGTAGCTACCTAGAATTAATCAAGTGCCAGATGGATCAGTATTAGGGCCACAAATATTTACGATATATGTGAATGACTTGGAATAGGAAGGTTCAAATTTGCAGATGACACAAAAAGCAAGTGGTGAGATGACACGGAGTCTGCAGGTGGATATTGACAGGTTAAGTGAGTGGCCAGAAATTTAGCAGATAGAAAATAATATGGGTAAGATGTGAGACTGTGCAATTTGGCAATAATGAACAGATGATCTGAATCTAATTAATAAGAGAAAAACTGCAGCTATCTGCAGAATAGAGGGATCTGGAAGACCTTTTGCGTTAATCATGAAAAATTGGCCTCCAAGTTCACTAGGCAATAGAGAAGGGAAATGCAATACTGGCCTTTATTTCAAAGCAAATGCAATATGAAGCAAAACTGTGCTAGTCAATAAAAACATAGAAAATAGACCGCAGCTGGAATACTGTGACCAGTTAAGGACACTATATTTAAGCGAAGATATATTGGCATTGGAGGTAGTCCAGATAAGTTTCATTAGGCTGATACTAGGCGCAGAGGAGTTGTCTTATGGCAAGAGGTTCAGCAATTTGTAGTCTTATGGACTGTAGGATGGTATGATGCCTCCTGGGCGCCAGAATGAATGATATCAAAGAATGCTAGCAGGCTATTCTGGAGTATGAAGGTGGACAGAAAGAGCTGCAAATGTGTTGCTGGTCAAAGCACAGCAGGTTAGGCAGCATCTCAGGAATAGAGAATTCGACGTTTCGAGCATAAGCCCTTCATTTTTTACTCGTGGACAGAAAGAGGTCATGGTCCATGTTGGGATCAATGACATGGGAAGAAAGAGAAATGAGGCCCTGCCAGCAGACCTTAGAGAGTTAAGTCAGAAATTGAAAAGTAGGGCTTTAAAGGTTGTAGTCTCCAGATTATTCATGCCACTACATGGAGAGATACTTCGGGGGGGGGGGGGGGGGGGGGGGGGAGGGAAAGGGGTTTGGATTCCTGAGGTAGTCAGACCTTCTGTGGGGGTGGTGAGAACTGTAGAAGTTAGATGGGGTTACTTCTGAACAGAAACCAAATCAAAATCTTTCTGAGGAAGCTTGCTAGATTACTTAGATTACTTACAGTGTGGAAACAGGCCCTTCGGCCCAACACGTCCACACCGACCCGCCGAAGCGACAACCTACCCATACCCCTACATATACCCCATACCTAACACTACGGGCAATTTAGCATGGTCAATTCACCTGACCCACACATCTTTGGACTGTGGGAGGAAACCGGAGCACCCGGAGGAAACCCACGCAGGCACGGGGAGAACGTGCAAACTCCACACAGTCAGTCACCTGAGGCGGGAATTGAACCCAGGTCCCTGGCGCTGTGAGGCAGCAGTGCTAACCACTGTGCCACCGTGCATTATTTCTTGAACGTGGAGTCGAAGGTTGACAAGGTAGTGAAGAAAACACGCTTGCTTTCATCGATGAGAACATTGATTATAGGAGTTGGGAGCTCATATTGCAGCTGTACAGAATATTGGTGAGACCACTTTAGGAAGGATGTTGTTAAAGTTGAAAGGGTGCAGAAACGATTTACAATGATGTAGCCGGGACTGGAGGGTTTATGCTATAGAGAGAGGCTGATTAGGCTGGGGCTTTATTCCCTGGAGTGTCGGAGGCTGAGGGATGACCTTATAGAAGTTTATAAAAATCATGAGGGGCATGGATAGAGTGAATAGCCAAGATCTTTTCTCCTAGGGTAGGAAAGTCCAAAACTAGAGGACATAGGTTTTAGGTGAGAAGTGAAAGATATGAAAAGAGTTTGAGGGGTAACGTTTTCATTCTGAGGGTATGGTGAAGGCAGATACAATTATAACATTTAGAAGCTTTGGTATATGACTTGGAAGGGTTTCGAGAAATATGGACCAAATACTGGCAAATGGGACTAGCTCAGATTGGGATTAGCGAGTTCTGAGAAGATTTGTAGCTCAGGTTGAGATTTTGGATGCAGGTTTGCTCGCTGAGTTTGAAGGTTCATTTCCAGACGATTCATCACTCTACTAAGTAACACCTTCAGTGGGCCTCAGGTGAAGCACTGCTGAAAATTCCTGCTTTCTATTTATATGTTTGGGTTTCTTTGGGTTGGTGACGTCATTTCCTGTAGTGATGTTATTTCCTGTGGTGCTACAGAAAACAAGTACTACCTAAATGCCTTAAATACAAATTTCCCCTTAACACCCCACTAGCCAAACGAATAGCAATGCTTAGAGGAATGAATCATGATGCCCACAACAGACTGTGTAAATACAACCGGGAAATTTTGCACCAAAAATCTTTACTCACTAATGCAACAGACCATGAACGGACAGACACAGTACAACAAGCCATAGATATTTGACAGTGAAAAACACAGAAAATGAAGAAATGAGACCTACAAAAGAAACTAGACAAACTTACACAAAATAACGACACCTACAGCACAGAAGCATGGATTAAAAACTTATCTGACCCGACCCTTAACAGACACTGAAAAAGCTGTCTTAGTAAGAGGATTAAATTACAACTGCCAAGATGCGAACAAGAAAGATTTCTTAGCAGCATTAGAAACAATACTAAAAGACAACCAACTGACAGAAGAAACCCAGCAAACCATCAGATAGGTAGTTGCACCAACATTAAGCAGAAAAAAAGGAAGGAAACACACTCAATACAAAAGAAAGGAAATCACTGGAAAGACTAAAAAAAGATAAAAACATTGTTATCCTACCTGCAGACAAAGAACGCTTGACATTCATTCTAAATTGAAAAGACTACATTGAAAAGGCAAATGCACTACTTACAGATACCAACACTTACCAACAAGTGGTGATAGACCTGATCCCACAACTAGAGAACCGAATCACATCCCTACTAAAAAAAACTTCAGAAATCTGGGGAAATAAATAAGACCGACTTCGACAAAATGAAACCAGACGGATCCAACACACCACCTTTCTATGGATTACCCAAAATTCACAAACCAGGAGCCCCCCTCAGACCCATAGTCTCACTACCTGGAACACCAACTTACAGATTAGCCAAGGAGCTACATCAAAGACTAAAACACTTAATGGGAGACTCACGCCACTCCATCCACTCCACCCAAGAATTCCTGAAGACCAAAGACTCTAAGATAGAAGAGGATGAAATAATGGTCTCCTTTGATTTAACAGCCCTGTTTACATCAATCAACATCAATGTGGCCAAGGAATCATTGACTACACTATTAGAAGACCCAAAGGCACATACACCAAACACCACTAACTCCATTAACAAGGACAGTATCATCAAACTAGTGGACCTATGCCTTATCACACACTTCACCTTTAACTACAAAACCTACAGACAAACCAATGGAACATCCATGGGATCTCCGATATCAGGGTTCTTAGCAGAGACTCGAACAAACAGCTCTGCCAACCTTCCAACCCAAACTTTGGTTCCGCTCCATGGATGACACCTTTGTCATTATGAAACGAAACAAATTAGAGGAAACCTTCAATGTGATCAATAATACCCTTACTGGCATAAAATTCACTAAAGAGGAGGAAAACAACAACAAACTGCCATTCCTAGATGTCACAGTAGAGCGAACAGCCAATGGGGAACTTCAAACCAATGTCTATAGGAAAATAGCACATACGGACCAAATATTGAACTACAGAAGCAATCACCCAACATCCGCAAACAAAGCAGCATCAGAACATTATTTCATTGAGCCAACACACACTGCAGCACAGAGTAACTATGCAGAGCAGAGGAAAATCACCTATCCTATGTATTCAAAAAGAATGGGTACTCAATGAACACAGTCCGCCTATTTCTCAGCAACAAACCCAAACAAGCAGACAAAACATGTCCAGAAATCCTGGCCACTCTCCTCTACATCAAAGACATCTCAGGAATGACTGCCAGACTACTCAGATCCCTTAGCATCATGGTAGCTCACTAACCCATCAACACACTAAAACAGCAGTTAATGAACTTGAAAGACCCGATACAGACAACAAGCAAAACTAATGTCATTTACAAAATATCATGCAAGAACTGTAACAAACACTACATTGGACAAACAGGCAGAAAACTAGCCACCGGGATACATGAACACCAACTAGCCACAAAAGACACGACCCTCTCTGACTAGTATCCTTACATACGGATGAGGAAGGACACCACTTCGAATGGGACAACACATCCATCCTTGGACAAGCCAAACAAAGACACACACGAGAATTCCCAGAAGCTTGGCATTCCAACTGGAATTCTATCAATAAACACATCAAGTTAGACCCCATCTACCACCCCCTGATGAAAGGAACAGGAAGTGACTTCACCACAGGAAATAACATCACCACAGGACATGACATCACCAACCCAAAGAAACCCAAACATATAAATAGAAAGCAGAAAGTTTCAGCATTGCTTTGCCTGAGGCCCACTGAAGATGTTACCTAGTAGGGTGACAAAACATCTGGAAATGAACCTTCAAGCTCAGTGAGCAAACCTACATTCAGATTGGGATGTCTGGTTGGTGTGAGACTAAAGGGTCCATTTCCATGTTGTATGACTCAATGACTCTGCGAGAGGTGCTGAAATGGAATTAAAACTTAAAATGCAAGTAAGTGAGTCTGGAATGTAAAGGGCACAGGCAGGATAAGGCCAAAGTAAGTCCAGAAGTAACCCTATCCAACTTGTAAAGTCCCACCACCCCTCCACCTGAACTATCTCTCCAGCCACATATTCATGTAGCGGCATGAATAATTTGGAGACTACAACCTTGAAAACCCTACTTTTCTGACTCAACTCTGTAAGGCTTGCTGGCATGGCCTCATTTCTCTTTCTTCCCATGTCATTGATCCCAACATGGACCATGGCCTCTTTCTGTTTTCCCTCATGTCCAGAATGACCTGCAACCAATCCTTGATATCTTTCATTCTGGCACCCAAGAGGCAACATACCATCCTACACTCCATAAGAGCACAAATTGCTGAACCTCTTGCCATAAGACAACTCCTCTGCATCTAGTATCAGCCTAATGAAACTTCTCTGGACTGCCCCCAATGCCAGTATATCTTTGTTTAAATATAGTCTACGTGCAAATCTAAATGCAATTTTAATGCAAGGAGCTTGAGGAATCAGACAGATGAGCTGAGGGCATAGACAGACACTTGGAACTATGAGATCATAGCTATGTCTGAGACCTGGCTGAATGACAGGCAGGATTTTCCTGGTTATAGAATATTTAGATGAGATAGAGTTAAGAATTAGGATTAGGCAATCAGAATGTTGCCTGAGCTGGAGCACTTCAGTGATGAAGAGAAGTTGGATAAATTTGTGTTGTTTTCTTCAGAGCAGAGAAGGCTGAGAGGGGACCTGATGGGCACTTGAAATTTTATAAAATTCAAGGCTGTGGACCTAATGCTGGAAATTGGGACTAGTATGTGGTTTTGGTGGTACAGATGTGGCTTTGGGCCTCTTCTGTATTGCATGATTCTATCTGATAATCTAATTTGTTGGGAGAGTTTTGTAAGATAGGGATCTGAATTACAATAAGGTAAAGTTTGTCTGTCAACAAGGTGTTTTAACAAGCAATTATCCCCCCCTCCCCCAACCCCCAACCCTCAAAATTGGCAACTTGTATCTGTCGAGCAGGAATTGCCTATATTATTTAAAAATGACACGTAGTTATCCAATGTGTGAGGAGCACTAGTAGAATCAGTACATCCATTTTTAAGTATTCCTTGTTTTTACTGGTGCAAAAATGCATATGGCTCCCCTCTCTGGAAGGAATGTTGGTGTCACACAAATCAACATTCAACAAGGCCACCCCATTGCCATAGCTGTAGAGTTGGACTTCAAACCTTCTCTGGGTTCTAACCTACCAGCCAATCAGACTGTCTAGCCTTTTCAGCTGTCACAGATTCACAGAATTATTAGGGTATTTCTTTAGCCAGAGGTTGGTGAATCTGTGCAACTCATTGCAGCAGAGGGCTACGAAGACCAAGTCATTGAGTGTCTTTAAGACAGAAGTAGATAGGTTCTTAATTAGTAAATGGATTAAGAGTTATGTGAAGGAAGCAAGAGAATGGGATTGGGAAACATATCAGCTATGATAGAGCATACTCGATGGGCTGAACAGCCTAATTCCACTCCTGTATCTGGGGGGTCTTAAGGTGACTCAATTTCCTTCTTTGTACACCATTTTTAAACCTGCTTTTTGGTCCCTAATTTGTCCATGTCCTTTTACCACCATTTTACTTTTGATGTATTTAGAGTAGACATTGTGAATTTCTTTTTCTTTTAGCTGCCAGTCTTTTTTTCCTCAATCCCTCTTTACTTCTTGTATTTGCTTTTTCAGTTCCCTTCTGAACCTTCTATATTTAGTTTGTTCTCAACAGTGATTCGTACCTGACACCTGTCAATAGCACACGTTTTCTTCTTTAACTCCATTTATGTTTCCTTTATCATTGAAGGAGCTCTGGATTTATTTTGCCTTACCTATCTGTTTTGAGGGAATAAACCTTAACTGTGCTCAAACTATCTACTTGTTGAATATAGTCCATGGTTCAGCTCCTGTTTTTCTTGCCAACCCAGTTTCCTGTCTACCTGCTCGCTTTTTATTTGGCCCAAGTCCCGGCAGACATTGAATAGAGTTTTGTGTGCTGCCGGGACTGTAAGTAGGCCCTTGTATGAAGCCATTCATGGTGTGCAGGGTGTTCTCGCTAGGTGGATAAAGAACTGGTTGAGCAACAGGAGACAGAGAGTAGTAATTGAAGGGAGTTTCTTGAGGTGGAGAAAGGTGACCAATTGCGTCCCACAGGAATGAGTGCTGGCGCCACTTTAGTTTGTCATATACATAAATGATCTGGAAGGGGGCATTGTTGGTATGATCAGCAAGTTTGCAGATGACACCAAGATTGGTGGAGTAGCAGAAATCATAGGGGACTGTCAAAGAATACAGGAGAATATAGATAGACTGGAGAGTTGGGTGGAGAAATGCCAGATGGAGTTCAATCCAGGCAAATGTGAGGTGATGCATTTTGGGAAGTCTAATTCTAGAGTGAATTATATAGTGAACAGAAGAGCTTTGGGAAAAGTTGATGAGCAGAGGGATCTGGGAGTGCAGGTCCATTGTATCCTGAAGGTGGCTGCAAAGATGTATAGAGTGGTCAAGAAAGCATATGGTATGCTTGCCATCATCGGACAAGGTATTGAGTATAAGGGCTGGCAGGTCATGTTAAAATTGTATAAGACTTTGGTTCAGCTGCATTTAGGATACTAGTTGCCCCATTACCAAAAGGATGTGGACGCTTTGGAGAGAGTGCAGAGAAGGTTTACGAGGGTGTTGCGTAGAATGGAAGGTGCTAGCTATGAAGAGAGGTTGAGTAGAACATAGAACATTGCAGTGCAGTACAGGCCGTTTGGCCCTCGATGTTGCGCCGCCCTGTCATACTAATCTGAAGCCCATCCCACCTACACTATTCCATGTACGTCCATTTGCCTGTCCAATGACGACTTAAATGCACTTAAACTTGGCGAATCTACTACCGTTGCAGGCAAAGCATTCCGTACCCTTACTACTCTCTGAGTAAAGAAACTACCTCTGACACCTGTCTTATACCTATCTCCCCTCACTTTAAAGTTGTGTCCCCTCGTGTTTGCCGTCTCCATACTTGGAGTAGGTTTGGATTGTTTTCATTAGAAAAACAGGAGATTGAGGGGGGACCTGATTGAGGTCTACAAAATCATGAAGGATATAGACAGGGTAGATAGAGATAAGCCTTTTTCCCAGGATGAGGGATTCACGTGTTCAAGGTGAGAGGTGAAATGTCTAAGGAGGAAACACGTGGCAGGTATTCTACACAGAGGATGGCAGGTGCCTGGAACCCGTTGCCAGCAGAGGTAGTTGATGCAGGTTGAGTCCATGGTTAAGAAAGCAAATGTAATGTTGTCATTTATCTCAAAAGGGTTGAAATGTAAAAGCAACGATGTAAAAGCAAAGACTTTATAAAGCTCTGGTTAGGCCCCATTTAGAATACTGTGTCCAGTTTTGGGCCCCACACCTCAGGAAGGACGTACTGGCACTGGACCGTGTCCAGTGGAGATTCACAAGGCTGATCCCTGGAGTGGTAGGCCTAATGTACGATGGGAGATGGGAGATCTAATAGAAACTTACAAGATAATGCATGGCTTATAAAGGTGGACACTGGGAATTAGTTTCCGTCAGGCGTGGATACTTGAACTCGTGGGCACAGCCTTGGAATTAGAAGGGGTCAATTTAAAATGGAAATGAGGAGATATTTCTTCAGCCAGAGAGCGGTGGACCTGTGGAATTCATTGCCACGGAGCGCAGTGGAGGCTGGAACGTTAAATGTCTTCAAGGCAGAAATTGATAAATTCTTAATCTTGCAAGGAATTAAGTGATACAGGGAGAGTGCGGGTAAGTGACCCTGAAATGCCTATCAGCCATGATTGAATGGCGGAGTGGGCTCGATGAGCCAAGTGGCCTTACTTTCACTCCTGTGTCTTATGGTCTTAGGCAGGCACAGTAGATTTATTTAAGGTCAGATGCATGAGTAAATGGGGTGCACAGAATTCTATTAAGTTTGTAAGACATGACCTTCCCTGCACAAAACCATGCTGCCTATCACTGATAAGCCTATTTTCTTCCAAATGGATATATACCCTATCCCTTAGTATCTTCTCAGTAGCTTCTCTACCACTGACGTCAGGATCGCAGGTCTGTAATTACCTGGATTAGCCCTGCTACCCTTCTTAAACAAAGGGACAACATTAGCAATTCTGCAGTCCTCTGAGACCTCTCCTGTTTTCAAGGATGCTGCAAAGATATCTGTTAAGGCCCCAACTATTTCCTCTCTCGCTTCCCACAGTAACCTGGGATAAATCCCATCCGGTCCTGGGGACTTGTCCACCTTAATGCCTTTTAGAATACACAACATTTCCTTCCATCTTCTGCCGACTTGACATAGAATTATCAAAGATCTATCCTTAACCTCAACACCCACCATGTCCCCCTCCTCGGTGAAGACCGATGCAAAGTACTCATTAAGAATCTCACCCATTTTCTCTGACTCCACACATATCTTTCCTCCTTTGTCCTTGAGTGGGCCAACCCTTTTCCCTTGTTACCCTCTTGCTCGTTATATGTGAATAAAAGGCTTTGGGTTTTCCTTTATCCTGCTCACTTAAGATATCTCCTGATTTCTGTTAGCCCACTTAGTTCTTCATTTCAGATTAGTCCTACATTCCTGATATTCCTCCAAAGCTTCATCTGACTTCAGTCGCTTATTCCTTTAGTCGCATTCTTTTTCCTCTTAGCTAGCCTCACAATTTCACCTGTCATCCATGGTTTCCGAATCTTGCCATTTCTAACCCTCATTTTCACAGCAACATATCTCTCCTGAACTCTAATCAACCTCTCTTTAAAAGCCTCCCACACATCCAATGTGGATTTCCCTTCAAACAGCTGCTCCCAATCTACATTCCCCAGCTCCTGCCAAATTGTGGTATCGTTGGCCTTCCCCCAATTTAACACTCTAACTTTAAGACCACGAGTATCCTAAAACTTATGGAATTGTGATCAGTATTCCCAAAGTAATCCCCCACTGAAACTTCAGCTACCTGGCCGGGCTCATTTCCTAACATGAGGTCCACTATGGCCCCCTAATGAGTTGGACTACTTACGCAGTACTCAAGAAAACCCTCCTGGATGTTCCTTACAAATTCTGTTCCATCTAAACCTCTAACATTAAGTGAATGCCGATCAATGTTGGGAAAATTAAAAACCTCTATCACCACCACCCTGTTGCTCCTACATCTTTCTATGATCTCTCTGCATATTTGTAACTCTATTTCATGTTCACTGTTGGGAGGCCTGTAGTACAATCCCAATATTGTTACCGCACTCTTCCTGTTTCTGAGCTCTGCCCACTTTGCCTCACTGCTCGAGTCTACCATAGTGCCCTCCTTCAGCACTGCTGTGATATCCTCTCTGTCCAGTAATGCAACTCCTCCATCCCTTTTACCTCCCTCTCTTTCCCGCCTGAAGCATCGATATTCTGGGACATTTAGTTGCCAAGCATGTCCTTCCCTCAACCAAGTCTCAGTAATAGGAATATCATTATAAACCCAGATACTTATCCAAGCCCTAAGTTCATAGCCTTACCTACAATACTTCTTGCACTAAAACAAATGCACCATAGACCACCAGTCCCTCTGCGTTCGTCTACCGCTTTCCTGTCTACTCTTCCCCTTAGTCATGCTGACTTCATTATGTAGTTCTTACAGGCTTTAATTACTACTTCCTTCCTGTCCACTAACATCCTTATTTGATTCCCATCTTCACAACTATCTTTTCAATGAAATTGCTTCAAAAAATCACAGAATTTTAACTTTTGTGCCTTTGTGCGTTCGGACTGTACAATGGCATTGTCGGTGCAATATTTGCAGCAATGGACTTGTTAACGAGCTCAATATTTGTTTATTATTTTGTTAAAAATGGTAACTGGGGTTTCAATTCTGGCAAAGTGTTGTGTAGGAGTTAGATTGGTGGTATTGCGTGTATCTGTCTGTCCTCACCCCACTAAAATCATTACCACTGAAAACATTGCCCAGAGGATGGTACAATCCAGCCCTTGGATTGCAAATCAGTCTCACTATTCTCTCAACACCAGAATTCATATTGTTTCTTCTTGCATGGTTGTACAGTAGAGGTAGCTCGTGGACACCTCCTCTTATTGCCCCGTCGACCACGACCCCACCTCCCACCACAAACCATCATCTCCCAGAGCATCCATAACCTCATCACCTCAGGGGATCTCCCATCCACCGCCTCCAACCTCATAGTCCCACAACCCCGCACCGCCCGTTTCTACCTCCTGCCCAAAATCCACAAACCTGAATGCCCCGGCCGACCCATTGTCTCAGCCTGCTCCTGCCCCACCGAACTCATCTCTGCGTACCTTGACACGGTTCTGTCCCCTTTAGTCCAAGAACTCCCCACCTACGTTTGGGACACCACCCACGCCCTCCACCTCCTCCAGGATTTTCGCTTCCCTGGTCCCCAACGCCTTATTTTCACGATGGGCATCCAGTCCCTGTACACCTCCATCCCCTATCATGAAGGACTCAAAGCCCTCCGCTTCTTCCTTTCCCACCGCACCAACCAGTACCCTTCCACTGACACCCTCCTTCGACTGACTGAACTGGTCCTCACCCTGAATAACTTCTCTTTTCAATCCTCCCACTTCCTCCAAACTAAAGGAGTTGCCATGGGCACCCGCATGGGCCACAACTATGCCTGTCTCTTCGTAGGATATGTGGAACAGTCCATCTTCCGCAACTACACTGGCACCACCCTCCACCTTTTCCTTCGTTACATCGATGACTGTATCGGCGCTGCCTCGTGCTCCCACGAGGAGGTTGAACAGTTCATCAACTTTACTAACACCTTCCATCCCGACCTCAAATTCACCTGGACTGTCTCAGACTCCTCCCTCCCCTTCCTAGACCTTTCCATTTCTATCTCAGGCGACCGACTCAACACAGACATCTACTATAAACCGACTGACTCCCACAGCTATCTGGACTACACCTCCTCCCACCCTGCTCCCTGTAAAAACTCCATCCCATATTCCCAATTCCTTCGTCTCCGCCGCATCTGCTCCCAGGAGGACCAGTTCCAACACCGCACAGCCCAGATGGCCTCCTTCTTCAAGGACCGCAGATTCCCCCCAAATGTGATCGACGATGCCCTCCACCGCATCTCCTCCACTTCCCGCTCCTCCGCCCTTGAGCCCCGCTCCTCCAACCGCCACCAAGACAGAACCCCACTGGTTCTCACCTACCACCCCACCAACCTCCGTATACAAGGTATCATCCGTCGTCATTTCTGCCACCTCCAAACGGACCCCACCACCAGGGATATATTTCCCTCCCCTCCCCTATCAGCGTTCCGCAGAGACCACTCCCTTCGTGACTCCCTCGTCAGGTCCACAGCCCCCACCAACCCAACCTCCACTCCCGGCACCTTCCCCTGCAACCGCAGGAAATGTAAAACTTGCGCCCACACCTCCTCCCTCACTTCCCTCCAAGGCCCCAAGGGATCCTTCCATATCCGCCACAAGTTCACCTGTACCTCCACACACATCATCTATTGCATCCGCTGCACCCGATGTGGCCTCCTCTACATTGGGGAGACGGGCCGCTTACTTGCGGAACGCTTCAGAGAACACCTCAGGGATGCCCGGACCAACCAACCCAACCACCCAGTGGCTCAACACTTTAACACCCCCTCCCACTCCACCAAGGACATGCAGGTCCTTGGACTCCTCCACCGGCAGAACATAACAACACGACGGCTGGAGGAGGAGCGCCTCATCTTCCGCCTGGGAACCCTCCAACCACAAGGGATGAACTCAGATTTCTCCAGTTTCCTCATTTCCCCTCCCCCCACGTTGTCTCAGTCGGTTCCCTCAACTCAGCACCGCCCTCCTAACCTGCAATCTTCTTCCTAACCTCTCCGCCCCCACCCCACTCTGGCCTATCATCCTCACCTTGACCTCCTTCCACCTATCACATCTCCATCGCCCCTCCCCCAAGTCCCTTCTCCCTACCTTTTATCTTAGCCTGCTTGGCAGACTCTCCTCATTCCTGATGAAGGGCTTGTGCCCGAAACGTCGAATTTCTTATTCCTTGGACGCTGCCTAACCTGCTGTGCTTTAACCAGCAACACATTTTCAACTGTACAGTAGAGGTGCAGATTTGTACTGTTATTTATCTGTGGTTTTGCCCTTAGCTCCTCTTAGTGACAGCAATTATGAGTCTATGGTGCTCACTTTTATATAATGTGCAAATTGAAGCAAGTACTCGTACATTTAAGTGTAGAAATCAATTAGTTGCAAACTAAGTTGCCTTTCTTCTCCTGAACCTTTACTACAGCAGTGTTTTGCTAAGAAACTCAGCATTGAAGTACATCAGTTATGTATTTAAAGTACAATATCAATTTTTAATTTTCACTTTCTGAAAAAGGTGGGATTTGCCAATTCCAGGGTAAGTTGAGGCTTTGTTTCTATTTTCATTTGCAATTCCACCTTTATTTAACTTTCTGTACATGATTTTGCATTGAATTAATTATTTTAACTTAAGCTCCCTAGTTCAAACTCTGCATGACTCAGCAATCATTCTTCAATCTGGTGAAGGAGATAATGTGTTTTCCTCAGTTACACAGATGAAAAATGTGTTGCAGGAAAAGGGCAGCAGGTCAGGCAGCATCCAAGGAACAGGAGGATCGACGTTTCGGGCCTAAGTCCTTCTTCAGGAAAGAGGAAGGTGTACCAAGCAGGCTAAGATAAAAGGTAGGGAGGAGGGACTTGGGGGAGGGGTGTTGGGAATGCGATAGGTGGAAGGAGGTGAGGGTGATAGGCCAGAGAGGGGGAGGGGGTGGGGGTGGAGAGGTTGGGAAGAAGATTGCAGGTTAGGAAGGTGGTGCTGAGTTCGAGGGTTGGGACTGAGATAAGGTGGGGGGAGGGGAATTGAGGAAGCTGGAGAAATCTGCATTCATCCCTTGTGGTTGGAGGGTTCCTAGGCGGAAGATGAGGCGCTCTTCCTCCAACCATCGTGTTGCTATGGTCTGGCGTTGGAGGAGGCCAAGGACCTGCATGTCCTTGGTAGAGTGGGAGGGAGAGTTAAAGTGTTCAGCCACGGGGCGGTTGGGTTGGTTGGTACGGGTGTCCCAAAGGTGTTCTCTGAAACGTTCCGCAAGTAGGCGGCCTGTCTCCCCAATGTAGAGGAGGCCACATCGGGTGTAGGTGAATTTGTGACAGATGGAAGGATCCCTTGGGGCCTTGGAGGGAAGTAAGGGGGGAGGTGTGGGCGCAAGTTTTGCATTTCTTGCGGTTGCAGGGTAAGGTGCCAGGAGTGAAGGTTGGATGTCTGCTACAGTTTAAAGGACACTGTGCCAAATTTGTTTTCCAATCATAGCAGGTTTCAGTGCATAAGCTCATAGGAAGCTTCTGAGAAAGTCTAAGTGCAATGAACAATATGTATTTATTCATTGCTATATGTAAAATACAGCCCATAGAGAGACATGAGTGTGTGCAGTCAGTTCTTCTATAAGGCAATGGATGCGTTCTTGTGCAACCCCGTGTTATAGAAATATTGCGCTTTAGAAACAGCGCTTAAAGTACTGGCAATGTAATTGCATTCCGGCCAATACGTTTTCAAGGTTCACACTTAAGAAATGTGTCCCCTATTGGTATAATGTGTTACAATGAATACATGTTGATGAAACATGCATTATAGCAGAATGACCTGTACTGGTAACATTGTGTTGACAGAGATTTGGTCGATTGTCACTATACTATCTTAGCTGAAAAATGTGTTGCTGGAAAAGTGCAGCAGGTCAGGCAGCATCCAAGGAGCAGGAGAATCGACATTTCGGGCATCAGCCTTTCTTCCCGAAACGTCGATTCTCCTGTTCCTTGGATGCTGCCTGACCTGCTGCGCTTTTCCAGCAACACATTTTTCAGCTCTGATCTCCAGCATCTGCAGTCCTCACTTTCTTTCCACTATGCTATCTTAGACCTCTAATGTTCCAGACCATACCTGGAAGTTCACAGGTCGGGTCTTCCGTGTCAGAAGTATTGTCCATGTAATGGGCTGCAGGGATTGCTGTCAACAAGCAGAAAAGATTGCAATTACAATTTGCATATTTTCAAACTCACCTCAACTGATATATTGACTCCTTGTTAAAGTCATGAAACAGGATTAGGTACAAATAGTCATTGTGCACATTACTTTTGGAGATCCCTTAAGAACCTGTCTTGGCCTCACCCATTTCTCTGCAAGCTATTCCCAGAAACAGCATCCCAGGACATGGTATGACTGCTGACAACAAAGAGCTCTGACTCATGAGCATCTCTCGTTTCTTCTGGACCTAAATTGACACACTTGTTGGGACCATCGCTGTTTGTCTTTATTTTTCATTTGTGATTTGGAACTGTGAGCTGAAGTTGGGATTTGAACTTTGGAATTTGAATGGTAGCTGTTTTTTTGTTTCAAGGGAAGACCAAACAAATTGATACTTGTTTATGAAAACTGGCCACAAAAATTTATTTCAAGTTAATTATTTCCCTAAGAACACGGCACGGTGGGCGGCAGGGTGGCACAGTGGTTAGCACTGCTGTCTCACAGTGCCTGAGACCTGGGTTCTTATCCTGACTCAGGCGACTGACTGTGTGGAGTCTGCACGTTCTCCCCGTGTCTGCATGGGTTTCCTCCGGGTGCTCCGGTTTCCTCCCACAATCCAAAGATGTGCGGGTCAGGTGAATTGGCCATGCTAAATTGCCCGTAGTGTTAGGTAAGGGGTAAATGTAGGGGTAGGGGTATGGGTGGGTTGCGCTTCGGCGGGTCAGTGTGGATTTGTTGGGCCGAAGGGCCTGTTTCCACACTGTAAGTAATCTAATCTAATCTAAAAAAAATACAGCAGGCATTTTACCATCTGGAATGTACTATATCCAAGATGCTTGCACATTGAAAGAAGACAAGAGGCTGGGAGAGCACTGCAAACCAGGCAGCATCATCGAAGTTTTGGGTATAACCCTCCTTCAGGACTGGGGATGGGTGTAGGGAGAGCTGCAGATAAAGGTGGCCTCCTGCCTATCTACTTTGGATTCCAGCATCTGCAGTTTTTTTTTATCCCTAACTATGGATATTAAAAAAAAGTCAGTTAAAGACAGGCTTGTGCTGGCCAGTCAAACAAAGAAGACTTTGAAAAATAATAAAGACAATCAAAAATTGAACTAGTTTTGACTATTTTTCAGCAGAGGCTGTACTCTTGGAAGATACCAGACTGGTTTCTGATTTGTACTCTCTCTATTGAATATTCAGTTAAAAATCACACAACACCAGGTTATAGTCCAACAGGTTTAATTGGAAGCGCACTAGCTGTCGGAGCGACGCTCCTTCATAAGGTGATTGTCAGATGAAGGAGCGTTGCTCCGAAAGCTAGTGTGCTTCCAATTAAACCTGTTGGACTATAACCTGGTGTTGTGTGATTTTTTAAAACTTTGTACACCCCAGTCCAACACCGGCATCTCCAAATCATGACTATTGTATATCCAATATTGAACTATTGAAGGTTCTGAGAAAAAAATGAACTCTGTCTGTATAAATAAAAGTCTCTGATGGCTACAGAAGCTGTTTACATTGACCAATAGCTTTGGAATTGAAACAAGATATACAGTCCTGTGTGCCTGTGAACAATTTACTGTCCAAAATTGCATGAAGGTTTTATCAATCATCATTTGAAACTGCTTAAGTGAACTGGCCACTCACAACTCTTCTTTCTTTAGATTTATCTCTTAACAGTGTCTGTCCGTCTGTCTGACTGTCTATGTGTGTGAATGGTAGTTATGATCAAAGAAGATTGGTTTAAATCATAGACATTAATTAGATTACTTGCTGTTTGACTTTACTCTGCTACAGTTAGTGTTAATAAAATGTTCATTTCTGTTTAAACTATATAAACTTGGTGTCTGATATTGGTTATTCATAAAGTCCAGCTTATCTATGTATAGATAAGCTGCAGAGCTGGGCTGAGAGGTGGCAAATGGAGTTTAATGTGGACAAGTGTGAGGTGATTCACTTTGGTTGGAGTAACCGGAATGCAAAGTACTGGGCTAATGGTAAGATTCTTGGTAGTGTGGATGAGCAGAGAGATCTCGATGTCCAAGTACACAGATCCTTGAAAGTTGCCACCCAGGTTGACAGGGTTGTTAAGAAGGCATACAGTGTTTTAGCTTTTATTAATTGAGGGATCGAGTTCTGGAACCAGGAGGTTATGCTACAGCTGTACAAAACTCTGGTGCGGCCGCACTTGGAGTATTGTGTACAGTTCTGGTCACCGCATTATAAGAAGCATGTGGAAGCTTTGGAAAGAGGAGATTTAGTGGAAGGTTGCCTAGTATGGAGGGAAGGTCTTACGAGGAAAGGCTAAACAACTTGAGGCTGTTTTTGTTAGAGAGAAGAAGGTTGAGAGGTGACTTAATAGAGACATATAAGATAATCAGAGGGTTAGATAGGGTGGACAGGGAGAGCCTTTTTCCAAGTATGGTGATGGCCAGCATGAGGGGGCATAGCTTTAAATTAAGGGGTGACAGATATAGGACAGATGTCAGAAGTAGTTTCTTTACTCAGAGTGTAGTAAGGGTATGGAATGCTTTGCCTGCAACAGTAATAGATTCGCCAACTTTAAGTACATTTAAATCATCATTGAACAAGCATATGGACATACATGGAATAGTGTAGGTTAGATGGGCTTCAGATTGGTATGACAGGTCGGTGCAACATCAAGGGCCGAAGGGCCTGTACTGTGCTGTAATGTTCGATGTTCTATGAAGTCCAGTTTGGAATCTGATTTGGTCTGGCTTGCTATTCTTGCATGTCCAACATCACCTTACATGTGCATAACATACTGCATATGTCTAACATCAATCAGCAAGTCACTAATTCTGTCTCCTAACCACTGATGCCTGTTGTCCTACCATAACTCTCTGAGAGAGAAAACATGTTTCCTCATGTATGTTTTAAAATGTACCCCCTTATTTTTAAACATGACCTCTGGTTCTAGATTTTCCCATTTTGCATGCCCTGACCTGTCTCAGAATTTAAGGAGGAGGCTTTGAGTGACTTGCTGTTTTTATTTCCTATTGAGGGTACTTAAGTGCCTCAACCCACTCAGCTGCTCTTTTATCCAGTGTTGTGGGAACTCATCTGTTTTGGCTACACTGACTGATGTCAGGCAAATGGGAGGCACTCCATTGTGGATTCCCTGGCCAAATGACTGCATGCCCCCAAGGTAACCTTCCCCTTTGCCCTCACCTTTCTTAAACCAGCCTCCACTTCCCCATATTATCCTCAAGTTGTCAACTTAGTTCTGGCAATAACTTTGGGGCTCCTCTTCATCTGGATTACCTGTGGTCCTAGCAGTAGCCACTGCTCCCACCTGATGCTGAGTTTACAGTGTTGTATGCTGGCATCCTTCTAAGCTAGAATTACTCCTGAGTTATTGGGTGGAAGTCATGCCTTAAAGTAATTAAGGGTGCTCCCAGGATTAAATTGCTAAGAGAAAGTATGATGAGTGGACTTGCCACCAAGATTTTAGCAGGACTTTGGGACTGTGGCATTTGGCAAATTCCAGTCCAATTAACCAGTTCAGAGATGTTATGACATTATGGAGCAAATGTGCCAATTACCTATGGTTTCTGACCCAGAGGTAGGGTCTTTACCACTACACCACAAGATCCTTGTGGATTGGAGCTAATTTTCTCTAATCCAAAAAGATGCTGGTGGCAATTATAGTGTTCACACAAACTGGATAGTACAACAAAAGTATTCCACACTTGCAATTAGATCTACATTGGCATTTTCAAAAGCAGTCTGTTTAGTCTCACATCCATACCTCTTCCCTCTATTCCTGTAATTAATTGTTTTCCTTACATATTTATTACAACCCCACTGCACACTACCCTCACCCCCAAACTTTGAAAATGACAGTTGAATCTATATGTGTCAATTGGATTCAGTCCAAGTGAGCTGGATTATTTTCTGGGAACAATACCATCAAGAAAATATACCCCCACATTTTAGACTTTGCTCTTTAAGGAACCTACGTTGATAATCTGCAGTCAGATCAACAGGTGCTGCTGGGTTAAAAGCTGGAAAGACAGGTGGGCTTTCTGGTTGCTCTGAAAATAGAACAAAATATTCAAATATTAGCTGGCAACTGGTGTGGAATAACTACAGGAAAGATAAACGGTTGATTATTACACAATGTGCAGCAGTGCTGATTGAGGAACATGTTAGTACTGATTTCAAAATAAAGACCCTGCACAATAATAGGTCTTGATTTCATGTCTCACCTGAAAGCTATCAACTCTCGACAATATAACACACTCTTTATGTGAGTGTAACGTTGGCTTGAACCTACGTTTCTGTATTTTAAATTGTACAATATGTCGGAAAGGTTAAAATTATCAGCGATGGAAACTTTAGAGGTCCTCTGTTAAAGCTTTCAGGCGTTTTACAGTGTAAAATCCAATAACCACAGTATGTATTCAAACCAGATTTGTGACAAGTTTGAATGTCAGGATTGTCTTCTAATGTTACTGGAGCGCAATTCTCTGTTGTTAACAAGAACACCCAGAGGTAATTGTACACATTGGTACCAATGACATAGGTAGTGAAAGAGATGACGTCATTCAGAGTGAATATAGGGAGTTGGCTAGGAGGTGAGAAAGTAGGACCTTAAGGGTAGTAATGTCAGGATTGTTCCTGGTGCTATCTGCTGGCACGAGTAAGAATAGGAGGAGTGGGCAGATGAATGCATGGCTGAGGAGTTAGTGCAGGGAGCAAGGATTCACATTTTCTAATCATTGGGATCTCTTCTGGGCCAGAAGTGATCTGTCCAAGAAGGACAGGTTGCACTTGAACTTGAGATGGACCAATATACTGGCGGGGAGTTTGCTAGAGCTACTCAAGAGGGTTAAAACTTAGTCTGGCAGAAAGTTGGACCCTAAGCAATAATGAGACAAGAAAGAAGGTTGAGACTAGTACAGAAGCTAAAGAGAGCCAGTTAAATAGACAAGACAGGCAAGAGCACGGTTGAGAACTAGAGAAGCCTAATGTACTAAACTGCATTTATTTCAATGCAAGAGGCCTGACAGGTAAGAAAGATGAACTTAGGGCATGTATGGAAGCCTGGGATTGTGGTACCATAGATATTACAGAAACATGGCTGAGGGAGGGACAGGACTGCAAACTCAAATGTTCCAGAGTATGGATGCAATAGGAACGATAGAAAGGGAGGCAAGAGAGGACAGGAGTGGCAAGACCTTCAAGAGG
Organism: Hemiscyllium ocellatum; assembly: GCF_020745735.1. NCBI lineage: Eukaryota > Metazoa > Chordata > Chondrichthyes > Orectolobiformes > Hemiscylliidae > Hemiscyllium > Hemiscyllium ocellatum. The sequence continues at coordinate 134,454,024 of NC_083405.1, forward strand.
ATTCCACCTGGTAGACTGGTTAGTAGCATAGGATCTAGGGAGAGCTCGCCAATTGGATACAAAATTGGCTTGATGGTAGGTGACAGACAGTGGTGGTAGAGGGTTGTTATTCAGACTTGAGGCCTATGATCAGTGGTGTACCACAAGGATTGGTGCTGGGTCCACTGTTGTTTGTAACTTATGTAAATGATTTGGATGAGAATGTAGGAGGCATGGTTTTTAAATTTGCTGATGAACACAAAATTGGTGGTGTAGCATACAGTAAAGAAGGTTATCTCAGAGTGTAATAGAATTTTGATCAGCTAGGCTGAGAAATGGCCAATAGGAGTTTAATTTTGATAAATGCAAGCTGTCGTAGTTTAGTAAGATAAATCAGGGCTGGACCATATAGTTAGTGGTAGGGCCATGAGGAGTGTCATCAAAAGGAGAAACTGAGGGGTGCAGATACACAATTCCTTGAAAGAGGCATCACAGGCAGACAGGGTGGTGAAGCCCACTTGGCAGGCTTGACTTCATCAGCCAGAGCATTGAGTACAGGAGTTAGGACATCATGTCATGACTGTCCAAGAAATTGGTAATGTCACATTTGGAATGCTGTGTACAATTCTGGTTGGCCTGCTCTGGGAAAAATGTTAGTAAACTGGAAAAGGTGCAAAAAAAAGTTTACAAGGATGTTACCAAAATTGGAGAGTTTGTGTTATAAGGCGATGCTGGATAGATTAGATTAGGTTCCCTACAGTGTGGAAACAGGCCCTTCGGCCCAACCAGTCCACACCGACCCTCCAAAGAGTAACCCACCCAGACCCATTGCCTTTTTAACTAATGCACCTAACACTATGGGCAGTTTAGCATGGCCAATTCATCTTTGGACTTAAAGAGGAAACCCACTCAGACACACGGAGAACGTGCAAACTTCACACAGACAGTCACGCAAGGCTGGAATCAAACCTGGGATCCTGGTACAGTGAGGCAGCAGTGCTAACCACTGAGCCACTGTGCTGCCCTGGAGCATAGGAGACTGAGGGGAATCCTTATAGAGTTCTATAAAATTATAGGAGGCTTAGATAAGGTGAATAGCCAAGGTCTTTTCTGCAGGGTAGGGGAGTCCAAAATTAATACAGCACCAAAAGTGTCATAGCTGAATGCATGCAATATAAGGAATAAATGAACTTGTGGCACAGATAGAAATTGGCAGATGTGAAATAGTGGGCATCACAGAGATGTGGCTGCAAGGGGATCAGGATTAGGAGTTGAATATTCAAGGATATACCATCCTATTGAAAAGATAGGCAGGTGGGCAGATAGGTGGGGTTGCATTACTAACAAGAAATGAAATTACGTCAGTAGAAACAAAGTATGGTCAGATGGTGTAGATTCTGTGTGGGTAAATTAAGGAATCACAAAGGTTAAAAAAAAGAATCCATAGTTTGGGTCATGTACAGGCTGGGGCACAAGATACATCCAGAGATAGAAAAGATGTATAGGAAAGGCAAAGTTAGAGAGATCACGGGGTATTTCAATATGCAGGTGGACTGGGAAAATCAGGTTGACATAGGATTACAAGAAAAGGAATTTGTGGAATTTCTTTTTGGAGCAGTTTGTGATGGAACCCACTAAGGAACAGGCAGTACTGGATTTAGTGTTGTGCAATGAGGCAGACTTGGTAAGGGAGCTTAAAGCAAAGGAACTCTTAAGAAGTAGTTATCATAATATGATTGAATTTACTCTGCAATTTGAGAGAGAAAAGATAGAATCAGCGGTAACGGTATTTTAGTTGAATAAAGGCAACTTTAGAGGCATGAAGGGGGAGCTGGGTAGAATTGACTGGGAGAGGAGCCTAGCAAGAAAGACAGTGGAACATCAATGGCAGAAGTTGCTGGGAGTAATTCAAAAGACACAGCAGAGATTCACCCTGAGGAAAAAGAAACATGGTACAGGGTGGATGAGGCAACCCTGGCTGACTAGGGAAGTCAGGGATAGCAGAAAAAGCAAAAGAGAAAGATACGAGTAGTGAAGAGCAGTGGGGAACCAGAGGTTTGGGAAGCTTACAAAGACCATCAGAAGGCAACAAAAATAGAAATAAGGAGGGAAAAGATTAAATATGAGGATAAGCTAGCCAGTAATATAACGAAAGAATGTAGAGTTTCTTTAGATATATAAAGGACAAAAGAGACGCAAAAATGAACAATGGGCCACTGGAAAATGTCACTGGAGAGATAGTAATGGGAACAAAGAAATGGCTGAGGAACTGAATAATTACATCGCGTCAGTTCTTCACAGTGGAAGACATGAGTAATTTCCCTAAAATTCAAGAGAGTGAGGGGGCAGAGCTGAGTATGGTGGCCATCACCAAGGAGAAGGTTCTAGAAAAACTGAATGACCTGAAGGCAGATAAATCATCTGGACCAGATTGACTACATCTCGCAGTTCTAAGGGAGATAGCTAAAGAGATAGTGGAGGCAATAGTGGTGATCTTTCGGGAAATGCTAGAATCAGGGAGGGTCCCAGAGGACTGGAAAATTGCTAAAATAACACCCCTGTTTAAAAAGGGAGTAAGGTAGAAAACGGAAAATTACAAACCGATTAGCCTAACCTCGGTACTGGGTAAGATCCTGGAATTTATCATGGAGGATGAGATTTCTGAATACTTGGGAGTATATAGTAAAATACTCCATACAACCCTTTCATGGTGCATGCTGCAAGACGTGTCAGATTGTGGACATAGATACCACAATTACGCGTGGGGACACCTTGTACATGGCAGGTATTCATGTGACTCAGCCAACGCTGTCTATCTTATACGTTGCAGGCAAGGATGCCCGGAGGCATGGTACATTGGGGAAACCGAGCAAAGGCTACGACAATGGATGAATGGGCACCGCACAACAATCAACAGACAGGAGGGTTCCCTCCCAATTGGGGAACACTTCAGTGGTCCAGGACATTCAGCCTCGGACCTTCGGGTGACCATCCTCCAAGGTGGACTTCGGGACAGGCAGCAGAGAAAAGTGGCCGAGCAGAGGCTGATAGCTAAGTTCGGTACCCATAGGGAGGGCCTCAACCGGGACCTTGGGTTCATGTCACATTACAGTTGATCACCATTGCACTACACACACACTCTCACATCCACACGGACACAGGTACACACAGACGCGCACACAGACACCCACACACACCCTCATAGACATACACACTCCCACACTCACACATGCACCCCCTCACATCTTAAGACACTCTGCACTCACTAGACACACACACTTTCTCACACTCACAACCCCCAACCCAGACACACACACACACAGACAGACAAAGACCCACAAGCACGTATATATTTTGTGGGGTGAATTTGTATTGCAGAGTTACATTGTACTTTGCTCAAAAACTGCATACATTCATGTAGAACTCTGAGCTCAAAAACTGCATGAATTTATGTAAAACTCTGTTATCTCATTTTTTAGATTAGAATCAATCTAAATATCAGGTCATAGACAGAGAACACAGGGGGCTAACACCTTCAACATATTGTCTCGCTATCACCATTGTTAACAGCTAACCCGAGAATGCAACTTTTAAAAAAATGTTTTGTGATTTACACATGAAAGAAGTAAAACTATCACTGTATTCTAACAGATGAAAGGCTTAACAGACAATCAATTTTTCAATGTATAATTTCAGTTACATTACACTGCAAATTTTTGCTATAATTCTGTGTTACGATCGAGCCTTCCACTATCACCTGATGAAGGAGCGTCGCTCCAAAAGCTAGTGTGCTTCCAATTAAACCTGTTGGGCTATCACCTGGTGTTGTGTGATTTTTAACTTTGTACACCCCAGTCCAACACCGGCATCTCCAAATCATGGAAAATAGGGCAACGTCAGCACGGTCTCATCAAGGGGAGGGCACGCCTGACAAATCTGTTAGAAATCCATGAGCTGACAATGATCAGGTTAGACCAAGGAGAGCCAATGGATGTTATCTACCTAGACTTCAAGAAGGCCTTTGACAAGGCACTGCACTGGAGGTTACTGAGTAAGATAAGGGCCCATGGTGTTAGAGGCAAGGTACAAGCATGGATAGAAGCTTGGCTGTCTGGCAGGAAGGAGAGAGTGGGGATAAAAGGGCCCTTCTCAGGATGGCAGCTGGTGACAAGTGTGCTCTGCAAGGCTCAATTTTGGAACCACAACTTTTCACTTTATGCATTAACATTCTAGATGAAGGAACTGAAGTCATTATAGCTAATGATAGATGATACAAAGATAGATAGAGGGACTAGTAGCATTGAGAAGTTTTTTTTTGGGGGGGAGCTGTGAAAGAATTTGCTCAGATTGGCAGAGAAGTGGCAGATGGAGTACAATGTGGGAAAGTGTGAGGTCATGCACTTTGGTCGGAAGAATAGAGGCATGGACTAGTTTCTAAATGGGGAGAAAATTCAGAAGTCTGAAGTGCAAAGAAACTTGGGAGTTCTAGTCCAGGATTCTCTCCAGATAAACTTGCAGGTTGAGTCAGTAGTTAGGAAGGCAAATGCAATGATGGCATTATTTTGAGAGGACTTGAATATAGAAGCAGGGATGTACTTCTGAGGTTCTATAAGGTGCTGGTCAGGCCACATTTGGAGTATTGTGTGCAGTTTTGGGCCCCATATCTCAATAAGGATGTACTGGCTCTAGAACATGTTCAGAGGAGATTCACGAGAATGGTCCCAGGAATGAACATATGACGAACGTTTGAGGACTCTGGGTCGACACTTGATGAAGTTTAGAAGGATGAGGGATGATCTAATTGAAAGTTACAAAAAATTGAATAACCTGGATTTTGGGAAAATATTTCCATTGGTCGGAGAGACTGGAACACAAGGGCACAGCCCTTGGAAGACTTCTTAGAATGGAGATAAGGAAAAACTTCTTCAGCCAGAAAGTGGAAACTCTATGCAATTTACTGCCACAGATGACTGTGGAGGCCAGGCCATTGAATGTATTTATGGTGGAGATAGGTAGTTTTTTTTATTTTAAAGGTGATCAGGGGTTACGGGGAGGAAGTGGTAGAATGGGGTTGAGAAACATATCAGCCATGAACAAAAGGCAGAGCAGGCTCGATGGGCTGAATGGTCTAATTCCTATTCCTATGTCTGATGGTCATATCGAAAACATAGATTTAAGGTGAGGGGGAGAGACTTACAAGTACCTGAGGGGCAAACCTTTCACACAGAGGGTTGCACATATATGGAACAAATTGCCAGAGGAAGTAGTAGAAGCAAGTGCAATCACAACATTTGAAAGATATTTGGACAGATGCATGTATAGGAAGGTTTAGAGGGATGTGGGCCAAATGCAGGCAAATGTGATTAATTCAGTTTGGGAAACCTGCATGCATGGGCAAGTTGGGCCAAAGGGTCTGTTTCTGTGCTGTCTGACTCTATAACATAGCAGGACCAGAAATAAGACCGTTTAGCCTAGCCCTTTGCACCTGGCTGAACTATTCAATACATTCATGGCTGATTTATTTGTGATCTCAACTCTAGGTTTCTGTCTGTACCCCATAACCCTCGATTCTTTGTTGAAAAATGTATTCAACTCAACCTTGAATAAATGTAAAGACCAAGGTTCCCATGCTTTCTGGGAAGAAGCATTCCACACTCAGATGAGCTCTGAGGGAAAATAAATTCTTGATATCCCTTATTATTATATCTTAAATCAATTAATTTTTTTCAGATCATAACTGTAACAATACTGCAAATGTGGCCTTGCCAATTATTCATCTGCCATTAAACTAACCTGCTTTCATATTTCATTCTCTGTACAATAAATGGCAACATTCTACTTATCTTCTAAATCATTTTCTGTTTCTATGAACTAATATTAATGCTTTTTGATCTGTATACTAGAACACCCATGACCTCTTGCGTATGCGCGATCTTAGCTGAAAATGTGTTGCTGGTTAAAGCACAGCAGGTCAGGCAGCATCGAAGGAACAGGAAATTCGATGTTTCGGGCCAGAGCCCTTCATCAAGAATGAGGAGAGGGTGCCAGGCAGGCTAAGATAACTGAAATCCTTGTAGAGGGAGGAAGAGAGCTTCTTCAAGGAAGGCATCCTTGCTACAGGATTTGCAGTAGGTTAAAATCTTCGAGTAAAAAGTGAGGTCTGCAGATGCTGGAGATCACAGCTGAAAATGTGTTGCTGGTTAAAGCACAGCAGGTCAGGCAGCATCGAAGGAACAGGAAATTCGACGTTTCGGGCCAGAGCCCTTCATCAGGAATGAGGAGAGGGTGCCAGGCAGGCTAAGATAACTGAAATCCTTGTAGAGGGAGGAAGAGAGCTTCTTCACTATGTGCGGTCTTAATCTTACTTCACCCCTGACCACACTTCCATTTCCTCACTAACCTCACATCCATGCATCAATTTATCTGCTTGATCGCCCACCTACTTGCTCATCCACAGTCCTACCAGCCCACAGTCCCACCTACTTACTAACTCACTCAGTAACACACTGAAACGTTTGTGACATTTAAATACTTACCTGAGTACATCAGGTAACATTGTAAAAAGGAAGTGTGGATATCGTTTTGGAACAACTTTGTGTGAGATTAAGTGCCCATTACAAGAGGTAAGCTACCCTTGAAAGAAGCAAGACCTTATGGGATTAAAAGTTAGAAGTGGACACGAACATATATAGAAATGCCTAAACCCAGTACAACTGGGTTTATTGGAACTGTTAACTGAGTTGTCAACAGAATTTCTCCTGGGTTGAGTTTGTGGAACCAGGAATTATCATTACTCTGTGTTCCAGGTCCGGAGTAAAAATTCAGAGCTATGTACATCTAAAATTTGAAATAGAAAATCTAGGGATAGTAGTAAAAGCCACAATTCAACCTCAGGTGTTGCAGATAAGTTAGGCTCCATTCATAATATCGTATGTCTGATCATCTGCTAGTCTAGCCTACAGTGCTTTGGACTGGCAATGTTCAGTATTACACAAGGCAAATACATATTTGGAGACAAAAATTCAAATAACTTCATTGATTTTTCCAATTCTATAACTTACCTGCTTCACAAACACCATCATCTGCAAATAGAACGTATAATCATGTAAGTATTCTTAAATATATCAATTTTTCTAAATATTGAAAGGATCAAATACATTATTAAATCAAAATCAGAAGAAATCTTATTAAAAGAAAGATTTAATTTCAGGTTCATTCTAAATTTGCCAATTGGTAAGCATTCTATTCGTTTCCATCAGCAATCACCTCTAGTAGTTCCCGGGTATTACTTACGAAGACAATTGCTTAGAGACTTCATTCCTTTTAGCAATGGAAATTAGAATATAAACGGCAGAGGGGCCAGAAGTGTGTGTGCAGAACCTGACACTCTCCCAAAGGAAGCAAACATAATAAAAGTGATGTAATAAATGGCGTTTACCCTTACTCTGTTCTGATGTAAAGTTGAGGATGAGAACATTGTAGTCAACTGAAGGAAATATTCTGTCCCTTTCATATTTCAACTTACACCCATTTTGCACCTCTATTTCTCTTTCACCACCATTAACAATCCCTATGCTTTTTCCACTGGGCTTCTGTATCATCAACTCCTTGCTCCACCTCCATCTCTGTCAAGAATACTTTTTAAAAATTCCAACATGTTTCAGTTCTGAAGATATATCCTACCAAACTCAATGCCTTTACTGTTGTTTCTCTCTCCAAAGGTGTTGTGAGTCCAGCTGAGTCTTTTTTCCAGCATTGTCTGTCTGTTTCCGATTTCTAGAATTTGCAGTCTTTTATTGAAGGTGATTAAGTTCTATGTTTTGGAGCTTGAGCAATCCCTACTTTTATGACACGGCAGTGAACTTTCTGTTAATTAAACCAAATACCTAGAAAACCTTACCTCGCCTCATAATCTGTTAAAATACGAGTGACAGAGAACTCCCAAAATTCCACCAATTAAAGAAAATAACATCAGTTTATTTTTTAACCTAAAAGTGAACATTAAACAATAAATATTCACAATTCTAAGCCCAAAGGGCTGCAGACTATTCCTGATGAAGGGCTTTTGCCCGAAACGTCAATTTTCCTGCTACTCAGATGCTGCCTGACCTGCTGTACTTTTCCAGCACCACTGATCTAAACAATTCTAAGCCCCTCTTTCTCTTAACTGCTTATTATTTGCCTCCTATTTGATAACAATATACTCTACCCATAAAACACTGATTAAGATTACATCAACTTAATTTCAAAACCATACAATGGTTGTTGTCTTCGGTGTCTGTCTTCTTCTGGCTGAAGATCTCCCTGGGTCGTCTTCTTTCTCTTTATTGTGAATATGTTTAATATGAGCAGGTACCCTTAAGAGTGAGCATTTCCTAATTTCCTGGATCTGTGTTGATGGCAGTTGCTCTGTCAGATTTTCAAAATGCCTGCCTTTTTTATATCCCCAGCATCAGATCGCCTCAATGGTTCAATGTTGGTAAAACAATAAATTCAAACTCGATTGGGTTGTAGTATCCTGAGACATAATTTAATCTGATTGGTTAAATTCACATTGTTGGCAAAATAGCAACCAACTCAGGTATCTATTTCACAGCCAAATGTTACATGTTTTCAATTTTCCAGTGCATTCTGAAACATCGAGTCATCAGAGGTGCTTGTAAGCTCTCAGTGCAGAACAGCATTCACTCTTTCTTAAAGATACAGTACACGCCATCAACATCACAACACCTTCCCGCATAATGAAAAAAAACATCATAAGGGAAAGATGGCTTCTTTTTTTTTCTAATTCTCAATCCCATCACAATGAAATACATAGGTCATTAATCTAAGTTCATATTAATTTCTGCACACACACACATATATAAAACATTGGAATCTGTCCAATCTTATCTGTACTTTTTCCTTTAAATCCATGAGACGCATCTGCTGTCTCATTTTTATGACCCGCAACATATACATTTTGTAAATTAAAAATCTGTAACATAAGACTCCAATGAAACAGTCTCAAATTTTTGTTTTTAAATCTTTCCAAGAATACAAGAGTATTGTGGTCAGTGTACACAACTGTCTCTGACACATTGTTCATCACATAAACATTAAAATGTTGTAAGGCCAGTACCAACTCAAGAATTCTTTTTCGATGGTAGAATATTTTCTCTGGTGGACGTTGAGTTTCTTTGAAAAGTAGCCAATTGGCCGTTCAATTCCACTGTCATCTTCCAGCAGCAGTGCAGCTCCAACACCTATATGGCTAGCGTCAATTGCAACTTTGAAGTGTTTCAATGAATTTGGTGTAGCTAAAACTGGTGCAGTGGTTAATATGTTTTTAAATTCTCAAATGCCTCATAGTATTGTTCTTTCCACCAAAATTTCATGTTCTTCCTTAGTAAATCTTTTAGTGGTGCCACCACGCTGCTGCAGTTTGGGACAAACTTTTGGTAGAATCTGCTTAGTTCTAAAAATTGAAGCACCTCTTTCTTTGAGGATGGCTATGGAAATTCCTTGATGGCCTTCATCTTTGTGTTCTTCGGGGTCAGCCTTTCATGACCGATGTTATGTCCCAAGAACGTCACTTCTGCTTTGCGAATTCTGTTTCCTTTAAGTTTATTGTCAGTTTTGCTTCACGTAATCATTCAAAAAGCTCTGCAAGCTGTACCATGTGATCTTTCCATAACTCGCTAAAGATCATTACATCATCTAAGTAAACTGCACAATTTGTTAATCCAGCCACAGCTCTGGTCATGATTGTTTGGAATGTGGCTGGTGCGTTCTTCATTCCAAAAGACATCACTTTGAATTGATATCGTCCATTTGGAGATACAAAATGCAGAAACTTTTTTCGCTTTTTCTCATAAAGATACCTGCCAATAGTCACGCAGTAAGTTCAACTTTGTGATGTCCAAATTCCTCTATACAGTCCTCCAATCGTGGTATTGGATATAGTGTTGATCTTCGATAGTCCACACAAAATTGTTGAGTCCTGTCAAGTTTGGGGACTAACATGATCGGTGAGCTCCTTTCACTTTGACTTGATTCGATGATACCTTCATTGTGCATTGTACACACTTCCTTGTGGACCTATATTGCTTTGAGAAGATTAAGTCTGTAGAGGTGTTGTTTTATCAGAACAGCATTCCCTACATCCATCTCATGCACAATAGTATTTATTAGTCCCCCCCCATTTTATCCCTGCATATGTCCTCATACTGCTGCAACAAAACTTTCAACTCGAATCTTTGCTCCTGACAGAGATAGTTCACTAACCTATCCCACTCCTGAAGAATTTCCTCATTATTTAACCTATCTTGAGGCATATCAAACTCCACAATATCTGGATTTGATTCCTCACTCTGCGGGACCACAAATAACACCTGTTTCTCCTGTTTCCTGTCTCTATTATAGTAAAGTTTCAATATATTCACATGACATTCCCGATACAGATTTTTTTCTATCCGGCTTCTTTACCAGATAGTTTAGTTGATTCAACATTTTCTCAATTTGATAAGGACCACTAAATCTGACTTTGAAGAGGTCTCCTACCACTGCTAACAATACTAATATGTCATCCGCATGGGAAAATGTTCAACGTTTAGAGTTTTTATCTGCCACCTGTTTCATTTCATGATATGTCTTCTTCAGGTGCTGTGTAGCTAACTCACCTACCCAATTTAATCTCTCCTTCAACTTAGATACAAAATCCAAGTGTGAGATCTCTGTCTTTGGTCCTGTCAATTTTACTTAAATTAATTTCACATGTCCTCTCACTTCATGTCCGAATATTAACTCAGAGAGTTAAATCATTTGGGGTATGTCTAATGGCAAACAATACGAATGGGATACCTTTATCCAATCATTCGGGTAATCCTGACAGTATGCTCTTAACATGGTCTTCAGAGTCTGATGCCACCTTTCCAAAGCTCCCTGGGATTCAGGATGGTAGGCATTTGATTCAAAGTGTTGTATGCCTAAGCTATCCATGACTTCCTTAAACAGCTTAGCAGTAAAATTAGACCCTTGGTCTGACTGAATCTTTCTGATGTGGAGGAGCCAGTGTTGGACTGGGGTGGACAAAGTTAAAAATCACATAACAGCAGGTTATAGTCCAACAGGTTTATTTGGAAGCACTAGCTTTCAGAACGCTGCTCCTTCATCAGGTGGTTGTGGAGTGATATATTGAACAAACCTGGATCGTTAAGTCTTTCATCCTTCAGAATGCTTTGTTAGTTTCGATTCATTCATATGTAAATCACAGAAATTCTTTTAAGTCACCTTTTTGAGATAACTTAAGGTTTTATAACAAAAGGTGACATCGCAATTCAGACAATGCATTAAATGTGTGAGGTCAGAGTCTGTCTGTATCCCAATCTTGAGTCAGACTGGTTCTATTTCCAAAGTGGAATTTACAAAATATTACATGCATTGACTCTTTTTTTATTCATTTGTAGAACTTGGGCACTGCTGGCTGGCCAGCACTGATAGCCCATCCCGGATTTGCCCTTGAGAAAGTGGTGGTGAGCTGCCTTCTTGAATTGCTGCAGACACTTGCTGTGGGTTGACCCACAATGGAGGAAATTCCATGAGTTTGACCATGAAGGAACGGCGATATATGTTCAGGCTTGTTCAATATATCATTTCAGTTACATGACATTGTAACCTTTTGCTATAAATTCTGTGTCTTGTGATCTCACACTCCAGAACCACCTGGTGAAAGAACAACGCTCTGAGAGCTAGTACTTCCAAATAAACCTGTTGGACTATAACCTACTGCTGTATGATTTTTAACTGAATCTCTCTGGGGAGCCCATACATCATGAAAATAGCTACTACCTGCTCTATCACCATTTTTGCCTGAATGCTCCATAATGAAATTGCCTCTGGAAATCTGGTACACACATTAATTATGGTTGAAAATGTGTTGCTGGAAAAGCGCAGCAGGTCAGGCAGCATCCAAGGAACAGGAAATTCGATGTTTCGGGCATAAGCCCTTCATCAGGAATCAGCTCTGATCTCCAGCATCTGCAGACCTCACTTTCTCCTCGAAGATTAATTATGGTTACCAAGGACTGGTTCCCACTTTTAGTTTTAGGGAAAGGACCTACAAATCAATCATAACCAACGTGGAAGATTCTTCAAATGCAGAAATTGGCAACAAAGATGCTGGTTTTATTACTGCATGTGGCTTGTTTACTACTTGGCACATATGACGTGTACGGCAAAATTTAACCACATCCTTGTGCAGTCCAGGCCAATAGAAATGCTTTTGTAGCCTGTGTCTTCCTCACACCTGGGTGACCTCTAACTGGTAATGCATGTGCTCCCAATAACACTTCCTGTCTGTTTGCTACTGGCAACACAGCCTGGTGCACTTTGGCCCATTTCTCCTTTGCCCTAACCTGCTGTGGTCTCCATTTTCATCTCAGGATTCTATCTTTAAGATTATAACCCTGAGAAATGCATTCAGATCCTTTTCTGAGTATGCATCTACATATATATATTGCCTCAGCTTTCTGTCATAAGTCCATTAGCCTTTCAGGACTAAACACTTCTGCCTGACCCTATACCTGCTCAGGCTCTTCCTGCTCTGTCACATCAAACAGAGTGTCTGCTAACTGACCCTCAGCAACTTCATCATTCGCTTTAATTTTTGCTGCTTGCTGTGTCTTATGACAGTGGGATCTTGTTATCACATAGTCTGGAAAAAACCCAGATTATATTTCTTTTAACTCCTCAGTTCCTGGTCTACCTTTGGCTTCTCCACAACAAGAAGTGTCATTCCCACCTTGGATCCTGCTAAATTGTTCTCAAAAACAACCTGGATTCCTGGAACTGACACTCTGTCAATCATTCCCACTGTTACTTCCCCAGTCGTGATTTGACTCTCCAACCTCAACTTACATAGGGGAATGCTAAATTTCTGTCCATCTATTCTAAAAATTACCAATCTCTCAGGTAACATGTCAGAATGAGTGCAAATACATTTATCTCTTGCTATGGGTAAACTGTATCTCTGAAAATTATAACTTGTTTCCTTTCTCCCCCTGTTCTTCCTGAGTAAAGTTTACCCACAAAGGTGAAGTCTTTATAGAGATCAGGCATTAACTCCATACCCAGCCCCTGCCTAGGATGTGTACTCTCCTGCAACTCCTCGATGTTTCATAGGGTTTCCTTCACTACTTTCATTAATCCCACTGGCTTAGCCTCTTTTATCACATCTTTTCCCACAGAGTCTTCTTTAAAGACCAGCACTGTGACTTCATGTGTTTCACCTTACCACAGCGGAAACACCTGAGTCCTTTCACCCTCTTGGGCTTCTTTTGTCGCCTGTGGTGAACTATTACCTATGCGCTCTAATCTTTGTTTTGTTGCTTAGGATCTCCCCTTCTCCCAATTTCTAACCCTTATAGGATGGAAATTCTTGCTGGAAGCTAAACTTGGCTTTATGCACCAGTGCATATATATCTGCCATCTCCGCAGTCCTTCTCACTTCTTGAGCTTTCTGTGCATCCACACGAATTCTTATCATCTCCGGAAGGGAGTTTTTAAACTCCTCCACCAGAGAAATTTCTCTTAGAGCCTCATAGGTCTTATCTCTTACCACCTATCTATTAAAATTACTATGTTTAATTCTTTTGAACTCAGCATAGGTCTAATCTGGTTCCTTCTTTAAGTTTCTGAGCTGATGTCTATATGCTTCTGGTACCAATTCATAAGCACTCAAACAGCCTTTTTAACATCTGTATATCCTCTTGACCCCTCACCTGACAGTGCTGCGATAACCTCGCTGGTTCTGCCTACCAGTTTAGTCTGAACTAACGTCACCCACAAGTTCTCTGACCACTCCCTCTGTCATCTGCAACATCCTTCAGCATTATCCACAACTCCACTGATCTTCGTCTCATCTACAAATTTACTAACCTATCCTTCTATGCACTCATCTAGGTCATTTAATAAAAATGACAAAACAGAACCTTTGTGGGACACCACTGAACTGAACGTCAGGAGGAACATTTCCAATTAATCACCACCCCCTGACTTCTTTCAGCTAGCCAATTTATGATCCAAACCGCTAAATCACCCTCAATCTCAAGCCTCTGTACTTTGTGCAATAGCCTACCGTGGACCACCTTATCAAATGTCTTACTGAAATCCATAGACACACATCACCTGCTTTAACCTCATCCACTTATTTGGTCACCATCTCAAAGACCTCAGTAAGGTTTGTGAGGCACAACCTGCCCTTCACAAACCGTGTTGACTATCCCCAATCAACTTATTTCTCTCTAGATGATTATAAATCCTATCTCTTATAACATTTTCGTACACTTTACCCACAACTGAAGTAAGGCTCACTGGTCTATAATTACCAGGATTGTCTCTACTCCCCTTCTTGAACAAGGGGACAACATTTGCTATCCTCTAATCTTCTGGCACTATTCCAGTAGACAATGATGACATCAAAGCCAAAGGCTCTTCAATCTCCTCCCTGGCTTCCCAGAGAATTCTGGGATAAATTCCATCCGGCCCAGGGCACTTACTTATTTTCCCACTTTCCAGAATTGTCAACACCTCCTCCTTGTGAGCCTCATTTCCGTCTAGTCTAATTGTATCTCAGTATTCTCATTGACAACATGGTCACCTGGCCAGGTTCATTACCCAATGTGTCTTCGCCCCTTGTTGGCTTGTCTACATACTGTGTCAGGAAACTATCCTGCCACAATGGACAAAAACTGACCCATCTAAAGTACTCGAACTACAGTATTTCCAGTCAATATTTGCTGAACCCCTTGCTGAGATTGTTGTATCATCGATAGCCACAGGTGAGCTGCTAGAAGATTGGAGATAGATTAAAATGATGCCACAATTTTAAGATTGGTGGTAAGGAAAAGCTAGGGAATTATAGACTGGTGAGCCTAACATCAGTGTTCAGGTTACATTCATAGAATCCCTACAGTACTGAAACTGGTCATTTGGCCCAAGTCCGAAGATTATTCCATTCTGATCCATTCCCCTACTCCACTACCCTGCATTGCTCCTGACTAATGCACCTCATCCACACAACCCTTAACACTCTAGGCAATTTAGTATGGCCAATTCACCTGACCTGCACATTTTTGGACTGTGGGAGGAAACTGGAGCAGCCGACGGAAACCCAATCAGACAAGGGAGAAGGTGTAAACTCCACACAGACAATCACCCGAGGGTGGAATCGAACTTGGGTCCCTGGTGCTATGAGGTAGCAATGCTAATCAGTGGTAGGAAAGTTGTTGGAGGAATCCTGAGGGACGGAATTTACATGTATTGACAGGGAAAGACTGATTAGGGATAGTAAACATTGCTTTGTATGTGGGAAATTTTGTCTCACAAACTTAGTTGACTTTCTAGAAGAAGTAATGAAGAAGATTGATGAAGGCATACTGGTAGTGATGATTTACATGGGCTTCAGTATGGCATTTAACAAGGTTCATTTTGGTAAACTAGTTAGCAAGGTTAGATCAAATGCAATACTAGCCATTTAGATACAAAACTGGCTAGAAGACTGAGGGTGATGGTAGAGGGTTGCTTTTCAACAGTGTTCGACAGGGATTGGTGCTGGGTGCACTCTTTTACATAAATGGTCTGGATGTGACCAGGGAAGGTATGGTTAGTAAGTTTGCAACTGTCACCAGGACTATGATCCAGTGGACAGCGGAGACGGTTAATTCAGAGTTCAACAGGACCTTGATCAGATGGATAGGTGTGCTGAGAAGTGCCAGATGGAGTTTAATTTAGATAAAGTGCTACATCTAGGAAAGGCAAATCAGAACAGAACTTATAGACTTCATGGTAAGGTCCTGCGGAATGGTGCTGAACAAAAAGACCTTGGAGTGCAGATTCATAGTTCCTTGAAAGTAGAGTCACAGATAAACAGGATTGGGAAGAAGGCATTTGGTATTCTTGCCTTTTTAATGGTCAGTACATTGAGTATAGTAGTTGGAAGGTCATGTTGCAATTGTACAGGACATTGGTTTGGCCACTTTTGGAATACTGCTTTCAATTCTGGTCTCCCAGCTATAGGAAGAATGTTGCGAAATTTGAGAGGGTTCAGAAAAGATTTACAGGGTGAACTATAGGGAAAGTCTAAATAGGCTGGGGCTATTTTCCCTGGAACATCAGAAGCTGAGTGGTGACCTTATAGAAGTTTATGAAATCATGAGGGGCATGAATAGAGTAAATAGCCAATGTCTTTTCCCCAGGGTAGTGGAGTCCAAAACTGGACTGCATAAGTTTAAGGTGAGAGGTGAAAGATTTAAAAGAGACTCAAGGGGCAACATTTTCATGCAGCAGGTGCTGCATGTATAAAATGAATTGCCAGATGAAGTGGTGGAGGCTGGTACAATTCTCGCCGTGTCTGCGTGAGTTTCCTTCCAGTGCTCTGGTTTCCTCCTGGTGCTCTGGTTACCTCCCACTGCCTTAAAAAGCCATTTGGATGGTTATATGAATAGGAAGGGTTTAAACATTAGGGAGACAGGATGCCTACTTGCAGAGTGTTTCAGAGAACATCTTTGGGCCACCCGCATCAACTAACACCCCCGCCCCCCCCCCCCTTCCATTGTTGAACACTTCAACCTCTCCTCCCACTCTGCTGAGGACATGCAGGTCCTGGGCATCCTCCATCGTCACTGCCTTACCACCCGATGCCTGGAGGAAGAATGCCTCATCTTCCATCTCAGGATCCTCCATCTTCATGGCATCAATGTAGGTTTTATCAGTTTCTTCATTTCCCCTCCTCCCACCTTACCCCAGTTCTAACCTTCCAGCTCAGCATCATCCTCATGACTTGTCCCATTTGTCCATCTTCCTTCCCACCTATCCGCTCCACCCTCTTCTCTGACCTATCACCTTCATCCCCACCTCCATCCACCTTTTGCACTCTCAGCTACCTTATCCCCAGCTCCACCCATCTCCTCCCATTTATCTCTCCACCCCCAGGGCTCCCAGCTTCATACCTGATTAGATTCAATTCCCAACAGTGTGGAAACAGGCCCTTTTGGCCCAACAAGTCCACACCGACCCTCCAAAGCGTAACCCACCCAGACCCATTTCCCTCTGACTAATGCAGCTAACATTATGGGCAATTTACCGTGGCCAATTCACCTGACCTGCACATCTTTGGACTGTGGGAGGAAACCGGAGCACCCGGAGGAAACCCACGCAGACACGGGGAGAATGTGCAAACTCCACACAGCCAGTCACTCAAGGCTGAGAATTGAACCTGGGACACTGGTGCTGTGAGACAGCAGTGCTATCTAATGAGCCACCGTGCCGCACCGATGAAGGGCTTTTGTCCGAAACGTCGATTTTCCTGCTCCTCGGATGCTGCCTGACCTGCTGTGCTTTTCCAGCACCACACTCTTGAGATGAAAAATCTATCTTAGCCTTGAATATACTTAACAAGCCAGCTTCAACAAGCCTTCTATGGTAAGGAATTCCACAAATTCACTACTCTCTGAGAGAAGAAATTCCTCCTTTTCTGTCTTAAAATCGCAACCCTGTATTCTAACTTTATATTCTCTGGTCTGAAACTCTCTGAAAAGGGGAAACAATCTTTCTGTATTTCCCCTTTCAAGTCCTCTTTGTGTATCTTTCAATAAGCTTGTTCTAATGTCTACAGGCCTAATCTACTCAACCACGCCTACAGTCCCATCATACCTGGTATGAACCTTGTGAACTTTCTCTGAACTGCCCCACATGCCAGTATGTCTTTTCTTAGACAAGGCCCCCCAAACATTGTTCATGGTCTGCCAGGTATGATCTGACTAGCGCCTTGTATATCTTACCTGTGACCGGTCAGATGGCAGTGCAATAGAATGCTCCAGCTGGTGCTTGTCTGCTTTGCTCGTTATTTTTCTTTATCTTTCTCTGTCTGTGAGTTTTCTGACTCCTGGCCCTTGCCTCTGACTCCCAGCCTCCAAAGCAGGGTCAGTGACCCTGAACAGGGGCTCCAGAGACCAGCGATTCGAAGCAGGGAAACCGGTGACCATGGTGCCTGGAATAGGGATGCTAGTGACCAAGGGCTTGGTGATGGTGGTGAGGGTGGAGGAGCAGGGGCAGTGGCTCAGTGTGGAGCAGAGGTAGCTTCCTGATCTGCCCCCCAGGGATGGCAGCCAGTAGTCAGACCACATAGAGTGGCCCCCATGCTGGTCTGCTGCAGCAAGCCCTTAGAGAGAGACTGTGATGTTTGTCTTTTAACTTGCTCCTTTTATTTATGATCTGTGGTTGTACTGTGTATAGCTGTAATGTTACTTTTCTTCTTCATTTCTCTAATCTGTAACTAAGGATTTTACCTGGCTACTGTCTACTTAAGATGGTGCCATGGGTTGGTGACATTGTTGCATTGAATCTTGTGACTGAAGACGTCTATCTAGCTACGTTTGTAACTAAGATACCACTGTAAGTGACGTCTTATAAACTTTTCATCAGAGTACATTTGACAATAAAAGATAATTTAATCCTGTTCAAATCAATTCAATTGTATGGTTTTTGTGCAATTTCCATCTCAAATCTTCTTTAGACTAAGTTTTATTTGCATAATGTAAATGGTTCTTGCATCAATTCATATTTCAATCCATGACTTACCACCTTCAGAATCTTCTTCTGCCATCTGTCTCTCTGTTGACAAAAAACCAGACAAATTTAATGAATAGTTGCTAATCAGAACATCTCACCGTTGCTACATATTTTCAAAGCACAAGTAGAATGATATTAAACTAATTGGGTGAATTTGCACTTGAATGTTCTGAGTTATGAGTTTTGATTACCGGCAGCCCATCTCTGGAAATTGTGATAGGACCTGCCTGAATCAATGGAATTCAACAAAAGGAATAAACTTGGCACGTGGAAATTTGTGAACATTTTTCAAATCTAATAGTATTTTCCAAAATGTGATCTGGAGTTGGGCTTAAGTATAGTTGTAAATGCTTGTGACGTTTCATGTTATAATGGTCAGGTCCTGGGGCGTATTGCCCAACCGAGAGACCTCAGGCTGCAGGTTTGTAGTTCCTTGAAAGTGGAGGTAAACAGGATGGTGAAGGAGGCGTTTTTCCTTTATTGGTCACTGCAGTTTGTGTAGGAGTTGCGGCTGTACAGGACATTGGTGAGGCCCACTTATAGAATACTGCATTCAATTCTGGTCTCCCTGATATTGGAAAGATGTTGTGAAATTTGAAAGTGTTTAGATAAGATTTCCAAGGATGTTGCCAGCATTGGAATGTTTGAGCTACAGGGAGAGGCTGAACAGTGTCGGCCTATTTTCCCTGGAGCATTGGAGGCTGAGGGATGACTTCATAGAAATGCATAAAATCATGAAGGGCATGGATAAGGTGATTAGCTGAGGGCTTCTCTCGAGGGCTGGGGAGTCCAAAGGTCGAGGGCATAGGTTTAAAGTGAGAGGGAAAAGATTTAAAAAAGACCTGAGAGGTAATGTTTGAATAGACAATAGACAATAGACAATAGGTGCAGGAGTAGGCCATTCTGCCCTTCGAGCCTGCACCACCATTCAATATGATCATGGCTGATCATCCACAATCAGTATCCTGTTCCTGCCTTATCTCCATAACCCTTGATTCCACAATCCTTGAGAGCTCTATCCATCTCTTTCGTAAATGAATCCAGAGACTGGGCCTCTGGGGCAGAGCATTCCACACAGCCATCACTCTCTGGGTGAAGAAGTTTCTCCTCATCTCTGTCCTAAATGATCTACCCCGTACTTTTAAGCTGTGTCCTCTGGTTCGGCACTCACCCATCAGCGGAAACATGTTTCCTGCCTCCAGAATGTCCAATCCTTTAATAATCTTATATGTCTCAACCATATCCCTCTCAGTCTTCTAAACTCAAGGGTATACAAGCCCAGTCGCTCCAGTCTTTCAGTGTAAGGTAATCCCGCCATTCCAGGAATTGACCTCGTGAACCTACGCTGCACTCCCTCAATAGCCAGAATGTCTTTCCTCTAATTTGGAGACCACAACTGCACACAATACTCCAGGTGTGGTCTCACCAGGGCCCTGTACAGCTGCAGAGAACCTCTTTGCTTCTATACTCAATCCCTCTTGTTATGAAGGCCAGCATGCTATTAGCCTTCTTCACTACCTGCTGTACCTGCATGCTTACCTTCACTGACTGGTGTACAAGAACACCCAGATCTCTCTGTACTGCCCCTTTACCTAAATTGATTCCATTTAGGTAGTAATCTGCCTTCCCGTTCTTGCCAACAAAGTAGATAACCATACATTTATCCACATTAAACTGTATCTGCCATGCATCTGCCCACTCACCTAACTTGTCCAGGTCACCCTGTAATCTCCTAACATCCTCATCACATTTCACCCTGTCACCCAGCTTAGTATCGCCAGCAAATTTGCAAATCTTATTACTAATACCATCTTCTATCTCATGAACATATATTGTAAAAAGCTGCGGTCCCAGTACTGATCCCTGCGGTACTTCACTGGTCACGGCCTGCCATTCCGAAATGGAGCCATTTATCACTATTCTTTGTTTCCTATCAGCCAACCAACTTTCAATCCAAGTTAGTACTTTGCCCCCAATACCATGCACCCTAATTTTGCTCACTAACCTCCTATGTGGGACTTTATCAAAAGCTTTCTGAAAGTCCAGGTACACTACATCTACTGGATCTTCCTCGTCCATCTTCAGGGTTACATCCTCAAAAAATTCCAGAAGGTTAGTCAAGCATGATTTCCCCTTCATAAATCCATGCTGACTCTGACCTATCCTGTTATTACTATCCAGATGTGTCGTAATTTCATCCTTTATAATAGACTCCAGCATCTTTCCCACCACTGAGGTCAGACTAACTGGTCTATAATTTCCTGCTTTCTCTCTCCCAACTTTCTTAAAAAGTGGTATAACGTTAGCCACCTTCCAATCCGCAGGAACTGATCCTGAATCTATCAAACTCTGGAAAATAATCACCATGCATCCACGATTTCTCGAGCCACCTCCTTCAGTACCCTGGAATGTGGACCATCAGGCCCCGGGGACTTATCAACTTTCAGACCTAACAGTCTCTCCAACACCAATTCCTGGCGAATATAAATTCCCTTCAGTTCAGGTCCTTCAGTCACTGTTACCTCAGGGAGATTGCTTGTGTCTTCCCCAGTGAACACAGATCTGAAGTACCAATTCAATTCTTCTGCCATTTCTTTGTTCCCCATAATATATTTCCCTGTTTCTGTCTTCAAAGGCCCAATTTTAGTCTTAACCATTTTTTTTGCCTTTCACATACCTATAAAAGCTTTTACTATCCTCCTTTATGCTATTGGCCAGTTTACCTTCGTACCTCATTTTTCCTCTGATTATTTCCTTCTTAGTAATCCTCTGTTGTTCTTTAAAAGCTTCCCAGTCCTCTGTTTTCCCACTTATCTTTGCTATGTTATACTTTTTCTCTTTTAACTTTATATGTTTCTTAACTTCCTTCGTCTTCCATGGCCGCCATCCCTCCTCCTGGGATCTTTCTTCCTTTTAGGAATGAACTGATCCTGCAACTTCTGCATTATACACAGAAATATCCGCCATTGTTCCTCCACGGTCATCCCTGCTAAGGTATTGCACCATTGAACTTTGGCCAGCTCCTCCCTCATAGCTCCATAGTTCCCTTTATTCAACAGAAAAATAGTCACTTCCGACTGTACCCTCTCCCTCTCAAATTGCAGATTGAAGCTTATTGTATTATGGTCACTACTTCCCAATGGCTCCTTCACTTCGAGGTCTCTGACCAATTCTGGCTCATTGCACAATACCAGATCCAGAATTGCCTTCTCCCTGGTCGGCTCCAGCACCAGCTGCTCTAAGAATCCATCTGAGGCTCTCCACAAAGTCTCTTTCTTGAAGTCCAATACCATGCTGATTCTCCCAGTCTACCTGCATGTTGAAATCCCCCATAACAACTGTAGTAACATCTTTGCGACAGGCCAATTTCAGCTCCTGATTTAACTTACATCCGACATCCAGACTACTGTTTGGGGGCCTGTAGATAACTCCCAAGAGGGTCTTTTTACCTTTAGTATTTCTCAGCTCTATCCACACTGACTCTACATCCCCTGATTCTAGGACCCCCCGTGCAAGGGACTGAATATCATCCCTTACCAACATAGCCACCTCACCCCCTCTGCCCGTCAGTCTGTCCTTACGATAGCACGTGTAGCCTTGAATATTCATTTCCCAGGCCCTATCCACTTGAAGCCACGTCTCAGTTATCCCCACAATATCGTATCTGCCCATTTCCAAAAGATCCTCAAGCTCATCCATCTTATTTCTAATGCTTCATGCATTCATGTATAGTATTTATAATTTGTTACTGCCCTCACTCTTCCCATCAACTTCAACTCCTATTTCACTCAACCTTCCAGCATGATCCCTTTCTGAGTTTTCTGCCTCATTAATACCGTTGTCTTTCTTGACTTCCCTTGTTCTAACTTTCCCTCCAATTTCCTTCTTAAACATCCAGTTTGTCCCCTCCCCCACGCTATTTAGTTTAAACGTAGCTATGTTGCAGTAGCAAACCTGCCTGCCAGAATGCTGGTCCCTAACCTATTAAGGTGCAAACAGTCTCTCTTGTAGAATTCATGCTTACCACAAAACATACCCCAATGATCCAAGAATTTAAATCTTTGCTTCCTGCACCAGTTCCCCAGCCACACGTTCAAGTCCATTATCTCCCTGTTTCTGGCCTCACCAGCCCGAGGAACTGGAATGAAACGGGAGATAACCACCTTGGACGTCCTGCTTTTCAGCCTTCTTCCTAGTTCTCCGAAGTCCCGCTGTAGTATGTTCCTCCTCTTCTTCCCGACATCATTTGTGCCGACATGTACCACCACCTCTGGCTCTTCACCCTCGTCCTTGAGGATTTCCTGCACTCTGTCTGTGATGTCTTTAACCCTGGCACCAGGAAGGCAACACACCATCCTTAAATCCCGTCTGCTGCCTCAAAAACCCCGGTCAGTTCCTCTCACGATGGAGTCCCCTATTACCACGGCTCTGTGCGATGTCCGACTCTTCCGCTCGGTCTCCACACCAACTTTTGATTGACAGACCTGGCCGCCTCGCGGACTGGCAGTGTCATCTGTCTCTACTGTTTCCCAAAGATTCAACTTGTTCCTGACAGGTACTTCTCCCGGGGTCTCTTGCACCTGTCTCCACTCTGCCTTCCTCATCGTCTGCTCTCTTCTGCTCACTTTTGGTATTGTCGGTGTAATAACCTCGCTGAACAATCTCGTTCACTCGGATGAGCCTAAGGTCCTCGAGTTCTTTCATCAGTGCTGCAATATGCTCTGTCAGTAGCTGAACGTGCACACACTTTCCACACATATACGAGCCAGACACACCAGAGTCGTTGACCTCCCACATCAAGCACATAGCACACTGAACCAGCTTGGCAGTCATGTCTTCACCCTCTTCACTTCACTCAACCTCCTTGTTGAGACTCCTGAGCTAAAGCCTCACTCTTCAATTCACAGGAACTTCCTTGGACCCTCTTTTTGGGGCAAGTCTGTGGACTTTTAATGTAGGTTAGAGGAGGGAGGGAGGGATGCCCTGCTTTGTAGGACCTGGGGTCTAGAACACACCCACTCTAATAACAATCACTTACCTTCCTGACCGGCTTTGCGCTCTGCCTTCACTTCTGCCCAGCTCCCGCCGCTCTCTGCATGTAGAAAGTGATGCGTGTGTGGAACAAACTTTCAGAGGAGGTGGTGGAGGCTGGTACAATTACAACATTTAGGAGGCATCTGGACGGGTATATGAATAGGAAAGGGATGTGGGCCAAATATTGACAAATGGGGCCAGATTAATTTAGGACAGCTGGTTGGCAACAAGTTGGACCGAAAGGTCTGTTTCTGTACTGTACGCCTCTGACTCTGAAATTTTGAATCTTTAGTTTCAAATACATTTTTAAATATCAAAAGGAAGGCCAGTTTTGAAAGTTGACATTTTGTAATTGCCTTGACAACATCTATTAATTTTGCTGAAAACCCATGATGCTGAAGCTGATTTTCCTGCAGTCAGCAAGGCAAATTCAGGAAATCCAAAATTTAAACAATAATTGTAGAGAAGATCACTAGTTGGTTGGGCAAGCCAATTCTGATTGGCTGAGGCAAATCATTTCAGAGAAAGTAGGACTGCAGGTGCTGGATATCAGAGTCAAGAGTGTGGTGCTGACAAATCAGGAATCCTGATGAAGGGCTGAGGCCTAAAATGTCGATTTTCCTGCTCCTCAGATGCTGATTGACGTGCTGTGCTTTTCCTGCACCACACTCTTGACTCTGAGGCAAATCAATGGGGAGTTATCACTTCCCAAGCTCCTGGGTATTTCAAAGTGATGCAAAGCCAGCAAGAGAAAAAGTCCTTGGTATAAATGAACTTTGTTTCTAGTGTCGAGGTCATCACATTCGTGAGAAGTGAAATACACTCATAATTGCTTTTGTGAAGATAGCAATGAGCTACCTTATGGAATGCTGCAAAGCTAATGGGGTAGGTGGTCCCTGAGTGCTGCATCCCTCTGCAGCCTGTTTGCATCCACTTTATGGCTTACTTAGAGTCATAGAGATGTACAGCACAAAAATAAACCCTTCAGTCCAACTTGTCCATGCTGACCATATATCCTCAATCGTCCCATTTGCCAGCATTTGGCCTATATTCCTCTATGCTCTTCTTATTCATATACCCATCCAGATGCCTTTTAAATGGTGTAATTATACAGCCTCCACCACTTCCTCTGGCAGCTCATTTCCCTCTCACCTTAAACCTATGCCCTCTAATTTTGTATTCCTCCACCCTGGGAGAAATACCTTGTCTATTTACCCTATTCATGATCAAATAAACCTCTATTAGGTCACCCCTCAGCCTCTGATGGTCCAGGGAAAACGGCCCCAGCCTATTCAATTTCTCCCTATTGCTCAAACCCTCCAGCCTGGCAACATCCTTGTAAATCTTTTCTGAACCCTGTCAAATTTCACAACGCCCTTCCTATTGTAGGGAGACTACAATTGCATGTTGTATTCTAAAAGTGGCCTAATTAATATCCTGTACAGCTGCAACACAGCCTCTCAACTCCTATACTCAATGCACTGACCAATAAAACCAACCATACTAAATGCCTTCTTCATTATCCTGTCTAGGAGAAAGTTAGGACTGCAGATGCTGGAGATCAGAGTTGAAAAGCTTTCGACTTATTACCCTGTCTACCTACAATTCCGCTTTCAAGGAACTATGAACCTGTACTCCAGAGTCTCTTTGTTCAGCAACACTTCTCAAGACCTTACCATTAAAAGTGTGTAAGTCCTGCCCTGATTTGCTTTTCCAAAATGTTGCACTTCACATTTATCTGAATTAGACTCCATCTGCCACCCTCTGCCCTTGCTACCTCATGTTTTATCAGCAGACCTGGGTACATTATGTTTGGTTTCCTCATCAAAGTGACTGAGGTAGATTAAACGTCAAAGTTTCTTATCTGCTGCAGACATGATGGCCTCCTTCCACACCATAACAATTTTGTGAATTTATAAGTTGCTGAGGCTCAAACTGCCAGCGATTCCCAATTACCATGAATGAAATAAAATTGTGCAGATTCTTATGGTAACAGTTAGTTGGATGGCACTAATTTAAGTGTTGATACCACTGTGCCATGTTTTAAAACAAAGTTAAATATCTTCAGCATTATCCATTTCAAACCAATGTTTACCTTCTTCTTCAAAAGCGGCCAATTCTTCCATTTCCCTCTCTGTTGACAAATAATAGATACTTAGTTGCAGGCTTGCACATCCCATTGTTAATACATATAATGGGTTAAAAATGAGGTCTGCAGATACTGGAGATCACAGCTGAAAATGTGTTGCTGGTTAAAGCACAGCAGGTCAGGCAGCATCCAAGGAACAGGAAATTCGACGTTTTGGGCATAAGCCCTGATGAAGGGCTTATGCCCGAAACGTCGAATTTCCTGTTCCTTGGATGCTGCCTAACCTGCTGTGCTTTAACCAGCAACACATTTTCAATGAACAAGCTTAATACGGTTACACTAGCTATTGTCTCATGGGACTTGTTTCCAAGTACTCATTGGGTGATTTAATCTAGTTTAATGGAAGCTGATATAACAACAGAAATAAGAATGTTGATATAGCTAGATTAGAGAATTGTGGAAATGTTTCAAAAGATATTTTGTGTTATGAAGAGTTTTAAAACAGCAGATCAGCACAAAATGTGCCCCGTAGTAGCTGGGTCAGTAACCAGAGGACTCGTTTAAACTAATAAACTCAGCAGATCTGGCAGCATCCGTGACGAGAGAAACAGTAAAGTTTTGAGTCTGATATGACCCTTCTTCAGAGTCCATTTCTTTGGAGAGGAATCTTCTCTCTACTCAGCCGACTCTTCGACTCACCTCCAATACTCTCCCCTCCACCCCTGGCCTCTGACCTGCACTTGAACATTTCATTGAAAACGGTGGATGTGATGTTGGCAACCACAATTTTTGTGCTCCCCTCACCCACTATAATCTGCCTCACTCTAAACTTGCAAAGAGAGAAATCTGAAGAAGAATCATACTAGGATTAAAGCACTGACTTTCTTTCTTTCTCTGCAGATGCCGAAAAAACTGGTGAGTTTTTCCAGGACTTACTGTTTTTATTTCAGATCTCAGCAGTGTTTTGCCTTTATTTGACTACTTTAAGATTTAACGTAAAAACATTTTGGACAAATATGATTTAGCCTTGGTGTTTGATCTTGTGTCCTACAGGTTGATGTGATGGTCTAGTGTGTGGGTGAAAGGCGTTAACATGCTTTTAGTGTTTGTATGCTAGTTTGCTTCTCATTTTTCGGTTACACTGATGACTAACAGCAAACTAACAGCATTGATGACTGAACAGCTCAGAACCTGATGCTTGCATCCAAGGGAACTAAAGGAGGTGGCAGCAGAGATTGTGGATGCATTCATTATGATACTCCAAAATTCTCTGGATTTTGGAAAGGTACCAGTAGTTTGCAAACATGCCAATGTCACATCTGTATTCAAAAAGGAGATATGCAAAGAGTGGGAACCTGTAGATCAATTAGTTTGACCTCTAGAGTGGGGAACTTTCCGGAGTCAATCATAAAGGAGGGGATAACTGAGCATTAGGTAAAATAAAGCTGAAATCACCAATGTCAGCACGGTTTCATGCAGGGTAGATCGTGCTTGACAAACTTGCTGGAGTTCTTTGAGGATTTACTCAGCAAGCTGGACAATGGGGATCCGGTGGATGTGGCATAATGTAGATTTCGAAAGGCATTTGACAAGGTGCCATGTAAAAGACTGACCCAGAAGGTTAGATCCCAGGAGGTTAAGGTTAGAGTGTTGGCATGGATGGAGGACTGGCTGAGTGATAGAAAGCAGAGGGTTGGGATAAATGGGTTCCTCTCTGGATGGTAAACTATACTAGTGGGGTGCCACAGTGTTCAGTTCTCGGGCCTCAAATATTTACAATCTACTAAAATGATCTGCAAAAAGGGACAGAATGTAGGAGAAAGTGAGGATTGCAAATGCTGGAGATCAGAGTCAAGAGAGTGGTGCTGGAAAAGCACAGCAGGTCAGGCAGCATCCATGGAGCAGGAGAATCGTGATGAAGGGACAGAGTGTAACATAGCATAGGGAAGGGGCCATGTTATGTGAAGAATGAGCCAACCAGGTGATTGAAATTTCAGTAGGGGAGTGTTTTGGGAACAGTGATCATAATTCCATAAGTTTTATAACAGTTATGGATAAAAATAAAGCTGGTCCTTGTGTGAAAGTGCTAAATTGGGGAACGGTTAATTTCAACAGTACTAGGCAGGAACCGGAGAAATTAGATTGGGGATGATTGATTGAGGATCAGTCCACATATAGGAGTCTTTTAAAGGCCAGGTGATCAGAGTTCAGGGGATGACAAATGAGGATGGTAAGAATTGGGAATACTGGACAAGAGAAATTTAAAGCATAGTTAAAAAGAGAAAGGAAACATTTGTATTTCAAGACTAGAGGCTACCTTTTTTAAGGGGCAACCCGATAGGAGTTTATAAGGAATAGGGTGAATAGTCAAAGTTGTTTTCCCAGAGTGCGAATGATAAATACAGAGACGAAGATGGGAGGGAAAAAGTTGTGAGATGTGTGAGGGAGGTTTGGTTTTCACACAGTGGTAGATGTCTGGAAACTTGTCGGGAAAAATGGTAGAAGCAGATATGCTTAAGAGGCATTAAAACAGACACATGAACAGGCAGGGATCAGAGGGATATGGACCATATGCAGGCAGATGGGGTCAGTTTAGAGTGGCATCATGTTTGGCAGACATTGTGGGTGGAAGAGTCTGTTCCTGTGCTACCGTGTTCAAAGTTCTACAAGTGCAGCAAGAAACATGTCCATGCCATCATTTGTGGCCCTACTGTACAGAAGGGAAGAAAATTGGAAGGGTGGTACTTATAGAGTATTCTTCAGTTAGGTGATTAGACGGTGTTTCTGTGACCTTCAATCTGACCCCAGGAAAACAGTAATAAAGTGTAAATCACAGTTGGACTACATGTACATGAATGCTTATAGCCCAGTCGTTTGTGGAAGGTGATAGCATAGTGGTATTGTTAATCACTACATTATTAATTCAGAGACCCAGGTACTGTTCTGGGAACTGGGTTCAAATTTTGTTAAATCAGATAGTGGAATTCTGAATTCATTAAAAATCTGGAATTAGGAATCTGATAGTGACAGTTGTGGATTGTCAGAAAATACCATTGGTTCACTAATGTCCTTTAATTAAGGAAACTGTCATCTTTAACTGGTCTGGCTGTCATGTGACCCCAGACCCACAGCAATGTGGTTGACTCATAACTGCTCTCCAGGCAATTAGCAATAAACGCTGGCCCAGCCAGGAATGCTTACATCCAGTGAATGAATAATGTAAATAAAATTGGGGAGTTAGAGGCACTGTGTTGTACAATCACAGTGCAGTCACATACTTCCATAGTGTGGTGGCCAGAATTGCACACAATAGTGAAGCTGTGGCCTAACCAAAGTTCTGTACAGCTCCAATGTAATCTTCCTGTTCTTATAATCTATGCCACAACTGATAAAGGCAAGTGTCCTGTATACATTAACTGCCTTATTGACCTGTCCTGCCACCTTCAAGGGATCCCTGGACAAGCAACCCAAGATCCCTCTGTCCCTTTGAGTTTCCTAGTGTCTTGCCGTTTATTGAATTGTCCCTTGTCTTCTTCCTCTAAAGCGCATCACCTCACATTCATCATTGTTAAATTCTATCTGTCACTGATCCTCCTGTAACCAAACCCCTTCATCCTCATTGTCAACCACTTGCCGTGTGTGTTGCCTTTGTATTGTCTGCAGACTTAGTTATCACCCTCTACATTCACATCTGGTCATTTACGAATACTACAAACGATAACGAACTGAGCACTGATCCCTGTGGCATGCCACTGCGCGTGGGGCTTCAGTGACACATATAGCCCTCTACCACTACGCTCTATCTCCAATCAATAAGTTAATTTTGGATCCAACTTATTAGGTTAGAATACTTACAGTGTGGAAACAGGCCCTTTGGCCCAACAAGTCCACACCAACCCACCCATAACACTCCGGGCAAATTAGCATGGCCAACTCACCTAACCTGCACATCTTTTAGACTGTGGAAGGAAACCCACACAGACACAGGGAGAATGTACAAACTCCATACGGATATTCGTCCAAGGTGGGAATTGAACCCGGGTCTCTGGCGCTATGAGGCAGCAGTGCTAACCACTGCACCACCGTGCCACCCATTATCCTGGATTCCATGAGCTTTTGCCTTCTTTCTAAAAGTAGAAGCAGCAAGATTGTTGGAAGAACAGTTGATAATCTGTGCTGTGCCCTGGTCTTTATTAATAGGGGAGTAGAATACAAGAGTAATGAGGCGTGTCTTAGCTTCAGCTAGAATGTTGTGAACAGTTCTGGACATCTCACCATGGGCTGCATATGAATGTATTAGAGAGAATACAGAATAGATTTCCAGAAATGGTTCCAGGGTTGAGAAACTTCAGTTTTGAGGATTGGAAAAGTTGGGACTATTCTCCTTGGAGACAAGGAGAGATTTGGTCGAAGTTTCCAAAATCTTGAGGGGTTGGAGAAAGTAGACAGGGAGAAACTTTTCCTGCTCTTAAAAGGATCAAGAATGAGAGGGTACTGATTTAAAGTGATTTGGGAAAGAAGCAAACGTAAAATGAGAAGATTATTTTCTCACACAATCAGTTCAGGTTGAACAGGTTTGCTGAAAGTGTGGTGGGGGAGGCAGATTCCTTCATGACATTCAAGAGAGCGCATTAGATAATTATTTGAATTGGAACAATGTACTGCGTTATGGGGAAAAGGCAGAGAATGGCACAAAGTCATGATTCTTATTTGGTGAGCTGGTGCAGATGCAATTAGCCAATTTTTTTCCCAAAGCACTTCTGTGATTTTGGGTGTGAAGGAGCAAAGAGACCTGGATGTATCTGTACAAAGGTCATTAAAGATGGCAGGACAGGTGGAGAGAGCTGTCAATAAAATAGATATTATACTTGGCTTCATTTATAGAGTACAAGAGTAGGGAGGATATGCTGAAAGTTCATAGGGCACTGGTTAGACTTTAGCTGAAGTATTATGAACAGCCTGGATGCCATACTTCAAGAAGGATGCGTAAAAGAATTAGTGAGGCCACTTTTGGAATACTGCATATAATTTTGGTTGACCTCTATAGGAAAGATGTTATTAAACTTGAGAGGGTGAAGAAAAGATTTCCACGGAAGTTGCAGGATTGGAGCGTTTGAGCAATAGGAAAGGCTGAATAGGCTGGAACTTTGTTCCCTGGAGTGTCAAAGTCTGAGGGATGATATTATAGAGGTTTATAAATCATGGACGGGTTGAATAGCTAAGGTGCTTTTCCAGGGTGGAGGAGTCCAAAACGGGAGGACATAAATTTAAGGTGAGATTTAAAAAGGACTTGAGGGGTAACGTTTTCATGCAGAGGGTGGTGAATCTATGCAGTGAGTTGCCAGAAGAAGTGGTAGAGGCAGGTACAATTTAAAAAATTTAACATTTAAAAGACATTTAGACAGCTACATGGATAGGAAATTTTAGAGGGATTTGGGCCAAATGTAGATAAATGGGACTAGTTCAGTTTAGAGCTGAAAATGTGTTGCTGGAAAAGCGCAGCAGATCAGGCAACATCCAAGGAACAGGAAATTCAACGTTTTGGGCATAAGCCCTTCATCAGGAATGGTTCAGTTTAGGGTAAAAAATGAGGTCTGCAGATGCTGGAGATCACAGTTGAAAATGTGTTGCTGGTTAAAGCACAGCAGGTCAGGCAGCATCCAAGGAATAGGAAATTCGACGTTTCGGGCATAAGCCCTTCATCAGGAATTCCTGATGAAGGGCTTATGCCCGAAACGTCGAATTTCCTATTCCTTGGATGCTGCCTGACCTGCTATGCTTTAACCAGCAACACATTTTCAACAATGGTTCAGTTTAGTTTAGTTCAGTTTAGGAAACTTGGATGCCATGGACAAATTGGACCAAAGGC
Source organism: Hemiscyllium ocellatum (assembly GCF_020745735.1). NCBI lineage: Eukaryota > Metazoa > Chordata > Chondrichthyes > Orectolobiformes > Hemiscylliidae > Hemiscyllium > Hemiscyllium ocellatum. The sequence continues at coordinate 134,485,604 of NC_083405.1, forward strand.
CCTGTTTTCGTGGTGTATACCTCTATGAGTCTAACTGAACTGGGCCAGTCAAATCTCTTTTTTTTTCTTCTGATATATCCCTTTCACACTGTCTGTGTGATTTCAGTGGGAAGGAGCTAGAATCAAAGAAGATAGGATTTAAATCATGGACATTATGTAGATGGCTTTATTTAACTTTGCTAAAGCTACTATGTTAATGATAACTTGATAATTCTTTTGTTTAAACTATAAACCAGTTGTCTTATTCATGAAGTCAGGTACTGGTTATTGAATATCTGATTATGAACCATTGGGGCAACTTTAAGGCCTGTTGAGTATTTTAATTTTACTGTTTTGTGAATACAGGCACAGGAAAGCTGATTTAATTTGACATCTTTCTCCATGTCATAACACTTATAAAAAGATTGAGAGCCAGATGGCCCAGTTTTAAAGTAGTTTGCAAAGAAACAATACGAGGTGAGAAAAACCATGTTCACATTATGAAGTTAGAATGCAATCCCTGGAGATAGGTTCAGTTGAGGAATCCCAAACTTGTTTTTGATGATTATGTAAATTAAAATAACATAAAAGAAAAGGCAGGAATTTGGCACTAAGTCAAAATGTTCAGAGAGGTAATTCATTGATGATGGGCCAAAGGCCTTATTTTGTCCTTTTTTTGTGAAGAAAGGTTGATATAATGGTATTAAGCAGAATGGTGCTGGAGAAGCACAGCAGGTCAGGCAGCATCGGAGGAGCAGGAAAATCAACATTTCAGACAAAAGCCCTTCATCAGGAATAGAGGCAGGGAGCTTCCAGGGTGGAGAGATAAATGGGGGGTGGGGAATGGGGCGGAGCTGGGAAGAAGGTAGCAAAGAGTACAATAGGTGAATGGGGGCGTGGATGGAGGTGATAGGTCAGAGGGGAGGGTGGGGGAAGGTAGCAAAGAGTACAATAGGTGAATGGGGGTGGGGATGGAGGTGACAGGTCAGAGGGGAGGGTGGAGTGGATAGGTGGGACGGGAGATTGGCAGGTAGGACAGAGCTCAGTAGTGTCCTCATGAACTGTCCTACCTGCCAAACTCCCTTCCCACCTATCCACTCCACCCTCCACTCTGAGCTATTACCTCCATCCCCACCCCCATTCATCAATTGTACTCCTTGGTACGTTCTCCCCAGTGCGCACCTTGCCACGCCTCCCCCCCCCCGCACCCCCCCCAAATTTATCTATTCACCCTCAAGGCTCCCTGCCTCCATTCCTGATGAAGGGCTTTTGCTTGAATCTTCAATTTTCCTGCTCCTTGGATGCTGCCTGACCTGCTGTGCTTATTCAGCACCATTCTGATCTAAACTCTGGTTTGCAGCACCTGCAATCCTCACTTTTTTCTAAGTAGTCTGTTCCAAAGCTAATAAAGGAAACAACTTGTGAGGCCTTGGTTTTGTTTTAAGTTGGAACAATAGAAGCAGCCTGAATGGGTGGGGTCAAGTTCCCACAGAAGCAGCATGTTTAGTTTTAGCTCTCTGCAGTTGCAGGAGTCTTGAAGCTGGTGTGGAAGCTCTCATTCCTCTCTCTGTTACAGCTAAAAGCTCTCTTCCTGCAGCTAGAATAGCTTGTGAGATAATCGATTTTACTGAATTTTCCTTTGCCAAGGGTGTGCTTCTGGGAGTTTACTATATGGGAACAGTTAATTAGTAATAGGTAATGAGTAGCTTATTTTTTAAAAGTATTTCAATAGAGTTACAGTTAAGCCAGTTCTTTTATTTTTATTTTGTCTGTATTTTAACTATAGCATATAAATAAAGCATATTTTGCCTCAAACCTGATAGTTTGACCAATCAAATTGCATCTGGAATGCAAGACTTGGCACTTGCCTTTAAAATAAGAAAATGTTTGGGTCCAGGCTGTCTCTAGACGTGTTTTGAGGAAGTTTAGTCTGGTTCATACCACAATATCTTGGCTTATTAATCTTATCAAGAAATTTGACAATGTGAACGGAGACTATTAAGATCTAATGAGTATTGTCTGAAATGGCAGCTGAAACAGATAGAATGATAACTTTTAGAAGGTATTTGAGTTAGAAACTTCAAAAGGAAAGCTTTGCTGGACAACATGTAACAGCAGGGGAGTGGAACTAAGTGAGTAGCTCTTCTGAGTGCTGGCACAGCCATGTTGAACTCATTAACTTTGTCTTGTATTATTCCTTGAAAAGCTGGACATAAGCCCAGAAGCGATTGTAAGAGTTGTTATGGATGATGAAACCAAGCCAGTATTTGAACCTTGGTGAAAGGGAACATTAGCAACACTACACTGAATGGTGATGGATCTTTCCAAAGTCAATATACACACGAAGCACTATTAATATTATCAATATTATTAAAACAAACGCATATCGCTAAGTCAGAGCAATATTTGTGGCAGCTGGCCAATTTAAAAAAAACATTCATTTTGATTAGCAGCGTCCTGGAAACACTAGGTTATCACTTTATACTTGAAATAATATTTAAATTTTTCACATAAAATCTTATTTCAATTTGTTATTTACCAGCTTCTTCAAATGAATCCAGTTCATCTTGTTCCCTTTCTGTTGCAAATAAGAGATACCATATTACACGCATTGATCTAAACATCTCATTAAAGGCACACATAAAATTCAGAACAGAGGTTCATTGATATATATGACAGGCTTAAGGGATTCAGCCAACTCGCAGAATGTTTCAGGGAACACCTCTGGGACATACACACTAAACAAACCCATTGCCCTGTGGCCGTCCACTTCAACTCCCCCTCCCACTCTCCTGAGGCCATGCAAATCCTGGGCCTCCTCCAAATCCAAGCTACCTGATGCCTGGAGGAAGAACACCTCATCTTCCACTGTGGGACCTCCTCCCCCCCAACCCCCTAACCACACAGTCATCGACTTCACCAGTTTCCTCATCTCCCCTCCCCCCACCTCATCCTAGATCCAACCCTCCAACTCAGCAATGCCCTCTAAACTGTCTTATCTCACCATCTTCCTTCCCACCTGTCCACTTTGGTTTGGCCACCTTTGGAATATTGCTTGCAAATCTCGTTTCCTTCCTATCGGAAGGATGTTGTGAAACTTGAAAGGCTTGAGAAAAAGGTTTACAAGGATATTGCCAGGGTTGGGGGATTGGAGCTATAGGGAGAGGCTGAACAGGATGGGGCTGTTTTCCCTGGAGCGGCGAAAGCTGAGGGGTGACCTTACAGAGGTTTATAAAATTATGAGGGGCATGGATAGGATAAATAGACAAAGTCTTTTCCCTGGGGTCGGGGAGTCCAGAGCTAGAGGGCATTGGTTTAGGGTGAGAGGGGAAAGATATAAAAGAGACCTAAGGGGCTACGTTTTCACTCAGAGGGTGGAACGTGTATGGAATGAGCTGCCAGAGGAAGTGGTGGAGGCTGGCACAGTTGCAACATTTAAGAGGCATTTGGATGGGTATATGATTAGGGAGGGGTTGGCGGGATGTGGGCCAGGTGTTGGCAGGTTCGGACTAGATTGTGTTGGGATATCTGGTTGGAATGGATGAGTTAGACTGAAGTGTCTGTTTCCGTGCTGAACATCTCTATGACTCTATGACTCTAAAGCAGAGTTACAATGCTGCTGAATTTTTCTAGCAATTTCTGATTTTGTCTCTTTTATGCTGTTGAGCTCGTATTTTATCCAGAAGGTTGTGGAGTTGAAAGAAGTGTTCCTCCAATTTGAACTTGAGTTGCATTCCATTGGAACACTGTCGCAGGCCAAGGACATAAAGATCAAAATGGGTGGACAGTGGAGAATGAAAATAACAAGTGACAGGAAGCAGAGCCATGTTTGCCGACTGAATACACAGTGGTCATTTGTTGCCTTTGGTCTATCCAATGTAGTTAAGGCCACATCAAAAGTAACAAATTCTGTATATAAAATTTGAAACACTTGAAAGTAAATTATTGTTTCTTTCAGAAGAAATGTATGGGAGTATTTGCAACAATCTCTGTTTTCAGTTTGGATTCCTAGTATCTGAGTTTGCTTTTGGATGTGGTGTATCTTACTTAAAGTCAACTGATATCCGAAAATTATAGTTTCAGAGCAATTCATCAGTTGAAGTTATTGAATGAAGTAATGTCAATGGGTTGAACTCAGTGATTATGGATATGTTGGGCCTGTTCACTGATTGAAGAACCAGAGGCAGTTCTACCACGGCGAATTCCATTGTGTCCGTTCTAACTTAATGCCTCTCTGGAACTTTTCTGGTCAAAGGTAGGTTCATGGGAATCATCTGGAGGAATTTCCTGATTCTAAGAGCTGGCAGCCAATCTGAAAGTGACACTTCTCAAAGATCAAAGAACACAGAAAATTACAGCACAGGGACAGGCCTTTCAGCCCTCCAAGCCTGTGCCAATCCAGATCCTCGGTCTAAATCTGTCACCCATTTTCTAAGGGTCTGTATCCCTCTGCTCCCTGCCCATTCACGAACCTGTCTAGATATATCTTAAATGACGCTATCATGCCTGCGTTTCAATCAGTTGTAAAATCAATCACCATTTTTATTGATCTTCTCCTCATTGTGTTGTGAAACAACTTTTTGACCATAAAGTGCAAATGACCAGTATATGCTTAATTTTCTTATACTTACTTAATTCTGCAAGCTGATCTTCCTCACATTGGAGCTTTTCTGTTTAAACAGTAAAAAAAGCCTTCATTAAAAAAGGGCAAACTAACATAATACCAAAATAGAGCTGTTTGAAACATGTGACTATTGTCAGTGTTATAGGAACATTTTCTTTGTTCCTAAATGCCAGTAGCTGGCAGTGACATAGAACATAGAACATAGAACATAGAAGGATACAGCGCAGTACAGGCCCTTCGGCCCTCGATGTTGCGCCGACCGAATCCTACCTAACCTATACTAGCCCAATAACTTCCAAATGCCTATCCAATGCCCGCTTAAATGACCATAAAGAAGGAGAGTTCACCACTGATACGGGCAGGGCATTCCATGAACTCACAACCCGCTGTGTGAAGAATCTACCCCTAACATCTGTCCTATACCTACCACCCCTTAATTTAAAGCTATGTCCCCTAGTAACACCTGACTCCATTAGCGGTAAAAGGTTCTCAGTATCTACCCTATCTAAACCCCTAATCATCTTATAGACTTCTATCAGATCTCCCCTAAACCTTCTCTTCTCCAATGAGAACAGCCCCAAGTGCCTCAGCCTTTCCTCATAAGATTTTCCTACCATTCCAGGCAACATCCTGGTAAACCTCCTCTGCACTCGTTCTAAAGCTTCCACATCCTTCCTATAGTATGGCGACCAAAACTGCACACAATACTCCAGATGAGGCCTCACCAGAGTCTTATACAACTGCAACATGACCTCAGGACTCCGGAACTCAATTCCTCTGCCAATAAAGCCCAGTACACCATATGCCTTCCTCACAGCACTATTTACCTGGGTGGCAACTTTCAGAGATCTGTGCACATGGACACCAAGATCCCTCTGCTCATCCACACTCCATGCCTGAACCACGAGCATGGACAGGGGACGGGCACTTTGTCTTTGAGCAGATGTTGTAGGTGATGTGTGAAAGTGACAGAAAGGCGAGCATGTCAGGATAAAGGCCAAAACCTGCCCACTGCCCACTGCTTGCGCACAGTAACCTTAGGAAAAGCAACAATCCATTACTGTAGCTTATTTGCACAGTTTCAGCATTATGTTTGATCTAGCAGTACATCAGTGTGGCTAGAACAGGCTTACTAAGACTTGCCTGTGACAAAAGATAAGAACACAACAGGATTTGATGGTGTTGATTGAAATTCTTGGCTGAAAATGTGTTGCTGGTTAAAGCGCAGCAGGTCAGGCAGCATCCAAGGAGCAAGAGATTCGACGTTTCGGGCTAAAGCCCTTCATCAGGAATGAGGAAAGTGTGTCCAGCAGGCTAAGATAAAAGGTAGGGAGGAAGGACTTGGGGGAGGGGCGATGGAGATGTGATAGGTGGAAGGAGGTCAAGGTGAGGGTGATAGGCCAGAGTGGGGTGGGGGCGGAGAGGTCAGGAAGAGGATTGCAGGTTAGGAAGGTGGTGCTGAGTTCGAGGGAATCGACTGAGACAAGGTGGGGAGAGGGGAAATGAGGAAACTGGAGAAATCTGAGTTCATCCCTTGTGGTTGGAGGGTTCCCAGGCGGAAGATGAGGCGCTCTTCCTCCAACCATCGTGTTGTTATGTTCTGGCGATGGGGGAGTCCAAGGACTTGCATGTCCTCGGTGGAGTGGGAGGGAGAGTTAAAGTGTTGAGCCAGGGGGTGGTTGGGTTGGATGGTCCGGATGTCCCAGAGGTGTTCTCTGAAGCGTTCCGCAAGTAGGCAGCCCGTCTCCCCAATATAGAGGAGGCCACATCGGGTGCAGCGGATACAATAGATGATGTGTGTGGAGGTGCAGGTGAATTGATTGAAATTCTTGCAAATACTTCAGTAAGTATACAGCATTTACTGTTGTTTTTTTACCTACCAGACCTGCTGAGTTTCTCCAGGAATTTCAGTTACTGTTTCAGATCTCCAGCATTCGCAGTTATTTCTTTTATTATTTGAAGAGAGACATACTTTGAGTTATGAGCATAACAGCTATAGGGGATGTGTCTTGTCATAACTTGATATGCGACGTGACGTTCTTAACTTCCAAAAGATTTCATCATGCAGACCATGGTTCATTGCGCCTTCAGCTGTGCCTGAACCATGACACTTCCAATACTTTTTCACTGCCCAACACCATAAACATTGTGGAAGAGAAGGGCCAGCTGATGTGGGCAGTGGATTTGGCCAAGTCAGGAACACCTGGGTTTGGGGGTTGAACCAGATCTTATCCTTAAAAAATGCTTTTTGAAAATCAGAAAGCCCAGAATTCAGGATTTAGGAATCCCCAAATTGGGTTCCTGCCACCGTTTGTAAAGGGCTCCCGAGTCAGGTTGGGAAAGTGTTTTGATCTTCCTGGGCTTTATGACTGTCTAATTTGTATCCAAAGGCTGAATTTCATTCAAACAACAAAGAAAAATATGAAAGAACAGTTGCATTAATTTGAAATCTAAAACTTGCCTTGTTCGTTTTGCAGTTCATTATGAAGCATTTCCCGCTCTATTGACAGAGAATAGAATTATGGAGTTGTATGGTTGCATTCACAGTAACTAGCAACTGATCAGTAAAATTGAACTGCAATCGTTATTTAGTTACAAGAAGCATTACCATATTTGATAAATATTCCTTGGTTGGATCATACTTATTCTTCAGGTGATAACAGCATTAACATGAAATGTGATATCATCTTTGTCTATTTGGAGTGGTTGGAAGCACCTCCCAGACATTGGGATATATTTTACATTTGCTACCTGTTATTGGGGAATTGATTGATGGGGCATAATTTTAGGGTGATTGGTATTTATGTTTCTTCAGAGACAGTGAGCTACATTTTACTAGTCCTCTGAAGATGGCCTGTAACGTGGTAGACCTCAGTAAAAAGCAGTGAAAGGATGTTAGGAGCTGACAGCTTGACGGTGGCACAAGATTTTAGAACATAGAACATAGAAAAATACAGCGGAGTACAGGCCCTTCGGCCCTCGATGTTGCGCCGACCAAAGCCTACCTAACCTACACTAGCCCAATAACCTCCATGCCCGCTTAAATGACCATAAAGAGGGAGAGTCCACCACTGCTACTGGCAGGGCATTCCATGAACTCACAACCCGCTGAGTAAAGAATCTACCCCTAACATCTGTCCTATACCTACCACCCCTTAATTTAAAGCTATGTCCCCTAGTAACAGCTGACTCCATTAGCGGAAAAAGGTTCTCACTGTCAACCCTATCTAAACCCCTAATCATCTTGTACACCTCTATCAAATCTCCCCTAAACCTTCTTTTCTCCAATGAGAACAGCCCCAAGTGCCTCAGCCTTTCCTCATACGATCTTCCTACCATGCCAGGCAACATCCTGGTAAACCTCCTCTGCACTCGTTCCAATGCCTCCACATCCTTCCTATAGTATGGCGAACGAAACTGCACACAATACTCCAGATGAGGCCGCACCAGAGTCTTATACAACTGCAACATGACCTCAGGACTCCTGAACTCAATTCCTCTACCAATAAAGCCCAGTACACCATATGCCTTCTTCACAGCACTATTTATCTGGGTGGCAACTTTCAGAGATCTGTGCACATGGACACCAAGATCCTTCTGCTCATCCACACTACCAAGTAGCCTACCATTAGCCCAGTAATCCATCTTCTTGTTACTACTACCAAAGTGAATGACTTCACACTTAGCTACATTGAATTCCATTTGCCACCTTTCTGCCCAGCTCTGCAACTTATCTATATCCCACTGTAACCTGCCACATCCTTCTTCGCTGTCCACAACTCCACCGACTTTCGTGTCATCCGCAAACTTGCTCACCCAGCCTTCAAGCCCCTCCTCTAGGTCATTTATAAAAATGACAAACAGCAATGGTCCCAAAACAGATCCTTGTGGAACACCGCTAGTAACTGCACTCCAAGATGAACCTATACCATCAACTACTACCCTCTGTCTCCTTCCAGCCAGCCAATTCCTAATCCAAACCTCTAATGCACCCTCAATGCCATACCTCCGTAGTTTTTGCATTAGTCTGCCATGGGGTACCTTATCGAACGCCTTGCTAAAATCCATATACACCACATCTACTGCTTTACTCTCGTCCACTTCCTTGGTCACCTTCTCAAAGAATTCAATAAGGTTTGTGAGGCACGACCTGCCCTTCACAAAACCATGCTGACTATCCTTGATCACATTATTCCTATCCAGATGTTCATAAATCCTATCCCTTACAATTCTCTCTAAGACTTTGCCCACAACAGAAGTGAGACTCACTGGCCTATAGTTACTAGGGCTATCCCTACTCCCCTTCTTGAACAAGGGGACCACATTCGCTATCCTCCAGTCTTCTGGCATTATTCCCGTAGACAACGACGACATAAAAATCAAGGCCAATGGCTCTGCTATCTCCTCCCTAGCTTCCCAGAGGATCCTAGGATAAATGCCATCAGGCCCAGGGGACTTATCTATTTTCATCCTTTCCATTATTCCCCAGACCTCTTCCCTACATACCTCAAGGCCATCCATTCTAATCACTTGTGACTCAATATTCACATCAGCAACAGTGTCCTGTTCCTGAGTGAATACTAACGAAAAGTATTGATTTAGTGTCTCTCCAATCTCCTCCGCCTCCACGCATAACTTCCCACGACTATCCTTGACTGGACCGATACCTACCCTAGTCATCCTTTTATTCCTGACATACCTATAGAAAGCCTTTGGGTTTTCCCTAATCCTACCAACTAAGGACTTTTCATGTCCCCTTCTCGCTGCTCTTAGCTCTCTCTTTAGATCCTTCCTGGCTACCTTATAACTCTCAATCGCCCCAACTGAACCTGCATGCCTCATCTTTACATAGGCCACCCTCTTCCCTTTCACAAGGGATTCCAATTCCTTATTAAACCACGGCTCCCTCACAAGACCCTTTACTCCCTGCCTGACTGGTACATACTTATCAAGGACAACCATTAGCTGTTCCTTGAACAATCTCCACATATCATTTGTGTTCTTCCCTTGAAGCCTATTTTTCCAATCCACGCATCCTAAGTCATGCCTCACCGCATCATAATTTCCCTGCCCCCAGCTATAATCCTTGCCCTGCAGTGCACACTTATCCCTCTCCATCACTAGAGTAAAAGTCACCGAGTTGTGGTCACTGTCCCCGAAGTGCTCACCTACCTCCAAGTCTAACACCTGGCCTGGTTCATTACCTAGAACCAAATCCAGTATGGCCTCACCTCTTGTTGGCCTGTCTACATATTGTGTCAGGAAACCCTCCTGCACACATTGGACAAACACCGACCCATCTAATGAACTCGAGCTATAGCTTTCCCAGTCAATATCTGGGAAGTTAAAGTCCCCCATAACAACCACCCTGCTACTTTCACTCTTCTCCTGAATCATCCTCGCAATACTTTCCTCTACTTCTCTCGGACAATTAGGAGGTCTGTAGAAAACTCCTAACAGTGTGACCTCACCTTTCCTATTTCTAACCTCAGCCCAAACTACCTCAGATGGCAAGTCTTCCTCCATCGTCCTTTCCACTGCTGTAATACTATCCTTGACAAGCAATGCCACACCTCCCCCTCTTTTACCCCCATCTCTGACCCTACTAAAACATTTAAACCCTGGAACCTGCAACAGCTATTCCTGTCCCTGTTCTACCCACGTCTCTGTAATGGCCACAACATCGAAGTCCCAGTTACCAACCCATGCTGCAAGTTCACCTACCTTATTTCTTATACTTCTGGCATTGAAGTATACACACTTCAATCCACCTTCCTGTTTACAGGCACCCTCCTTCGAGATCGATGCCATGTTCCTAACCTCCCTACACTCCAGGTCCTGTACCCTAAAGCTACAGTCCAGGTTCCCATGCCCCCGCAGAGTTAGTTTAAACCCTCCCAAAGAGCACTAGTAAACCTCCCCCCGAGGATACTGGTGCCCCTCAGGTTGAGGTGTAGACCATCCTGTTTATAGAGGTCCCACCTTCCCCAGAAAGAACCCCAGTTGTCCAGAAACCGGAATCCCTCCCTCCTGCACCATCCCTGTAGCCACGCATTTAACTGTTCTCTCTCCCTATTCCTCGACTCTCTATCACGTGGCACGGTAACAAACCAGAGACAACAACTCAGTTCGTTCTAGCTCTGAGCTTCCAACCTAGCTCCCTGAAAGCCTGCCTAACATCCTCACCCCTCTTCCTACCTATGTCGTTGGTGCCAACATGGACCACGATCTGGGGCTGCTCCCCCTCCCCTTTAAGGACCCGGGAAACACGATCAGAGACATCACGTACCCTTGCACCTGGGAGGCAACCACCAATCGTGAGTCTCTGTCGCCCCCGCAAAACCGCCTATCTGTGCCCCTCACTATTGAGTCAATGACAGGAACTTCAGCTGGTGTCCCAACTCCTTTTCTCACCCAACCCAGTCCTTTACCCACTTATCTCATCCTCCCTATCCACCTACACACCTACGCATTCACTTACTTGGTCACCTATACTCATTCACTAATATAATGAAAAGCTATCTCAGTGTCTGCAAGCTTTTCAATATGTTAGTAATTGAACACTTATCAGAATACAATGTTAAAAATCACACAACACCAGGTTATAGTCCAACAGGTTTAATTGGAAGCACACTAGCTTTCAGAGCGACGCTCCTTCATCAGGTGATTGTGGAGGGCTTGATCAGAATTTATAGCTATAAATTCTGTTACGATCGAGCCCTCCACTATCACCTGATGAAGGAGCGTCGCTCCGAAAGCTAGTGTGCTTCCAATTAAACCTGTTGGACTATAACCTGGTGTTGCGTGATTTTTAACTTTGTACACCCCAGTCCAACACCAGCATCTCCAAATCAGAATACAATAGGTAGTGCTCTGAAAGGGGCGTGATAACTTGACTACTTCTCATTTATCCAGCAATATGTAGAAGCTCTCCCATGATGACCGTGCATTGAGTAGTGTTCCTCAAAAGATTTATGATTGGGAACATGTTTAAATTTTCTTGGAGATATTAGATGTATATTTTAACATTTTCCATTGATATTCTGAATCCATTGTAAATTTGTGAATTCTACTTTAACATCTTCAGTAATCAGTAATAAATGTCACTATGTGTTTACTATGGTTGGATGCAGTGAAAATGACAAATCTGGGGCTAATATATAAAGTTTTAATAGCATCACTAAAGAATGTTTGATAAGGAGAAAAGACATACTTCTGTGGACGAACATTTCCTAAGATGGATCTATAGCTAATTTGATTCGGTGGTTGGATTTTACATGCTCAATTGAATGTGTTCAGTGGGAGTGTGAAGCCCACCTAAAAAAAGGCACATATCTTGGACACCGCCTTCTAATCCAGTCCTTAACTGATTACATGCAATAGGCAGTACCTACCTTGGCAGTCTGCCCACCAAATGTAAATAAAGATGTCCATAGATCCCTCAAAGTTGCCGTCCAAGTTGATAGGGTTGCTAAGAAGGTGTATGGTGTGTTGGCTTTCATTAGTGGGGGAATTGAGTTTAAGAGCTGCAATGTTATGCTGCAGCTCTATAAAGCCCTGGTTAGATCACCCTTAGAATGTTGTGTTCAGTTCTGGTCGCCTCATTATAGGAAGGATTTGGAAGCTTTATAGAGTGTGCAGAGGAGATTTACCAGGATGCTGCCTGGACTGGAGGGCATATCTTGTAAAGAAAACTTGAGGGAGCTAGGGCTTTTCTCATTGGAGAAAAGAAGGATGAGAGATGACATGATAGAGATGTACAAGATGATGAGAGACATAGAGTGGATAGCCAGAGACTTTTTCCCAGGGTGGAAATGGCTGTCATGATGGGGCATAATTTTCGGGTGACTGGAGGAAGGTTTAGGGGAGATGTCAGAGATAGATTCTTTATACAGAGAGGGGTAGATGCGCAGAATGCACTGCCAGCGGTGGGAATACAATCAGATACACTAGGGACATTTAAGCGACCCTTGGATAGGCACGTGGATGATAGTAAAATGAAGGGTATATAGGTTCATTTGATCTTAAGAGTAGGGTAAAAGATGGCCACAAAATTGAGGGCTGAAGGACCTGTACTGTGCTGTACTATTCTATGTTTTAAATAAAGGTTACTAGTTGTTGTTAAGAATTCAATAAACTTCAATTTCATGCTCCTGATGTTTTCCTCGATACTCACAGTCCTGTGGCCGCAGGACTGGCTTCTTAACAATATGTTGACTTAATTTCTTTCTTGGGTGTGAGCTGTCTACTATTCCCATCACTTCATAAATGGCCAAGAAATCTTAGTTGGATATTAATTTTTTTCACATTAAATCATCTTTTACCCAAATCTATTCTATGCAGGACTTCTTTAATAATATGATGTGAGGTTCTTATACTTCCTAACTTAGGTAAAATACCATATCACAGCTGAGATCAGATGTCAATCATATTTAGAATAGGAGGACCTTCTTTTGTATGGTTTTTCCCTTCATAATACCTTTTAAGTTAAGAATAGAACATCTTTTCTCTGAAGATTAATAACTAATCTTAGAATTAATATTCTACTCTTAGTTCAGTCTCATTTCTTAAGGTTTCAAAACAATGAAGTACAATCCTCCTTTGGTAGGTAACACAACTCATAACGGGAATACTTTTAATATTCCATTAGATTTTCACCAAGACACTGAAATGCCTTTAATACTAACTCATTTTTTACTGTAACTTACGATTTCGTATTTGATCTGTTTCAGTCTGGAGCATCTGTTCTGTTGAGAGGGAATAGATTTGCTTAAGTTCTAAGTGGGTTAAATAATTCCATTGTGAGTATTGATTGCTAATAGTGATGAGTTATTCATACATTTTCCAGTAATCATAGAAGCAATGGTTCTTAGATCTATTTCGTTTTCTTTTCAACTTATATTTTTGAACTTATTCTGATCAGTTTCACCTAACGCTTCATTCCTATTCCATATTTAAATAGTTTTGATTGAATTCTAACAGAGATTTTGTTACAGATCTGAATATTACAAATGTTAAGGGGTTAGAATGGTGCCTTGTAGATGGTGGACAGGCCTTGGAGAATCAGGAAGTGAGGATTCCTATCTGCTGACCTTGGAATTCTTCAGTGTCTGAGGACTCTAATGAGATTGGACACATCCATGCCAATAAAGGAAGAATTCCAGACACTGACCCATCCATATTGCTGGGAAATCTCACCCATGTGCAAGGTCTTAGCTGAGTTGCTGAAGATCTTTTCCCGGGAAACAGTGAAAATAACTTTGAAAGTACTCCCTTTGTCAGGTTGCTGCAGTTAGAATCGTAGAGACGTAGAAACAGACCCTTCGGTCCAATTTGTCCGACTGGATATCCCAACCCAATCTAGTCCCATCTGCCAGCACTTGGCCCATCTCCCTCTAAACCCTTCCTATTCATATACCCATCCAGCTGCCTTTTAAATGCTGTAATTGTACCAGCTTCCACCACTTCCTCTGGCAGCTCATTCCATATGCTCACCACCCTCTGTGTGAAAAAGTTTCCCCTTTGGTCCCTTTATATCTTTTCCCTCTCACCCTAGACCTATGCCCTCTAGTTTTGGACTCCCCACCAGGGAAATGACCTTGTCGTTTATCCATGCCCTTCATAATTTTATAAACATCTGTAAGGTCACCCCTCGGTCTGCGATGGTTTAGGGAAAACAGCCCCAGCTTGTTCAGCCTCTCCCTCCAACCCTGGCAACATCCTTGTAAATCTTTTCTGAACCCTTTTAAGTTTCACAACAATTTTCCGATAGGAAGGAGACCAGAATTGCTCACAATATTTCAAAAATGGCCAAATTGCAAATATCTTCTAAAAGAATTGTTCCTTACTACTTCTGGGGCTTGAGTCAGAATCAAGGCCTGAAAATCTCTCTTCTGTGAAATTCATACCTGCCGTTCAGCATACTGACTTCTGCCTATATCTCCCCTTCTGCAAACCCTTGGCCGAATATGGCTACAAAAGATGACGGCAATCCAGAGTCTTGTATTTCCAGGTCTTGGTAGAGTTCATGTTCCGTTCAGCAGAATTACAGGAGAGTTCACCTATTTCTGGAGTCACTTTGCTCCACATAAACTACTTTTTTAAAAGAAAACACAGCCTAACTGTCTTTGATGTTGACTTTAGTAATGACAAACGTACCTATTTCTGCAGCTCGTTCTGCTAGCATCTTTTCTGTCAATAAAGAACAAAATTATTGAAATGCAGCCTTCTTTATTAATAATGAACTGCAAAGGTGTTTGTTGTCACTATTGAAGAAATAGAAAGCAGTGAAATGTTCTGAAGAGGCATTAGTTAGACGCAAAAAAGGGACTTAATTATATGGTAAAACAAAACAACTTTGGATTCTGGAGATCTGAAACAAGCAAAAATAGAAATTGCTGAGAAATTCAGCATTTGTGAAGAGAAAACAGTTAGCATTCTGACTCCTTTGACCCACAGTCCTGCCACTCAGCAGCTTGATCAACATGAAACTTGTTCTTTTGAGATTAGATTCCCTACAGTATGGAAACTGGCCCTTCAGCCCAACAAGTCCACACCAACCCTCTGAAGAGTAACCCGCCCTGAACCATTCCCCTACCTAACACACCGATTACCTGACCTGCACATTGTGGGAGGAAACCAATGCAGACATAGGAGAATGTACAAATTCCACACAGACAGTCACCCGTGGCAGGAATCAAGCCTGGGTCCCTGGCACTGTGAGGCAGCAGTGCTAACCACTGATCCACCATGCTGCTTTCCTTTAGATATTAATGCAAGCTGCAACAACTCAGTCATACACTAGCCCTTTCAAACATTCCTACCCTCCCTTTACCTCTGACTCATCCCTTTTCCTAACCTGAATTTTTTTGGGTATTTGCGATGCCTTCTGACCTTCTACTATGTTTTACTAGAGTCATAAAGCATGGAAACAGACCCTTCACCGAACACATCCAAACCAACCAAGTTTCTCAAACTAAAACTCAAACTACTCTCACTTGCCCATGTCCTTCCAAACCTTTCTTATCCATGTACCTGCCCAAATATCTATAAAAGTTGTAATTATACCTGCCTATCCCAGTTCCTTTGGCAGTTCATTCAATATACTCAACACATTCTGCATGAAAAAGTTGGCCCTCAGGTCCCTTTCTTATTTTTTCCTTCTTACCCTCTAGTTTTGAACTCTCTTACCTGAGGGAAAAGATTTTGGCTATTCACCTTATCTGTGCCCCACATGATTTTATAAACCTCTATAGCATCATCTCTCAACCTCCTAAGCTCCAAGGTAAAATAAAATTCCAGCCTCTGCAGCTTCTCCTTATAACTCAAACCATCCAGACCCGGAAGATTCCTGTAGATCTTTTCTGCACCATTTTCAGTTTAAGAACATCCTTCCTACAGCAGACTGATTAGAATTGTATGCAGTAGGCCAAATGCGGCCACGACATGATGTCCCAACTCCTATAATCAGTCCTCTGACAGAAGAAAGCAAGTGTCCCAAATGCCTTCTTCTGCACCTTGTCTACCTGTGATGCCACTTTCAGGAAACTGTGTATCTGAACCCCCAGGTCTCTCTGTTTGACAGCATTCCCCAGGGCTCTACCTTTAGCTGAGTAAGTCCTGCCTTAATTTGTCTTACCAAAATACAACACCTCCATTTATCTAAATTATATTCCTTCTACACTCTTTGGCAAATTGGCTGAGCTGATTAAGATCTCTGGATTAGTGGTGCTGGAAAAGCACAGCAGTTCAGGCAGCATCCAAGGTGCAGCGAAATCGACGTTTCGGGCAAAAGGCCTTCATCAGGAATAAAGGCAGAGAGCCTGAAGCGTGGAGAGATAAGCTAGAGGAGGGTGGGGGTGGGGAGAAAGTAGCATAGAGTACAATGGGTGAGTGGGGGAGGGGATGAAGGTGATAGGACAGGGAGAGGGTGGAGTGGATAGGTGGGAAAGGAGATAGGCAGGTAGGACAAGTCCGGACAAGTTATGGGGGCAGTACTGAGCTGGAAGTTTGGAACTAGGGTGAGGTGGGGGAAGGGGAAATGAGGAAACTGTTGAAGTCCACATTGATGCCCTGGGGTTGAAGTGCTCCGAGGCGGAAGATGAGGCGTTCTTCCTCCAGGCGTCTGGTGGTGAGGGAGCGGCGGTGAAGGAGGCCCAGGACCTCCATGTCCTCGGCAGAGTTGGAGGGGGAGTTGAAATGTTGGGCCACGGGGCAGTGTGGTTGATTGGTGCAGGTGTCCCGGAGATGTTGCCTATCTCTTTTTAACTCTTAGATAACCTTCTGCACTGTCCATCATACCACCAGTTTTGGTGTCATCCTCAAACTTACTAACCATGCCTCCTATATTCTCATCCAAATCATTTACATAGACGATGAACAACAGTGGACCCAGCACCAATCCTTGTGGGACACCGCTGATCACATGCCTCTAGTCTGAATAATCACTCTGTATCATCACAGGATACAATCTACCATCAAGTGAATTTGTATCCAATTTGTTAAATCTCCCTGGATCCAGTGTGATCTAAGTTTACTAATCATTTTTGAGGGCTTTGCTAAAATCCATGTAGGAGAAAGTGAGGACTGCAGATGCTGGAGACCAGAGTTGAAAAATGTGGTGCTGGAAAAACACAGCAGGCCAGGCAGCATCCGAGGAGCAGGAGAATTCACGTTTCGGGCTAAAGAAGGGCTTATGCCTGAAATGTCGATTTTCCTGCTCCTTGGATGCTGCCTGGCCTGTTGTGTTTTTCCAGCACCACACTTTTCAACTAAAATCCATGTAGACAGCATTCATCTATCTTCACAGTCACCTCTTCAATAAACTCAATCAGATTGTCAGGCATGATTTCCCATGCACAAATCCATGCTGTCTATCTCTAATTAATCCTTGCTTTCTGTGCTGGCTGCCCACATCTCGTGTGTAAGAAGAAAAAAATAAACAGGAATCTCGAGAGTCTCCTCATTCTGGGGGCTTTATCTAACCAAGCTAGTTTTAACTATTTGTTACTGTTGGATTCTTACCAATGTATATTCCAATAAAGGTTCAAAACATCACTTGAGATACAGTTTACTGGTTGTGTCATGAAATAGTTCCCACTAAACCACAGACCAGCAATGTTTTATATGATTGTGCAGCCCTTACAACACAAATCAAATTCTCAGGAACTTACGTTTTTGTAAAAGTTGTTTTTCTTCAATCAACAACCAGTCTATCAATAGAGAATAGTAGATAGTTAATAATTTACAGTTTAAAACAAAAATCTAATGCCACCTTGAATACCTTTATTAACTACTGACATAGATGAAATGTTAAAATGTTTGGAAGAGAATTTCAAAACAACGGAGTTGCATTTAAAATTATTCTTAGGCCACGCAGATACAGACTTCCCTAAAGAGACAGCTGATGTACAATTTAGAATTTAGAAATCTGTATATTAAGATATCATTTTGAAGAAATTTCCTCTGAACCAGCCATCATTGCAGTTGTGAGAGTTAATACCTCCATTCTGTTCAATATTGTTGAAGAGAAATGCTATCAAAAATCTTTCTCTTGCTCTCTTGAGGATGCATGCATAAGTACAGAATTTCAAAGGGAACAATTTGTACTGCATGGAAAATAAGTTACTGATTTTTGAAAAATGTATTCAGCATTTATTGCCGATCTCTAATTGCACAGAGGGCAGTTAAGAGCCAACCATATTGCTGTGGGTCTGAGTCACATGTAGGCCAGACCAGGTAAGGATGGCAGTTCCCTTCCATAAAGAACATGAGTGAACGAGGTAAGTTTTCCAACAATCAACAATAGGTCCATGGTCATCATTAGACTCTTATTTCCAGATATTTATTGGATTCAAATCCCACCATCTGCTTTGGGATTCAAACCCAGGTTCAGGAATGTTACCTGGGTCTCTAGATTAACTGTTCAACAATAATACCATGAGGCCACCACCTCCCCAAGAGTACAAATATGAGGGGACAGTTACTCAAACCCCTCTACCTTTGTGCAGAATGTGATTTGACTTGTGAAAGATTTTCCTGAATCTATTGATTTCGGTTTTAATATGGTCCTTGATGCCACATTTGCTCAAATGCTGCTTTTATTTCGAGCAAATAATTTGACTTCACCTCTTGAATTCTTGTCCTTTGTTCATGTTTGGACCTAATTTGTATTAAGGTCAGGGGTTAGTTCGTATTTTGACAGAACCACTGCACTTCAGTGAGTAGGTTGTTGGTGTGGAAATGGTATTTGATCATATTGCAAATATATTTCACATTTTATAAATCATCATTCATAACTCCAGGATACCCAAAATACTTTATGGCCAATTAGATATTTCTGAAACGCAGTCATGGGCTGTAACCTTCTGAACCTGGAAGTGGCGATGGATGCAGTAAGGGCAGTACGGAAGCATCCCTAACCCTATTGCCTTCCTGCCTCTAGTAGAATTAAGCTTCTGACTTGCCCTTGTAGCCACAGCATTTAAATGGCTTGTCCACAGTTTCTGGTCAGTGTGACTTCCCAGAGTGAACATCTCAGCAAATATTCCCAATCCTGACCTTTTGATGGGGGGTAAAGGTCACTGATGAAGCAGATGAAGATGGTTAGGCTTAAGACACTATCCTGAGGAACTCTTCCTGAGATGTCCTGGGATTGAGATGATAGACATTGAACAACTACAAACTTTTTTTTTGTGCTTGGGATGACTTCAACTTGAAAGAGATTTTTCTCCCTTATTCCCTTTGACTCTTTTGCTATAAATTCTGTGTCTTATGGTCCCCTACTTCACAACTACCTGATGAGGGAGCAGTGCTCTGAAAGCTAGTGCTTCCAAATAAACCTCTTGGACTATAACCTGGTGTTGTGTGATTTTTAATGTTGTCCACCCCAGTCCAACACTGGCTCCTCCACATCTTATATTAACAATGTATTTGTGAAGAAAGCAGATATGATATATCACTTTTTTGAAGTCTAATGAGTTTGTGAAATTCTCTACCTTGCTGCTGTCAATCAACAGAGAAAAGAATACTAAATGTTAGCATGATATCCCAATGGGCAGTACTCTCATTTTTAACCAGAGCTTAAATATCTTTTCAAATAAACTATTTTTGAATTTGTACTTACCTTTCTCTAATTTTTCAATAGCAGCCTTCTCTGGTGAAAAAAGAATTAAAGTTGTTTAAATGATACATAGTAAAGCGTTTCCTCCTTTCTCAAAAATAAAAACTTTTGTGAGATCTGGTTTCAAACTTCATAAAGTAGTCTCTAAAGTGGGACAGAGTTTAGATTAGACTTACAGTGTGGAAACTGGCCCTTCAGCCCAACAAGTCCACACCGACCCGCCGAAGCGCAACCCACCCATACCCCTACATTTACCCCTTACCTAACACTACGGGCAATTTAGCATGGCCAATTCACCTGACCTGCACATCTTTGGACTGTGGGAGGAAACCGGAGCACCCGGAGGAAACCCACGCAGACACGGGGAGAACGTGCAAACTCCAAACAGTCAGTCGCCTGAGTCGGGAATTGAACCTGGGTCTCAGGCGCTGTGAGGCAGCAGTGCTAACCACTGTGCCACCATGCCGCCCATAATTTTAATTTTGTGTGATTATGTAATATAGATGATAACCGGTTCACAGCCTGTTTTACATCACTGACAGTATTTATTTCCATTAAACTCTTTGTTGTTATTGAGATTACCTTTTGCAAGACATCATTCTTGCAATTTTCTGTCAAGGAAGAGTGCGTCTTACTATTTGAAACTCTGGATCTTAAAATCATTGCCTATATACTTTAGTTTCTTTGCTACACCTGGCCCCTGCCCATTGCTTTTTCTGTAAAACTTGAAATCCTTGTGTGTTGTAGTCAGCCCTGCAATGTTGGTAAAGAGCTGAAAATCAATGGATAAGGGTAACAATACAAGTCATTGAAAAAGATCAACATCATTGTTTGCATATGGTGAGGTAAATTTTACGTCTGCTAATTTCATTCCTATCTGTTCAGAAAGAATCAGAAAATCGATGTGGAATTCACATCACTGAAATTAGGAGCAGATGTAGGCAGTTCAGCCCATCAACCCCATGCTGCCATTCAACGTGCTCACGGCTGATCCTTTAAATTTGCTCCATTTTTCTGTTCTGTCTCCATATCCCTTCACATCTTAAACTCTAGAAGTCTATATCTTTCCCATATATATATATATTCAGTGACATGGCTTGTGCAGGTTTCTGTGGTAGACAATTCCATATGTTCATCACCCTCTGAGTGAGATATTTCACCTCAACTGAGTATGAAACAACCTCTCACAAATCCTAAGCCTGGGCCTATTGCACCAGGGAGAAATATTGTCCACAGTAAGCCTGTCATTCTAAGATTCAATCATTTTTATGTGAAGCTTGTTACTTAATGGACAAGTGAAACTACACCAAACCTCAATATAGAGTCTTCTGGCTATGGGCCTGATTAGAATATTCAGCACCCAAGCTATCTTTCACCCAGCTTTTAGTGAGGTGGATAGGACTGTCTCCTGCTAATTGTGCCCATGCTTTGGAGCTATTGCATGATGGAACAAATAATGATGTAAAAAAAAGAGATGTTGAATTGGTTTTGCTATATTGAAAATGCGAAGCTCAGTTAAAAATCATACTGTAAAGTTACAACTGAATCTTAAAGTTACAAATGTCATCTTTATGATGACATTTTTGAAATCCACGGGTTACCGTGTCAAAATTCAAATGCAGTTTGGTTGTTCATTCATTCAATTACTTACGTCTTTTAATTTCAGCTGTATCACGCTTTATCCCTCCTGTGGAAAAAGAATTGGCATGGAGTTTTATTCCACTGTTTGGATACTCAGTGAGTATAATTTTGCTTGAACTTTTGACTTTTAAATTTTTTGACAATCATTAACTGCTTATTAAAATTGTGAAGTTAGCCTGTTTAAATGTGTAAGTGGTACTTTCAGTACACTTCCAGTAATGACGTACCAGTGGTATTGGGACACCTTGAACAAGTTTCCAATTTAATAATTTTCTGTAAGTTTATTTTTTGTTTAAATGAACTGTTACTTTTAACTTAAAGGAGAAACGCTCTTTAATGTCCTGGACCTGAAATTTTGCCAGTGGATAATATGTAAAGAATTAGAACAATTCCACCTCAGCACAGCCAGCCTGGAAAAGAGTACCTCAGAAATTTGAAAATCATACAACACCAGGTTATAGTCCAACAGGTTTAATTGGAAGCACACTAGCTTTCGGAATGACGCTCCTTCATATCACCTGATGAAGGAGCGTCGCTCCGAAAGCTAGTGTGCCTCCAATTAAACCTGTTGGACTATAACTGGTGTTTGATTTTTAACTTTGTACACCCCAGTCCAACACCGGCATCTCCAACCCAGAAATTTGGGGATTGATGTTCATAGCTGTTCTGCTTGCTGACATGGAATGTTTTTGGAGACAGGAATAAGGGCTTTTGGGTGTTTAGGAGGGCTATGGGAAAGCCTTCTTCATTGCTGTGGTACATTTTTGCAGCGTTAAAGAAGAATTTAAAAAACCTTCAACTCTCATCTCTCACACATCCTCGCCTTCTTCATCCTCCCCATGCCCAATCCATACCATCTTATGATTCCTTGTATCCTCCATGCTAACCTCTGCTTCCTATAACCAATTCTCTAGGTTCTCTGCAGCTCTTATGTTAAACTTCAGATCACTGCATGTCAACCTATGCCCCAAATGCATCACTGTTAGCTCTTTTACCCTCCACGTCAACTCAACTTTAACACTTCATAGGCAGATCTTAGGATGCATTCTGTAATTAGGTAAACTTATTCCTGATGAAGGACCTTTGCCCAAGACGTCAACTCTCCTGCTCCTTGATGCTGCCTGACCTGCTGTGCTTTTCCAGCACCACACTCTCAACTCTAAATTTATTAATGTCTATTTTGATGAGTTGACTTTTTAAACTTTTCAAAAAGATATCCTAATTGATGATAACCCATTCACCAAAGTTAACTCCCTTTAACCTCTTGTAAAAACTAAAATTTTTAGATATGCTTCATTATTGGAGCTTTCATTTCAAAATAGAGGCAGATGTGTGTTGATAATTTTTGCATGTGTTAATTTTAAAAAAAAGCACAATCAGTTGAAAAAAATCTTCTGGAATGATTTCTAAATCTAGCATTGGTCAGGAAGCAAGTGTTTCATTATTTATTCATGGGCTGGAGGCTTGGCTGGGTGGACCAGTGCTTTATTTTCCATTCCTAGATGCCCTTTGAGATGTTGGTGAAAAATAGAAACTAGGAACTGATGTAGGCCATTTGGTTCAGTCAGAATTCTCCACTATTCAATATGATCATTAATCCAAGATGGAAAGAAAATAACATGCTTTCCATTGTAATTAAACTAGGCATCCCAAAGCTAATTGTTGAAAGTCAACTAGGAGACTGATTGGAGTAAAAGGAACATCTAAAGATGTCGTTAGAAAAGGGGCCATTAAGGAAAGGAAATAAATATTAAAACTGTAGTTGAAAATGTGTTGCTGGTTAAAGCGCAGCAGGTCAGGCAGCATCCAAGGCACAGGAAATTCGACGTTTCGGGCATAAGCCCTTCATCAGGAATCCTGATGAAGGGCTTATGCCCGAAATGTCGAATTTTCTGTTCCTTGGATGCTGCCTGACCTGCTGCGCTTTAACCAGCAACACATTTTCAGCTCTGATCCCCAGCATCTGCAGACCTCACTTTTTACTTAAAACTGTAGTTGCAGTGTAAAGAGAACATGTTTTCCCAAGGGTAGGGGAGTCCAATACTTGAGGACATGGGTTTAGGGTGAGACGGAAAAGATTTAAAATGGACCAAAGGGATCTACATTTTTTCGTGCAGTTGGTGGTGTTTGTTTGGAGTGAACTGTCAGAGGAGATGGTGGAGGAGAAAAGCATCTGGATGGGTACATGAATAGGAAGGGTTCATCAGAGGGATATGGGCCAAATGCTGGCAGATGGGACTAGATTAATTTATCATATCTGGTTGGCATGGACAAGTTGGACTGAAGGGTCTGTTTCCGTACTGTACATCTCTATGACTCTATATTTTCTTAGAGTGTATGGAGAAGGGAGAGATGGTTCAGGACTGTCAAACAGTTACTTCCTTGATTATTGATGGAAAGAATCAGACTATAGGAGGATCTGAATAATACAACTTAAAATAAAGGTTTTTGTATTGTTGTATGGGATGTGGATGTTTCGAGGCAGAAGTGAGGACTGCAGATGCTGGAGATCAGAGTCTAGATTAGAGTGGTGCTAGAAAAGCACAGCAGGTCAGGCAGCATCCGAGGAGCAGAAAAATTGAGCAAAAGCCCTTCATCAGGAATGTTGCTAGTTTGTGGATGTTACTAGCAAGGTTACTAGTATATGCTTTCCATCCCAAATTGCCCTTCAACTGAATTGTTTGTTAGGTCATTTCACAGTGTTGATACGCGTCTAGTTGGCCAGACCAGCTAAGGACCTTAAATTACATTGATCAATCAGACTGAATTTTAGTGACAATCAACCGTAGGTACGTGGACAACTTTAGGCTAGCTTTTAATTCTTTTAAAATTGGTTTTACGTTTCACCGCATGGTGGGATTTCAACCTGTGCCCTCAAAACATCAGCCTCGGGCTTTGAGAGATGGGCCGAGGAGTGGCAGATGGAGTTTAATTTAGATTAATGTGAGCATGCTTGCTTTTATTCGTCATTGAGCAGAGAAGTTGGGAGGTCATGTGCGGCTATAAAGGACAATGGGGAGGCCACTTTTGGAATACTTCATTCAATTCTGGTCTCCCTGCTATAGAAAGAGGTTGTTAAACTTGAAAGAGTTCAGAAAAGATCTATAAGGATGTAGCCAAGGTTGGAGGGTTTGAGCTATCGGGAAAGGCTGAGTAGGCTGGAACTATTTTCCCCAAGAGTATCGGAGCCTTATAGAGGTTTATAAAATCATGAGGGGCATGGAAAGGGTGAATAGCCAAGGTCTTATCCCCAGAGGGGATCGGTTTTAGTTGAGAGGGGAAAGATTGATCATAGATCATGGAATCCCTACAGTGTGGAAACAGGCTCTCCGGCCCAACAAATCCACACCGACCCTCCCAAAGAGTAACCCACTCAGACCCATTCCGCTACCCTATTTTCCTATACTTACCCCTGACCCATGCACCTAGCCTACACATTCCTGAACACTATGTGCAATTTAGCATGGCCAATTCACCTAACCTGCACATCTCTCGATTGTGGGAGGAAACTGGAGCACCTGGAGGAAACCCACGCAGACACGGGGAGAATGTGCAAACTCCACACATACACTCACCTGAGGCTTGAACCGAATCCAGGTCCGTGGTGCTATGAGACAACAGTGCTGCCCTCTTTAAAAGAGAAGCAAGGGCAACTTTCTTACGCAGTGGGCGGTGTGTGTATGGAATGAACTGCCAGAGGAAATGGTGGAGGCTAGTACAACATTTAAAAGACATCAGGATGGGTATATGAATAGAAAAGGTTTGGAGGGATATGGGCCAAATGCTGGTAAATGGGATGAGATTAATTTAGGATATCTGGTCGGCACGATGGATGGGTCTGTTTCGGTGCTGTCCATCTCTATGACTGGATGACTCCATATCAGAAATTGACCCAAAACCAACACCAGAGCAGATGGTGGTTTAATGGTAATATCACTGGACAAGCGAACCAAAACTCAGGCTGATGTTTTGGAGACATGGTTTTGAATCATGCCATGGAATCAATACTCAATAACAATCTCAGATAAAAAGCTGGCCTCAGGGTCATCATGCAACTGCTGTCGATTATCATATACAAACATTCGGTTCATTAGCGGAGGGAATTTGCCTTCCTTCCCAGACCAAATCTGTGGTAATATGGATGACTCTTATTTACGATTGAGGCAGTAAGTGTTAGGCAGTAAATGCTGGCGTAGCCAACGAGGCCCACATTCCCTGAACAAATGTTTAAGAAACCTCACAGTTTTGCAGGCCTCAGCTGGAATTTAAAAAAATAATTCAGAGGATGTGGGTGTCAATCGTGTTTTAAGAGTGAGTCACATTGCTCCAGGTTTAGATTAGATTACGTACAGTGTGGAAGCAGGCCCTTCAGCCCAACAAGTCCACACCGACCCGCTGAAGCGCACCCACCCATACCCATTCCCCTACGTTTACCCCTGCACCTAACACTACGGGCAATTTTAGCGTGGCCAGTTCACCTAACCTGCAATTTTTGGACTGTGGGAGGAAACCGGAGCACCCAGAGGAAACCCACGTAGACAATGTGCAAACTCCACACAGTCAGTAGCCTGAGGCGGGAATTGAACCCGGATCTCTGGCGCTGTGAGGCAACAGTGCTAACCACTGTGCCACCCACTAAGTCTGAAGTCTGAAGTCACAAAAGGACAACAGTTTCCCAAAGTGAGCCAGATGGGCTTTACCTGATGAATGACAACAGTTTCAAGCTTGTCATTAGAATCTTAATTTCAGATTTGTTCGTGGATTCAAATTCCACCATTTGCCATGGTAGCATTCAAATCCCAGTCCCCTTACAGAACTTTAACAATGAGCTTGGAGGGCTGAAAAAGGCCAAGAAACTTCTTTGGCAAATAGGACTTTTTAAAAAATCCCAATGTATTTTTGAGTTTTGAGGAACCGAGGGGAGCTAAGGAAAGAGTACGTGCACTCAAGAACAAAGGAGGAAATTAATGCCTGGAGAGGATGTGAGTGAGATGCTTAACATCTAGTTTGAACTGGTATTCACAAAGGAGACGAACATGGTGGATGGTGAGTCTAGAAATGCTTATGTTGATGTTCTAGGGCGAGTTGATATAAAAAGGAGTAGGAGTTGGCTGTTTTGAAAAGCCTTAAGGTAGCTGGGACTCCCATTGTTTGTAATATGTACGTGATTTATAGGAGAGTGTATGTGGTCTGATTAGTATACTTGCAGACAACACAAACATTTTGAAAGCAGTGAATAATGAAGAGCAGGATATAGATAGGCTGGAAACCTGGGCAGAGAAATGGCAGATGGAATTAAATCCAAACAAATGCAAGGTAATGCATTTTGGAAAGTCTAATGCAGGAGGGAAGTGTACAGTAAGTGGCAGAGCCCTTACAAGTATTAACATACTGAGGGATCGAGGCATACAGGTCCACAGTTCTCTGATAGTGGCAACACAAGTAGATAAGGTGGTAAAGAAGGATTATGGCATGCTTACCTTCATTGGTTGGGGCACAGGGTATAACAATTGGCAGGTTGTGTTGCAGCTGTTTAGAGCTTGCATAAAGCCACATTTGGAATATAGCATATAATTCTGGTTGCAACACAACCAGAAGGAATTGGAAAGGTTTTGAGAGGATACAGAAAAGGTTTACTAAGATATTGCCTGGTTTGGAGGGTATTATCTATGAGGAGGGATTGCACAAACTCAGTTTATTTTCACTTGAATGTCAGAGGCTGAGGGGCGACCTGACGGAGATTTAGAAAATTATAGAATAGATAGTCAGAGTCTTTTTTCCAGATTAAAAATGTCAATTACTAGGGGACACCGGTTTAAGGTAAAAGGGGGAAAGTTTAAATGAGATGAGAGAGGCAAGGTTTTTACACAGAGGGTGGTCAGTGCCTGAAATGTGCTGCCAGAGCAGATGGTGAATACGATAGCAAAGTTTAAGAGGAATCATGATTAGGCATTGAATAGACGGATATGGATCTCGTAGAGCCTGAAGGGTTTTGGTTTAGAAAGGTACAATGTGTTGGTGTAGGCTTGGTGGGCCGAAGGGCTTGTTCCCATGCTGTTTCTTCGTTCGTTATTCTTTATTCAGAACATTACCTGGGGCTTTTGACTATTATTCTAGCAATAATTCTACCTAGGCCATCAACTGACACTAAGATAGGCAGAGTTGTGGATAGTGCCGAAGGATGTTGTGGGTTACAGAGGGACATAGATAAGGTTCAGAGCTTGGCTGAGAAGTGAGAAATGAAGTTTAATGCAGAAAAGTGCAAGGTAATTCACTTCAGAAGAAGCAGAATGTAGAGTACTGGTGTAATGCTAAAATTCTTGGCATTGTAGATGAACAGAGAGATCTTGGTGTCCAGATGCACTAATCCCTGAAAGTTGCCACCCAGGTTGATAGGGTTGTTAATAAGGCATATGGTGTGTTGCCGTTTATTGGTAGGGGGATTGAGTTTCAGAGTCATGAGGTCATGCTTCAGCTGTACAAGGCACTGGTAAAGCCATACCTGGAGTATTGAGTCCAGTTTTGGTCATCGCATTATAGGGAGAATGTGGAAGCTTTGGAAAGGGTTCAGAGGAGATTTACTAGGATGTTGCCTGGTATGGAAGAAAGGTCTTATGAGGAAAGACTGAGGGAATTGAGGCTGTTTTTGTTGGAGAGAAGAAGGTTGAGAGGTGACTTAATAGAGACAATAAGATAATCAGAGGGTTAGGTAGGGTGGACAGGGAGAGCCTTTTTCCTTGGATAGTGAAGGCTAACACGAGGGGACATAGCTTTAGGTTGAGGTATAGATTTCGGACAGATATCGGGGTAGTTTCTTTACTCAGAGAATAGTAGGGGCGTGGAATGGCATGCCTGTAGACTTGCTGATGTTAAAGGCATTTAAATGGCCATTGGAGAAACAAATGGATAATAATGGAATGGTTAGATGGGCATCAGATTAATTTCACAGTCGGTGTAACATCGAGGGCCAAAGGGCCTTTGCTGTGCGGTATATTTCTATTTTCTACATTCTATCTCCCTGACGCTGGTCACAAATTCTGTTGATTCTCATTCATTTGAGTGCTTATTGCAGCTTTTCCTTAGACAGTGTTTCATTCATAAAGCTTTTAATGTTCTATTGTCAACAACCTGGGGGGTTGTTACCAATGGTTACCATTGACCAGAAACTAAACTGGATTAGCTAAAGAAATAGT
Source organism: Hemiscyllium ocellatum (assembly GCF_020745735.1). Lineage (NCBI taxonomy): Eukaryota > Metazoa > Chordata > Chondrichthyes > Orectolobiformes > Hemiscylliidae > Hemiscyllium > Hemiscyllium ocellatum. The sequence continues at coordinate 134,514,162 of NC_083405.1, forward strand.
TGGCAACAAGAGCGATTAAGAGGCTAGGAATCCTGCCACCAGTAACTCACTTCCTATCCACTCAAGGCCTGTCCACAATCTGCAAGCCATAAATCACGAGTATGATGAAACACTACTCACTTGCCTGGAAGAGTGCAGCTCTGAAAATATTCTGCAGGCTATGATTGGCACCAGATTCTCAAATATTAATTTTCACCACCATTGATGCTCAACTGGGAATACTATCTAAAAGATGCGCTGCATAAATTCACGAAGAATCCTTGGACAACACCTTGCAAACCTTTAATTCCTATTGTCTAGAAAGACAAGGGCAGCCGATGCATGGGAACACCACCATCTGCACGTTCCCCTCCAAGCTGCTCACCATCCTGATTTGGAAATATATCGCTGTTCCTTCACAGTCATTGGGTCAAACTCCTGGAATTCCCTCTCTAACAGCACTGTGAGTCTACCTACACCACATCGACTGCAGCGGTTCAAGAGGACAGTTCACCACCACCTTCTCAAGGGTAGCTAGGGATGGGAAACAAATGCTGTCCAAGCCTGCAGCCCAAAATCCTCAGAATGTTTTTTTGTAAAAAAGACCTAAGCCCTTTTGAGAAGCTATGGGGAAAATGTGTAAGGTAACAAGGTGAGGGTATCAGGTAGTTGGTTAAGCAGGTAGGGTGGCAATTGGGTTACATGATAGGTGGCAGGCGAGCGGTGACAGAATAGGGTGGCAGGTGGATGGGAAAGCAGTGTGTTGGAAGGTGGTTGAGGGGTAGGATGAGATAATTAGGTAGGCATGTGTAGTCAGGGGATGGCCATCGCAAAGTAGCTTTTGGATGCATTGATTATAAATCATTTGTTTCATATCATCCAAAAACCAGGTCTTTCATCCAATTCTCTAAGTGACATCAATCAATTTAATTTTGTTTGATAACATAAATAACTCCCTCAGGTATGGTCATTACATAGTAAGACACTGCATTGTGTAAGACATTGCATTACAAAAGATGATTTGATTTGCTTCATATATGTCACATATTGCACTGTTCTTGGGTGACTAATATTAAAAGAGTGAATTAAATAAATATTGTTTTCGACTTACGTTTGGGTTTAATATTTTCTTCAATCCTCCTTCCTGTTGAATAATAAGAATGATAAGAATGTGATCTAAAGCTGTCTATCTATGAGAATTATTTAGTTATAATAAACAAGTGATGATTTAGTTGTTTCACTTATTAGCAATGAAGGACTCTTTTTTTGTGTGTGAAGAGTTCTGGTTTGGTTTCAAAAACAGGAGCTGTGGCCATCATGCATGCTTCAGGGGTTGATACTATCTTGCATGGGACTTCAGTGCAAGCATGCAATGGAAGTATGCAGAAAGGAGAGATGAAGACTTTACCGATGTGGCAGCTGGAGCAGAGTCCACGATGCTGTCCACTTTAAAAAAGAGTGGGCGAAACCAAATCAGCATCACAGCTGATTGGTGACTGAGCACTGCTGCTGTGTCTCCCTTCTTCCAAAATTGCAACGTTCTAAGTTGCAAATAAACTTTCTTTGACAACAAAGATCGTGAAATCACTTTGTTGGTTCACATCCCGGAGAATGTGGCACTAACAGTGGGACTGTGCATTATAAATGGGGTTTCCACAGCACTTCTGATGAAGTTGCAATGGTAACATCATGGCAGAAGTAAGGAACTTTCCAATTCAGGGACTGGGTCTAAGCAAACATAAAGGAATGTCTGGTGAGTCTTGGCTTTTATTTTTAAACTTTATTAATATTCATAAAGGTTTAATATCCATCTGTCTCATCAGTAAAATAAGTTAATGTTCATTATAGTTAATAATAATGTTTATTAGTACTGGTAAAGTTCATTAAAGAAGGAAGGTTTATTAGCAGCAATAAAGTTTATTGGTAATGACAAAGGTGTCATTATCCCAGTAGACTGCTCTCTCATGAGAAAGGGATGACCAGTGATGGCTTAACCTGAGAATCACCACACCTTAGTTGGTGTGGGAATTGAACCTGCACTGTTGGCATTACTCTGAATTGCAAACCAGCCATCCAGCCAATTGAACTAACCAAAACCTTTATTAATAGCAACAGCAAAATGGATAGAGAACTGGCAGAGCTTCTCCATAGAGTGCATGCCCAATTCTATTCAATGCCACTCTATGCTTTCTGTCTCCTTGACAACTATTTGTGCAGCAAGTGTCATAAGTTGCTTCAACTCTGGGTTTCAGAGTTTAGGCAGCAGTTGGCATTAGTGTGCACACAGGAGGCTGAGGGCTTTATGGCTCACATGTTTGCGGATGTGGTCAGTCTTCAATTGCAGGGCTTAAACAAGAATGCAAATGTGTGACCACCAGACAGTGCAACAGTTCATTTAGAACATCCCACTCCCCAAGTAATGAGAGTGATGATATACCTGGGGAGTCTGTCAGAATCACATCTATTAAACTGACAGGGGACTGGGAAGCCCTAAAACTCCAGCATTGATCTTTACTGAAGTGGTGATAAATAGTACTAGCGTTAAAAAAGTGGTTTTTAATCATTTTAAAATATCTCAAATAACTGTTGTGGTTCTGCTCACCGAGCTGGAAGTTTTTGCTGCTAACGTTTCGTTCCCTGGCTAGGGAACATCATCAGTGCTGTTGGAGCCTCGTGTGAAGCGCTTCACACGAGGCTCCAACAGCACTGATGATGTTCCCTAGCCAGGGAACGAAACGTTAGCAGCAAAAACTTCCAGCTCGGCGAGCAGAACCACAACAACGGATACCCGAGCTACAAATCTTCAATCAGATTTTAATCTCAAATAACTTTCTATAATTAATTATTTTGAATTTCTATGAATATTTCAATTTTAAAAGGGAAAATTCTAAATCTTACTTTGTCTAGTTATACATTCTTGTTGGCGTGATCTTTCTGTTGAAATAGAATATCAGTATTTAGTTGATAAAAACATTCCAATAAATAAATTTAAAATTACTGAGCATTGCATAAGTGCATGATTAATACAATTAAATAATAAAACTCATTCATGGTGGCAGGATGGATGATGTGTTAAGGCTGCAGCAAGTGTGACTGCATTGATTGTGATGCAGGGAAAATAGGTCAGCAATAAGTGTTTGAGACTCATTCAGATTTGATTCAGAGTTTATAAGTTGCAGACACTGCAATTCCTCAAAGAATGGTGAAATTACATAGATTCTTTAAACCAAGAGGCAGATTCACCATTTAGGATCTTCTCATTTGGTCAGTGTTCTGAGGCAGGAGGGTGTGCTGCACCTAAGACAGATAAGGAGTTCTGGAGGGCAGTAATTCAGGAGGCGTATGCAATATAACTATGACAAGTTTTAGCATGTTTCTCAGCCTGTTTGCACATTTGGAACTGCAGGGTGGTTGAGTAAACTGACATGGCACCTCGGTGCAGGAACCCACCCACGTGGGAGTGCAACAAAAAATATACAAGCAGATAACAATTGTATAATGAGGAGGATTGACATTATTCTCTGCAGCAGAGAATGGGAGTGCACACGGCTCTGTTATCTCCCCAGTGTCAGGATTTGGTACATCTACTCAGGACTGGAAAGAAAATTGCAGTGGGAGGGGCAGAAAGCAATGGTCATGGCCCATGTTGATTCCAACAATATAGATAAAACTAGGATGGATGTTATGTATGGAGAAAGAACCAAAAACTAAAAAAGCAACACCTCAAAGGGATTAATCTCTGGATTATTACCTAAACTAGCAAATTAGCATGACTCAAAGACTGGTGGGAGAGAAGTGGGTTCTAGGTTGTGGATCATGGCATCACTCTGGGCAAAGTGGGGTCTGTACAGTTTGCACCTAACCATTGCCAGAAGTAGTGTTCTTGTGAACTGCAGAACCAGAAAAGTGGAGAGGATTTTAAATATTGGAGAGACGGGGTCAAATATAGAAAGATAAGACATTTCAAAATAAAACATGGTAAGACAGGAAAATAGTAAAATTGGAAATGAGGATCAATGAATGACAGGAAAGGGTAGATTGAACATAGAACATAGAACAATACAGTGCAGAACAGACCATTCGGCCCTCGATGTTGCGCCGACCTGTGAACTATCCTCAGCTTATCCCCCTACACAATCCCAAAATCATCCGTGTGCTTATCTAAGGAATGTTTAAATCTCCCTAATGTGGCTGAGTTAACTACATTAACAGGTAGGGCATTCCACGTCCTTACCACTCTCAATGTAACGAACCTGCCTCTGACATCTGTCTTAAATCTATCACCCCTCAATTTGTAGTTGTACTCCCTCGTACAAGCTGACATCATCATCCTAGGAAAAAGACTTTCACTGTCTACCCTATCTAAACAAACTATTTATAATCAAGACTAGACAGTACAAAGATAACAAAAAGACAACACAAAATGCATTTGAATGTGCATAGCATTTGTAATAAAGTAAATGAATAGATAGTGGATTGAAGTAATTAAATAGAATCTGTTTGCCATTACAAAGAGATGTTTCAGGATGACAACAATTGAATCCTAAGTATTGAGAGATGCTTGACATTCAAGCAGATCAGGAAGTGAGGCAAAGGTAGAGTGATACTGTTGTTAATCAGAGATTTCATGCAGCAGTAGATAGAGATGATCTTGGTTCAGGAGATCAGGATTTGGAATCACTATGGGTAGAGATTGGAAATAGAAAGTTAAGATAGTCACTAATAAGAGTGATACAGATGCCCTTTAACAGTATCCTTCAGGCCAGCATGGTTTTATGAAGGTAAGTCATATTTGTATTATTTGCTAGAGATCTTCCGAAATGGAGCAAGCAATGTCGATCAGGTTGATCCTGTGGATGTAGACTCTGGACTTCCAGAAGGCACTCAATAAGATGCCACACGAAAAGTTAAGATCACATGAGGTTAGAGATAAATTATTAGCTTAGATAGAGGATTGGATAACTAACAGAAAGTAGAAGGTTGGGATAAATGGGTCTTTTTCTGATTGTTAAGCTGTAACTAGTGGAGTGTCACAAGGTTCAGTCCTCAGGCTCCAACCATTTACAATCTATATTAATGATTTGGGTGCAGGGATAGAAAGCTAAATTTACAGATGACACTAAAATAGGTAGGAGAGTAGTTGCAATGAATAAATAAGAAATGTACAGACCGATATGGATAGGTTAGGTAAATGGACATGGCAGATAAAATTTACTGTAGATAAGCATGAGATGATCCACTTTGTCGAAGGAATAGAGAGGCACTTATTATCTAATTGCAGAGAAACTTCAGAGTGATTCAGTACAGAGGGGTTTGGGTATCCTTGTGCGTGAGTCACAGAAGATTAGTCTGGATACAGAAGGTAATAGGTTAGGCAAATGGAGGTTCACATTTATTCCTAAAGGAATAGAGCATGACATGAGGAAATTGTTGCTGCACCTGCACAAGTCTTTAATGAGACTGCACCTGGAGTATTGTGCTAAATTTTGGTCCCCTTACTTGAGGAAGAATGTAATTCCAATGGAGGCAGTTCAGAGAGGGTTCATTAGATTGATTCCAGAGATGAGGGGTTTACCTTATGCAGAGAGACTGAGCAGCTTAGGCCGATACTGTCTGGAGTTTAGAAGAATGAGAGGAAATCGGTATGTCAGAAACTAGAGTCATTATTTTGGGATTATGAGCAAGAGAGCTAGGGGTGAGATGAGGAGAGACTTCCTTAATCAGTGAATTGTTGGGATTTGGAATGCACAAGGAGAAAGTGGGGACTGCAGATGCTGGAGATCAGAAAATGTGTTGCTGGAAAAGCGCAGCATCCAAAAAGCAGGAGAATCGATTATTCGGGCGTGAGCCCTTCTTCAGGAATACAGATACATTCTCTCTCATATGCTCACACATACAGACCCACACTCACAGCCACACATGTACCCTCTCACAGACTTATACCCCCTTTCACACACACACACACACACACACACACACACACACTTCAGTTTATGGGGGTGAATTTGTACTTGCAGAATTACATTTTATTTTGCTCCAAAACTACATGAGTCCATGTATGATTTTTTAAATCCCTTGTTTAGAAATAGAATCAGTCTGAACATTGGGGCACAGACAGCCTCACACAGGGCACCTCACACCTTCAATACATTATCTGGGCCGACATGGCACCTATTGTTAAAGTTCCTTTGAGAATGTAACTTTTAAAAAAAAATTCTGGGATTTACATATGAAAAAACTGAAACCAACATGGTCATTCTCAAAGATGAGAGACTTAACAAACAATCCAGGTCTTTTTCAAAATATAATTTCAGTTGCATCACCACTTGATGAAGGAGCAGTGGTCCGAAAGCTAGTTCTTCCAAATAAATCTGTTGGACTATAACCTGATGTTGTGTGATTCTTAACTTTGAGAATAGTTAGATTGTGGTTTTTGACTGGTAAAGACTCGTTCGGCCAAAATGCCTTTTTCTGTGTTGAAGAACTCCCTGGCTGTATGACATGGCTTTATGAGCAGATTTAAAGTAATTAGCTGACCTCAAGTTGCTCTGTTTTTCAAAAGTATTATAAATATATAAAGTAGCTTTGATTCTAATTTGGCACTTACGTGTTTGAAGGAGTAAATCTTGTTGTCGTTGTTGCTGCACTATTTTAGAGTAGGAAAATATTGGATTAATATTTTGTACGTGTCACAACAAATATCAAACATGTAGTTATTTGAAGATTCAATCTGTTGAAGAACTCACAGTTTGGTGTAATCTTTTGTTCATACATTGCAAGCTTTGACCACCAAAATCTCCCTCAGATTCTGTGCTTCCACAGACCTTTATTCCTAAAAGTGCTTGTGAGCAACTTTCCTGCATTAAATATGTGCTCCAAATCATCTGAAAACACTTTTGAATTAATTGACAGCACCCTTTCTGATAGGTTTGAAGGCTGGGACACTTCAAGCAAGTGACTAGTCCACCACCTCAAATCTCTACCTCATTCACCTCTTTGTAGCATCTTTAAACACAGGTGAGGTGCCGGAGGACTGGAGGGTTGCTCATGTTGTCCCCCTGTACAAGAAGGGTAGTTCAGGATATTCCAGCTAACTATAGACCAGTGAGCCTGACGTCAGTGGTGGGAAAGTTGCTGGAGAAGGTACTGAGAGATAAAATCTATTTATATTTAGAAAAGAATGGGCTTATCAGTGAAAGGCAACATAGTTTTGTGCAGGGTAGATCATGCCTTTCCAACTTAATAGAGTTCTTTGAGGAACTGACCAAGTTGATAGATGAAGGAAGGGCTGTAGATGTCATATACATGGACTTTAGTATGGTGTCTGATAAGGTTCCCTACAGTAAACTAATAGAGAAAGTGAAGTGTGTAGGGTGTTCTAGCTCGGTGGATAAAGGACTGGTTGAGCAACAGGAGACAGAGAGTAATAGTTGAAGGGAGTTTCTCGAAATGGAGAAAGGTGAACATTGGTATTCCACATGCATCAGTGCTGGGACCACTGTTGTTTGGTCAGTCAATGATCTGGAAGAGGGCATTGTTGGTATGATCAGCAAGTTTGCAGATGACACAAAGATTGGTGGAGTAGCAGAAAGCATAGGGGACTGTCAAAATATACAGCCAGTTCAGTACTTGGTCAGTGATAATGCCAGGATATTGATAGTCAGGGATTATGCCATTGAATGTCAAGTGATGTTGGTTAGATTGTCTCTTATTGGAATCAGTCATTGCCTGGAATAGCCATTAACCCTTAACTCTAGCCAAATTCATGGCCACTTAAGGACCTCATTCTGTTGCGGCCATGATAATATGTGAGGCTGGAGGAGATAGAAGGAAGGTGGCCAACCTGGAAGATTTTATGGCAGAAGCTAGAGGTGTGCAAGATGGGTGGGACTTGGGGCAGGCTTCCTGTTGCTGATGGATGGATGTTCCACTCTCAGACTATTAAGGCCTCACACGTGTATTATTTCTGTGAGTAGCTATGGACTATTCAACCAGGGTACAGAGGAAGAAATGCAAACCTGAAAATGTGTTGCTGGAAAAGCGCAGCAGGTCAGGCAGCATCCAAAGAGCTGGAGAGTCGACGTTTCGGGCATGAGCCCTTCTTCCGGGTTCATACCTGAAATGTCAACTCTCCTGTTCCTTGGATACTGCCTGACCTGCTGCGCTTTTCCAGCAACACATTTTCAGCTCTGATCTCCAGCATCTGCAGACCTCACTTTCTCCTAGAGCCTAGACATCTGTACTGAAAATGTGTTGCTGGTCAAAGCACAGCAGGCCAGGCAGCATCTCAGGAATAGAGAATTCGACGTTTCGAGCATAAGCCCTTCATTCCTGATGAAGGGCTTATGCTCGAAACGTCGAATTCTCTATTCCTGAGATGCTGCCTGGCCCGCTGTGCTTTGACGAGCAACACATTTTCAGCTGTGATCTCCAGCATCTGCAGACCTCATTTTTTACTCCTAGACATCTGTAGTCTGAGAAAGCTGTGCCCAAGAGAAAATACTACTTGATTGACAGATATTTTTAAAAATTATTTATTCATTGTTCTGTTTTGAATTGCACAAGATAAACGATTGTCAAATACTTGTAGTTTCTGCTCTTGAAACTTTGAAAATTTGATCAATTGACACATTGGTGATATAGAATAGATAATAGAATCACTGCATTGTGGAAAGAGGCCATTTGGCCCATTGACTCAGCATCTGAAAAGCATCACATCCAGCCCCAGCCCCTCTTGACTGTCTCTGAATCAGCTTTTTGGAATGTTGGGCCAACTCCATGAGATGCCTATTCCAACAATGGAGTGAGCCTGGTCAGTAATGGTGTGTGCAGGCTGGTCACCCACAAGAGTTCAGACCCTTATCCATGTTAACAGAAACAGGATACCACAAAATAATCCTGGAATTCAGTCCCAGTCACTATTTTCTGACATCATGGAAATTTACACCATTCTCGTTAAAATGTAAAAACGACTTGTAAGAATGTACGAACATAAGAATAGGAGTAGGCCATTTATCACAACGAACCTGTCTACCATTTAACACGAGCATGGCTGATCATACACTTCAATACATTTTTCCCATAACTCTTGATGTTACTGGTAATATGAAATCTATCAGTCTCTAAATGTATTTAGAGGCTGAGTTTCTGCAGCCCTCTGTGGTGGAGAGTTCAAACCTTTTACAACCCTCTGGAAAAAGAAAATCATCCTCATCTTATTTTTAAATTAAGCTCCTTTGTTTTAGACTCTGTCGTTCTTTTCCTTATTCGAAAACTTACAGTTTTTCAGAAGAGCTGCTTCTTCTTCCTTCAGCTTTTCTATTGAAAGAAAGTAAAGAATAAAATTGAAACTACATACTTAAAAGGCCAAGTGCTAACATTATTAAATGTTTGGCTCAAGCGTAATTCTAGTAATATTGGTTAACCAGGAGCTTGAGTTATTTGCCAATTTGACAAGTTAATTGCATAGAATGTGGCCAGCAACTTTCTTACGGGGGCAGTTTAGTCTGATTTATAAATTAAGATATAGACCCACAGAGTCAGAGAGTCTTGTAGATGTACAGCATGGAAACAGACCCTTCGGTCCAACTTGTCCATGCTGACCAGATGTCCTAACCTAATCTAGTACAATTTGCCAGCAGTTGGTCCATATCCCTCTAAACCCTTTCTATTCATATTCCCATTGAGTTGCTGTAATTGTACCAGCCTCCACCACTTTCTCTGGCAGCTCATTCCAATCATGCACCACCCTCTACCAAAAAATGTTGCCCCTTTAGGTTCCTTTTATGTCTTTCCTCACCCATCCTAAACCTATGCCCTCTAGTTCTGGACTCCCCCACCCCAGGGAAAAGACCTTGTCTATTTAACCTATCCATGTCCCTCATGATTTTATAAACCTCTATAGGATCACCCCTCATATATTTGTAAGGTTTTTGAATACTGTGTCATAAGACCAAAGGGAAAGGAGCAGGAGTTGACCATTGGCTGCTCAGGCTTATTCCACCATTCAATAATATTGTGGCTGACGTGATTGTGGCCTTAACTACATTGTACTCTCTGCATCCTATTACCCTTGACTCTTTGGTCAAAGATGTGTTTACCTCAACCTTCAATATATTGAATGGCCCAGTTTTTGGTTCTCTCTAGGACAGAGAATTCCAAAGATTAATAACCTTCTGAGAGTAGAAATTATTCGGAACTATTTTGATATTCTGACACTAGTTCTCCTTTCCTCCAAGAGGGAGAACATGAAGCTGGAAATTATTTGGTTTAGTATACTTTCTCCTGGTTAAAAAGAGCCGTTCAACCAGAGAATCATAGAACAGAATCCTTACAGTGTGGAAACAGGCCATTCAGCCCAACAAGTCCACACTGACCCTCTGAAGAGCTTCTCACCCAGACTCAACCCGTTACCCTATCCCTGTAACCCTGCATTTCCCATGGCTAATCTCGCTAACCTAGACATCCCTGGACACAATGGGCAATTTAGCATGGCCAATCCACCTAACCTGAGCACCTTTGGACTTTGAAAAGGGGAAAGTGAGGGCTGCAGTTGCTGGAGGGTCAGAGTCGGAAAGAGTGGCGCTGGAAAAGCACAGCCAGTCAGGCAGCATCTGAGGAGCCAGGAGGGTCAACATTTTGGGCATAAGCTTTCCTGATGAAGGGCTTATGCCCAAAATGCCGACTCTACTGCTGCTCAGGTCCTGCCTGACCTGCTGTGATTTTCCAGTGCTACAATATTTGACTCATCTTTGGACTGTGGGAAGATACTGGAGCACCCGAAGGAAATCTACACACACAGGGGGAGAATGTGCAAACTCCACACAGACATTTGTCGAAGCTGGAATTGAACCCTGATGCTGTGAGATAGCAGTGCCAACCACTGAGCCACCGTGCTGCCCCAAAAGCCTACCTAACTGACTAATGTTGAGACGTCTGCCCTCATGTGTGGATTGGAGACTACCATAAAGGAATGGCAATCCACCTCGTGGGACTGGCAGCTGTACAGTCCCAGCAATGCTAGGTTCTATCAATGGCCACTGCTGAGGCAACAGTTAGAATCTAAAGGTGTTAGGTTTGAAGACAGTCAAGGATGTGGGTGACTCCTGGTTCACAGATCCAAATGAAGGGCTGAGAAAGTAGGGGGTCAGGTTTTGAGTTGCTCAGTATGGAGGGTTATAGAGGAACAGATGGAGATGTGCCCGATGAACTCAAGGGACCTCAAAGGAGGTTCCCTGATCCTCTTGCCCAACACCAGCCTATGCTGCCAGTCTGGCATAGCCTCCCCTGCCATAGGTACAATGGCAGCAAATTTGAAATTAGTCACTAAAAGGACCATTTATTAGCCACTTAAGAGCCGTAGTTGGCCCTAGGTCATGAAGATGGCTGACATTTAGCCTATCCACTGTCAAATAGAATACAAGTTGGGAGTAGGGTGAAGGCAATAAGAAAGTTTTTTTATGAGTGCCCCTCCCCCTTGACTTGACACATACTGGAAGGTTACTATAAAACTCAGCCCATTCTCTAAGCTTCTACCATGTCAAGTACCCTTCGTATCTCACATATTTCAATAAGATTCATTCCTTTAAGCTTCAATGGTTTTGGACAAACTAATCAACATTCCCTCATAAAACAACCCAATATCCCAGGAACCAACCTCATGAGCCTTCTGTAAATTGCTGTAAATTAAGTTCATAGCTTCTTAAACAAAAAGACTAAAACTAAGTTAAAAATCACTTAACACACCAGGTTATAGTCCAACAGGTTTATTTGGGAGCACTAGCTTTTGGAGTGCTGCTCCTTCATCAGATGGTCAACCATCTGATGAAAAAGCAGTGCTCCAAAAGCTAATGCTTCCAAATAAACCTGTTGGACTATAAGCTGGTGTGTCAGTTTTAACTTTGTACATTCAAGTCTAACATTGGCACCTCCAAATCAAGACTAAAACTGTGCACAGTACTTCCCTAAGGGAAACAATCCTAATTGTCTTTCTGCTTAATTGATGTGCCTCCATGCTAACATTTTGTAATCTGTTTTCATGATACCCAGGACCCTCTGTACTGCACTATGATAATGGAGTTTCTCTCCAGTTAAATAATATTTTGCTTTGCAACACTCTCTGTCAAATGGGTCACAACTAGGCTTTCAGAACTGAGGCAACTTTTTGCCAGACAATGATAAAGGATCTTATTGATGAATCAAGTTGGTTAAAAGTGCTGGGCCATAAAATGATAGCTCCTTTTTGCAGTAGCAATGAAATGACAAGTATTATGCAAAGTAAAGAATTGCTTATGTCATTCATAATCTAGTTTTTCTTTGTTTTAATACTTACTCATTTCAATATCAACAACTTTTTTCTGCTTTATTGTAACTGTTAACAAAATAGAAATATTTAAATGAAACAGCCTAACTTGAAGAACTGCTACAAGAAGTAAAAAAACATAAATGATACACGCCCTCAAAACAGCAATTAATACATTAAAATATATTCCTCTTTGGCGCAATCCATATTAGAACTTCCAATTGTCAATTTATCAATGCAGTTTTAGGATAAACGTAGAAATTGCTGGAAAAGCTCAGCAGGTCTGGCAGCAGCTGTGGAGAGAAATCAGAGTTAATGTTTTAGGTCAAGTGACCCTTCCTCAGAACCTCAGTTTTAACCATTCTTTTAAGCTCTACAGGGCCAATAGAATTCTGCCTTGGCATGAGAATGAATGGGCAATGCATAATTAAATGAATATAAATGATGATGTAAATATCCATTCAGCCTCATTGGTAATTAAAATACATGATATAGTTCACCTTTGAATTTTCACTTAAGAATTATACATTTGTGTTCTACCCAAAAGGTATTCCTCTTCAGTAAGATTAGTTAGTTCAGGTGATTAGATTGTAGTGTTCATAATGCCAATCCATATGAAAGACTGCTATTAAGATTGCATTTAAAAGGACATTTAATTCATTTGGATTTTTCAACATAACTTTGAGTAGAACTAAATGCCCTTAAAGATGTCTATGAACAAACAAACATTTAAGGTTAGAGATGATGCATGATGGGAGAAACGCAGATACTGGAGAGTCACTCGAAAAGGATGGTGCTGGAAAAGCACAGCAGATCAGACAGCATCTGAGGAGGATGGAGGGTTGAGGCTTCAGGCATAAGCCCTTCATCAAGAATGTGGGGGAGGAAACGGGGCTGAGAGATAAATAGGAGGGTGGAAATGGAGCTAGAGGGAATGTAGTTGGGAATGTGATAGGCAAATGAAGGTGGGAGGTGATGGTTGGTGGGGAAGGTGGAGCAGATAGATGGGAAGGAAGATGAACAGGTAGACAGTTCAAGAGGGTAGTGCCAAGTTGGAGGGTTGGATCTGGGATGAGGAGGGGCGAGGGAGATTTGGAAACTAGTCGATGTTTATGCAAGTCGTCATGTGGCTTGAATTTGGCAGAGGAGGAGACCCAGGACTTCCATGTCCATGGCTTAGTGGGTTAAAGTGTGTATCTTCTAATGAGGAGATCCTGAGTTTGAACTTCAAAGGTGTCTTTCTCTTACAGTGGGTAACTCAATTAAGAGTTCTTGGCCTGGGCTGATTGCTTTAGATGTAACATGTCTGAACAGGTTGGTTAAAAATATCTGCAACATTTCACACAAACTGGAACTTACGTTTTTTGAGAAGCTGCTCTTCTTCTTTCAAACCCTCTGTTGATAGAAAACAGAAGTAATCAAATTCCCACCTTGTACTTCCATAAGCCCATAAGGTATAGGAGTAGAATTAGACCATTCACTCCATTAAGTCTGCTCCTCGATTTGATTAAGGTTGCTATGTATCTCAACCCCACTCTGCTGCCTTCTCCCCATAACCCTTGATACCTTTACTAATCAAGAATCCATCTCTGTTTTAAATACATTCAATGACTTGGCCTCCACAGCCTTCTGTGGCAATGAGTTCCACAGATTCACTACCTTCTGGTTCAAGAAATTCCACCTCATCTCAATACAAAAGGCCATACTTTTACATTGAGGTTGTGCTGTTGGATCCTAGTCTCTTTTACTTGTGGAAACATCTTCTCCATGTCCAGTCTTTCCAGGCCTCTTGATATTCTGTAAGTTCAAATCCAATCCCCCCCCCCATGGAACCCGAGGTGTCGTTCCAGTACACAGGTGGATGGGAATAGGGAGGACATGGACAGGACTTCATGGTCATAGGAGTGTGCTGGCAGACTGCAAACTAGTTCAAAGTGTGTCTACCTCAGTGCCAGGAGTATCCGGAATTAAGTAGGTGAGCTTGCAGCATGGATACGTACCTGGGACTTCGATGTTGTGGCCATTACTGAGACATGGATAGAGCAAGGTCAGGAATGGATGTTGCGGGTTCCAGGGTTTAGATCTTTCATTAAGATCTGGGAAGGTGGTAAAAGAGAGGGAGGTGTGGCTTTGTTAGTCAAGGAGGATTAACGGTGGCTGAAAGAGCATTTGACGAGGACTTGTCTACTGAGGTAATATGGGCTGAAGTTAGAAACAGGAGAAGAGAGGTCATACTGCTGGGAGTTTTTTTATAGGCCTCCACAAAATTCCAGGGATGTGGAGGAGAAGATTGGCAAATCGATTCTGGGCAGGAGTGAAAGGAACAGAATGGTCATTATAGGGGACTTTAACTTCCCCAACATTGACTGGAAATGCTATAACTCGAGTACGTTGGATGGATCAGTTTTTGTCCAACATGTGCAGGAGGGTTTCCTGACACAGTATGTCGAAGGGCCAACAAGAGGGGAGGCCACACTGGATCTGGTGCTTGATGACAAACCAGACCAGGCGTTTGATTTAGTGGTAGGTGAGCAGTTTGGAGAGGGTGACCATACATGCCACAGGGTTTGAGTTATAGATGGGGGAAGGGCAATTATTATGCGATTAGACGAGACTTATGAGGTATAGAATGGGGTAGCAAAATGCAGGGGATGGGGATAATCAAAATGTGGAGCTGGTTTAAGGAACAGACATTGCGTGTTTTTGAAAGGTATGTCTCTGTCAGGGAGGAAGTTGTAAGGTAAGGGAACAGTGATTTACTAAAGAAATTGTATCACTTGTTAAGCGGAAGAGGGAGGCTTATGTGACGTTGAGGCGAGATGGTTCAGATGAGGTAGTGGAGAGTTACAGAGTAGCTAGGTAGGATTTAAACAGAGAGTTAAGAAGAGCACCTCGAGGGAACATGAACAGTCTTTAGCAAATAGAATAAAGGAGTACATGAAAGTTTTCTATAGATATGTGTGAGGAATAAAAGGATGATGAGGATAGGAATAGGGCCAGAGCTGAAAATGTGTTGCTGGTTAAAGCACAGCAGGTTAGGCAGCATCCAAGGAACAGGAAATTCGACGTTTCGGGCCAGAGCCCTTCATCAGGAATGGCCCGAAACGTCGAATTTCCTGTTCCTTGGATGCTGCCTATCCTGCTGTGCTTTAACCAGCAACACATTTTCAGCTCTGATCTCCAGCATCTGCAGACCTCACTTTTTACTAGGAATAGGGCCAGTCAAAGACAACAGTGGGAAGTTGTGTGTGTACCCTGTGGAAATCAGAGAGATATAAAGGAATATATCTCCTCTGTTTTCACTCAGGAAAAGGAGAATATTGTAGAACAGAAGAAAGAAAGACAGGATATTAGACTAGAAAGGGACATGGAAGGAAGTGGTATTATCAATTCTAGAAGGAGTGAAAATAGACAAGTTGCCTGGGCCAGATGGGATTTATCCGAGGATTCTCTGGGAAGCTAAGGAGGAGATGGCCGAATCTTTGGCTTTGATCTTTGGGGTTGTCATTGTCTACAGGTTTAGTAGCAGAGGAGTGGAGGATTGTAAATGTTGTGCCCTTGTTCAAGAAGGGCAGTAGAAATGACCCAGGTAATTATAGACCAGTGAATCTTATGTCTATTGTAGGAAAGTTTTGGAAAGGATTATAAGAGATAGAATTTATAATCATCTAGCAAGCAACAATTTGATTGGAAATAGTCACCATGGTTTTGTCAAGGGCATTTTGTGTCTCACAAATCTCATTGAGATTTTTGAGAAGGTGACCAAGCATGTGGATGAGGCTAGTGCAGTTGACGTGGTGCACATGGACTTCAGCAAAGCCTTTGATAAGGTTCCACATGGTAGGCTACTGGAGAAAACGCGGAAGCATGGGATTATAGGTGATTTAGCAGTTTAGAATAGAAACTAGCTCTCTGTAAGAAGGCAACGATTGGTGGTTGATGGAAAATACTCAGCCTGGAGTCCAGTGGTGTGCCACAAGAATCTATTTTGGGACTATTGTTGTTTGTCATTTTTATAAATGACTTGGACACAGGCATAAGTTGATGGGTTAGTAAGTTTGCAGAACTCAATCCCTCTATCAATAAAACCGAATACACTATATGCCTTCTTAACAGCACTATCAACCTGGGTGGTAACTTTCAGGGATCTATGTACATGAATATCAAATTCCTCTGCATATCCACACTACCAAGAATCTTTCCACTGACCCAGTATTCTGCCTTCCTGTTATTCTTCCCAAAATGAATCACTACCCATTTAGCTGCAATGAACTCCATTTGTCACCTTGCAGCCCAGTTCTAGTTTATCCAAGTCCCCCTGAAAGTTGCAACCTGCAACATCCTTCCACACTGTCCACCAATCCACTTTTCATTCAGAAAATAGTGTATGTCTCTATTCTTCATATCAAGGTTAAACAGTTCTATCTACATAACTGCTGAACATCACTGTCAACCTGCAAACATCTCACAGGGCACCTTATCCTATGAGCTTCAGTTATTTTTTATGTTTTGAAAAACATAAGGGTAGATAAATTCCCTGGGCCAGATGGGATATACCCGAGGTTGCTACAGGAAGTGAGGGAAGAGATGACTGCACATTTGGGAATGATCTTTGCATCCTCACTGTCCACTGGAGTAGTGCCAAATGATTGGAGGGTGGCAAATGTTATTCCCTGATTCAATAGGAATAATCCTGGGAATTACAGACCAGTCAGTCTTATGTCAGTAGTGGGCAAAGTATTGGAGGGTATTCTGAGAGATAGGATTTATGATTGCATTTAAAATGACATTTAATTCATTTGGATTTTTCGACATAACTTTGAGTAGAACTAAATGCCCTTAAAGATGTCTATAAACAAACAAACATTTAAAGTTTGAGATGATGCATGATGGGAGAAACGCAGATACTGGAGAGTCACTCGAAAACCCTAGTTTGATTGGAGGTAGTCGGCATGGCTTTGTGAGGGGTAGGTCATGCCTCACAAACCTTATTGAATTTTTTGAGGATATGGCAAAACACGTTGATGAAGGTTGAGCAGTGGATGTGGTGTACATGGATTTTAGCAAGGCTTTTGATAAGGTTTCCCCATGGTAGGCTTATTCAGAAAGGAAGGAGGCATGAAGTACAGGGAAACCTATCTGTCTGAGTACAGAATTGGCTGGCCTATAGAAGGGAGAAGATGGGAGGAGATGGAAAGTATTCCGCCTGGAGCTCAGTGACCTGTAGTGTTCCGCAGGAATCGCTTCTGGGAGTGTGCTCTTTGTGATTTTTATAAATGACTTGGATGAAGAAGTGGAAGGATGGGTTAGTAAGTTTGCCGATAACACATGGTTTGGTGGAGTTGTGGATAGTGTGGAGGGTTATTGTGGGTGGCAATGAAATTTTGACAGGATGCAGAACTGGACTGACAAGTGGCAGATGGGGTTCAACCTGGGAAAGTGTGAAGTCATTCACTTTGAAAGGTCGAATTTGAATGCAGAATTCAGGGTTAAAGGCAGGATTCTTGGCAGTTTGGTTTAGCAGAGGGATGTGGGGTCCATGTCATAGGTCTCTCAAAGTTGCCACCCAGGTTGATAGGGTTGTTAAGAAAGAGTATAGTGTGTTGGCCTTCATTAACTGGGAGATTGAATTTAAGAGTCATGAGGTTATGCTGCAGCTCCATAGAGCCCTGGTTAGACCACACTTGGAATATTGTGTTCAGTTCTGGTTGCCTGATTATAAGAAGGATGTCGAAGCTTTAGAGAGGGTGCAGAGGAGATTTACCAGGATGCTGCCTGGACTGGCTTTTCCCATTGGCGCAAAGAAGAATGAGAGGTGACTTGAAAGAGGTGTACAAGATGTTGAGAGGCATAGATAGAGTGGATAGCCAGAGACTTTTTTCCCAGGGTGGAAATGTTTATCACAAGGGAGCATTGTTTTAAGGTGATTGGAGGAAGTTTTAGAGGAGATATCAGAGGTAGGTTCTTTACACAGAGAATGGTGGTAGTGTGGAATGCACTGCCAACAGTGGTAGTAGACTCAGATACATTCGGGATGTTTAAGTGACTCTTGGATTGGCACATGGAAGTTAGTACAATGAAGGGTATGGGGGTTAGTCTGATGTTAGAATAGAATAAAGGTTGGCACAACATTATGCTGCACAGTTCTATGTTCTGTATTCCATCTTAGAATTGAAAATTTGCTGGAAATGGGGACCAAGAATCTCAGGGCATACCGATTTTGCAGTAGGGTTGATTATGATTCGGTCAGGTAGCTGGTTGGCTGCTATGAATGCTAGGAGAAGTAGTCAGGTAGTGCATGAATCTCCTGTGGCTATTCTCATCTCAAACCGGTGCTCCATTTTGGATACTGTGGGGGGGTGGGATGGATGCCTCTGGGTCTCCTCCTCTGACTGACAGCCAGGTTTCTGGTACTGTGAGTGGGTCTATTGTAATGAAGGTGTATGTCAGGTTCCAAGCAATTGATTTTAATAGGGAACTCTGTGTTCTGGGGCTTAGACAGACATTTCTGTGGCTGTCAGCAAGTCATCAGGACAGTGTGTTGCCTTCCTGGTGCCAGAGTTAAGGATGATGGTGCAGAATGTTCTGAAAGGGGAAAGTGGCAACCAACACAGGCAAGGAAAGGGATGAGGTTCTGCAGTGTGAATATAGGAAACTAGGCAGTAAGCTAAAAAGGGAGGCCATCGAGGATAGTAACATCTGGAGTACTGCTGGTGCCATGAACTAGTGAGGGTAGGATTAGGAGGATACAGCAGATAGATGCATGGCTGAGGAGCTGCTGCAACTGGTAAGGATTCACATTTTTCATTCAATTTGATGCCTTCAGGAATAGAGGGACAGATTTCAACTGAATTGAAAGGGGACCAAAATGTTTGCTGGGAAATTTCCTAGTGCTACTTGGGAGACTTTAAGCTAATAAATGGCCAATACTGATAAATTAAACTATTTATTTCAATCCAAGAGGCCTGGCAGGTAAAGCAGGTGAACCTCGGGCATGGTGGGAACATGAGACTGGGGTATGATAGTTTAAAACAAAATGTGGTTTAAGGATGGGCAGGTTTGGCAGCGTAACGTTCTGGAGTATGAATTGCATAGGAAGGGTAGAAAGGGAGGAAACAGAGGAAGGCAGTGGCAGTTTTAGTTAGGGAGAATATTACAGCTGAATGTTGGGAGGATATTCCGCTTAGCTTGTCCAGTGAAGTTATATGGGTGAAACTTAAAAATAAGAAAGAGAAGGTCACCTTGTTGGAATTGTATTGTAGGCCACCCAATAGTCAGCAGGAAATTGAGAAGCAAGTATGTCAGGAGAAAAAAATAGCACTGTAGTGGTCGGGGATTTTAACCTTCAAAACATTGGGACTGTCATAGTGTTGAGGGCTTGAATGGGAAGGATTTTGTTAAGTATATACAAGAAAACTTTCTTATTCAATATATGGGTCTACCTACTAAAGAAGGAGCAATACTTGACCTTTTGTTGGGAAATAAGGAATGGCAAGTGACTGAGGTGTCAGCGGGTGAGCACTTTGGGGCAGGTGATCATAACTTTATTCGTTTTAAAGTAACTATGGAAAAGTATAGAACTGATCAAAAAATTAAAATTCTAAGTTTGAGTAAGGGCAATTTTGAAGGTATAAGACAGAACTTTCAAAAGTTGATTGGGGGAGGTTATTCACAGATAAAAGAACAGTTGGAAAGTGGGAGGCCTGTAAGAGTGAGATAATGAGAGTTCAGAAATAGTATATTCACGTTAGTTTGAAGGGTAAGGTTGGTAGGTGTAGGGAATGCTAAATGATTAGAGAAATTGAGGCTCTGGACAAGAAAAAGGAGTCAGTATCAGGTATAGTCAGCTGGGATCGAGTGAATCCTGAGAAGAGTGTAGGGCAGTAGGAGTATACTCAAGTGGGAAGTCAGGAGGGCAACCAGGGGACACGAGATAGCTTTGGCAAAATAGAGTTCAGGAGAATCCAAAGAATTTCTAT
Source organism: Hemiscyllium ocellatum (assembly GCF_020745735.1). Classification (NCBI taxonomy): domain Eukaryota; kingdom Metazoa; phylum Chordata; class Chondrichthyes; order Orectolobiformes; family Hemiscylliidae; genus Hemiscyllium; species Hemiscyllium ocellatum. Next base: position 134,534,421 of record NC_083405.1, read on the forward strand.
AAATATATTACAGGCAAAAGAGTAACTAGGGAGAGAATAGCCCCCCCTTAAAGATCAACAAAGGAGATGGGTGAGATACTAAAGGAATATTTTGCCCCAGTATTTACTGTGGAGAAGGACATGAAAGCTAGAGAACTTCAAATAAATAGCGATGACCTGAAAAGAATTCATATTAAAGAGGAGGCGCGGCTGGAGATATTAAAATGTATAAAAAGAAAGGCAAATCCCTGGAACCTGATTAGGTCTTTCCCAGAACTTTGTGGGAATCCAGGGAAGAGATTGCTGGGCTCCTTGCTAAGATATTTGTATCACTGATAGCCACATGTGAGGTGCCAAAAGACTGGAAGTTGATGGTTGTGGTGTTATTAGTTAAGAAAGGCTGTAAGGAAAAGCCAAAGTACTACAAATGAGTGAGCCTTATGTCAGTGGTGGGTAAATTGTTAGAGGCGATTCTGATTTACATGCATTGGGAAAGGCGTGGGGAGTGTTGCTGAATAAAGAGACCTTGGAGTGCAGGTTCATAGTTCCTTGAAAGTAGAGTGGATAGGATACTGAAGAAAGCATTTGGTATGCTTTCCTTTAGTGGTCAAACCATTGGGTTTAGGATTTAGGAGGTCATGTTGTGTCTGTACAGGACATTGGTTAAGCTACTTTTGGAGTATTGCATGCAATTTTGGTCTCCACCCTACTGGAAGGATGTTGTGTAACTTGAAAGGGTTTAGAAAGCATTTACAAGGATGCCGCCAGGGTTGGAGTATATGAGCTATAGGGAGAGGCTGAAAAGGCTGGGGCTGTTTTCCCTGGAGTGTCGGAGGCTGAGGGGTGACCTTATAGAGGTTTATAAAATCATGAGGGGCATGGATAGGATAAATAGTCAAGGTCTTTTCCCATGTGTGGGGGATTCCAGAACTTGAGGGCATAGGTTTAGGGTGAGAGGGGAAAGATATAAAAGAGACCTAAGGGGCAACCTTTTCATGCAGAGGGTGGTGCATGTAAGAAATGAGATGCCAGAGGAAGTGGTGGAGGCTGGTACAATTACAGCATTTAAAAGGCATCTGGATGGGTATATGAATAGGAAGGGTTTAAAGGGAAATGGGCTAAGTGCTGGTAAATGGGACTAGATTAAGTTAGGATGTCTGGTCGGCATGGATAAGTTGGTCTGAAGGGTCTGTTTCCATGCTGTACATCTCTATGAGTCTATGACCGTAAGTGATAAAGAAGATTGATGAAGATAGCGTGGTAGATGTTGTCTATGTGGACCTCAGCATCTGGTTGGCAGATGGGACTAGATCAGATTGGGATGTCTGTTCGGTACAGATGATTTGGACTGAAGGGTGTGTTTCTATGTTGCATGACTCTGACTGTGACAGAGAGGGAAGCTGTTGCCCACTGAACAAGTTAGGGCACTATTTTGGTTTTTGTATGATATCATGATTTGAACATGTTACGTTAATAGCCCTGGTGTTCTGGATGATTGACTGTTCTGTTTCAGGATCTAATCAGTTCAATAACAAGGTATCCTTTGCTCTCAATATGGTTTCCTCTACATTGGGGAGTCAGGACACCAACTTGCAGAACGTTTCAGAGAACATCTTTGAGACACATGCATTAAACAACCCCACCGCCCTGTGGCCGAACACTTTAACTCCCCCTCCCACTCTGCCTAGAACATGCAAGTCCTGGGCCTCCTCCACTGCCAAACTCTCGCCACCTAACACCTGGAGGAAGAACACCTCATCTTCTGCCTTGGGACTCATCAATTCAGGATCAATGTGGATTTCACCATTTTCTTATTTCCCCTAATTCCACCTTACCCCAGATTCAACCTTCCGACTCAGCAAGCCCTCTTGAACTGTCCTACCTGTCCATCTTCCTTCCCACCTATCTGCTCCACCCTCCTCTCCAAACTGTCACCTTCACCCCTACCTTCCTTTACCTATCTCATTCCCAGCTACCTTCTCCCTAGCCCCACACCCCTCCCGTTTATCTCTCAGCCCCCTTGCCCCCCCCCCCCCACATTTTTGATGAAGACCTTATGCTCCTCAGATGCTGCCTAGTCGGCTGTGCTTTTCCAGCACTACACTCTACGACTCTGATCTCCAGTCCTCATTTTCTCCTAAGGTACCCAATAAAGGAAGAGTTTAACCTTGTAAATAGGGTCAAACAGTTCCCACTAGTCACAGGTGTGTAAACTAAAGACAAAGATTAAAATAAATGATCAATAAAAATAGATTTTCTTTTTAGAGTAAATAAGGTTCTCGAATGCACCTATAAAAATGGTGAAAGATTCAGCAGTAACATTCAAAAGGGAACTGTACATATACTTAAAGAGCAAAGTAATACAATAATTCTCTGGGAAAGAGCAGGGGATCATGATTGACTGGCTCTGTCAAATATCTGATAGAGGGATGACAGCCCAAATAGCCTCCTGATGTGCTGAATGATTCGAGAAGCAACGTTGAGGACTTACTTTTTTTAGCAGATGCTTCATTTGCTGATGACTTCCCAACTGTAAACAGAAATTCAAATTCTCAGATTAAATGAAACATATGAAGTTATTGACAGGACTGACTTGCCGACATTTTGAATGGTAGGTGTCTGGAATTTGCTGCAGAAACTTTCAGTCATTTAAAATGGAACCTGGATCTGCACGTGAAGTTCTGGAACCTGCAGAGCTCCAATTCAGGTGCAGTGATTCAACAAGGCAACTCCCCACCATCTTCTCAGAGGCAACTAAAGATGGGTAATTAATCCTGGTCCAAATCAGCAATGCCCACTTCCCTTAAGGAATTAAAAAAAAACTCCCTGCCCCAACTGTCTGAGGCTAAATCAGACTGCTTCCAACTTGCTGCAAGTTTTCAGTTGAGGCGAATGTCTCACCTTATTTCCAGTGTTAGCACCAACTCCATAATGGTGCTGTCTCTGCCTCATCTCAGTCAATCTGCTGCTGAACCCCTTAGGGTAAAAAATGAGGTCTGCAGATGCTGGAGATCACAGTTGAAAATGTGTTGCTGGTTAAAGCACAGCAGGTCAGGCAGCATCCAAGGAATAGGAAATTCGACGTTTCCTGATGAAGGGCTTATGCCCGAAACGTCGAATTTCCTATTCCTTGGATGCTGCCTAACCTGCTGTGCTTTAACCAGCAACACATTTTCAACTGCTGAACCCCTTACCCATTTTGGGTTTTGCTACCTCGATGACTTGCCTATTCTGATAAAGTCCCAACTGGCCTCCTATTTTTTTATACCTTTGGTATTAAGTATTTGGTAGCTGGCAATGTGTAGGAGTAAACAAAACGCTGAGCTACCCATATTCTGATTCCCATCAAATCCAATTCACCCTCACTATTGACTACATTGACTCCCAATTAAATAACACCATGATAATACAATTGTTTTTCTTAATTTTCCTTGCTTGTATGCCTGGCACCATTTATAGTAAACCTGTGCCTTTTTTCTTGAAATGCACAAATTAACTGCCGTGAGCAATTTTATTCTCTGCTTTAGGTGTTCCAAGAACAGCGTATTCTGCTCTTACACCATCAAAAGCAGAGAATAAGATTGCCTATTTATGGGCGGCACAGTGGCTAGCACAGCTACCTCACAGCGTCAGAGACCTGGGTTCAGTTCCCGCCTCAGACGACTGTCTGTGTGCAGTTTGCACATTCTCCCCGTGTCTGCGTGGGTTTCCTCCCACAGTCCAAAAATGTGCAGGTTAGGTGAATTGGCCATGCTAAATTGTCCGTAGTGTTAGGTGAAGGGGTTTCGGTGGGGGGGTCGGTGTGGACTTGTTGGGCTGAAGGGCCTGTTTCCACACTGTAAGTAATCTAATCTAAAACTGAGGCAAACGGCCACAATTACTGTCCCATCTACCCTTGGTATTATCCAGATCTAATGAGCATTTGTATCAAAAACAGTGTTTTGTGCTGCATGTTAAGATTTTTGCAAAACAAAAATTAAGAGCTCAGATATAATATGCTGAAATCTATAACGGGTAACTGCATCATGGATGATTTGGTTGGGATTTGGAATTGTTTCCAAGTGCGATAATCATAATTTCCTATGCAGGAAACTTGCTCATAAATCGCAGTTTGTCAAATAGAAAGGGAACTTCTTTTTGGAAGAGGCAAATAAGGGTCCAATTTGTTTTTATTAATTTCTATCAGCCTACAAGTTTGTTCATGTTTTCACCTATTTAATCCATTCAGTGATGATGTGTCAATTAATTATAATGTTTGATTTTGCTCATCAGTAGTTTCACAACAATATTTGATTAGCATCTTTACTTCACTGGAGTGTGAAGGTCTTAAAGCTAAAGGATATGTTTGATCCGACAGAATAATTTGACTTTCTGTATATCACTTACATGTGCCACCTGATACTGGTTGCCTTCTTGTAGTGGTAGTGCGTCTTCTTGCACCTGAAAAAGATATTGAATAGTACTATCAAAGATTAAGAAAATTCTTCTGTCACCCCCTCAGGTTGTGAAACCTTTCCATCAGATTATAGTGACCATGTGTTTTGAACAGAGAACAAGTTCCCACAGGAAAAGGCCCTTTGGCCCACATGTCTGCACTGTCCAGGATGCTATTCTAAAGTAAATCCATCTGCCTACACATGATCTGTATCCCTCGATTCTCTGCCTGCTCATGGGTCTGACTAAATGTCTCTTAAATGTTGCTGTCATATCTATTCCTACCATATCCCCTGATGGTGCGTTCCAGGGGCCTATGCATAAAAGCTGAAAATGTGTTGCTGAAAAGGCGCAGCAGGCCAGGCAGCATCCAAGGAGCAGGAGAATCAACGTTTCGGGCATGAGCCCTTCTTCAGGAATTCCTGAAGAAGGGTTCATGCCCGAAACGTCGATTCTCCTGCTCCTTGGATGCTGCCTGGCCTGCTGCGCCTTTTCAGCAACACATTTTCAGCTCTGATCTCCAACATCTGCAGTCCTCACATTCGCCTATTCATAAAAAGCTTGCCTTGAAAATCTTTAAACTTTCCCCCTCTCACCTCAAACCTATGTCCTGTAGTATTTGACATTTCCATCCTGAGACTATCCACCCAATGTTTGCCTTTCATAATTTTATAGACTTGTACCAGGTTGCTCCTCAGCCTCCAACTCTCCAGTAAAAATTATTCAGGTTTGTCCAACTTCACTTTATAGGTAATGGACTGCAATCCAGGCAACATCAGGGTAAACCTCTTTTGCACCCTCTCCAAAGTCTCCACATCCTTCCTCTGGTGTGGCAACCAGAACCGTACTCAATACTCCAAATGTGTTCAAACTGAAGTTTTATACTCAATGTCCCGACTGATGAAGGCAAGCATATCATAGGCCTTCTTTACCATCTTAACCACGTGTGTTGCCATTTTCAGGGAGCTGTGAACTTGGATCCCTCATATCCCTCTATGTACATCAATGCTCCTCAGGGTCACATAATCCTACAGCACGGAGACAGACCCTTTGGCCCAAATTGGTCCATGCCGACCAAAATGTCCACCAACACTAACCCCATTTCCCTGCATTTGCCCCATGTAATTCCAATCCTTTCCTATCCATGTATTTGTCCAAATGCCTTTTAAATGTTGTTAATGTACAACCTCAATCACTTCGGCTGGTAGCTCGTTCCATATGTGTACCACCCTCTGTGTAAAAACATCGCTTCTCAGGTTCCCTTTTATTCTTTTCCCTCTAACCTGAAACTAATGCCCTCTAGTCCTCGATTTCCCAATGCTTATCCAACCTCTCCCCACCGACCAATTTCCCAAACTCAACTAGCCCCACCTGCCTGCTCCTGGCTCATATTCCGCCAAACCTTTCCCATTCATGTACTTATTCAAATGCCTTTAAATGTTGTAGCTGTACATGCATTTACCACTTCCTCTGCTAGTTCATTCCACACACAAACCACTCTCTGTGTAAAAACAGTTGCCTCTCATGTATAGATTAGATTCCCTACAGTACGGAAACAGGCTCTTCAGCCCAACAAGTTCACACCGACCCTCCAAAGAGTAACCCACCCAGGCCCATTCCCCAATCCTATATTTACCCCTGACAAATGCACCTAACATTACAGAGAATTTAGCATGGCCAGTTCATCTAACCTGCACATCTTTTGACTGTGAGTGGAAACCAGAGCACCAGTGGAAACCCATACAGAGAGACAGGAAGAATGTGCAAACTCCACACAGAGTCCCCAAGGCTTGAATTGGACATGGGTTCATGACGCTGTGAGGTAGCAGGGCTAACCACTGAGCCACTGTGCCACTCACCTTTGTATGTCCTTTTTAAATCTTTCTCCTCTCACCTTAAAAATACCCCCCCTAGTTTTGAACTTCCCCACCTTAAGGAAGAGACCTTTGCTATTCATCTTGTCCACGTCCCTCATGATTTAATAAACTTTTATAAGGTCACCCCTCAATCTCCTATGTTCCAGTGAAAACACTACCTGCCTTCCAGCCTATTTTTATAACTCAAACCCTCCATTCCTGCAACATCTTGGTAAATCTTTTCTGAATTCTCTCCAGTTTAATAATATCCTTCATGACTAGAACTCCAGATGAAGCTTCACCAATGTTGTGTACAACCTCAACATGATGTCCCAACGTCTAATACTTGACAGTTTGAGCAATGAATGCAAGCATGCTAAATATCTTCTTAAACGTGGGCGGCACGGTGGTACAGTGGTTAGCACTGCTGACTCACAGTGCCAGAGACCCTGGTTCAATTCCTGCCTCAGGCGACTGACTGTGTGGAGTTTGCACATTTCCCCCCGTGTCTGCGTGGGTTTCCTCCGGGTACTCCAGTTTCCTCCCACAGTCACAAAGTTGTGCAGGTTAGGTGAATTGGCCATGCTAAATTGTCCATAGTGTTAGGTGCAGGGGTAAATGTAGGGGAATGGGTCTGGGTGGTTTGCACTTCGGTGGGTCGGTGTGGACTTGTTGGGCCGAAGGGCCTGTTTTCACACTCTGAGTAATCAAATTTCGAAGAATTATGTACCTGAACCCTTAGGTCTCTCTGCTCTAGAGCACTACCATTAATTTTATAAACGGTTGTTTTACGAAAATGCAATACTTCGCATTTATCCAAATTAAACACCATCTGCCACTCCTCAACCCATTGACCCAATTTATCAAAATAGCCTTTACTATCAATTTGCTAACCATACCTTCTATATTCTCATCTAAATCATTTATATAAAAACACAAATGTGGACCAAACACTGATCCCTGAAAAACATCACTGGTTACGGGCTTGCAGTTTAAAAAACAACCCTCCACCATTGTGTCCTACAGTAAAGCCTCACAACGCCAGAGACACATGTGGAGTATTGTGTACAGTTCTGGGTTCAATTCAATACACACCAGGGTTCAATTCCCACCTCAGGCGACTGACTGCGTGGAGTTTGCACATTCTCCCCGTGTCTGCGTGGGTTTCCTCCGGGTGCTCCGGTTTCCTCCCACAGTCCAAAAATGTGCAGGTTAGGTGAATTGGCCATGCTAAATTGCCCCGTAGTGTTAGGTGAAGGGATAGATGTAGGGGAATGGGTCTGGGTGGGTTACACTTCGGCGGGTCAGTGTGGACTTGTTGGGCCGAAGGGCCTGCTTCCACACTGTGAGTAAGTAAGTAATCTAATCTAAAGCCAATTTTGAATCCAATTCGCAAGTTTTCCTTGAATCCCATGTGAACAAACTTTACCAATGAGTCTACCGTCCGGAATCTTTTCAAAAGCTCTACGAAATTCCAAGTAAGCAACATCTATTGCTCTCCCCTCATCAATCTTTTGAATTACTTCCTCAAAAATGCAATCAAGTTTGTGAGACATGATTTCCCACACACATACCATGTTGACAATCCCTGATCATTGCTTGCCTGTCCCAATGCATGTAAATGGATTCTGTGATTCTATTTTTTATTATCAGTTTTCCAGACTCATTTCCATAGGTATTTGCTAAATTTTCATTTTTAAATATTTACATAAATTCTTACTACCTGTTTTGATATTTCACAGAATCACAGAATTGTTGCAGTGTAGAAGGTGGTCATTTAGTATGTGGTATCTACACAGACTCTCTCAGCATTTTGACTCAGTAAAATCTGTTGCCTTTGCCTCATAATACAGAATTAAATAAACATTTAAGACATTTTGGAAAGGTTCAATTGAACAGGCCTTCATCACAGGCAGTGCATTCCAGACTCTAACTACTTCCAACGTGTAAAATTTTATCTCACCTCTCATTTGCCTTGTTTTCAAAATACTTTAAAACTGTTGTCACAACCCACTTGGGAATGATACTTGAGCCTGACTACCCCCACAGTCATCACAAAAATTAGACTTAATCAATTTACTCATAATTTACCTGTCTGATGCATTAAGATCATAAGAAATGGGAACAGGAATAAACCATTTGACCCCCCTGAGTCTGCTCCACCATTCAGTAGGATTGTGCTTGATCCGACTTTCCTCACACCCACTTTCCTGTCCTTTCCCCATAATCCTTGATTCCCCAACTGATCAAGAATCTCAGACATATATACAGTGTACATAATAAACCTATACATATGCAGATTTCAACTTAAAAGTAAACAAGTGACCACATTTCTGCACTGAACAAGGACTACAATTTACTGCAATTAAAACAATTGTAACCAGTCAAACAAAAAAAATGGATGTCCAACTTATACTTCTACCAGCTGAAACTTGAATCCCCCTCTTAAATCCCTATACACATATGCAGACAGACATAAACAAATAAACAAACATGGCGAAGCACAGTTCAAGAGCACAGATGAGGTGTCCCTGAGAGGATATTAGTTCCACTCCTGCTAAGATGCAACCCGTATAAACTTGTACGGTCCAAACCTACCCCAGAACTGGTTCCAATGTCTCAGAAATCTGAACACCTTTCATACATTGGTTTTCTAATCAAGAGCTCAGTTTCTGAATTCTAGCATTCCTATACTTAGGATCATCGAATCCCTACATTGTGGAAACAGGCTCTTCTGCCTGACAAGTCCACATCGACCCTCTGAAGAGTATCCCACTGAAACCCATTCCCCATTACTCTACTTTTACCCCTAACTAATGCACCTAACCTAAACATCCCTGAACACTATGGGCAACTTAGCATGGCCAATTCACCTAACCTGCCCATCTCTGGATTGTTGGAGGAAACTGGAGCACCTGGAGGAAACCCATGCAAACACAGGGAGACTATGCAAGCTCCACACAGACAGTTGCTCGAGACTGGACTTGAACCCGGGTCCTCTGGTGTTGTGAGGTAGCAGTGCTAACCACTGAACCATTGTGCATTTAGGGCAAACAATCCTGAAATTACTTCTGAGTTTTTAAAAAATATTTGTCCTGCCTTCCCAAAATGGACAATGATCTGTGGCTGTTTGCTCTAGCAAATCTGCATCCAAAACCTCAATCCGAGCTACAAATCTTCTCAAAACTCACTGTTTACTATCTTCCAGAAGAATGATCTGCTCTGCTCCACAATGTCCTTGACCCTGGTACTAGGAGGGCAATATACCATCCTGGAGTCATACCATCTATGGCACAGAACTGCCTGCCTGTTCCCCTAAACAACAAATCCTGTCTCACTAATGTCTTCCATTCTTCTTCCTTCTCTCCTATGTGGCTGAGGCATCTGTGGTGCCATAGATTTGGCTCCGTACTGCTCTAAGTAACCATCTTCCTCACATTCAAGATGAAAGAAATGATTAATGAGTTGTTGTTTGTCATTTTTAGAAATGACCTGAATGAGGGAATAGAAGGATGAGTTAGCAAATTTGCGGATGATACTAAGGTCGGTAGAGTTGTGGCTAGTGCAGAAGGGTAATTGTGGGTTACAGAGGGACACAGATAAGCTGCAGAGCTAGGCTGAGAGGTGGAAAATGGAGTTTAATGCAGAAAAGTGTGCAGTGATTCACTTTGGAAGGAGTAACAGGAATGCAGAGTATTGAGCTAATGGTAAGATTCTTGGTAGTGTGGATGAGCAGAGAGATCTCGGTGTCCATGTACATAGATCCTTGAAAGTTGCCATCCAGGTTGATATGGTTGATAAGAGGGCATATGGTGTGAAAGCTTTTATTAATCAGGGGATTGAGTTTCGGAAACTCTGGTGCGACCACACTTGGAGTATTGCATACATTTGTGGTTACCGCATTATAGGAAGGATGTGGAAGCTTTGGAGAGGGTTCAGAGGAGATGTTCTAGGATGTTGCCTGGTATGGAGAGAAGATCTTATGAGGAAAGCTGAGAGACTTGAGGCTGTTTTCATTGGAAGAAGGTTGAAAGGAGACTTAATTGAGACATATAAGATAATCAGAGGGTTAGATAGGGTGGACAGTGAGAGCCTTTTTCCTTGGATGGTGATGGCTAGCACAAGGGGACATAGCTTTAAATTGAGAGGTGATAGATATAGGACAGATGTCAGAGGTAGTTTCTTTACTCAGAGAGTAGTAGGGGCATGGAACACTCTGCCTGCAACAGTAGTAGACTCGCCAACTTTAAGGGCATTTAAATAGTCATTGGATAGGCATATGGACGAGAGTGGAATAGTGTTGGTTAGATGGGCTTCAGATTGGTTCCACAGGTCGGCACAACATCGAGGGCCGAAGGGCCTGTACTGCACCATTATGTTCTATGAGTGATAACATCTCCGCTTCTGTATTATTCTCAGACTGCCTGGCAATCACTCATTCCATCTCCACCTGCCTGCTCCTAACTCCCTGTGGCCACCTCCCTAAATGTGCTATTCATATAGATCTCTAAATGGCAGTTGCCTCAATGTGACACAGCCACCACTTGAGTCTTGACACCCTCAAACTCCCTGTGCATCTAGGTTCTTCTAGATGATACAGCATATACATTTCACACAGTTGAATTCTCCAGCCTTTACCTTAACGATGGACATTCAAGAACAATTTTATAACAATCATTGGTGATCGCCATGGTCACTGTTACTGAGAACTGATTTATATTGAAGATTCAAGGACAGGATGGTGGGATTAGTGGCATGGTGTGATCAGCACTGCTGCCTCAGTGCCAGGGACACATGCCCAATTTCATCCTCGGGCAACTGTGAGTGGAGTTTATACAACCCCACCCTGTCCGCATGAGTTTTTTTCCAGGTACTCCAGATTCCTCCCACAGTCCAAAGCTGTGCAGGTTGGATGGATTGGCCATGCTAAGTTACTCATAGCGTCCAGTTTATGTGGATGAACCATGGAACCTGCAGGAGTACAGCTAGAGAATAGGGAGGTGGGTCTGGGTTGGATATTCTTCTGCGCGTTGATGTGATCTTGATGGATCAAATGGCTTGCTTCCACACTGTAGGAGTTATATAAGATTCATTAATTTATTTCAAATTCCACCAGATGCTGGTAGAATTAGCCTTTGGCTCTGGGGCTCATAATTCAGTGACATTGCCACAGGGTCACTCAATATTTTGTATTTTGAATGTACCTGAAGATGGTCCTGGTGCACTTGGAATCATTGGCAACATTGGCCTTGACCTTGGAATCTGAAGGCGTTGCTGAGGAATGGGACCTGAAAAAATAATTGTAAAGTTGAGCATTGAGAACAAAGTAATTATTGTATTTATGAAGTGTAATATCTCGTCAGATCTGCAAAACTAATAAAAGTGAAACGGACACTGAACTGATTACATGGAAATTCCTCAGGGATGCTCCTGTTTTCCCCTTTGTCACTTCAGTAAAGGCACAGAGGAAGCCCTATTTCCACAACTAAACCAGCTTGTGCCAGCAGAGCTGAAGAATCTCAAAAGAATTCCCTACTGTACATTTTTTGCCTATTTTTCTAGCAAGTGGTCAGCTGACTGTCCACCCACATTGTTGTTTTAGGTTTAAGGCATCTGCAGCATGTCTGAGATTCCCATTACCTCCATGAGATGCTGTGCATTGTGTTATCATAGTTTCCAATTATTTGCATCTTAAAATGAAATCTTGTCCCCTTTGGTGTATAGTTTCGAAACTGGAAGGATTTTTAGGCTGATTATTAACTCATTTTGCACTGCACCATAAGCAGTCCTTCTATCTAAATCCTAACGTGGGACTTGAATGTGGAGTTTATGGTTAACTGGCTTGGGCACTACCCACTAAGTCCTAAGCTGTTTGTATAGAAAAGACAGGGAAGTGTCATGTCTCCCACCCTGAGGAGCTCTTATTTCTCATTAGAAGTGTCTAAACTCCCATGTCATAATCAAAGGGTCATAGAGATCTGCAGCACAGAAAAAGTCACTTCAGCCTATTGACCCTATGCCAGTCATAAACAACCACTTGACTGTTCCCAACCCATTTTCTAGCACTTGGGCCCATAATCTTGTATGCCTTGGCATTGCAAGTGCACAACTAAATGCTGTTTAAGTGTTCTGAGGGTTTCTGCCTGTCCCACCATTACAGACAAAGTGAAAAGGTTTTTCTTCACATCTCCTTTACATTCTCTTCCCAATATCTTAAATCTTTGGCCCCTGCTCATCAATCACTCCATCCATAGAACATAGAAAAATAGAACATAGAACATAGAAAAATACAGCGCAGTACAGGCCCTTCGGCCCTCGATGTTGCGCCGGCCAAAGCCTACCTAACCTACACTAGCCCAATAACCTCCATATGCTTATCCAATGCCCGCTTAAATGACCATAAAGAGGGAGAGTCTACCACTGCTACTGGCAGGGCATTCCATGAACTCACAACCCGCTGAGTAAAGAATTTACCCCTAACATCTGTCCTATACCTACCACCCCTTAATTTAAAGCTGTGTCCCCTAGTAACAGCTGACTCCATTATCGGAAAAAGGTTCTCATTGTCAACCCTATCTAAACCCCTAATCATCTTGTACACCTCTATCAAATCTCCCCGAAACCTTCTTTTCTCTAATGAGAGCAGCCCCAAGTGCCTCAGCCTTTCCTCATACGATCCAGTGGGAGAGGCTTCTTTCTTACTAGCCTGTCTATACTCCTCAGAATTTTATACACCTCAATCATAACCCTCTCGATCTCTGCTCAAAGAAAAACAACTGCAGTGTGTCCAATCTTTGTATGACATTGACACTCTCCAGCCCAGGCAACATCTCGGTAAATATCTTGTGCATTTTCTCAAGTGTTATCACATTCCTCATTTAAAATGAATTCCAAAACTGCATGCAATATTCTAGCTAAAAAGAACTCAAGAGAATTACGGATGCTGTAAATCAGAAACAGAAACAGAAATTGCTAGAAAAGTTCAGTGCGTCTGACAGCGTCTGTGGAGAGAAATCAGAGTTAACTTTGCGGACATGAGGAAGGGTAACTCGACCTGAAACGTTAGTTAATTCTGTGGCCTAAGCAACCTTTTACATAGTTCCAGCATCTTAAATTCTATGCCTTGACTAATAAAGACAAGTGTTAATGAGCCTTCCTAATCATTTTACTCACCCGTCCTGATACCTTAAGGAACTGGTACACATGCACATCGTAGTGATCCTTAACGCTTCTCAGGGTCAAAGCTTTTGTCATGTATTCTATTGCTTTGTTTGTCCTGCTCAAGTCTATCAGAGTTAACAAATGTGATGCTGGAAAAGCATAGCTGGTCAGGCAGCATCCAAGGAGCAGGAGAGTCAACGTATCGGGCATAAGCTGTTCATCAGGAACAACATTCCTGACAAAGAGCTTATGCTCAAAACGTCGACCCTTCTGAACCTCAGATGCTGCCTGACCGGCTGTGCTTTTCCAGTTCAACACTTTTTGACTCTGATCTGCAGCATCTGGAGTCCTCAGCTTCTCCTTCCCAAGTGTATCACCTCACAGTTACCTAGTTTGAATGGGCAAATGCTCCAAATGGGCAACTAGGTGTAAGTTCTCAGACCTGAATCAGCAGCCAGCAAATGTATATGATTGACCCATGTCCTTTTGGACACTAGATGCAAACCTCTTTAGGTTTGTTGCACATGGTGGTGAGTTGCACATGTCACTTTGAGACTGTGCATGCACTCTTCAGACCCCATTAATGTGAGATAGCCAAGTACTCACTTAAAATTGGCCTAGATTAATTTTGAAACTCCTATGGAGTTAGAAGAAGTAGGAATTCTACCAATTAAACATGTAACCTAACATTTGCTGGCTGCTGATTCAGGTCTGAGACCCTACATCCATTTGGGACATGTGCTATTGGATGGTTACGAACATGGAACTCACAATTGGTGATAACTATTCTTAAATGACTATTCGTAAATCAACTCCAGCCTCCCACTACTCTTGACCCACTCCAATTTGTCTGTTGGACCAACAGATCCACGTCAGATGCCATATCACTTGCCCTTCACTCCTCCCTAGAACATCTTGACACCAAGAACAGCTACGTAAGAATCCTACTCATTGACTATAGTTCAACCTTCAACACTATTATCCCCTCGAGACTGATTACTAAACTAAGCCCCACTCTCTGCAACTGGATCCTCAGTTTCCTGACCCACAGGCCACAATCACTGAAGACTGGAGACAATATTTCATTCTCACTAACACTCAACACTGGAGTCCCCAACTGTACTCACTGTATACCATGACTGCGTCGCCAAATACCAGACTAACACCATTTACGAGTTCGCTGATAACACTACCATAGTTTGTCGAATCTCAGATGGCAACGAAACAGACTACAGATGGGAGGTGGAAGGCCTGGAAAAATGGTGCACTGAGAACAATCTAGCTCTCCATGCTGGCAAAACCAAGAAACTCATTATTGACTTTCGGCGGGATGTTACTCACACACCTCTACACGTTAACAGCACAGAGGTGAAATGAGTGGAGAGTGTTAAGCTCCTGGTCATAGTCATCCACAACAAGCTTACTTGGACTCTTCATGTGGGTGCACTGGTTACAAAAGCTGAACAACAGTAGGCAGCTGAGGAAATTTGGCAAGATGGTGAATACCCTTGCCAATTTTTATAGGTGCGTCATCGAGAGCATTCTGTCTGGATGTATCACTACCTGGTATAGCAACTGTACCATTCAAGATCGGAGACGGTTACAGAGAGTGGTGAACTCAGCTCAGACAATCACAAAGGCCAACCTTCCATCTATAGAATCCATCTACCAGGCCCGCTGTCAAGGAAAGGCCGCCAGCATTCTCAAAGATCCATCCCACCCTGGCAATGTTTTTCTACAACCTCTACCATCAAGGAGAAGGTACAGAAGCCTGAACACATGCATCAGCCAGTTTCGAAACAGTTTCGACCAACCCTACTGTTATTAGAATACTGAATGGACTCATAAACTCTAAGCATTCACCTGTACCTGTGATTTTGTTTTTGCTACTATTTATCTATTGTTTACTTATCTATGCTACTTAACTTTGTGATCTGCCTGTATTGCTCACAAGACAAAGCTTTTCACTGTGCCTCGGTACACGTGACAATAAATTCAATTCAATTCAATTAGTTTAGCAAAGCAAACAGATACATTTTTGAAAATGAATATTTGTTCTGTTTCTTGAACTCACCACAGGTCTGTGCTTGCTGTTGACGTGCTATCATTAAAGGAGCATAAAGAATAAAGGCAATCAAAATTTAGTATGCAAGAAATATAGAAAATACAAAATGTCATTTACAAAACACAAAGTTACCCCAACTTGCTAAAGTACTTTCTTGCAGAATCAAGAGAAACTTGTTTGATTTTAGCCAGCCAAGCTGGCTTTTTCCTAATTCTTGCAGCCCATAAAAATGTTTGGTTGGGTAAATATTTTAAATAGAGAGGATAGTAGTAACTTGAATGTAAATTTGCCTCAGTGGTGGTTAACAGTAGTTTTTCAGCCTTAGGGAAGGTTTTTATGAAATCAGTGGTGTCATTAAAAAAACAAATCACATTAATATACAAACACAGGCAAGCTCAGCATTTAGTGCTTGTGACTAATTGTCCAGAGATATTTGTCGTTGACTTTCTTAAATCAACGATTTTCACATAAAACCATAAGACATAGGAGTGGAAGTAAGGCTATTCGGCCCATCAGATCCATTCCGCCATTCAATCATGGCTGATGGGCATTTCAACTCCACTTACCAGCATCCTCCCCGTAGCCCTTAATTCCTCGTGACATCAAGAATCTATCAATCCCTGCCTTAAAGACATTTAGCGTCCCGGTCTCCACTGCACTCTGCGGCAATGAATTCCACAGGCCCACCACTCTCTGGCTGAAGAAATGTCTCCGCATTTCAGTTCTGAATTGACCCCCTCTAATTCTAAGGCTATGTCCACGGGTCCTAGTCTCCTCACCTAACGGAAACAATTTCCTAGAGTCCACCCTTTCCAAGCCATGTATTATCTTGTACGTTTCTATTAAGTCTCCCCTCAATCTTCTAAACTCCAATGAATACAATCCCAGGATCCTCAGCCGTTCCTCGTATGTTAGACCAACCATTCCAGGGATCATCCGTGTGAATCTCCGCTGGACACGTTCCAGTGCCAGTATGTCCTTCCTGAGGTGTGGGGACCAAAACTGGACACAGTACTCCAAATGGGGCCTAACCAGAGCTTTATAAAGTCTCAGTAGCACATCTCTGCTTTTATATTCCAACCCTCTTGAGATAAATGACAACATTGCATTCGCTTTCTTAATCACGGATTCAACCTGCATGTTTACCTTTAGAGAATCCTCGACTAGCACTCCCAGATCCCTTTGTACTTTGGCTTTACGAATTTTCTCACCATTTAGAAAGTAGTCTACACTTTTATTCTTTTTGCCAAAGTGCAAGACCTCACATTTGCTCATGTTAAATTCCATCAGCCATTTCCTGGACCACTCTCCCAAACTGTCTAGATCCTTCTGCAGCCTCCCCATTTCCTCAGTACTACCTGCCTGTCCACCTAACTTCGTATCATCGGCAAACTTTGCTAGAATGCCCCCAGTCCCCTCATCCAGATCATTAATATATAATGTGAACAGCTGCAGCCCCAACACTGAACCCTGCGGAACACCACTTGACACCTGCTGCTATTCCGATAAAGAACCTTTTAGCCCAACTCTCTGCAATTTCTCCTCATCTCTATTTTAAATGTGCATCCCTAATTCTGAAATTATGCCCTCTGGTCCTAGATTCTCCCACAAGGAGAAATAATAGTTCCGTATCTATCCTGTTAAGTCCATTCAAAGTTGTGTGTATTTCAATAAAGTCACTTCTCATTCTTTTATATTCCAATAAGTACACACCCAACTCAATTTTTCTTCACCCTGGTGAACCTTTTCTGCGCTACTTTAAATGTTCATAGCATTCCAGCTCTGCTCTGACCAGTGCCGTGTATAGTTTGAGCAAAGCCTTATTACTTGTATACTCTTGCATTTGCCTACTCTATTCTCCATTGAACTTGGATGCTCACTTTTTGTGATTCACGTATGAGGACTTCCTAATCCCTTTATTCTGTAGCTTTCTGTAGTCCTTAACCATTTAAACAATATTCAGCTCCTCTAATGTTCTTGCCAAAATAATTTTCTCACATTACATTCCACTGCCAAATTTTTGCATATTTGCTTCACCTGTCAATATCCCTCTGCAGACTCTTTCTGTAATCCTCACTGGGACATTCGACCTCAGACCTTCGGAGTGACCATCCTCCAAGGTGGACTTCGGAATGGGCAACAACGCAAAGTGGCTAAACAGAGGCTGATAGCCAAGTTCAGTACCCATGGGGATGGCCTGAACCACGGGGACCTTGGGTTCATGTCATACTACAGGAGTATACACTCTCTTGCATGCGCACGTGCGCGTGTACATGCACACACACACGCACACACACGCACACACACACACACACACGCAGAGACCCTCCTTCATATACAAACTCTTCTCATATGCTCACACATACATCTTCACACTCATATTCATACACGCACCCTCTCACAGACCTATACCCCCTCACACTCACATACATACATACACTCTCACAGCACTCTCACCCATACACACCCAAATGCACACACTCACTCGGTCCCACCTGCACACACACGCACATAAATGTTTTGTGAGGTGAATTTGTACTTGCAGAATTACATTTTAATTTGCTCAAAAAATTGCATAAATCCATGTAAGATTCTATAAATCTCATTTTAGAAGTAGAATCAATCTGACTTAACATTGGGACACAGACAGACTTTGACATCACACCTTCAATGAGTTGATGTGAGTGAGATGGCATCTATTGTTAAAAGTTTTCTTGACTAACATGATCATTTTATAAGATGAAAGACTTAAGCTAAATTTGTTTAATATTACATTCCATGACACTGCAATCCTGTAGCTATAAGTTCTGTGCATTATGATTCTGCTCCAAAATCACCTGACGAAGAAGCAGTGCTTCGAAAGCTAGTGCCTCCAAATAAACCTGTTGGACTATAACCTGGTGTCATGTGATTTTTAATTTTGTCCAACACTGGCACCTCCAAATCATGACTTCTCACCAATGTTTGTGTTATCTGCAAAGTTGATTGTAGTATGTTCACTTTCCTCATCCAAGAACAATATATATTGTCAATAATTGTGGCTTTAGCACAGATCCCTGTGGCACTCCAGTAATCACTGGTTGCCATCCTGAAAATGCCTCCGGATAGTAAATCTCTATCTTCAATTTAGTTAGCCAATCATCTATCCATGCTAATGTGCTACTCCCAATACCATGGGCACTTATCTAATTAAGTAGTCTAATCAATTGTCTTCTGAAAATCAAAATACACACTTATTCCAACATCTACAGAATTTGGAAGATGACCACCAATGCATCCAGGGCCACTTTCTTTAGTACTCAGGAATGTAGATTATCAGGCCATAAAGATTTGTTATCCTGTGACCCCACTGATATGCCCAGCACCACTTTACCACTCATACTGATTTCCTTTAAGTCTCTGTCACTTGACCCTTTGTTCTCTAACATTTATAGCAGATTATTTGTCTCTCTTTTGTGAAGACAACCAATAAATGAGTTCAATTCCTCTGTTATTTCTTTGATCCCCATTATAATTTCCCCAACTTCTGGCTGCAATGGACCTACATTTATCTTTACTAATCATGTTTCTTTTAATGTATTTATAGAAGCTTTTATAATCATTTCTATGTTGCCTGCAGTTTTACTCCCATACTCTGTGTGACTGCCTTCATCACACTTTTGTTGCACTTTGCTGTATTCTAAAATGCTAAATTAATAAATACAATAACTATATCCAGCGAGAAAAGGTACAAGACAAATTAATAGGGGTTAGGGCCAGTAAATCTCTTGTACCTGATGAAATATGTCATAGGAACTTTAAATAAAATAGTTACACAGGTAGTGGATTCACTGTTCGTAACCTTGCAATCCTTAGACTTGAAGAGGTTCCATAGGATTGGAAAACTGCAATGTAACACCATTATTTTAGAATAAGGGAGGAGACATAAAGAAGATAATAATGGGCCAATAAGCTTAACATGTGTCGTTGGGAAATGTTGGAATAATATTAGAGCATTTAGAAATGCAAAATCTAATCAAGCGCCGTCATCATGACTTCATGAAAGGGAATGTGTTGCTGGAAAAGCGCAGCAAGTCAGGCAGCATCCAAGGAGCAGGAGATTCTTGAAGAAGGGCTTATGCCTGAAATGTCGAATCTCCTGCTCCTTGGATGCTGCCTGACCTGCTGCGCTTTTCCAGCAACACATTTTCAGCTCTGATCTCCAGCATCTGCAGACCTCACTTTCTCCTCCTTCATGAAAGGGAAATTATGCTTAGCAAATTTATTATGGTTTTTTTTTGAATGGCTGATGGGTAGAATAAATAGAAAGGAACCAATAGATCTAAAGGCATTTGATACGTTCCCACATCTTAGGTTACTTAATAAGATCAGAGTCAGTGGAGGTAGAATATCGTCATGGATAGTGGATTGACTAACTGGGATAAAGGGGGCATTTCAGGATGGCAACCTGTAACTAGTGAAGTCCTATAGCGATCAGAGCTGAGGCCATAGTTATTTACAATATACAGTATATGAATGACTTGAATAAGTGAAATAAATGTATTATAGCCCATGTGAGCAAGACACAAGAATAAGCTAGAAATTCCCGTGGTGACAGATATAGACAGCTTAAGAAGTTGGGCAAAAAATTTGGTAGATGGAATATAATACGTGAAAATGTGATTAGAAAAGCTGAATATTATTGAAATAGAGAACAACGATATATAGCTGCAGCACAGAGGGATTTGGGGAGCCTCGTTCATGAAGTCCAAAAAGCCAACATTCAAGCTTGGCAGGTAATAGGAAGGGCAAATGGCAAGTCCCCTTTTTTCTTACAAAGGAAATAAAGGATAAACATCAAAATAAAATGTGTAAGACACTAGTCAGACCATGCCTGAAATAACATTAACAATGTTGTTAACTAATGTGAGATACATTGGCAATTAAGGCAATTTTCAGAAAACGTTTATTAGGCTGATCCCAGGTATGGACAGTTTGTCTTTGCAAATGCAGGTCTTGTACTCAGTTGAAGATTAGCAGAATGAGAGGCCATTTGAAACATCTAAGGTTCTTTGTAGGCTTGATAGTGTAAATGTGGAGAGGTTTTCCATGTAGTGGAATCAAAGACAGAGGGCGTAATCACAGAGCAAGAGACAGAGATGAGGAGGAATTTCTTCTCTCAGAGGATAGTGAACTGTGGAATTTTTTTCCCCACGGAGGATTGTGGAGGCTGTATAGTTAAGCATTTTCAAGGATGTGATTGGATTTGTGATCAAAAAGCGAATGAAGAGTTATTGGGAAAAGGCAATGAAGTGGAATTGGGGAATATTACTTCAGCAATGAATGATGAAGCAGACTTGTTGAGCTGAATGGGCCTTCATTACTCCTACATCCTTTTTGCACATTCGGTGATTAGGAATTGGAATGCAGTGCCTAGTAGAGCATTGTAATTAGATTCAGTCGGTGTTTCTAAAACAAAGTAGGAAAAATTTATGGAGTGGCCTATTTCATTGTCCTGTAACTTCTCCACACTCCCAAGTCTTGTTCTAATCTTATTTTATGACTTCAGCTCACCATATTCTTGTGCCATTTGAAGTTCTCTGGGTAGCAGTCTCTTCATTTCAGTTGGCCAAGTTGTTTCTGTAATAATCCTGTCTTTCCAGTTTTTTTTTAAGACATGCCTTATCACTAAAATAGGATAAAAGTCATTTGATTGTTTTCTGAATCTGTTTTATTATTCAGTTTTTCTATGATACATTCAGACTTTAATACCTCAATTTAAGGTTGACATTTCTCCAATAAACCTCACAATAACCTTAACTTCGTTACATGTCTCCAACAGATACTTGATTTTCCCCAAGAATGAAATTGTAAATTGTGGGCTCAACCTTTGATTTGCACTTCCATTGTTATTAGAATTCTGTGATGTGTTGTAAGCTTGCCATTTGTACACTGGGTACTAACCAGGAATGAGAGCTCCTGGTCAGTGAGTTTTGAACAAGATTTCAGACATCTTCAGCAGACTCACAAAATATTCTGGCAAATTGATTGTGCCCAAGTTTGTGAATGGAGAGTTCAGAAATTAGCTATAGTTAAAACTTATATAAGATCACAACATCTCATCAAAAATTGTAAATGCATCAGTCTATTTCTAGTGTTGGATGGAAATATTCTATTGCCTTTATTTGAAAGCTCTACAGTGAATTTTCACTAAATTGGTCCTTGCTATTAAGGAGGAGCTTTTCCTATGATGAAAGATTGAGTAACTTAGCCCAGCATTTTGTCAAGTTTAGAAGAGTGAGAGGTGATCTCTTTGAAACATACAACGTTCTGAAGAGGCTTGAAAATGTAGATGCTGATTTACTGGTTGGAAAATCTAAAATGAAGTTGGAGGGGGCAGTAAACAGAGTCTCAAAACTGGAAAAAACTGGAAAAAAGTAATTTCTATAGTTAAAACTGGAAAGTTTATTTGTTTGGAAATATTTCAAAAATCAGAGCGATGACTTTCAAAGGATTGAGATGTGAGGAGCTGGTGAAGAAAAGGCGGGGAATTGAAAAGGAATGACTTCCTGAATGAAGCATTTCGGACACTACGTGGGCTGCCTGTTATATTTATGATTTCCCAACACCAGATTGATTAGATTACTTACAGAGTGGAAACAGGCGCTTCGGCCCAACAAGTCCATACCGACCCTCCGAAGAGCAACCCACCGAGACCCATTCCCCTACACTTACCCCTTCACCTAACACTATGGGCAATTTAGCATGGCCAATTCACCTAACCTGCACATTTTTGGACTGTGGGAGGAAGCCGGAGCACACCCAAGCAGACACAGGGAGAATGTGTAAACTCCACACGGACAGTTGCCTGAGGCGGGAATTGAACCCGGGTCTCTAGCACTGTGAGGCAGCAGTGCTAACCACTGTGCCACTGTGCCCCCCAGTTGGTGCCAGATGAGTCCATACAATCGCAGTCAACAATTTAAATCATCCAGTTCCTATTATGGGTGTTTTTTCAGAATTATTCCCATTTTCCTGATGCTTGAGGAAGTCGTGAACTGCATGGTGATTGACTTCTGCATTCTTCTGCAGAGTTTAGAATTCTTATAGAATTGGCAGATGCCAATATTAGGAGAATATGAAGCAATTTTTCTTCCTATTCCTTTTTTTGGAACCCAGCATCACCAATCTAACAAAATAGTTTATTTTGCTTTTCTCAAGTAATGAGCTTCCAAAGATCAGAAGAGCAGTGATACATAATGAATATATATTCAAATTAAGACTCTTAGCCCACTTTGTATTCATTGAAACAATATGAAGTAAACAAAGATTCCCAGCACAAATGTCATACAGTTAAGTAGGATTTGCCGCTAAGTCACGTGCATTTGTGATAAAAAGACTCAAGAAAGCTAAAAAATAGTAAAGACCAGTTTGAAAAAAAAAAACCCAAATGGTTTTGTGTCGAGTCTTTGTTCCTTGGACAACTTACAAGGTGGTTCTGTTTTCCGTGGAGGCATCAGAATAATCCGACGTTCCCCTCGATTGGGGGGGGAGGAGGAGGAATGCCGTCTTCTTCGTTTCCTTCGCTTTGATTTTCTTTGACAGGTCTGCCGTGAAACTAAGAACAAAAGAGAAACCTTGCATTTATATTGTGCATTGGACAAATGTACGCCGTCCCAAAATATTAAACAGTCAGTTAAGTGCTTCTGATGTGTTATCTCTATTGCAAAAAAAAAGTCAACTTGCACCTATCAAATTCCCACAGAAAGTAATGAGACAATAATTAGTTTTGATGTTATTAATTGAAGAACAAATATTAGTCATAACACCAGAGAGCACTCTTTCTGATGTTCTTCTGACAGTGTTATGGATCTTTTATGTATATATCAAGATCAAAGATAATATAGGACAGGAGTTGGCCATTCAACCCCTTGAGTCTATTCTGCCATTCAGTGAGATCATAGTTTGTCTGTGGCCTAACTCTATATATCAGCGCTTTGGCCCCTTTCCTTAATAGTTTTCCTTAACAAAACTTTTTCTGTCTCAGATTTAAAATTAATGGATCTCATAATCTACTGCTGTTTATAGAAGAGAGTTCCAAACAGCTAACACCTTTTGGACGTGGACTTCCCAGCATCTCTCCTGAATAGTCTGCTAACTACTCATCCGAGGTCTAGAATTTCCAACCAGTGGAAATAGTTTATCTACCATCATTTCCTGATAATATCTTGAAGAATTCAATCACAATATTCTTTAATCAGCTAAATTCTAGGGAAATCAAGTCCAAATTTGTGTAATCTCTTCTCATTCCTTAATCTCTAAAGTCAAGGTATCATTCTTGTAAACCTGTGTTGTACTCTCTTCAATGCCAGTACATCCTTCCTAAGATGTGGTGTCCAGATCTGTTCACTGTAGTGGGGTCTAACCAGGATTTTGTACACTTGCAGCATAACTTCTACATCTTTCTATTCTAGTCATCTAGATAAAAAGTCCAGCATTCCATTGGCTTTCTTGATTATTTTCTGCACTTGTTCATAGGATTTTAAAGATCTATGCATCTGAATCCCCTAGTATCACTGAATATTAGGCTATTCAGCCCATCGAGTCTGCTGTGCCATTCAATCATGGCTGATAAGTTTCTCAACCCCACTCTCCCACTTTCTCCCCATAATTCTTAATTTCCTTTATACCCAAGAATCCATCTATCTCAGTCTTAAATACTGTACAACCTTGATTATCTGAACATCAATTATCTGAATTTTGGATTATCCGAAAAAGATCTCAAGGTCCCGTACAAATGGCATTAGACAATTCAACATTCAGTTATCAGTTAAGCGGCATTATGGCATGCACTGCTGGATGACTGAGGCATGTTCGATAACTGGCACTCAAATTACTGCTTATTTACTATCAGATTAGTTATCAATTAAATGGCATTATGGTGTGTATTGCAGGATAACTGAGGCATGTTTGGATAACCGGCACTCACAACTTACTGCATGTTTATGATCAGATCAGTTATCCAAACAAAATATTCCCCCACCCGTCTAGTTTGGATAATTGAAGTTGTTCTGTATACTCAATGACCTGGCCTCCACAGCTTTCTGTGACAATGAATTCCACAGATTCCGCATTCTCTGGCTGGAGAAGTTTCTCCTTATCTCCGTTCTAAGAGGTCTTCCCTTCAAGACCGTGCCCTCAGGTCCTAGTCTCACCTACCAATGGAAACATCTTCCCAACTTCTACTCTGTCCAGACCATTCAGTATTCTGTATGTTTCAATTAGATCCCCCCTTATCCTTCTAAACTCCATCGAGTATAGACCCAGAGTCCTCAAACGTTCCTCATATGTTAAGTTTTTCATTCCTGGGACCATTCTTGTGAACCTCCTCTGAACATGTACATCCTTCCTGAGAGATGGGGTCCCAGGACTCCAAATGTGGTCTGACCAGAGCGTTGTAATCAGTCACCTCTTCAAAGACTTCTGTGAGGTTTGTCAGGCAATACCTACATGCTGGCTTTCCTATAGTAACTCAAAAGTTTCAAGGTGTTCAGTTACCCTGTCCTTGATTATAGATTCCAGCAATTTCTCCACCACAGATGGGAGGCTTACTGGTAATTCTCTGATTTCCCCCTTGCCTTTCTTAAAAAGCAGAGGGCCATGGGCAATTTTCCAATCCACAGGAAGGACTCCTGAATCAAGAAAATTCGGAAATATTATAGTTATGGCACCTACAATGTGTTCCCTTATTTTATTTAAAACGCTGTGAACTGTCAGGTTCTGGGGATTCGTCATTCTTTTGTTCCATTGTTTTTATTATGTTAATTTTACTTAGCTCCTTTCCCTGATTTGAAGTAATGTACATTGAGAAATTGGAAAATGCTGCACTTACCAACAAACAGAAATATAGCACCATAGAAGTAGTTATTTAGATGAATCCTTAAAAACTCTTATAAGACTGGAAATGATGTTATTTAGTGAGCCTGATCAACTGGATGATTTTCAAATAGAAGCCATTGCATGACACCATGTCAGATAGGTCAAAGGTTCGGAATTTAATTTAGTGTGACATCTTCTTGTTTCCAAATACTGAACTAGCCTGAATGAATGTATTGACTTTTAAGCTTTATTTAGAAGTGTTGCTAATTGGGTCAATACCCAAACATTAATGACAAGGCATTTGCTGATACCATAACTTCCCCAATCTCTTTCAGTGAATGGGACATTTGAGCAGAGACCATTTTGAGCAACGCTACTTTGTATCATATTGAAAAGATTATTCATAGGTTAAAAATGACAGTGTTCTAAAGGCTTGAGACATTACAACAGGATCTAAACCAGCTGGGCCAATGGGCTGAGAAGTGGCAGATGGAGTTTAATTCAGAAAAATGCGAGGTGCTGCATTTTGGGAAAGCAAATCTTAGCAGGACTTATACATTTAATGGTAAGGTCCTAGGGAATGTTGCTGAACAAAGAGACCTTTGGGGTGCAGGATCATAGCTCCTTGAAAGTGGAGTTACAGGTAGATAGGATAGTGAAGAAGGCGTTTGGTATGCTTTCCTTTATTGGTCAGAGTATTGAGTACAAGAGTTGGGAGGTCATGTTGTGGCTGTACAGGACATTGGTAAGGCCACTGTTGGAATATTGCGTGCAATTCTGGTCTCCTTCCTATCAGAAAGATGTGAAACTTGAAAGGGTTCAGAAAAGAGTTACAAGGATGTTGCCAGGGTGGGAGGATTTGAGCTACAGGGAGATGCTGAACAGGCTGGGGCTGTTTTCCCTGGAGCGTCGGAGGCTGAGGGGTGACCTTATAGAGGTTTACAAAATTATGAGGGGCATGGAGAGGATAAATAGGCAGTCTTTTTCCTGGTGTTGGGGAGTCCAGAACTAGAGGGCATAGGTTTAGGGCGAGAGGGGAAAGATATAAAATAGACCTAAGGGGCAACTTTTTCACACAGAGGGCAGTACGTGTATGGAATGAGCTGCCAGAGGATGTGGTGGAAGCTGGTACAATTGTAACATTTAAGAGGCATTTGGATGGGTATATGAATAGGAAGGGTTTGGAGGGATATGGGCCGGGTGCTGGCAGGTGGGACTAGATTGGGTTGGGATATCTGGTCGGCATGGATGGGTTAGACTGAAAAGTCTGTTTCCATGCTGTACTGTTGCCTCGGGCAACTGTCTGTGTGGGATTTGCACATTCTCCCTGTGTCTGCGTGGGTCTCCTCTCACAATCCAAAAGTGTGCAGGTCAGGTGAAGTGGCCGTGCTAAATTGACTCTAGTGTTGGGTGCATTAGTCAGGGGTGAATATCAGGTACGGGTCTGGATGGGTTACTCTTTAGAGGGTCAGTGTGGACTTGTTGGGCCAAAGGGCCTGTTTCCATAGGGAATCTAATCTAATAATTGGAAGCACAGTGATTTGAAATCGCCTTATTTCAAGTTTCACATTCCAAATCAAATTAAGAAATATAAAGGATAATTGACTTTGATCAAATTACCTGGTTTTTATTCTTTATCTTTATTAATGTTTGATCTTTTTTCCAGCCAGACAAATGGTCATCTCTCACTGTATGAGCTAGTAGTTTGTTTCAGAGATATACAATCTTCTTGGGAGTTTATAACCAGCTAATAGATGAAACCCCTCCCATTGTATTATGTTCACTAATCTATCAAATTAAAAGATTATCAAAAGAAGTAATCTGTTTTTAACTATATTGCTATTTTCTACATGGTTCTATTCATTTCTTAAGTGAATAGGCCATTCTGCTTTGTCTTTGTGTCATAAAGGTTCTTTAAGATACAAATAGAATTATGATCCTCTTCTGCGACTTTGATGTAGCTCTATGTTTCCTACAATGCAGTCAGCCCAAAGCTAGGTCCCTATCCTAAATGTTCAATGTACACAGTTGATCATGTCAAGTCACCATTAGTAAGTTTTGTTCTGAAACCAATGGGAAGCTCTTAAACTAGCACAGTTTTTCATTTTAAAAACTGACTTATTTTAAGTTTCCAGGTCAATAACTTACTGGCATCAAGAAGAGCTGCTTGTTCTCTCTGTAATACTTCTGTCAACAGAGAATAAAAGTACCTAATTACAGATTGGAAACTTTAAGAAAATATACTCATGGATGTAATGGGAAGCTAATATTCAAACAAAGTACCATGGCATTTGAAACAACACCAAATGTTATTTTCGTTTAATATGTTATACTTACCGGCTTGGTTTCGCAAGGCTTGGATGGCATTCACTATTGACAAAGAAATATATATTCAGTGCAATTCTTTCAAATCCATAATTGCAGCTTTGAAATTGATGTTTATAACTATCATGGTGACAGACAAAATTTTTAAACAAGCCATTATTATAATATTGCTATTGAATAATCATTTTGAGTCCATACTGTTTACCGGCAGATGGACAGGAGTGGTGCTGGATTATTCGTATCAATCTTGTAAAAAAAGACTTTTGGAGAGAAAAAAAACTTTTTTCCATCATTCCTGACAAAAAGTGTGAAGATAAAATCCAATACCGGGGTCCTGTGCTTAAACAAAGGAGACTACAATAGGATGAGGGAGACGTTGGCTAAAATAGACTCAAAGCAAAAGTTTTACAGTGGGACAATGGAGGACTTTTACAGCAATTTTTCAAAGTGCTCAGCGAAAGTACAGACCGGTGAAAAAGAATGAAAAGCCATCAGTGTCTAAGGAAATAAAGGAGGCTATCCAATTAATAGAGATGGCGTACAAAGTGGCCAAAATGAGTGGGAAACTAAGTGGAAGCTTTAAAGGTCGACAGAAAGCCACAAAAAAGCTATAAAGAAAAGTAAGATGATTATGAGAATAAACTAGCTCAGAATATAAAGACAATTAACAAATGTCTCTCAGAGTATATAAGATAAAAACAGTGCCTAAAGTAAACATTGGTTCTTTAGAGAATGAGAAGGGATAGGAGGAAATGGCCGAGGCATTGAACAAATATTTTGTGTTGGTCTTCATGCTGGAAGACACAAATAACATGCCAGTAATTGACAAAGAGAGGAAGGTAGGCGATTACCTGAAAACAATCATCATCATGAAACAGGTAGTTTTGGGCAAGCTAATAGAGCTCAGGGTTGACAAGTGGTTCAAGAAGGCACCTCCACATCACTTTCTCCAGATCACTTAGAGATGGGCAATAAATGCTGATCTAATTGGAGATGCCCACATCCCATGTGAATAGTATGCAACAATAGGAGATGAAAGGGCTTATTTTTGACATCGAGGGTGATGTACGCTTAGAGACACAGAGCAGAGATGGAGTACTTAATGAGAGTTTTGTATCAATGTTGAGTTTCTTCAGGTTAAGTGGGAAAATCTGAGATTGTTCTCTTTGGAGCAAAGGAGATTGTGTGGAGATTTGATAAAGGAGTAGAGCTTGTGGCAAGCTGTTCCCATTGCAAGGGCAAGTGATCACATATTCAGGGTTTTGGTTAAGAAATTCAGGAGGGATGTGAGTGAGAGTTCTTCCTACTGCAGAGAGATTGATAGTGATGGTCATTGACTTAGGAATTATTTGAAATTATGAGAAAGTGTGCAAAGGCCTACATTAGGACAAAATCAAATTCTAACAAGACTAGACTGTAGATTGCAGAGAAGATTCACCAGGATGTTGCCTGGTCCCCAGGGCACTGGCCTTAAGGAAAGGTTAAAAAGAGTAGGATTATTGTCACTGGAAAGATGGCAGCTGAGAGGAGACCTGGTGGAGGTCTACAAAATTTTGTGAGGCATAGATAGGGTGAATAGTCAGAAGTTTTCCAGTGTCGAAGATTGAATTACAAAGGGGCACAGGTTGAAGGTGAGAGGGGGTAAGTTTAAGGGAGATTTGCGAGGGAAGGCTTTCATGCAGTGAATGGTAGGAACCTGGAATGCCAGAAGAGGTGGTGGAAGCAGGCACATTGGCGACATTTAAAAGTTATTTGGATGGTTACATGAATAAGGAGGGAATAGTGGGATACAGATCAAGACCATAAGACCATAAGAAATAGGAGTGGAAGTAAGGCCGTTCAGCCCATCAAAGTCCACTCTGTTATTCAATCATGGCTGATGGGCATTTCAATGCCACTTACCCACACTCTCCCTGTATCCCTTAATTCCTTGCGAGATCAAGAATTTATCAATCTCTGCCTTGAAGATATTTAACGTGCCGGTCTCCACTGCACTCCGCGGCAATAAATTCCACAGGCCCACCACTCTCTGGCTGAGGAAATGTCTCCTCATTTCTGTTCTAAATTGACCCCCCTCTATTTCTAAGGCTGCACCACGGGTCCTCGTATCCCTGCCTGAGGGAAACAATTTCCAGCGTCCACCCTTTCTAAGCCATGCTTTATTTAATAAGTTTCCATTAGATCTCCCCTCAAACTTTTAAACTCTAATGAATACAATCCTAGGATCCTCAGCCGTTCCTCATATGTTAGACCTACCATTCCAGGGATCATTCATGTGAATCGCTGCTGGACACGTTCCAGTGCCAGTATGTCCTTCCTGAGGTGTGGGGCCCAAAACTGGACACCGTATTCTAAATGGGGCCTAACCAGAGCTTTATAAAGTCTCAGAAGCACATCGCTGCTTTTACATTCCAACCCTCTTGAGATAAATGACAACATTACATTTGCTTTCTTAATCATGGACTCAATCTGCAAGTCAACCTTTAGAGAATCCTGGACGAGCACTCCTGGATCCCTTTATACTTTATGCCAAATAAGGGCAGAAGGTTTGTTCTTTACTTTAGTTAGGGCATGATGATCAGCACAGGCTTAGAAAGCCGAAAGTCCTGTTCCTGTGCTGTACTTCTCCTTGTTCTTTGTTTTTTGTTCTCGACAGGTTAAAGCTGGTTGGATGTTCCTGCTGGTGGGAAAGTCCAGAAATGGGATCATTGTTTAAGGGGAAGGACGGAGAAATTTCTTCACCCAGAATGCCTGTGGAATTCACTACCACAAATAATGGTTGAGGCCACAACGTCATAAAAGATATATATATATGTTTTCATAAAAGATATATATCATATATATTTATATATATATATATATATATATATAACTCTTGAGGGTAAAGTGATCAACGGGTATTGAGCTCAGTGATCAGCCATGATCATAATGAATGGTGGAGCAGGCTGGAGGGTTTGAATAGTCTACTCCTACTCCTTCCTTATATGTTTCTGTGTTAGCACAAAGGGCAGATAAGCGTACATCTTTCTGTATTCATTGGAATATAGGAGAATAAGCTGCAGCCTTAAAATATACAATATTCTTTGAGGACATGACCGGGTAAATGTGGAAAGGTTGTTTGCCCTCTTGGGAGAGTCAGGGACCAGAGAGTATATTCATAAGGATTTGTACATTTAAGATGGAAATGAAGAAGTTTCTTCTCTCTCAGTGATGTGTATCTGTGGAGTTCTTAATCCACAGATGTGTTGTTGAAGCAGGGTCATTAAATATATTCAAGGCTGAGGGAGTCAGATTTTTACTCAGTAAAGGAATCAAGGGTTATGGGGAAAAGGCAGGCAGGTGGAATTGAGAACTATTAGATTGACCATGATCTCAATGAATGATGGAGCAGACTCGATGGGCTGAATGGTTTCCTACCCTATGTCTTATGACCTTTGCCAGTCTTATAGTGATGACACTCAGAGCGGGTGGTATAGGGGTTAACATACTTATATGTTTTGGTAGCTACCGAGAAACAGAAACTAGGGTTAATAGCTAATTTTCAGATTGACAAGCTATTAGCCATATACTGCCACAGGCATCAGTGATGGGACATCAACTGTTTTTAAACTGTTAGACAAGTTGGATAAAATGCACAAATGCATGTTTAATTTACTGACATAAAATAGAAATAGCAGATTAGGTTGTGAAGATGACTAAGGAATCTACAAGGGAATGTTAAATAAATGGATAGAAAATTGGCCCATGGAGTATAATGTGCACTGGTCCACATTGGCAGGAAGAATTGGCAGCATAGCAGTGGTTAGCGCTCCTGCCTTACAGCAGCAGGGACCTGGGTCTGCTTTCAACTTAAGCAACTATGTGGAGTTTGCACATTCTCCTCATGTTTGCATGGGTTTCCTCAGTTTCCTCCTACAGGTCCAAAGATGAGCAGGTTAGGTGGATTGGCTGTGCTAAATCGTCCGTAGTGTCCAGGGATGTGTATGTTAGGTGGATTGGCCACGGGAGGTGAGGGGCTGCAGGGATTCGGTGGGTTGCTCTTTGGAGGGTCAGTATGGACTTGATGGATCAAATTGCTTGCTTAGACACTATAGGGATTTGATGAATAGAAAAAAGAATTGGAATAGAATTCAAATGAAATAGAATTCTTTGGCATGGAGGGATTTCGGTGTCCTGAATCACAGGTACAGTAATTGATTAAGAAGGTAAATGAGAAGTTATCAGTTATTGTAAGGTGAATAGATTTAATACTCACTCATGGGATGTGGGTGGTGCTGGCTGGTCAGCACCTATTGCCTGTTCCTTTGAATTGAATGGCTTGCTAGGCCAGAGAATCAACCACATTTCTGTAGGCTGGGACTCACATGCAGGTTATCTGCCATTGTGGGATTTGTACCTGGACCCTAGGACATTTGCTGAGTTTCTGGATTAATAGTCTATCAACAATACCACTAGGCTATTTTGCCACCACTCCCAAAGGGACATTCCCCTACAACTGAGAAGGGCACTGATGAGACCACTTTAAAAAAAATAATCATTCCTAGCTGCTGGCTAGGCAGGATTTATTGCTCATCCCTAATTGCCCAGAGGGGCACTGAAGAGTCAACATGTAGGCCAGACCCGGGTAAGGATGGCAGCTTCCTTCCCTAAAGGGCATTAGTGATCCAGATGGGTTTTTCTGACAATTGATAATGGGCTCATTATCATCATTAGACTCTTAATACCAGTTTTTAAAAAATTATAATTCTACAATGGCAGGCTTTGAACCCAGGTCCCCAAGAATATTATCTGAGTCCCTGAATTAACAGTCTAGTGATAATACCACAAGAACAACACCTTCCCTATTTGGAGTCAGAAAGTCATACAGCACTCGTCCATGCTTCCCAAACTGAACTAGTCCCATTTTCCTGCATTTGGCTTATACCCCTCTCAACCAATCCTATTCATGTACCTGTATTTTAAATGCTGTAACTGTACCTGCATCAACCAGTTCCTTTGATAGTTCATTCCACATATGAACCAGCCTCTGTGAGAATGTTACCCCTCAGGTCCCTTTTGAATCTTCCTTGTTTCACCTTAAAATTATAACTTCTAGTTTTGAACTCCCCACCATAGGCAAAAGACCTTTGCAGTACACATTATCTATGCCCCTCTTGATTTTATAACCTTCTATAAGGTTACCCCTCAATGTTAATAGACAATAGACAATAGACAATAGGTGCAGGAGTAGGCCATTCAGCTCTTCGAGCCTGCACCGCCATTCAATATGATCATGGCTGATCATTCCTAATCAGTATCCGCTTCCTGCCTTATCTCCATAACCCTTGATTCCACTATCTTTGAGAGCTCTATCAAACGTCCTATGCTTCAGTGATAAAAGGTCCAGCCTATCCTGCCTCTCCTTATAACTCAAACCCGCCAGGCCTTGTAACATCCTGGTAAGTCTTTTGTGCACCCTCTCCAGTTTAATAACATTCTTCCCAGAGGAGGGCGACCAGAACTGTACACAATACTCCAAAAGTAGCGTCACCAACATCCCATTCAACTGCAACGTGATGTCTGAATTCCAATGCTCAATGGTCTGAACAATGATGGATGGCCAGATGCCGGATGCCTTCTTTACCACCATGTCTACCTGTACAGTTTTGATCTTATTTTAAAAGGGAAGTCATTGCCTCACAGTTAGTGGAGAGAAGGGTTAATTGACTGATTCCTGGTATGAAGGTGTCTCTTGTGAGCAAACTTTGGGTAGGTTAACACGGAATTAGATTGCAGAGCTATGAGGGGTTTTGATGGTGTGGATATCGATCGGAGGTTTACTGCTGTAGGAGAGACTAGAACGGGGGAACACAGCTTAAAGAAAAGGTAAGAATGTGGGTTAGGACTCTAATGGTACATGGGTAGTGTCCCTACCTTTGAGCCAGGAGCCTGGTTCATGACTCAGTTGCTCCAATGACATGCAATAACAATACTGAACACATCCAAAAATGTGAAATTTGGAATTCTCTCTTGAATAGGATTAAGACTGGATGTATTCTTGACTGATAAGTGAGTGAATGGATATGGGTAGAGACATTAAAGTAGAAGCCACAATCAGATCTGATCTTACCAAATGCTTGAGCAGGCTTATGGTGCTAAATGGCCTATTCGACTCTTAATTTGTGTCCTTATATGATTCCAAACAGATCTTTAGGCAGTCAGTGGACCACGAGGCTACATACCAACCAAAGGTCCTATGTCACAGTATTTTCAAAAGACAGCTTAAACTTCTTGAAATTTGAATTTATCATTGTAATACTTGCAATTTTCAATATTGTTGCTTTCCTGTTCATCGGCCATATCTGTTAACAGATAATAAAAATTCTTAGTATAAATATTGTATATAAAAAAGTACTTTGATTCATAATGTGGAGGTTTAAATAAAGTATCTTTAGAGGATAGAGAGTTGATTATGAATCAAAGTTCAATATCTTTAGAGTATAGCGATTTGGTGGAGTGAGAGGGAAAACACACTGTTTCCTATTTAAGAGTTGAAAGCTGGGATGCAGGGCTGACGGACCTTGCAGGGTACGCCAACATGAAATTATCAAGGAATTCCTAAATAACCAGGATTGTGAAATGCATTTGTTTGAATGCAAATATCCGATTGCAGGAAGTTCCCCCAATCAGTACAATTTAAAAAATGTATCCCAATACTTATAGGTTAATGGTTGTTACATTGTGCAAATGCTTGGTTCTTAAAGGAGTTCTTTAAATTTACAGAAATCATACAACCAGTTACTGAAAATCTTTGCCTTGACCTCAAGCCTTTTGCCCAAATTAATTGTTCCCATATTTCACTGCAATATGTAGTATGTTCCATATGACTGAGAACCTGAAGGAAGGTGGTGCAGAGCAGGACAATTAATAGAGGAAAATGAGGAAGAAGGAGTGAAATGTATGAGCTCTTAGCTGGAATTCATAACAGTCCAAGTTCTTTGGGAAAAAAAAATACTTCTTTGAATATTACCATAATATATTAAATGAGCAGATAGGATTTTATTTTGTTATTCAACCTGTAAAATGATACACGAGTCTGTGACGTACAGGTGAGCCTGTGATCTCCTAATTGAGCAGAATGCTACCACTGTGCCAAAACTCTGAAGTGAAATGCATCTGCCTTGGTTTAGAAACCTTATTGGGAATCATCAGACCGAGATTACTTTGGTTTCAGTGCCACTAATATTTAAAGATTTCCACAATAATTAACAAGATAATTAAAAAACAGATAACTGAAAGAGGTTAAAATGACATAAAAATCACTTGTACCGGGAAGAGTTGCAACAATGGATGATAAGCACACATACCAAAGAGTAGAAACAGCATGCTATAGTCAGAGCAAAGCCATTCTCTATCAACTAGATCAGATTGGTGTAAAACTCTACAGTTCTCCTCTATGCAGTCATAAATGGTGCTATACAGTTACAGTTGTATAGAACCTTGGTTAGGCTATATTTTCTACAGTTTTAGTCGCCACACTACCAGAAGCATGTGGAGGATTTGAAGAGGATGTGGTCTGTGGCTAGAAAGATGTTAGTTATGAGGAGAGATTGGACAAATCGGACCTGATAGAAATTTACGAAATTATGAGAGGTGTGGCTAGACTGGACAGTTGGAATCTTTTTCCAAGCGTAGACAGGATAACTGTTGAGAGGATGTTTCTTCTCAGGTGACAGCCTACAACCAGAGGGCAAAGTCTCAAGATAAAGTGGCACCAATTTAAGACTTAGATAAGGAGGAATTTCTTCTCTCAGAGGGTTGTGAGTTTTTGGAATTCGGTGAAAGGGAGTCTCTGAGTATCCTTAAGGCTGAGATGGATAAATTCTTGATCATAGGGGAATCAAGGGTTATGGGGAAAGGGGAGGAAAGTGGACATAGAGATAATTAAAGAAGTGGATTGAAGATAGAATGGCAGAGATGAGGTCTTGGCTTTTGAAGGGAAAGTTTGATGATAAAGCAAAGGAGGAAGTTACCAGTACATCAGGCTTTAGTTAAAAAAGATTGTTTTCAACTACTTACCTCCACCACTGTTCAGAGGGCAAATGTCCCCATCGTTGTCCATATTTTCCTCCTCCTCTGGCTAGTGATTTGCTATCTTATTGAGGGATTTGCACAAAAGCCTAATGTGGACAATCTCCCCAGGATGTCAAACTCAAAAAGCTTTATGACATATAAGAAAATGAGTGATGCAGTCAGACTGTTTATGATATCATCAAACTATCTGTACTATGTTTCATTGTATTACTCATTTTCATGAAAATAAAAATAAAATGCTGTGTTAAAATAACCTGAATATAGAATATAGATTTTCTACAATGGGAAAACATCTTCGCAATTTAATTGTGTGGAATCTCTGTAATCCACAACCGATACTAATGAATGACATTAATCAATTATGTGTTAGTTTTCATGTTTTAGTTAGTTATTTTACTGGTACTAGGAATCTTGGATCTTGGACTAATGTTTTCACTCAGTGAGTAGTCAGGTCATGGAATGCATTGCCTGAAAATATGGCACAGGGAGGTTTAACTGAGGCATTCAAGAGGGCATTAGGTGTTTGTTTGTAGAGAAATGGTGTGCAGGGATATGAGACAAAAAGTTGCATAGTATTGCAGTCGGTAATAGAGCCAGTGCAAGTACAATGGGCGTTCCATTGCCACTTTCCCAACTCCACTTTTCCATATATTCCTTTGTCCCCTGATTCCCTGACAGACCAAAAATATGCCTAATTCAGCTTTGAACATTTTCAATTCTAGCATATCCACCATCCTCTGAGGTAGAAAATTCCAAAGATTCATAGCGCTTTTCGTGAAGAATTTTTTTCCTAATCTCAGTCCTAACAATAATTAAACTGTTTTCCTTAGTTCCAGGATTCCCAACCAGTAAACAAAAAAAGCCTCCATATTTGGAGTTGGATACAGAACTGGCTCGAAAGTAGAAGAGAGATTATGGCGGAGGGTTGCTTTTCAGAGTGGGGGCCTGTGATCAGTGGTGTGCCACGAGGATTAGTGCTGCGTCCACAGTTTTTTTTATCATTTATATAAGTGATTTGGATGTGAACATTGGAGGTATAGTTACTAAGTTTGCAGATGACACCAAAATTGGAAATGCAGTGAACAACAACGAAGGTTACCTCAGATTACAACGGAATCTTGATCAGATCGGCCAATGGACTGAGGAGTGGCAGATGGAGCTTAATTTAGATAAATGTGAGGTGCTGCATTTTGGAAAAGCAAATCAGAGCAAGATCCTAGGGAGTGTTGCAGAACAGAGACCTTGGAGTACAGGTTCATAGTTCCTTGAAAATAGAGTCGCAGGTAGATAGGATAGTGAAGAAGGCATTTGGTATGCTTTCCTTTATTGCTCAGGACATTGAGTATAGGAGTTGGGAGGTCATGTTGTGTCTAAATAGAACATCACTTAGGCCACTTTTGGAATATTGAGTGCAATTCTAGTCTTCTTCCTATCGGAAGGATTTTGTGGAACTTGAAAGGGTCCAGAAAAGATTTACAAGGATGTTGCCATGGTTGGAGGATTTGAGCTACAGGGAGAGGCTGAACAGGCTGGGGCTGTTCTGAGGCAGAGGGGTGACCTTATAGAGGTTTATCAAATCATGAGAGGCATGGATAGGATAAACAGACAAGGTCTTCTCTCTGCAACGTTTTCATGCAAAGGTGTGGTGCGTGTGTGGAATGAGCTGTCAGAGGAAGTGGTGGAGGCTGGTACAATTACAGCATTCAAAAGGCATTTGGATGGGTATATGAATAAGAAGGGTTTAAAAGGATATGGGCCAAGTCCTGGCAATTGGGACTAGATTAGGTCGGCATGGGCGAGTTGGACTGAAGGGTCTGTCTTCGTGCTATATATCTCTATGAGTCTGACTATTTACCAGTAAAGCCCCGATCATTATCTTGAATATTTAAATGACGGAGCCTGAGATTTATGGGAAATTACATAGGACACAAAATTTCTGTCCATTAAATTTTATTGTATTTTCAAAGCAGATTGAAAACCACTACAATCACACAATCCAAAATTAACTAAAACACACTACAACTTGAACCATACTCCAAATAATATTACAAGAGCTAACCTTACTTACAGTCATGAAAAGATGCTTGGTACTTGTTGATTGCAACAACGTTGAGGTAACTGGCCAAAGTCACTTTATTTTAATTGTTGCAAAGAAATTTCTTTGGCATTCCTTTTAATTTTTCAGTTGTGAACAGGATGTTACACTAACAAGATGTCATATCCATTAAAAAATCCTTTACAAACGGACTTTATTTTGCCCAATGAAATTTTGAGTTGTTGATTTGAACTTATTACAAACATACTTTATATTTAATATAGCTTTAAGGACTTGAACATAGAAAGATTCTGGGAAGTAATTTATTTCTTTTGAGCTTTGTGGCTGTACCTTCCAGCGGTGTTTTTAAAAATCATCATTGAAAGTTCATTTTGGACATTGGAGCTTTTCTTAAACTTGGCTTCCTAACAACCGCACCACTGGTGATAAATTGTTGCTTTGATTTGGGGCCTGCTAACGCTGATTTTGAACAGTGAGTGATTTGGAGAGATTATTGTTCTATCTAACTGAGTTGGAGAGAGGTCTTCTGAGCACAAACTATGTTGGAGTGGGGTTTGCATGAGCAAGCTCCTCAATGTTGGATGTGTGGTCTTGGTAGTTTTGAAGGTACAATAAAATCTTATAAATATAAATTCTGTGTCCAGTGTAAATTCTTATAAATCTCAGGGTACAAGTTAACAGTTGGGTTGGGAAATTGTTTGGGTCAGTAATCAAGGATAAGGTAATTGAACACCTTGAAAAGTTTTATTTAGCTAGGGAGAGTCAACAGAGATTAATGACAAGTTGGTGATCCCTGACAAACCTCATTGAATTTTTTGAAGAGGTATCTATTGTAGCGGACAGGGAAACAGTTATAGATATTGTTTATATGGACTTCCAAAAGGCTTTCGATAAAACCTCATGTAACAGTTTGTTAGCTAAGATAGAAGCCCATGGAATTGAGGGTAAATTACTGACATGGTGGGAATTTGGTTGAGTGAAAGGTGACAAAAGGTAGGAATAATAGGTAGATACTCACATTGGCAGGATTGACGAGTGGTGACCCATAAATATCTGTGAGGGCTTCAATTATTCATGTTATTTATTAACAACTTGGAGAATGGCATAGAAAGACAAATATCCAAATTTGCTGATGACATAAAGTTCAGTGGAATTATCAACAGTGTAGATGATAGCATAACATTTCAAAGGATATTGATAGACAAAGTGAAATGGAACCCTGTGGCTGTTGGATTTCAATGTAAGCAACTGTAAGGTTAACCACTTTGGACTGAAAAATAATAGATCAAGGTACTTTCTAGATGGTATGAAGCGAGATTCAGATGCATAGATCTTTAAAATGTCACCAACAGGTGCAAAAAAAATCAAGAATACTAATGGAATGCTGACTTTTATATCTAGAGGACTGGAGTGCTAAGATACAGAAGTTGTGCTGCAGTTATACAAAACCTTTGTTCGACCCCTCTTAGAGTCTGCGAGAGTAGGCACGACACCTTAGGAAGGATATATTGGCTTTGGAGGGAGTCCAACATAGATTTCCAAGAATGATTATGTTATAAAGAGAGATTGCGGAAATTACACCAGTTTTCTCTAGAATTTTAAAAAGTTAAAGGTGATCTTATTGAAGTCATCAAAGTATTAACAGAAAAATCCAGAGTAGATAATGATACACTATTTCCACTAGTTGAAGATTCTAGAATTAGGCTGCAATGTCTGAGAATTAGGGCCAGGCTATTCAGGAGAGACATTAAGGTTGGTAGATGTTTGGAACTCTCTTCCATGAACAGCATTTGATGCAGAATCAGTTGTTAATATTAAAACTGGGTTAGCTTTTTTTTTGTGCAGCAAAAGTATTAGGGGATATGGACCAAAGGCCAAAGATATATAGAGTTAGGCCATAGATCAGTCATGATCTCAATGGATGCTGGAACAATGCCGAGGGGCTGAATGGCCTACTCATGTCCCCATGGCATTTCAATGAAAAACTTCTTTCCTGGTTGCTTCCATTTCTGAAAAGAAAACCTATTACATTAGCCGAGGGTTAAATCCGTTTGTCCGTTTGAAAGAGTAATTGAAAAAAATACCTCAGGCTTGATTTGGAGATGCTGGTGTTGGACTAGGGTGTACAAAATTAAAAATCACACAACATTAGGGTTATAGTCCAACAGG
Source organism: Hemiscyllium ocellatum (assembly GCF_020745735.1). Lineage (NCBI taxonomy): Eukaryota > Metazoa > Chordata > Chondrichthyes > Orectolobiformes > Hemiscylliidae > Hemiscyllium > Hemiscyllium ocellatum. The sequence goes on from NC_083405.1 coordinate 134,574,397, forward strand.
TTTATTTGGAAGCAATAGCTTTCAGAGCACTGCTCCTTCAACAGGTAGTTGTGGAGCAGCACTCTGAAAGCTAGTACTTCCAAATAAACCGGTTGGACTATAACTTGGTATTGTGTGATTTTTAAATTTGTACACCCCAAGATTTTATTTTCTGAGCAAGTTTTGTCTGCACAACTTTGGAGATAACTGTGCATGATGACATGTGTTAGAATAGCAGAACAACTTCCTATTCCTATATTTTATTATTTTGACTTCAAGAATAATCCATTGACCAAAGTATTTTTGTTTGCAGGAAGATTTCTGTAGAGAAATCTTTCTTTTCACTTTGTGTGTATATGTTATGTACATGTGCTTGGGAATATTTAGAGGGATTAATATTTATACTTCAATATTATTGACTGTGTATATAAACCAATTATTTCAGCTTTATTGAAAATGTACATGGTACGGTCTTTGGGTGTGTTGCTGAGCAAAGATACCTTGGAGTGCAGGTTCATAGTTCTTCGAAAATGGAGTTGCAGGTAGACAGGATCGTGAAGAAGGCGTTTGGTATGCTTGCCTTTATTGGTCAGTGCATTGAGGATAGGAATTGGGAGGTCAAGTTGCAGCTGTACAGGACATTGGTTAGGCCACTTTTGGAATACTGCATACAAGTCTGGTGTCCCTGTTTTGGAAAAGATGTACTTTTGAAAGGGTTCAGAAAAGATTTACAAGGATGTTGTCAAGGTTGGAGGGTTTGAGCAATAGGGAAAAGCTGAATAAGTTGGGGCCATTTTCCAGGCAAAAGTGAGGACTGCAGATACTGGAGATCAGAGTCAAGATTAGAGTGGTGATGGAAAAGCACAGCAGGACAGGCTGTGGAGCAAGAAAATAGATGTTTCAGGCAAAAGTCTTTCATCAGGAATAAGGCAGGGAGCCTCTCGAGTGGAGAGATAAATGGGAGGGGGGTGGGGCTGGGGAGAAGGTAGCTAAGAGTGCAGTAGGTGTTTGGAGGTGGGGATGAAAGTGATAGGTCGGAGAGGAGGGTGGAGTGAATAGGTGGGAAAGAAGATTGGCAGGCAGGACAGGTCATGAGGATGGTGCTGAGCTGGCAGGTTGGAACTGGGGTGAGGTGGGGGCAGGGGAAATGAGGAAACTGGTGAAGTCTAGTCCAGTTTCAGCACCATCCTCATGACCTGCCCTACCTGCCAATCTTCCTTCCTATCTATCTACTCCACCTTCCTCTCCAACCTATCACCTTCATCCCCAACCCCATCCACCTAATGTACTCTTGGCTACCTTCTCCCCAGCCCCACCCCCATGATTGTCCTGCTCCTCGGATGCTGCCTGACCTGCTGTACTTTTCCAGCGCCCCTCTAATTTGGGGCTATTTTCCCTGGAGTGTCAGAAGCTGAGAGGTGACCTTATAGAGGTTTATAAAATCATGACGGTCGTGGATAGGGTAAATATCCCTGGGGTGGGGGAGTTGAAAACTAGATGGCACAGGTTTAAGGTGAGAGGAGAAAGATTTAAAAGACACCTAAGGGGCAATGTTTTGGTGCAGAGGGTGGTGCATATATAGAATAAGCTGCCAGAGGAAGTGGTGGAGGCTGGTACAATTACAATATTTAAAAGGAATCTAGATGTGTATGTGAATAGGAAGGGTTTAGAGGGACATGGGCCAAATGCTGACAAATGGGACAAGAATAGTTTAGGATATCTGGTCGGCGTGGACAAGTTGGACCCAAGTATCTGTTTCCGTGTGTACATCTCTATGACTAGAAAAACTGAAATGTCTGAAAATGGATAAATCGCCTGGACCAGATGGGCTATACTGTAGAGTTCTGAAGGAGTTAGCTGAAGAGATAGTGGAGGCTTTAGTAGTGATCTTTCAGGTATCATTGGAGTCAGGGAGGGTCCCAGAGGACTGAAAAATCACAAGTACAGCCCCCTGTTTAAGAAGGGAGCAAGGCAAATGATGGGAAATTATAGGGTGAATAGCCTGACCTCAGTCGTTGGTAAAATTTTGGAGTCCATTGTGAAAAATGAGATTTCTGAGTACTTGGAAGCATATGCTAAAATAGGGCAAAGCCAGCATGGTTTCATCAAGCGGAGGTCATGCCTGACACATCTGTTAGAATTCTTTGTGAAGATAACGACAGCCTAGATCAAGGAGAGCTGATGGACGTTATTCGTCTGGGCTTCCACAAGGCCTTTGATAAGGCATTGCACAGGAGGCTGCTGAGTAAAATAAGGGCCCATGGTGTTACAGGTCAGATACTACCAAGAATAAAAGATTGGCTGTCTGGCAGAAAGCAGAGAGTAGGGATAAAAAGGCCCTTCTCAGAATGGAAGCCTGTGACTAATGTTGTTCCACGGGGTTGGTGTTGGGACTACAACGTTTCCCTTAATACATTAATGATCCGGGTGAAGGAACTAAGAGCATTCTGGCTCAGTTTGCAGATGATACAAAGATAGGTGGAGGGGCAGGTAGTATTGAGGAGGTGGGGAGACTGCAGAATGACTTAGACAGGTTAGGAGAGTGGGCAAAGAGGTGGCAGGTGAAATACAACGTAGCAAAGTGTGAGGTAATGCACTATGTTAGGAAGAATAGAGGCACTATTTTCTAAGTGGGGAGAAAATTCAGGAATCTGAAGTGCAAAGGAACTTGGGAGTCCTAGTCGAAGTTCCTCTTCAGGTAAACTTGCAAGCTGAGTTGCTAGTTATGGAAAGCAAATACAGCATTGTCATTCATTGTGGGAGGACTAGAATGAAAAAGCAGGGATGTACTTCACAGGCTTTATAAGGCTTTGGTCAGGCCACATTTGGTGTATTCTGAGCAATTTTGGTCCTCATAATTCAGAAAAGATATATTGGCCATGGAGTGGGTCCAGAGAGGGTTATAAATGTAGAGGATCCAGCACCGATCCTTGTGGCACTCTACTGGTCACAAGCCTCCAGTCTGATAAACAACCCTCCACCACCACCCTCTGTCTTCTACCTTTGAACCAGTTCTGTGTCCAAATGGATAGTTCTCCCTTTATTCCGTGAGATCTAACCTTCCTAATCAGTCTCCCATGGGGGAACCTTGTTGAACGCCGACTGAAGTCCATATAAATCACATCTCCCGCTCTGCCCTCATAAATCCTCTTTGTTACTTTCTCAAAAAAAATTCATATCAAGTTTGTGAGACATGATTTCCCATGCACAAAGCCATATTGACTATCCCGAATTAGTCCTTTCCTTTCCAAATACATGTACATCCTGTCCCTCAGGATTCCCTCCAACAACTTGCCCACCACCGAGGTCAGGCTCACTGGTGGATGGTTCCCTGGCTTGTCCTTACCGCCCTTCTTAAAGAGTGGCACCACGTTTGCTAACCTCCAGTCTTCTGGCACTTCACCTGTGACTATCGATGATACAAATATCTCAGTAAGGGACCCAGCAATCACTTCTCTAGCTTCCCATAGAGTTCTAGGGTACATCTGATCGGGTCCTGGGGATTTATCCACCTTTACACGTTTCAAGACATCCAGCACTTCCTGCTATGTGATATGGACATTTTGCAAGATGTCACTATTTATTTCCCTACAGTCTATATCTTCCATATCCTTTTCCACAGTAAATACTGATGCAAAATACTCGTTTAGTATCGCCCCCATTTTCTGTGGCTCCACACAAAGGTCACCTTACTAATCTTTGAGGAGCCCTATTCTCTCCCTAGTTTCCCTTTTGTCCTTAATGTATTTGTAAAAACCCTTTGGATTCTCCTTAATTCTATTTGTCAAAACTATTTCATGTCCCCTTTTTGCCCTCCTGCCTTCCCTCTTAAGTATACTCCTACTGCCTTTATACTCTTCTAAGGATTCATTCAATTTATCCTGTCTATACCTGATGTACGCTTCCTTCTTTTTCTTAACAAAACCCTCAATTACTTTCGTCATCCAGCATTCCCTATACCTACCAGCCTTTCCTTTCACCCAACAGGAATATACTTTCGTTGGATTCTCATTATCTCATTTCTGAAGGCTTCCCATTTTCCAGCCGTCCCTTTACCTGCGAACTTCTGACCCAATCAGCTTTTGAAAGTTCAGGTCCTTTCCTCTGCCCTAGCCTCTAGCTTATCTCTCCATGCTTCCAGCTCACTGCCTTTATTCCTGATGAAGGGCTTTTGCCCGAAACGTCGATTTTGCTGCTCCTTGGATGCTGCCTGAACTGCCGTGCTCTTCCAGCAGCACTAATCCAGAATCTGGTTTCCAGCATCTGCAGTCATTGTTTTTGCCCTTTTGAAAGTTCTTGCCTAATACTGTCAAAATTAGCCTTTCTCCAATTTAGAACTTCAACTTTTAGATCTGGTTTATCGTTTTCCATCACTATTTTAAATCTAATAGAATTATGGTCGCTGGCCCTAAAGTGCTCTCCCACTGACACCTCAGTCACCTGCCCTGCCTTATTTCCCAAGAGTAGGTCAAGTTTTGCACCTTCTCTAGTAGGTACATCCACATACTGAATCAGAAAATTTTCTTGTACACACTAAACAAATTCCTCTTCATCTAAACCCTTAACACTATGGCAGTCTCAGTCTATGTTTGGAAAGTTAAAATCCCCTACCATAACTACCCTATTATTCTTACAGATAGCTGAGATCTCCTTACAAGTTTGTTTCTCAATTTCCCTCTGTCTATTAGGGGGTCTATAATACAATCCCAATAAGGTGATCATCCCTTTCTTATTTCTCAGTTCCACCCAAATAATTTCCCTAGATGTGCTTCCAGGAATATCCTCCCTTAGTACAGCTGTAATGCTATCCCTGGTCAAAAATGCCACTCCCCCTCCTCTCTTGCCTCCCTTTCTATCCTTCCTGTAGCATTTGTATCCTGGAACATTCAGCTGCCAGTCCTGCCCATCCCTGAGCCATGTTCCTGTAATTGTTATGATATCCCAGTCCCATGTTCCTAACCATGCCCTGAGTTCTTCTGCCTTCCCTGTTAGGCCCCTTGCATTGAAATAAATGCAGTTTAATTTACTAGTCCTACCTTGTCCCTGCCTGCCCTGACTGTTTGACTCGCATCTGTACTCAATTGTACAGTCTCAGATTGATCACTTTCCTCACTATCTCCCTGGATCCCACTGCCCCCCACCTTACTAGTTTAAATCCTCCTGAGCAACTCTATCAAATCTCCCTACCATTATATTGATCCCCTTCCAATTTAGGTGCAATCCGTCCTTCTTGTACAGGTCACTTCTACTCCAAAAGAGATTCCAATGATCCAAAAATGTGAATCCTTTCCCCATACACCAGCTCCTCAGCCTTGCATTCATTTGCTCTATCCTCCTATTCCTGCCCTCACTAGCTCACAGCACCGGGAGTAATCCAGATATTACTATTCTCGAGGACTTTCTTTTTAAATTCCTGCCTAACTCTCTATAATCTCTCTTCAGAATCTCAACCTTTTCCCTTCCTATGTCGTTGGTTCCAATGTGGACAATGACCTCTTGCTGGCCCCTCTCCCCCGTGAGAACATTCTGCACCCTCTCTGAGACATCCTTGATCCTGGCAGCAGCTTCACGAGAAAGATCTCAGGAATGAAAGTCTTAACATATAAGGAACACTTGAGGACTATGGGCCTATGCTCTCTGGAGTTTAGAAAGATAAGGGAGGGGATCTGATTGAAACTTTCAGAATACTGGACAGATTGGATGTTGGGAAGATGTTTTCATTGGCATGAGAGATGAGGACCCAAGGGCACAGTCTTAGAGTAAAGGGAAGACCTTTTAGAATGGAGATAAGGAGAAACATCTTTAGCCAGAGAGTGGTGAATCTGGAATTAATTGCAGCAGAAGGCTATGGAGGCCAGGTCATTGAGTACATTTAGAATCAAGATTAGATTAGATTCCCTACAGTCTGGAATTCAGGCCCCTCGGCCCAACAAGTCCACACCGACCCTCCAAAGAATAATCCACCTAGTCCCATTTCCCTCCGGCTAATGCACCTAACACTACGGTCAATTTAGCATGGCCAATTCACGGGACCTGCATTTCTTTGGACTGTGGGAGGAAACCGGAGCACCCGGAGGAAACCCACGCAGATACGGGGGAGAATGTGCAAACTCCACACAGACAGTCGCCCGAGGCTGGAATCAAAGCTAGGACCCTGGTGCTGTGAGGCAGCAGTGCTAACCACTGAGCCGTCCAATTAAAACAGAGATAGATAAGTTCTTGATTGCCAAGGGGATCAAAGGTTATGGGGAGAAAGCGGAAAAATGGAGTTGAAAAACCTATCAGCCATGATTGAATGATGGAGCAGACTTGATCAGCCAAATGGCGGAATTTATGCTCCTATGTCTCATGATCTTATGAGGTAAAAACAATGACTGCAGATGCTGGAAACCAGATTCTGGATCAGTGGTGCTGGAAGAGCACAGCAGTTCAGGCAGCATCCAAGGAGCAGCGAAATCGACATTTTGGGCAAAAGCCCTTCATCAGGAATAAAGGCAACATGGTCTTATAGCCTTATGATTCTATGTTATTTTTTCAATTTACCCACAATTATGTTTATTATATGTTTGGTCGGTAGATCATGGAGGTGGTACCCAGACAGAATGCTAAGGTTTGCAGTGAAGGAGAACAGTGCAATTTGGTGCACTTGAAGTCTAAATAATAAAATAACAAAAAAACACTGTTGTTCTAACACATGGCATCACATCATTAATCATGCGAGTTGTCTTCAAAGTTATGCAGGCACAACTTGCTCGGAAAATGGTGCATCCCTCCAGCCTGAGTTTTAACAAATTGTGAACTAAATATGATGCATTTTCCTCAGGCTAGTGTAATGCATGCAGTGTTTGAGCAAAGTGGATTTGTAATCTTTGGCTGGATTTTAGTGACAAAGCTGCAGGTTCAGGCAGTGGTATTGGAAGAAAGTGGTGTTTCCACGCAATCATTCAGTCTGTAATTTTATGACCGCTGTCCAGTTAGCTCTGCGAGGCATGATGGTTTCCAGCTGAAGACCAGAAGTAGAAAGCAATCCAACAAAGTTGGTTATCAGCTGATGCCATGAAAATACTTTGCTTATCTGTTGCTGTCAATTTACTGTATTCTGCTTGATTGTGACCTCCAAACAACAATGTTTTGTTGAACTGCCACTTTCATCTATTTACAGTCTGACTGCTGCTTTCTAACTGCAATGTTTTGTCTAACTGCTGCCACCAAATTGCATTGTTTTCCTTAAAAGTTGTCTGTAAACTTCTGAGTAATTGCCACCTCCAAACTCCAGTACCCTGTTCACTCCAAACTACAGTGTCCTGCCTCTTTTCCATTTGTCATGAGATGTGGAGTTCTTTGTCTAGGCCGGTATTTATTCCCTATCTCTAATTGCTGCAATCCCTGGACTACAGGGGCAGCCGCAGTTCTATTAGGAAGGGACTTTGACCCAGCAACACTGAAGGAATTGGAGTAAATAATTACAAGTCACCAGTGTGTGTGCCTTGCAGGTATTGGTGTTCCCATATAGATGCTATTGTTGCCCTCCTAGGAGGTGGAAGTTGTGGTTTTAGAAGTGGAAATGCTGCCCCCAGAGTAGAGCACAGTTCTTCACTGTTGCTTCTAATTTTCACAATTCTCCTGTAATGAATCTTCATGATGTACTGTTGTTTGGAAATTTGAATTCTAAAGTGAAACAATGATGTATGGTTCTCTCTTTTATACGTATTTCTATGTTCTATGAAATGGCGAGGGTGGTAATTTATAAGGCCCCAAATGACGTGGGTGATGGTAAGAAAGCTGGAAGCATCATGTGAGAAACCTTTCTCAACGTCAGGGCCTGGATTAAGCTCAGATTGAGCAAGATTGGCAGATAGAGCAGCAGAGGAGGGGATGAATAGTAGGACAAGGAGAGAAGTGAATGATGGGAAAGGGAGAGGAGTGAACTGGGGGTGTGGGGGGGTTGTGGGGGTGTGTGTGTGAATCGGACAGATGGAGAGGGAGAGGAGTGAAGCTGGGGGTGAACTGTGGGAGAGGGGGAGAAATGAACCTGGGGGTGAATAACAGGAGAGGCAGCAAATTGAATCTGGGGGTGAACAGCAAGAACTAGGGATGAGTGAGTCTGAGGTGAATAGAAGATGAATCCAGAGGCAGAGCTTCTGAGGTGAAATCATGATTCAAAAAGTGACATAGGGCAAATGGATTGGCTGCTTACAGCTTTAGAGACTGCGTAGGTAACACTGAGTGGGAGTGTAAAGACCTGGCTGGACTCACTGTGGAGCATCTGTAATGCTGAAGATGTCATGGATAGCACGTTTAGTGAGTTGGTCACGCAACAGATAAGGATTATACTGATATGAAAGCATTGGGTAACCACCAGGGAGTCTAATAAGCATGTGCAGACTGTGTAGAAATTCCCTGTGATTATCCGCCTCTAAAACAGATATACAGTTTTGGATACCTTTAGAGAGGTGGCCTCTCAGGGGAAAGCGAGAATCGTCAAGTTTGTTACACCATGGTTGGTTCTACTGCACAGCAGGGGAGGAACAAGACTGGGAGTCCTTTAGTGATAGGGGACTCAGTTGGAAGTGTAATTGACAAGTGTTCCTGTGATAGCAAGCAAGACTCTCAAATTGTACGTTGCCTCCCGGTGCCAGGAACAGGAATGTCTCAGAGTAAATGCAGGGCATTCTTTGGTACTAACGACATGGGTAAAAAAAAAATAAGGAACTGCAGCAGGAGTTTAGAGAGTTAGGTACTAGAGTAAAGAGGAAGACTACTATAGTTGTAATCCATAGACCACTAAAGTTGTAATCTCTGGATTAATTCCAGTGCCATGTGCTATAAATTCAGGACAAATGCATAGCTAAAGGGACGGTTTAGAAGGCAGGACTTTAACTTTCTGGATCATTGAGACCATTTCTAAGGTAGATGGAGCATCTACAAGCAGGATGGGTTGCACCTAAATCAGAATGGATCCAATTTCCTTGTGGGTGGATTGGCTTGGGAGGTTTTAATTGATTTGGCAAGGGGGTGGGGCTTAGTGTAGATGCAATGTCAGGAGCAAAGTCCAATTAGATATTGAAGGAGAGACAAGGAAATACAGGAGGTGGAAGACATGGGTGGGAAATGACACAAGAGAGAGTGAGAAAGCTAAATTGTCTGTATTTCTATGCAAGGAGCCTAACTGCTAAGGTGGATGAACTGAGAACGTTGGTCAGCATGTGGAGATATGATATTGTTGCAATTGCTGAAGGAAGGACAGGACTCAACGTTCCAGGCACAGAAGTTGCAGGCAGGATGGAGAGATGGAGGAAGCAAGGTGGGGTATTGCATTATAGCTAAAGGAAACCACCTCTGAGTAATTAGGCAGGATGTTGGAAAAGTGTCTGCAAATAAGGCCACCTTTGGTAAAGCTGAGAAATTGATTTTGCTTTTAAGCACCTCCTGAGCAGCATAATCTTATATGCCTCATTAGCCCTGATGAAGAGTCCCTCCCCATGGACTAGGCCTGACCCGCTGTGATCTCCAGCATTTTCTGTTTTCAGTACAGATTCTAGCATCTGCAGTAATTTGCTTCTACCTTATATGCTTTATTCTGTCTAAACACTTTATGATCTGTAGGCATTCAGTCCATGTGACATTTTATAAATTCCCACTTCAGAAATTGAACCAAGGTTGGGATACAGACAAACTCTAACCTCACACCTTTAATGCAGTGTCTGAGCTGAGAAGCCCCTTTCTTGTATACTGATAAAACCTGAAATTGTCTTGGATGTGAATGTAGAAGGTATTAACATTAAGTTTGGAGATGGTAGTATTGTTGATAGTGAGCAGGATGATCTAAGGCTTCCAGGTTGTTATTCATCTGCTTGTAAATTGGCCAGAGTGATGGCACATGTTTTGAGTTGTAGCAAGTTGTCTTAAGAAGATCTAAGAAAGATTTTTTTTTACCCAGAGGGTACTAGAAATATGGAATTAGATTAGATTACTTACAGTGTGGAAACAGGCCCTTCAGCCCATCAAGTCCACACCGATCCACCGAAGCGCAACCCACCCAAACCCATTCCCCTACATTTACCCCTGCACCTTAGACTACGGGCAATTTAGCATGGCCAATTCACCTAACCTGTACATCTTTGGACTGTGGGAGGAAACCAGAGCATCCGGAGGAAACCCACGCAGACACGGGGAGAATGTGCAAACTACACAGACAGAGTCACCTGAGGTGGGAATTGAACCCGGGTCTCTGGCACCGTGAGGCAGCAGTGCTAATCACTGTGCCACCATGCCATCCCAATGTGCTGCCTGAGAGGATGGTGGAGGCAGATACTCTTGTAACATTTAAGAAGATTAGTTTAGGATATCTGGTCTGCATGGATGAGTGGCCTGAAGGGTCTGTTTCTATGCTGTACATTCCCATAACTCTAAGCATCTAGCTGAGCACTGAAGTTGCTGGGGCATAGTAGACTATGGTCCAAATGAAGATAAATGAGATTATTGTAGTTTTGTGTTTATTGGTTCATACAATCATACAATCCATACAGTGCATAAAGAGGCCATTCAGTTCACCCAGTGTGCACTGACCCAGCACCCCCAACCTATTCCCTCAATCCCCCATTTGCCATGGTTAAACCACCTAGACTGCACATTGGCAGAGACGTGATGGGCTGAAGGGCCCGATTCAATTGTGCATGACTGTGACTGTACTTCTGTCTTGCCTTGCCTTTGCCAGCACAAACACAAACCCAGTAACTTGTCAAGGTGTAGCTGTGGGAGAAAGTGAGGACTGCAAATGCTAGAGATCGGAGTTGTGAGTGTGGTGCTGGAAAAGCACAGCAGGTCAGGCAGCATCTGAGGAACAGGAGAATTTCAGGCATAAGCCCTTCATTGGGAAGCTATAGCAGTGGTCAATTGAAGTAGGTGGACATATTGTTGCACGGTGCACTGTTATGTTAATCTCACACAAGGAGCACATGCCAGCTGCCTGTACAGCAAACACACTGCACATCCCTCAACCAAATGGTCATCTCTCCATGCTGAAAGAAGGGCCCCTCACTGGAGTCAAGGGGGTTTGCTGGTAGTCAGGCAATCTGGTACAGTCAGTCAAGATCATTGTCCTCATACAGAATAGGATTTGGCCATGATGAGTTGTCTCCTTAGAACCGTCACAGTCAAGGTTATATTTTAGCAGAGCCTGCAGAGTGGTCCATGATCAGTCTTGTAGATCAGTAGAATGAACATGGAGGAGGGGGAATTGTGGGATGTGTAACTGAAGGGAGGTGGAGGGAATCAATGCTGTTGGGCACAAATATAGTGACAGGGAGGTACTCTTGATTATGTAAATGGGCAAGAGGCTGTGAGGACATGGGATGCAGAGAGCTGGGTGGTGGGTTGAGGGCTGTGTGATTGGTGGCCACCACCACAACCTCCTCAATAGGGGACTGTGCAGCATGGTGGTGGGCATCACCGAGCTGTAGTGACTGGGTTCAGGGGGTAAGGAGGACAGTTGGAGTCTCAGTTTAAGTTGATGGGTGGGCACCTGTGAGGGTTCAGTCCCGATAGGTCGTCCATGGATTGCTGAGCAGAAAGTGACGTGGAAGTTTGGAGGCGCCAACTGACCAACGTCACCTGTATTACCTTCATGATTAACCGAGTGTTTGAAGCTGCTGGGACCAAGTGTGGTGTGGGCAGAGTCAATGTGAGTTCGATGGCCAAAACCACAAGGTCCATTTTTGCGCAACAGGAGCCCCTACAAGGAACAATTGCATCCACCACCCACCTACAGAGCTTCACATCATTTACAATTGTGTCAGTATACATGTGAGAGGAATACAAGATTGTGGGTTTCAAATGCTGGTCACTGGCCAGTATTGCCCCTGCCATTGCCCCCTGCTAATTTCAGATAGCAATCATAGGCAACCAACAGCCACAGTGCATAGATATTGGGAAGATATTGGGAAGATATCCTCAACTGCAAAGGGGCAGAGAACTGATTGTCTCTCCACCTGATTATTAAGCAGTCATACTTCCCATAGCAGATATAGCAATGGGGAGAAGGATTTTGATGGTCAGTCAGCACATATAACTCTCTGCGACATTAGAGGTGGAGCACTTATCAAAATAATGTACCATGCCAATTCGGTCATTCTTTGTAGAATGCCATATCTGTCATCTTTTTAAGGAGCATGTTGAGCTGTCATTTGCAAGAGAAGTGACTCTTCACTGTTCTCATTGCTAGTTTATTTTAGGGTTTTGGTCGGCATGGAACGGTTGGACCAAAGATACTGTTTCTATAACCTCTTCTGTTCCTTATGTTCCCCACCCATGTTCATTCCTAGCATGACTGGAAGATACAGCTACAGCAGATGTGATTATCTCGGTTGCTGCCATGATGAAGGACTTCCAGGATGCGTCGCAGACAGAAGAGGACCAGAGTCTTTCATCCTCAATGCCATTTCCTCTGGAGAAGCAAGGCACAATGTTGGTGCAGGCTTTAGATGTGCGGGGAACCTGTGACTGAACTCTGCTGGAGTTGCTGGGTGGCCATCATTTACAGGTAACTTGCAAGGTGACTGATGCATTCACCCTTTATATGAGACACTCCTTCCTATGGGTCCTTTTTAAGCATTTGTCAATACCTAATAATAAATGTATCAAGGCCACCATTTGTTGTTTGTCCCTAGTTGACCTTGAAATCTTTGGTTTCCTTGGCCATTTCAGAGAGCAGTTAAGAGGCAACTGCATCAGATGTGGGCATGGACTCATGTGAAAGCCAGACCAAGTACCAGGTAAGGATGTAGATTGTTTTTCTTATAGAATAGTAGATTTTTACAACAATCAGTGTTGGCTACTCGCTTGCCTTTAGGCTAGCTTTTAATCTGAGGTTTGATTGAACTCAAATTTCACCGTCTACCATAGCGGAATTTGAACCCAAGCCTTCAGACCATGAAACTGGGGCTCTAGAATTACTAGCCTGTGACCTTACTAAAACTGAAATGGCCATCTTTTAAAATCATGCACGTTTTCCTAAAAAGTACTGACCTGCCAGACTGTTTGTTCCAAATTTAGTGTCCTCCCTGAGTTCTACCTTGAAACCACAGTGCTGTGCTTGTCCGCTGCTTCTCAACCATAGTATTTTGCTTGACCATTCTGGAGTGACTGCAATGAGGACAGCCAGATGGACCTCATGGAAAATGTGTACCCCGATTTGGACGGTTAATCTGGTTCAATCAGGAAGTCCTGGCTGACAGATAAGAACATGAGTATTGCTCCTGGGCCTGGCCAAACTGGCGATAAACAGGTCCAGGCAGCGGGCCGTGGAGGGGGTCTTTAGGGCCGACTGCCTGCCCCTCTTCCGCGGTTACGTTAGAGCCCAGGTGTCCTTGGAGAAGGAGCACGCGGTGTCCACCAACACCCTGGAGTTGTTCAGGGAGAGGTGGGCGCCGCAGGGAGTGAAGTGCATCATTTCCCCCTCCAACTCTATTTTGATTTAGTCCCTGCCCTCCCCTTCATTGTTTGATCACACAGCATTGCCCTTTGATGTGAAGGGCACTCCTTGTCTCTGGCCACTCGGGTGTTTTCCTATCTTCCTGGTGGTGGAAGTTGAATAAAGATTCGTGCACTTTGTGTCTCTCACTGTGTCTCACACCTGCACACACACACACCATGGGTGCTGGGGAAAAAATAAGCACTACTGCAGTGAGGTGGTAGTGTGGGGGTTAATTAAAAAAAAGGACTGTTTATCACACAGCATAAAAACAATAATCAGGAGACCCCCTTCACTTTTTTGATCACTGAGACATTGCCCTCTGATGAGCAGGGCATGTCTTGTCACTGGACCACTTGGGTGTTTTCCAAAAAAAAAGAAAAAAAAAGAACATGAGTGTTGCTCCTGGGCCTGGCCAGACTGGCCATAAACAGGTCCAGGCAGCGGGCCGTGGAGGGGGTCGTTAGGGCCGACTGCCTGCCCCTCTTCCGCAGTTACGTTAGGGCCCGGGTGTCTTGGAGAAGGAGCACGCGGTGTCCACCAACACCCTGGAGTTGTTCAGGGAGAGGTGGGTGCCGCAGGGAGTGGAGTGCATCATTTCCCCCTCCAACTCTATTTTGATTTACTTCCTGCCCTCCCCTTCACTGTTTGATCACACAGCATTGCCCTTTGATGTGAAGGGCACTGCTTGTCACTGGCCACTCGGGTGTTTTCCTATCTTTCTGGTGGTGGGAACTGAATAAAGATTCGTGCACATTGTGTCTCTCATTGTGTCTCACACCAGCACACACACACCATGGCTGCTGGGAAAAAAAAACAGCACTGCCGCAGTGAGGCGGTAGTGTGGGGGTTAGCAGTGTAAAAAAAAACAGGAGTGCCAAAAAAAAGATAAACAGGACTAAAAAAAAGAACATGGGTGTTGCCATGTACTCGGCAGCATCTTCCGCCAGGATCGCCTGGGCCAAATGTTCCGGGCTACTGGTCGGTCCGTGGCGGGTGGACTCCCTGCAGCAGGAGTTATGGTGGTTCAGCTGGAGTACCACCCATCTCCTCTACCTGGGGGTCTACCTCAGCCCGGCCAAGGAATTCTGGCCGGCCAACTGGCAAGAACTGGAGGCCAAAGTCTCGGCTCGCCTAGGCCGCTGGACAGGACTGCTCCGAGTGCTATCTTACAGGAGCCGAGTGCTGGTCATAAACCAGCTCGTGGCTGCCATGCTGTGGTACCGGCTGGTCACTTTGGTCCCTCCTCCTGGCTTTGTCGCTGACATCCAGAGAACGTTGGTCGACTTCTTCTGGGACAAAACGATGCACTGGGTCGATGCGCAGGTTCTGAGTCTCCCTATTGAGGAGGGCGGTCAGTCGCTGGTGTGCGTCCGCACCCAGGTTGTGACATTCCGCCTTCAGACCTTGCAGCGATACCTGTACGTTGAGCCTCCTCCCAGGTGGTGCGCCCTGGTGATGTATTTTTTCCGCAAGGTGCGTAACCTCAACTACGACACGCAGCTCCGCATCTACCCTCCGGCAGGAGTAGTCATCAGGGAGCCGTTGCTCAGGAATCCGCACCTCTGTACCTGCGGGTTCAAGTGGCTGTCGGAGGGGAGGGCCGTGGCAGCGAGGGTGACCAGGGTCGGGGACGTGCTGGGTGCCGGGGGCCTGGGCTGGACGTTGCCGCAAGACGTAGCGAGCAGGGCAGTGGTAGACGTCCGTACGTGGCCACCGCCATCCGACGCCTTAAAGCTGTGGTGCTCAGACCCGACGTAGTGCACCAGTTGGAGGACGCTCAGGTGTGCGGTGGGATCCCATCCGTGCTCACCCCAGCCCGGACGGAATTTCACATTCGCCCCAAGGTCCCATACTTCCCGCTGGAGCCTGTGCCCCACAACCTGAGCCGCCTCCGGTATTTTCATTTTGTCCCTTTTAAGGATGTAAATAGACAGGCGCTGTATCGACTGCTGCTGCACACCGTCCACCTCTTCTCCCTCATCCGCCGTCCGGACACGCCTTGGCGTGCCCATTTGCCACCGGGCGGTGGGGATCCCCAGTGGAGGGCCCTCTACGCAGGAGTCCCCCCCCCTTCTTTCTTTCTCCACCCTCTCGGTGGAGGGTGCTGCACGCAGCAGTCCCCTGCAACCGGAAATTGAATAAAGATTCGTGCACCTTGTGTCTCTCCCTGTGTCTCACACCCGCACACACACACCATGGGTGTTGGGGAATAAATAAGCACTACCGCAGTTAGGTGATAGTGTGGGGGTTTAAAAAAAAGAAAAGAAACTAAAACCTTTCAAGTGTTGACGGATTTGGTTAAGGAATGTTTCAACCCCAAGCTTCCTCTAACTCTCAGATGCTATTGGTTTTATTGGGTATTTCAAGAACTAGGGGAATTCCACAAATGGCTTTCTCATTGGAAAATGTGGCAAGTGGAATATGAATTGCTGTGTATTTTGATGGAAGTGCACACCCTTACCAGTGTGAGTGAGCTCGGGGAATACCACCTGAGTGCAGGCAATTGGATAGCCTCACACAGGACATATCCTGAACAGAGGGACCGCAAAACCCCAAAACAAAGCCAGGCTTCGACAAAACATTTCAAATTTTCATCAGGATCCAGGCCATTGTAGTTACTACTGGTATGCAGATCTAAGATAGCAGAAGTTTTCCACTGGACCTCAATTGAGTGAGAGAAGTCATAGATCATTTCCCAGGAGAGTGCACACAGTGGAAAGTCCACCTGCAGAGGAGAAGGGTTTGGAACAGGTAAATTGCTTCGCAACATCAAAATCAGAGCCAATCAAAATAAACATCTGGTTAAATGGTCACCTGGTTCTAATGGTAGTCAATACCAGCGCGGCTGTTTTCAGTGATTGCAGAACCAGTCTTTAACAAAATACACTCTGGACTCTAAGACTTAACTTTGCTCAAGACCACGGCTAGACTGAGAACCGATACTGGGGAGCCTTTACAGATTAAGGTACAACTTCGGTTCCAGTCTCTGATGTGCAGCAGCTTGTTCAGTTACCACTGATTGTAGTGGTAAGTAAAAGGCTCGGGCCCAAGCTTGGTGGGGCAAAATTGATTGGGAAAGATTCACCTGGATTGGCTGCATATTTTACATTATAAAGAATAGCTGAATTGAATTCAATTAGCTTTATTGTCATATGTACCCAAGTGCGTACAGTGAAAAGTTGACAGTCACCGCTTTACAGTGACTACGTATGGATACCTAAGATCAAATTCTAAAAAAAAAGTGAAGAAATAAGTGGTCCAGCATTACAGGCCATAGGAATAAATTAACAAATAAAGAAGTAAAAGTTCAGAATATCAGTATTTCTGACGCACTCCATGCCAGCATCTAGCCTCCACAGCCTCGCTGCCACCTGTGTCGGACCCTCCAATATAGGAATCGCCCCACGTTAGACACCATTTCTTCGCCCTTGGGCCCAAGTCGCTGATGCTACTGAACCCACACTCACCCCCCAACCAAGAGTCCCTGGTTTCGCTGCCAGGCCAGGCCACCGCCGGGTCACGAGTCCCACTTCGTCTGCAGGCATCCACTCGCCGACGCCGGCATCTTGAAGAGTATACTGTTGCTCTTCAAGTGAAGTCCTAATTAAATACCCAGACGTTTTTCAGGAACCTCAAGGGACTATCAAAAGAGCCAAGGCCATCTTGCATATTGACCAGGAAGCCATTCCACGATTCTGTAGGACTCAACCAGTGCTATTTGTCTTAAGGGCAAAGGTAGAGGCAGAAATCAGAAGGCTAGAAAATTAAAGAATTATCAAGCAAATCCAAAGGAGAAGTACCTGGACGCTTTGTTTCAGGAGGCAGTTACACCTGATGGATTAAGTACTACAAATTCAGTCAGTGGCCAGGCTGTGACTGCAAGTGAGGCAGGTAGAGGGATCCAGGTAGAGGAGCCTCAGCTCTTGACCTTGTCTGATAGGTACAAGGTACCTGCTCCCTGTGTGGATGAGGAACAGAGCTACAGGGAGGGTGAGCCAGCTGACCACGGCACTGTGGTACAGGAGGCCATTCAAGAGAGGCGAGCAAAATGTCAAACGGTCGTTGTAGGGGATTATATAATTAGGAGGATAGATAGTATATTTTGTCAGCAGGATTGAGAGTCTCTCATGATGCATTGCCTGCCCGGTGCCAGGGTGCAGGACATCCCTCAGCAGAAGTGGGTACTACAGATGCTGGAGATTAGAGTCAAGATTAGAGTGGTGCTGGAAAAGCACAGCAGGTCAGGCAGCATCCGAGGAGCAGGAAAAATCGACAGTTTGAGCAAAATCCCTTCATCAGGAATCCTAATGAAGGGCTTTTGCCCGAAACGTTGATTTTTCCTGCTTCTCAGACGCTGCCTGACCTGCAGGACATCTCTGACTGGCTTGAAAGGCTATTGGAGCAGGAGAGGGAGGATCCAGTTATTGTGGTTCATGTCAGGACAAGGGTAGATTAGATTAGATTACTTACAGTGTGGAAACAGGCCCTTCGGCCCAACAAGTCCACACCGACCCGCCGAAGCAAACCCCACCCATACCCCTACATATACTCCTTACCTAACACTACGGGCAATTTAGCATGGCCAATTCACCTGACCCGCACATCTTTGGACTGTGGGAGGAAACCGGAGCACCCGGAGGAAACCCACGCAGACACGGGGAGAACGTGCAAACTCCACACAGTCAGTCGCCTGAGTCGGGAATTGAACCCAGGTCCCTGGCGCTGTGAGGCAGCAGTAAGGAGTATCTGTTTAAGGATTATTAAGCCCTGGGGATGAAATTAAAGAACATATCTTCAAGGGTTATAATTTCTGGATTACTAGCCGAGCCCCATGCAAATTGGCTTAGGGACTAAAAAGTTAGGGGTGTAAATATGTGGCTAAAGGATTGGTGTGGGGAGAAAGAGGTTCCATTTTATGAGTCATTGGCATCAGTCTTGGGACAGGAAGGATCTGTACCTATGGGACGGTCTCCACCTGAACCAATCTGGAACCTGTGTTCTAGCGAAAAGGATAAAGAGGGTAGTCACTAGGACATTAAAACCTAGTGAATCGGGGGAAGGGAAGGGGAAAATAACATGATGGTAAATAGAAGGAAAGCATCAGGTTAGCATGTGTGCAGGAGTGTTTAAATACATGGCAGACTCTGAAAGAAATTAAAAGGAAGGGTAACTCAGGAGATATTATTAATGGAGATGTTAGAATTCATAAAGAGGGTATAAAAACTAACATAAAGGTACTTTACCTGAATGCTCGTAGCATTTGAAACAAGTTAACAACACATCATCATGAATGAGTATGATTTAGTAGGCATTACGGAGACATGGTTGCAGGATGGTCACGATTGGGAGTTAAATATCTAGGGGTATCAGACTATTCAGAATGATGGACAGGAAGGTAAGGGAGGTGATGTAGCTCTGATATTTAATGATAACATCAGGACAGTGTTGAGAAATGGACAATAAGGTTGAATTCATTTGGGTGGAAATTAGAAATTCTAAGAAAAAGTTGTTGACAGGTATGATCTGTAGCTGAAAATGTGTTGCTGGAAAAGCACAGCAGGTCAGGCAGCATCCAAGGAGCAGGAGAATCGACGTTTCGGGCATGAGCCCTTCTTCAGGTATAGTCTATAGGCCACCAAATAATAATATCACATTGGAGCAAAAATAAAACTCTTGCCTGTAAAAATCTTACGACAATTATATGGGGGAATTTAATCGGCATGTTGATTGGTTGATTCAGGTCGGTCAGGGTAGCTTTGAGGAAGAATTCATTGAATACATCCACAATAGTTTTCTTTAACAAAATGTATTGGACTGACGAGGGAGCAAGCTATCCTAGATCTGATCCTCTGTAATGAGACAGGAATAATTAATGACCTCATAGTTAGGGGTCCTCTTGGAAGGAGCGATCACAGTATGGTTGAATTTAGAATACAGTGGGTGGCACAGTGGCACAGTGGTTAGCACTGCTGTCTCACAGCGCCTGAGACCCAGGTTCAATTCCCGACACAGGCGACTGACTGTGTGGAGTTTGCATGTTCTCCCCGTGTCTGTGTGGGTTTCCTCCGGGTGCTCCGGTTTCCTCCCACAGTCCAAAGATGTGCGGGTCAGGTGAATTGGCCATGCTAAATTGCCCGTAGTGTTAGGTATGGGGTAAATGTAGGGGTATGGGTGGGTTGCGCTTCGGCGGGTCGGTGTGGACGTGTTGGGCCGAAGGGCCTGTTTCCACACTGTAAGTAATCTAATCTAATCTAGATGGAAAGTGTGAAGATAAAGTCTAATACCAGGGTCCTGTAGCTGAGCAAAGGAAACAATAGGATGAGGGAGGAGTTGGCTAAAGTAGACTGGAAGCAAAGACTTAATGATGGACAATTGATAAACAGTGGAGAAATTCCAAAACAATTTTACAAAGTGCTCAGCAAAAATATATACCAGTGGAAAGGAAGGACTGTAAGAAAGGGGGTATCTAAGGAATAAGGGAGGCTATCAACTTAAAAGGGAAAGTGTACAAAGTGGCAAACAACAGTGGGACACTAGAAGATTGGGAAACCTTTAAAGATCAACATAAAGCCACAAAGAGCTAGTGCTCTTTGGGAGGGTTTAAACTAACTCCGTGGGGGCATGGGAACCAGGACTGTAGCTTTAGGGTACAGGACCTTGAGTGTAGGGAGGTTAGGAATAATGCAGCGATCTCTAAGGAAGGTGCCTGTATCCAGAAAGGTGGATTGAAGTGTGTATACTTCAATGCCAGAAGTATAAGGAATAAGGTAGGTGAACTTGCAGCGTGGGTTGGTACCTGGGACTTCGATGTTGTGGCCATTACAGAGACGTGGGTAGAACAGGGACAAGAATGGCTGTTGCACGTTCCAGGGTTCAAATGTTTTAGTAGGATCAGACATGGGGGTAAAAAAGGGGGAGGCGTGGCATTACTTGTCAAAGACAGTATCACAGCAGTGGAATGGACGATGGAAGAGGACTTGCCATCTGAGGTAGTTTGGGCTGAGGTTAGAAATAGGAAAGGTGAGGTCACCCTGTTAGGTGTTTTCTACAGGCCTCCTAATAGTCCTAGAGAAGTAGAGGATAATATTGCGAGGATGATTCAGGAAAAGAGTGAAGGTAGCACGGTGGTTGTTATGGGGGACTTTAACTTCCCAGATATTGACTGGGAGAGCTATAGCTCGAGTTCATTAGATGGGTCGGTGTTTGTACAATGTGTGCAGGAGGGTTTCCTGACACAATATGTCGACAGGCCAACAAGAGGGGAGGCTATATTGGATTTGGTTCTAGGTAATGAACCAGGCCAGGTGTTAGACTTGGAGGTAGGTGAGCACTTCGGGGACAGTGACCACAACTCGGTGACTTTTACTTTAGTGATGGAGAGGGATAATCGTGCGCCGCAGGGCAAGAGCTATAGCTGGGGGCAGGGAAATTATGATGCAGTGAGGCATGACTTAGGATGTGTGGATTGGAAAAACAGGCTTCAAGAGAAGAACACTAATGAGATGTGGGGATTGTTCAAGGAGCAGCTACTGCGTGTCCTCGATAGGTATGTACCAGTCAGGCATGGTGTAAAGGGCCTTGTGAGGCAGCCGTGGTTTAGTAAGGAATTGGAGTCCCTTGTGAAAGGGAAGAAGGCGGCATATGTAAAGATGAGGCGTGAAGGTTCAGTAGGGGCGATTGAGAGTTATAAGGTAGCCAGGAAGGAGCTAAAGAGGGAGCTAAGAGAAGCGAGAAGGGGACATGAAAAGTCTTTAGCTGGTAGGATTAGGGAAAACCCAAAGGCTTTCTATAGGTATGTCAAGAATAAAAGGATGACTAGGGTAGGTATCGGTCCAGTCAAGGATAGTAGTGGGAAGTTGTGTGTGGAGGCGGAGGAGATTGGAGAGACATTAAATCAGTACTTTTCATCAGTATTCACTCAGGAACAGGACACTGTTGCTGATGTGAATATGGAATCACAAATAATTAGAATGGATGCCCTGGAAATATGCAGGGAAGAGGTTTTGGGAATATTGGAAAGGATGAATATAGATAAGTCTCCTGGGCCTGATGGCATTTACCCCAGGATCCTATGGGAAGCTAGGGAGGAGATAGCAGAGCCATTGGCCTGGATTTTTATGTCGTCATTGTCAACGGGAATAGTACCAGAGGACTGGAGGATAGCGAATGTGGTCCCATTGTTCAAGAAAGGGAGTAGGGATAGCCCTAGTAACTATAGGCCAGTGAGTCTGACTTCAGTGGTGGGCAAAGTCTTAGAGAGAATGGTAAGGGATAAGATTTATGAACATCTGGGTAGGAATAACGTGATCAGGGATAGCCAGCATGGTTTTGTGAAGGGCAGGTCGTGCCTCACAAACCTTATTGAGTTCTTTGAGAAGGTGACCAAGGAAGTGGACGAGGGTAAAGCAGTAGATGTTGTGTATATGGATTTTAGTAAGGCGTTCGATAAGGTTCCCCATGGTAGGCTAATGCTAAAACTTCGGAGGTATGGCATTGAGGATACATTAGAGGTTTGGATTAGGAATTGGCTGGCTGGAAGGACACAGAGGGTAGTAGTTGATGGATTATGTTCATCTTGGAGCGCAATTACTAGCGGTGTACCACAAGGATCTGTTTTGGGACCATTGCTTTTTGTTATCTTTATAAATGATCTAGAGGAAGGACTTGAAAGCTGGGTAAGCAAGTTTGCGGATGACACAAAAGTCGGTGGAGTTGTGGATAGTGAGGAAGGAAGTGGTAGGTTACAGCGGGATATAGATAAGTTGCAGAGCTGGGCGGAAATGTGGCAAATGGAATTCAATGTAGCTAAGTGCGAAGTCGTTCACTTTGGTAGGAATAACAAGATGATGGATTACTGGGCTAATGGTAGGCTACTTGGTAGTGTGGATGAGCAGAGGGATCTTGGTGTCTATGTACACAGATCTCTGAAAGTTGCCACCCAGGTAAATAGTGCTGTGAGGAAGGCATATGGTGTACTGGGCTTTATTGGCAGAGGAATTGAGTTCCGGAGTCCTGAGGTCATGTTGCAGTTGTATAAGACTCTGGTGAGGCCTCATCTGGAGTATTGTGTGCAGTTTTGGTCGCCATACTATAGGAAGGATGTGGAAGCTTTAGAACGAGTGCAGAGGAGGTTTACCAGGATGTTGCCTGGAATGGTAGGAAAATCTTATGAGGAAAGGCTGAGGCACTTGGGGCTGTTCTCATTGGAGAAGAGAAGGTTTAGGGGAGATCTGATAGAAGTGTATAAGATGATTAGGGGTTTAGATAGGGTAGATACTAAGAACCTTTTACTGCTAATGGAGTCAGGTGTTACTAGGGGACATAGCTTTAAATTAAGGGGTGGTAGGTATAGGACAGATGTTAGGGGTAGATTCTTCACACAGCGGGTTGTGAGTTCATGGAATGCCCTGCCCGTATCAGTGGTGAACTCTCCTTCTTTATGGTCATTTAAGCGGGCATTGGATAGGCATTTGGAAGTTATTGGGCTAGTATAGGTTAGGTAGGATTCGGTCGGCGCAACATCGAGGGCCGAAGGGCCTGTACTGCGCTGTATCCTTCTATGTTCTATGTTCTATGTAAAAAAGCTGTAAAGAAAAATAGTTTAGATTATGAGAGTAAACAACTCAGCATGTAAAGACAGATAGCAAAGGTTTCGATAAATATATAAAACAAAATGAGTGGCTGAGGTAATCATTGGTCCTTTACAGGATGAGAAAGGGTTATTTAGAAATGGGATATGAGGAAATGGCTGAAGCATTGAACAGGTAGTTCATTACACTCTTCACAATGGAGGACATGAATAACATGCCAGTGATTGACAAGGAGACAAAGGTAGGTGAGGACCTGGAAACACCATTATCACGAAAGACGTATGTTGGTCAAACTAATGGAGCTAAAGATAGACAAGTCTCCTGGCCCTGATGGAATGCATCCCAGGGTACTAAAAGAGATGGCAGGAGAAATAGCTAATGCACTTGTGGTAATTTTTCCAAAATTGGCTGGACTCTGGGGCGGTTCCAGTAGATTGGAAAACAGCAAATGTGATGCCATTGTTTGAAAAAGGAAGTCGACAAAAGATGGGGAATTATAGATCGGTTAGCTTAACATCTGTAGTGGGAAAAGTGCTTGAATTTATTATTACGCAAGAAATAGCATGTCATCTAGATTGAAAATATCCCGTTGGGCAGACACAGCATGGGCTCATGAAGAGCAGGTCATGCTTAGCTAATCTACTGGGAGTCTATGAAGACATTATGAGCACAGTAGTCAACAGGGATCCAGTAGATGTGGTGTACCTAGATTTTCAAAAGGCATTTGACAGAGTGCTGCACAAGAGGCTGCTGCATTAGATAAAGATGCATGATGTTACAGGCAATGTATTAGCATGGATAGAGGATTGATGAACTAACAGGAAACAAAAAGTAAGGGATAAACGAGTGCATTTCCGATTGGCAATCAGTGACCAGTAGTGTGCCTCAAGGTTCAGCATTGGGACTGCAGTTATTCACAATTTACAAAGATGATTTGAAGTTGGAGATCACGGGTAGTGTGTCAAAGTTTGTAGATGACACTAAGATGGGGGTAGAACAATGTGAGCAGATGGCTGTGGAACTTTGCAAAGGGACATAGATAGATTAAGTCAGTGGGCAAAAGTCTGGCAGACAGGGTACAATGTTAATAAACGTGAAGTCAGCCATTTTGGTAGGAATAACAGTAAAAAGGATTATTACTTGAATAGTTAAAAAAGTTGCAGCATGCTGCTATACAGAGGGACTTGGCTGTCTTTGTGCATGAACCACAGAAGGTTGGTCTGCAGGTATAATAAGTAATTAAGAAGGCAAATAGAATTTTGTTCTTCATTGCTAAAGGGATTGAGTTTAAAAGCAAGGAGGTTATGTTGCAGCTGTACATGGTGTTGGTGAGGCCACACCTGCTGTTTTGGCCTCCTTGCTTGAGAAAGGATGCACTGGCACTGGAGGGTGTGCACAGCAGGTTCACTGGGTTGATTCTGGAGTTGAGGGGGTTGGCTTATGAGGAGAGACTGAGTAGACTGGGATTATATTCATTGGAATTTAGAAGAATGTTTTGGGGGGGGGGTTGGAATCTTGTAGAAACAGATAAAATTATGAAGGGAATTGATAAGGTAGAAGTAGAGAGGATGTTTCCACTGGCAGGTGAAACTAGAACAGGGGGTATAACCTCAAGATTAGGGGGAGCAGATTTAGGACTGAATTGACAAGGAACGTTTTCAACTCGAGGCTTGTGAATCTATGGAACTCCCTGCCCAGTGAAGTACGTGATGCTTCCTCATTGAATGTTTTTAAAGCTTTTTTTGAACAGTAGAGGAATTAAGGGTTATGTTGAGAGAGCGGGTGAGTGGAGCTGAGGCCACAAAAAAGATCAGCCGTGATCTTATTGAATGGTGGAGCAAGCTGAAAGGGCCAGGCAGCCTACTCCTGCTCCTAGTTCAGACATTCTTATATTCCCCTTCTTGTTCTGGCAGCTCTGGTCAGACGGACTGTGAAGCTCGATGAATTGGTTCGCCTTTGTTGGGATTTTAAACAAGCATGCACTGCTTTTCACAGCTGGCTGAATAACTAACCTCTCACACAGAGGATATGTATACGCAAAGCTGACAGTGGTCTGTTGTTCATGAATCTGGATATGAGTTGTGCATAGTTGCAATTGCAGTGAAAAGGAGATTCCCAGAATTATGCTACAATGAATACCCTTAAGGGTTTGTACCCAAGTATGAGACTGCCATTTGGGGTATTGTCAGCTAGTGCAGTGTTTCAGCAGATGTTGGAGAACATTTTATAAGGTCCACCCCAGGTCACCATCTGTGTAGATGACACACTAATAACAGGGAAGAGTGAATAAGGAGCACTTAAAGACTTGGACATTGTCCTTGGATCTTTCTGGGTGTGCACCCTTAAAAGGGAAAATGGGTGTTCCACACACACCAAGTGACGTACGTGGGCCTTAGAGTCAGCAAGATCGAGGTACACCCATTGAAAGATAAAGTGAGGGTGAGCAAAGGTGCCCCGGCTCACATTTCTGTATGTAGATTTAGGACTTTGTTTGGACTGGTGAATTATTACAAAAAGTTCATCAGTGGGCGGCACGGTTAGCACTGCTGCCTCACAGCGCCAGGGACCTGGGTTCAATTCCAGCCTCGGGCAACTGTCTGTATGGAGTTTGCACGTTCTGCCCGTGTCTGTGTGGTTTTCCTACGGGTGCTCTGGTTTCCTCCCACAATCCAAAGATGTGCATACTAGGTGAATTGGCCATGCTAAATTGCCCATAGTGTTAGGTGCATAGTCAGGGATAAATGTAGGGACGGGGACTTTGGGGAAGGGGCACTGGGACTACGATAGATGGAAGGAGGTGAGGGTGAGGGTGATAGGCCGGAGAGGGGTTAGGGGCGGAGAGTTCGGGAAGAAGACTGCAGGTCAAGAGGGCGGTGTTGAATCCGGGGGTTGGGACTGAGATAAGGTGGGGGGAGGGGAAATGAGGAAGCTGGAGAAATCTACATTCATCCTGTGTGGTTGGAGGGTTCCTAGGCGGAAGATGAGGCGCTCTTCCTCCAGGCGTTGTGTGGCCAGGGTCTGGCGATGGAGGAAGCCAAGGACCTGCATATCCTTGGTGGAGTGGGAGGGGGAGTTAAAGTGTAGAGCCACGGGGTGGTTGGGTTGGTTGGTGTGGGTGTCTCAGAGGTGTTCCCTGAAATGTTCTGCAAGTAGGCGGCCTGTCTCCCCAATGTAGAGGAGACCACATCGGGTGCAGCGGATACAGTACATGATGTGTGTGGAGGTGCAGGTGAATTTGTGACAGATATGGAAGGATCCATTGGCGCCGAGGGGGAAGGTGTGGGCGCAAGTTTTGCATTTCTTGCAGCTGCAGGGGAAGGTGCCGGGAGTCGAGGTTGGGTTGGTGGGGGGTGTGGACCTGACGAGGGAGTCGCGGAGGGAGTGGTCTCTCCAGAACGCTGATAGGGGTGGGGGGGGAAATATATCCCTGGTGGTGGGGTCTGTTTGGAGGTGGCCGAAATGATAGAGGATGATACGATGTATTCGGAGGTTGGTGGGGTGGAAGGTGAGGACCAGTGGGGTTCTGTCCTGGTGGCGATTGGAGGGGCGGGGTTCAAGGGCGGAGGTGCGGGAAGTGGAGGAGATGCGGTGGAGACCATCGTTGACCATGTCGGAGGGGAAATTGCGGTCTTTGAAGAAGGAGGCCATTTGGGCTGTTCGGTATTGGAATTGGTCCTCCTGGGAGCAGATGTGGTGGAAGGGAAGGAATTGGGAATATGGATCAATGAGTTCGACATGCAGCTAGACATCGAGCATTTCTTCTGCCGCCTTCGCCTCTGCGCCTCCTTCTCCAACCAGGACTCTCGCCCACCCTCTGACGACCCCTTCTCCCGCCTCCAACACACCCCATCTACCCGGACACCCCGTGCTGGCCTCTTAACCGCCCTCGATCTCTTCATATCCAACTGCTGCCGTGATATTGACTGCCTCAACCTGTCCACCCCTCTCACCCACTCCAACCTCTCACCCTCAGAACGTGCAGCCCTCCACTCCCTCCGCTCCAACCCCAACCTCACCATCAAACCTGCAGACAAGGGAGGCGCGGTGGTGGTTTGGCGCACCAATCTTTACACCGCTGAAGCTAGACGCCAACTCGTGGACACATCCTCCTACTGCCCCCTTGACTATGACCCCACCTCCCACCATCAAACCATCATCTCCCAGACCATTCATAACCTCATCACCTCAGAGGATCTCCCATCCACCGCCTCCAACCTCATAGTCCCACAACCCCGCACCGCCCGTTTCTACCTCCTGCCCAAAATCCACAAACCTGACTGCCCCGGCCGACCCATTGTCTCAGCCTGCTCCTGCCCCACCAAACTCACCTCTGCATACCTCGAAATGGTCCTGTCCCCCTTAGTCCAAGAACTCCCCACCTACGTTCGTGCCACCACCCACGCCTTCCACCTTCTCCATGATTTTTGCTTCCCCGGTCCCCAACGCCTCACCTTCACGATGGACATCCAGTCCCTGTACACCTCCATCCCCCATCACGAAGGCCTCCAAGCCCTCCGCTTCTTCCTCTCCCGCCGCACCAACCAGTACCCTTCCACTGACACCCTCCTTCGACTGACTGAACTGTCCTCACTCTTAACTTCTGCGTCCAATCCTCCCACTTCCTCCAAACCAAAGGAGTTGCCATGGGCACCCGCATGGGCCCCAGCTATGCCTGCCTCTTCGCCCGATATGTGGAACAGTCCATCTTCCGCAGCCACACTGGCACCACACCCCACCTTTTCCTCCGCTACATCGATGACTGTATTGGCGCTGCCTCGTGCTCCCACGAGGAGGTTGAACAATTCATCCACTTTACTAACACCTTCCACCCCGACCTCAAATTCACCTGGACTGTCTCAGACTCCTCCCTCCCCTTCCTAGACCTTTCCATTTCTATCTCGGACGACTGAATCAACGCGGACATTTACTACAAACCGACCGACTCCCACAGTTACCTAGATTACACCTCCTCCCATCCTGTCCCCTGTAAAAACACCATCCCATATTCCCAATTCCTTCGCCTCCGCCGCATCTGCTCCCAGGAGGACCAGTTCCAATACCGAACAACCCAGATGGCCTCCTTCTTCAAAGACTGCAATTTCCCCTCTGACGTGATCGACGATGCCCTCCACCGCATCTCCTCCACTTCCCTCTCCTCCGCCCTTGAGCCCTGCCCCTCCAATCGCCACCAGTACAGAACCCCACTGGTCCTCACCTACCACCCCATCAACCTCCGGATACATCGTATCATCCTTCGCCATTTCAGCCACCTCCAAACGGACCCCACCACCAGGGATATATTTCCCTCCCCTCACCTATCAGCGTTCTGGAGAGACCACTCCCTCCACGACTCCCTCGTCAGGTCCACACCCCCCACCATCCCAACCTCCACTCCCGGCACCTTCCCCTGCAACCGCAAGAAGTGCAAAACCTGTGCGCACACCTCCCCCCCTCACCTCCCTCCAAGGCGCCAATGGATCCTTCCATATCCATCGCAAGTTCACCTGCACCTCCACACACATCATTTATTGTATCCGCTGCACCCGATGTGGTCTCCTCTACATTGGGGAGACGAGCAGCCTATTTGTGAAATGTTTCAGGGAACACCTCTGGGACACCCGGACCAACCAACCCAACCGCCCTGTGGCTGAACATATTAACTCCCCCTCCCACTCCATCAAGGACATGCAAGTCCTTGACCTCCTCCATCACCAGACCCTAGCCACAAGACGCCTGCAGGAAGAGCGCCTCATCTTCCGACTAGGAACCCCCCCAACCACACGAGATGAATGTAGATTTCTCCAGCTTCCTCATTTCCCCTCCCCCCACCTTATCTCAGTTCCAACCCCCGGATTCAGCACTGCCCTCTTGACCTGCAATCTTCTTCCTGACTTCTCCGCCCTCACCCCCTGTCCGGCCTCTCACCCTCACTCTCACCTCCTTCCACCTATCGTATTTGCAGCACCCCTCCCCCAAACCCCTCCCCTCCCCCTACCTTTTATATCAGCCCGCTTGGCACACCAGCCTCATTCCTGAAGAAGGGCTTCTGCCCGAAACGTCGATTCTCCAGCTCCTTGGATGCTGCCTGGCCTGCTGCGCTTTTCCAGCACCACACTTTTCAACTGTAGGGAATCTAATCATAACGTGGCTTCTTCATCCTGGCACCTTTCCATCAAATCTCGGAAAACTTTGAGCCTTGGAAATGGTTGCATAGCCAAGCCATAGCTTTCACAGAGTGAAGAAACAGCTATCATCCTCTAAGATGTTGGCACACTATGGTCCTATGTGAGATGTGGTATTCACATGTGATGCCTCCCCATGTAACACTAGGGTAGTATTAGCTCATGGGTAGCCTAATGGAAAGGAACACCCAAGAGCACATGAATCCAGGACTAATGGAGAGCGTAGATACGGTCAGATAGAGAAGGAAGGTTTGGCAGGTATATTTGAAACCAGGAGGTTTCAACAATACCTTTTATGGGTGTAAATTTGTAATAATAATGGACCACATACTCCGGTTAGGTCTATTTATAGAAGACAAGGCAGTGCTGCGCCTAGCTTCAGGCCAAATTCAGCAGTGAGCTCGAATGCTAAGTTCTTAGAATTATGAGTTGGTACACCAACTGGAAAGGTAAAAAAATGAGGTCTGCAGATGCTGGAGATGAGGAAGAGAGCTTCTTCAAGGAAGGTATCCTTGCAAGAGGATTCGCAGTAGGTTAAAATCTTTGGGTAAAAAATTAGGTCTGCAGATGCTGGAGATGAAGGGCTTATGCACGAAACGTCGAATTTCCTGTTCCTTGGATGCTGCCTGACCTGCTGTGCTTTAACCAGCAACACATTTTCAGCACACCATCTGGAAAGCCAAGTAGCAAATGCAGCTGCACTGAGCCACCTCCTGCTGGCAGAAACACCATCGGCGGTAATGCCACTGGAAGAGTCGATCATAGTTTTATATTTTCTGGACATGCTTCCAGTCCCAGCTGACAATACTAGACTTTGGATGCAGAAAGATCCAGTCCCAGCAAAACTGAAATCCCTGGTGGTGATGAGGGAACTCAAAGGGCTGTTGGAACAAGAATTGAAACCTTTTAGGACCATGAGAGACCAGGTCACAGAGAGTAATGACATTATTATGCGGAGGAACAGTTATTGTCCCAAGCAAAGGTCGCTGCCAGGTACTGGCTGAAATTCACAAGGGACATCCTGGTGTTTCCAAAATTAGCACAAACTCAAAATTGGCAGTCAGGATTAGATCCAAACATAGCTGCATTGGTGGGGCAGTGCCTAGTGTGCCAACAAGGAGACCATTTACCACCAGCAGCTGTCCTAAACTTGTAGGAATGCTGGGTAAACCGTAGACCCGGTTACACATCAAGTATGCAGGTCCTTTCATGAGCTCAATGTTCTTATCCAATGTGGATGGACTTGCATAGAGTTCATTCCTTAAATATGGGGACGACAATAGAAAAAACTGCACAAATCGTTCGCAATACACAGACTCCTGGAAGTGTGAGCCATCATTTACGAGCAGGGAACTTGGGTATTTCCTAACGTTGAATGGTATTCAAGATATAAGAACAGCTATATACCATCAGTCATCCAAAGGTCTGGCAGAAAGGGCAGCTCACATCTTGCTGGCAAGCTTAAAGAAACAGGCTCCAGCTTCACTAGATCCCAAACTATCCCAGATCTTGTTTGAATATAGGACCATCCTTCATAAAACGACAGGGATAGCTCCAGCAGGGTTGCTAATGGGGAGAAGACAGAGCACCAGGTTAAATCTGACCTTTCTGGACCTGTGGGAGAGGTTGAAACAGTACCAGGAATCGCATTGTCGGCCATAAGTCTCTGCCAAGTGACAGAGACAGTTTACTTCAGGGGATGAAGTTTGGTGTAGAAACTGTGGAAATGGCTCTGTATGGTTGATACAAGGTCAGCTGGACACACTTTCCTCATTCTTGATGAAGGGCTTATGCCCGAAACGTCGAATTTCCTGTTCCTTGGATGCTGCCTGACCTGCTGCGCTTTTCCAGCAACACACTTTCAGCTCTGATCTCCAGCATCTGCAGTCCTCACTTTCTCCAGGTCCAGTGATATATAAGGTTTGGGTAGATGTGACGGTTCTGAACGAGCACACTGACCATATGAAAGCTGCAAACTCGCAAATGTTGCTGGAGCAAAATGTGTCTGGCCCCTCGATAGCCTTTCAGACTGTTCTGGAATCCGTTTCCCTCGCCATCAAGTATTGAAGATCCTTCAGGATCAGAGATAGACACAGTGGATATCACTGCTTCCATGCCTTTGCCGCCTGAAGAAGAGAATTAACCTCTTGAGGGCCGAAGGGCCTGTACTGCACTGTAATGTTCTATGATCTTCCCAGGCTCTCTGGGAGCAAGAGATGAGCTACCGTGCATTTCACGCCACCCCTATCAGAGGCAGAGTTGGAGGCATCTGATCTGGTGCTAAAACACCCAGTAGGAGCTACTAAAAAAAGAACTGGCTTATGTCCTCAACTCAGAGGGGGAGGGTGTAGTGATTGTAACGAGTTCAGCCAGGTAGACTGCATAGAAAATGCTGTGAATCTAGCCCAATGAGGGAGCCCTGGCTGACAGATAAAATGCGAGTGTTAGACATCCTGTTCACTTTGAAAGCTGGCTCTGAGGGAGCTAGGTCAGTTTCACAGACCTTCCATGTGTAAATTAAAGGTGACTTGGTGACTGGATACTGGCCCTCTGTGGAGTTATTTCATGTTCCCTCAAAGTACAGTGTAGACGCATAGATATTTACAGTGCAGAAGAAGGTGATTTGGCCCATTGTGTGTGCATTTGTCAAGAAAGATCTGATGACACTAATCCCATTTTCCAAATTTTGGCTGCTAACCCGAGAGTCTATGGCATCAGAAGTGCATATTTAAATACTACTAAAATATTTCTGAGTTTCTTACTTAGACCTTAATAGGAAATCCAGATACGACCTCTGCAAGGCCATCAGAGATGCCAAGAGACAATACTGGACAAAGTTAGAGGCCCAAACTAACCATCTTTAATCTCTCCCTGTAACAATCTAAAGTGCTTCAAGAAGACTACTGTAAGCCCAGAAAAAACACAGGCAATGTGCCTTGATTCCAATCTAGAGAGTTATTTCAGTGGCAACGAGAGCAAAGCATGCTCCTGAAACAATTTGCTCACAACAACTCACGTCTTTGAGTTGGGGTATGCATTGGTGACATCATGTTGTTGTTTTGGAAGCTGAACTCGTTTGATCCTGCCATCCAAGACTGTGTCCAATTGATCTCTTGGCTTGATGGTAATGGTTGAATGTGGGTTGGGAAGATAGTTGAGGTTGTTGGAGGTCAATCATCTCAGCTCTGAGGCATCTCTGCAGGAGGTCTTCAGAGTAGTGTCCTAGGCCCAAGCATCTTCAGCTGCTCCATCAATGACATTCCTTCCATCATAAGGTCAGAAGTGGGCATGTTCATGGATGATGGCACAATGTCCAGCACCATTCACAATTCCTCAGGTATCCAGGCTTGGGCTGCTGACTGGCAAATTATATTTGTGTCACACAAATGCCAGTCTATGACCATTACCAAGAGGGGACAACTTAACCACCACTCTTGACATTCAGTGGTGTATCACCAGCGAATCTCCCACTTCCAATATACTGGTGTTACAATTGATCAGAAATTGAACAGGACGAGAGACATAAACACCGTGGCAACAAGATCAGATCAGAAACTCAACTGGATTCACCACATAAACACAATGGTTTCAAGAGTAGGTCAGAGGCTTGGAATATTGCTGTGGATAAGTCACCTCCTGACTCCCCAAAGCCTGTCTACCATCTACAAAGCACAAGTCAGGAGTGTGATGGAATATTCTCCACTTTCCTGGATGAGTACATCTCCAAAAACACTCAAGAAACTTGACATCCACAAGCACCCACTCTCTCCACCATTAACGTTCAGGAGTAGGAGTGTATACTATCTACAAGATGCAGGGCAAAGATTCACCAAAGATCCTCAGACAGCATGTTCTACAAATTGTGCTGCAAATTCTACAGATTGTGCTGCAACACAATAAAATACTGGCTAGGTCACAACTGTAGTGCTATGTGCAGGTCTGATCACCGTGTCATAGGAAGGTGTTGACTGCATGACAAAAGATGCAGATGATATTAACCAGGATGCTATCTGGGCTGCAGAGTCTGAGCTATCAGGCTACATTGGATCGGTGAGGATTGTTTTCCATGGAGAAGCAAAGATTAAGAGGTAGACAGTCAGGTGTATACTATTATGAGACCAAAGATAGGGAGGGTAGGAGGGCACTTTCAATCGTTATCATCAAACCAGGGGATCAATCTTGTTTCAATGAAGAGTACAGGAGGGCATACAAGGAGCAGCACCAGGCATACCTAAAAATGAGGTTGTAACCTGGTGCAGCTACAAGACTAAACTACTTGCATGCCAAATAGCATAAGCAGCAAATGATAGATAGAGTTAAGCAAGCCCACAACCAACCGAACCAATCTAAGCTCTGCAGTCTGGCCACTTCAAGTCGTGAATGGTGGTGGACCATCAAACAACTATGGAACACAGGGAGAACTAGCCATTTGGATACAGAACTGGCTCGAAGGTAGAAGACAGAGGGTGGTGAAGGAGGGTTGCTTTTTAGACTGGAGGCCCGTGACCAGTGGTGTGCCACAAGGATCAGTGATGGGTCCACTGCTTTTCGTCATTTATATAAATGATTTGGCTGTGAACTTAGGGGGTATAGTTAGTAAGTTTGCAGATGACACCAAAATTGGAGGTGTAGTGGAAAGCGAAGAAGGTTACCTCCAGATTATGATGGAATCTTGCTCAGATGGGCCAATGGGCTGAGGAGAGGCAGATAGAGTTGGATTTAGATAAATGCGAGGTACTGCATTTTGGAAAAGCAAATCTTAGCAGGACTTATACATTTAATGTTAAGGTCCTAGGGAGTGTTGCTGAACAAAGAGACCTTGGAGTGCAGGTTCATAGTTCCTTGAAAGTAGATTTGCAGGTAGATAGGATAGTGAAGAAGGCATTTAGTATGCTTTCCTTTATGGTCAGAGCATTGAGTATAGGAGTTGGGAGGTCAAGTTGCGGCTGTACAGGATATTGGTTAGGCCACTTTTGGAATAATGCGTGCAAATTTGGTCTCTTCCTATTGGAAGGATATTATGAAACTTGAAAGGGTTCAGAGTGGGTCTGCTCCTGGGCCTGGCCAAACTGGCCATAAACAGGTCCAGGCAGCAGGCCATGGAGGGGGTCGTTAGGGCCGACTGCCTGCCCCTCTTCAGTGGGTACGTTAGAGCCCGGGTGTCCTTGGAGAAGGAGCATGCGGTGTCCACCAACACCCTGGAGTTGTTCAGGGAGAGGTGGGTGCCGCAGGGAGTGGAGTGCATCATTTCCCCCTCCAACTCTATTTTGATTTAGTCCCTGCCCTCCCCTTCACTGTTTGATCACACAGCATTGCCCTTTGATGTGAAGGGCACTGCTCGTCACTGGCCACTCGGGTGTTTCCTTTCTTCCTGGTGGTGGAAATTAAATAAAGATTTGTGCACTTTGTGTCTCTCACTGTGTCTCACACCAGCACACACACACCATGGATGCTGTGGAAAAAATAAGCACTACCGCAGATAGACAGTAGTGGGGGGGTAAAGAAAAAAGAAAAAAAAAGAAAATTTAAAAAAAGGGTTCAGATAAGAATTACATGGATCTTACCAGAGTTGGCGGATTTGAGCTGTAGGGAGAGTCATAGAGTCATAGAGATATACAGCATGGAAACAGACCCTTCGGTCCAACCCATCCATGCCGACCAGATATCCCAACCCAATCTAGTCCCACCTGCCAGCGCCCGGATCATATCCCTCCCAAACCCTTCCTATTCATATACCCATCCACATGCCTCTTAAATGTTGCAATTGTATCAGCCTCCACCACATCCTCTGGCAGCTCATTCCATACACGTACCACCCTCTGTGTGAAAAAGTTGCCCTTAGGTCTCTTTTATATCATTCCCCTCTCACCCTAAACCTATGCCCTCTAGTTCTGGACTCCCTGACCCCAGGGAAAAGACTTTGTCTATTTATCCTATCCATGCCCCTCATAGTTTTGTAAACCTCTATAAGGTCACCCCTCAGCCTCCGAGGCTCCAAGGAAAACAATCCAAGCCTTTTCAGCCTCTCCCTATAGCTCAGATCTTCCAACCCTGGCAACATCCTTGTAAATCTTTTCTAAACCCTTTCAAGTTTCACAACACCTTTCCGATGGGAAGGAGACCAGAATTGCCTGCAATATTTCAACATTGTTCTAACCAATGTCCTTTACAGACGCAACATGACCTCCCAACTCCTGTACTCAATAATCTGACTGATAAAGGAAAGCATACCAAACACCTTCTTCACTATCCTATCTACATGTGACTCCATTTTCAAGGAGCTATGAACCTGCACTCCAAGGTCTCTTTGTTCAGCAACACTCCCTAGGACCTTACCATTAAGTGTATAAATCCTGTTAAGATTTGCTTTCCCAAAATGCAGCACCTTGCATTTATCTGAATTAAACTCCATCTGGATAGATGCTGAATAGGCTGGGGCTGTTTCCCCTGGATTGTCGGAGGCTGAGGGGTGACCTTATAAAGGGTTATAAAATCATGAGGGACATGGATAGGATAAATAGGCAAGGTCTTTTTCCCAGGAGTCCAGAATTAAAGGGCATAGGTTTAGGGTGAGAGGGAAAAGATATAAAAGAGACCTAAAGGGCAACTTTTTCATGCAGAGGATGGTGCATGTATGGAATGAGCTGCCAGAGAAAGTGGTGGAGGCTGGTACAATCGCAACATTTAAAAGGTATTTGGAGGGGTATATGAAAAGGAAGGGTTTGGAGGGATATGGGCCAGGTGCTGGCAGGTGGGACTAAATTGGGTGAGGATATCTGGTAGGCATGGACAGGTTGGACCGAAGGGTCTGTTTCCATGCTTTACATCTCTATGACTATGACTCTAACTCATTATTATGAAGGAGGAGGGGCTCCATAATAATTCCCATCTTCATTAATAGGAAGATTCCAGCACAGCAATGCAAAAGGTATGTACCTGTTGGGCCGAAGGGCCTGTTTCCACACTGTAGGGATTCTATCCTAAATATTCATAACAGTTTTCTGCCGGAAGTGTTGAGTAGATGATCCATCTCGGCCTCTTCCAGAAGTCCCCAGCATCACAAGTACCAGTCTTCAGCCAATTCAGTTCACTTCACACAATGTTGAGCAGTGTTTGGAGGCAGTAGATACAGCAAAGGCTGTGGGCACTGGCAACCTTCTCACAATAGTTCTAAAGATTTGTGCTCTAGAACGTGCTGCCCCCATTAACCAAGCTGTTTCAGTACCATCTATAACAGTGGCATTTCCCTGACAATGTGGAAAATTGCCCAGGCATATACTGGACACCAAAAGCAGGACAGATCCAAACCTAACCAATTACTGCCCCTTCAACCCACTCTCAATCATCAGTAAAATGATGGAAGGTGTCATCAGCAGTGCCAGCAAACAGTAACAGCTCAGCAATAACTGCTCTGTGACGCCCAGTTCAGTTCTACCATGGCAACTCAGCTCCTGACCTCTTCACAGCCTTGGTTTAAATATGGACAGTTTCAGAGATGAGGTCAGACTGATTTGACCGAGGATGTATCTGACCGAACGTGCCATCAACGAGCTCAAGCAAAACTGGAATCAATGGGAATCGAGGGAAACTCTCCACTGGCTGGAGTCATACCTGGCATAGTGGTTGTGCTGATTGGAAGTCAGTCATCCTCGCTCCAGGACATCTCTGCAGGAGTTCCTCAGTGGTGGGCTCTTGGCCCAACCATCCTCAACTGCTTCAACAATGACCTTCCCTCCATTATCAGGTTGAAAGTGGGGATGTTCATTGATGACTGCACAATGTTCAGCACATTAGTGATTCTTCAATACTGAAGCAGTCTATGTTTGAATTCGACAAGACCTAGACAATATCCAGGCTTTAGCTGACAAATAGGAGAAAGTGAGGACTGCAGATGCTGAAGACCAAAGTGGAGCTGGAAAAGCACAGCAGGTCAAGCAGGATCTGAAGAGCAAGAGAGTCAACTATTTGAGCATAAGCTCTTCAGTCCTGATGAAGGGCTTATGCTTGAAACATTGACTCTTCACTCCTCGGATGCTGCCTGACCGACTGTGCTTTTCCAGTGCCACACTTTTTGACTCTGGCTGACAAATGGCTAGTAACAGTCGTGTGTGACAAGTGCCAGGAATTAACCTTTCCAATGAGAGAAAATCTAATTGATTCAATGGAATCAGCATTCCTGAATCCCGACTGTCAACATCCTGTGTCGAGAGTGTGCTGCTGGAAAAGCACAGCAGGTCAGGCAGCATCCGAGGAGCAGGAGATTCAACATTTCGGGCATTAATCCTTCATTAGGAATGAGGCTTGTGGGCCAGGGAGCTGAGGGATAAATGGGAGGGGGAGGTGGGACTGGGAGCAAAGTAGCTAAGAATGCAATAGGTAGATGAAGATGGGGGAGAAGGTGATAGGTCAGAGAGGAGTGTGGGGCGGAGAGAATGGGAAAGATGATGGACAGGTCAAGGGGCCAGTGCTGAGTTGGAGGCTTGGGACTCTGATAAGATGGTGTGTGGAAAAATGAGGAAACTGGTCAAATCCACATTGATTCTGTGTGGTTACAGTGTCCTAGGGTAGAAGATGAGGCATTCTTCCTCCAGGCGTTGGGTGGTTAGGGTTTGGCGATAGAGGAGGCCAGGACCTGCGTGCCCTTGGTGGCATGAGAGGGGGAGTTGAGGTGTTCAGCCACGGGGTGGTGGGTTGGTGGGTGCAGTTTCTCTGAAGTGATCTGCAAGTTGGCGTCCTGTCTCCTGATGTAGAGGAGACCACAAGGGGTGCAATGACAGGTGACATTTGTGGAGGTACAGGTGAATTTCTGTTGGATGAGTAACAATTCTTTGGGCCCTTGGACAGAGGTGTGGGCGCAGGGTTTGCACTTCCTGCGGTGGCAGGGGAAGGTGCCGGGAGTGGGGTGAGGGCTTGTGGGATGCGTGGATCTGACAAGAGAGTTGCGGAGAGAATGGTCTCTCCGAAATGCCGATAGGGATGGGGAGCGAAATATATCCCTCATGGTGAGTCCTGTTTGTGGGTGGCAGAAGTGGCAGAGAATGATGCAAAGTATATGGAGGTTGGTGGGGTCTAAAGGAGGAAGAACGCCCCATCTTCCACCTCGGGACCCTGCAACTACACAGGATCAATGTGGATTTCACCAGTTTCCTCATTCCCCCCCCCCAACTTATCCCAGTCCCAAGCCTCCAACTCAGCACCACCCTCTTGATTTGTCTGTCATCTTTCCCATCTATTTACCGCTAATGGAGTCAGGGGTTACTAGGGGACATAGCTTTAAATTAAGGGGTGGTAGGTATAGGACAGATGTTAGGGGTAGATTCTTCACACAGCGGGTTGTGAGTTTATGGAATGCCCTGCCCGTATCAGTGGTGAACTCTCCTTCTTTATGGTCATTTAAGCGGGCATTGGATAGGCATTTGGAAGTTATTGGGCTAGTA
Organism: Hemiscyllium ocellatum; assembly: GCF_020745735.1. Classification (NCBI taxonomy): domain Eukaryota; kingdom Metazoa; phylum Chordata; class Chondrichthyes; order Orectolobiformes; family Hemiscylliidae; genus Hemiscyllium; species Hemiscyllium ocellatum. The sequence continues at coordinate 134,613,059 of NC_083405.1, forward strand.
TAGGTTAGGTAGGATTCGGTCGGCGCAACATCGAGGGCTGAAGGGCCTGTACTGCGCTGTATCCTTCTATGTTCTATGTTCTATCTGCTCCATCCTCCTCTCCAACCTATCACCTTCTCCCCCACTTTTAACTACCTATTACATTGTCAGCTACCTCCCCCCCAGCCCCAGCCCCTTCCCATTTATCTCTCATTCCCCCCCCCAACACAAGCTTATGCCTGAAATATTGATTCTGCTGCTGCCTGATCTGCTGTGCTTTTCCAGCACCATGCTCTCAACTCTGAACTTCAGCATCTGCAGTCCTCATTTTCTCCCTATCAACATACTCTGGCTTACTACTGATCAGAAATTGAACTGGTCTAGACATAGAAACACTGGCGACAAGATCCATTCAGAGCCTAGGAATACTGCAGAGTGTGACTCCTCTTCTGATTCCCCAAAGCCTGTCCATCATCTGCAAGACACAATAGGGAATGTGATGAAATCTCTCCACTTACCTGGATGTGTGCAGCTTCAACAAAATTCCATCCAGGATAAAACTGCCTAATTGATTGGCACCATGTCCACAAACATCCACTCCCTCTATCACCAATGCTCAGTAGCAGTAGTGCGGACTATCTACAAGATACATTACAGAAATTCACCAAAAATCCATAGACAGCACCTTCCAAATCTACAACCACTTCTAGAAGGACGAAGGTAGCAGATATATAGGAACACCAACAGCTACACATTCCCCTCCAAGCCACTAACCATCATGACTTGGTAATATATTGCTGTCCCTTCAGTGTGGCTGGGCCAGGATTATGGAATTCCCTCACTGATCGGATTGTGGGTCTACCTGCAGCATATGGACTGTAGTGGTTCAAGAAGGTAACTCACCATCACCTTATCAAGGGAAATTGAGGATGAGCAATACATAATCGGAAATGGTTTGAAAAACTCAACATGTCTGGCACCATCTGTGGAGATAAAGCGGTGTGAATGTTCCATGTCCAGTGATCCTTCATTTGAACATGTGCTAGCCTGGCCAGTGATGTCTGCATCCAGTGAATGAACATGAAAAATGTTTTAGGTAATCAGTAGCATGCTCCGCAATTCAGGTCCCTTTATTAAAATCAACGCTATTATTTCAGTAGAAGTGACATTAGAACATCATAGCTGTAAATATGAATGGGCTTCGAGGTAATCTGCAATCAATGGTCCATGGAGACTGAAAAATCATGGCAACTTAGCAAATGAAATTGAATGGTATAAGGGAGAGTTTAAAAGTAATTTGCAAGCAATAATAGACAATACATTTAGCAACAATATATAGTAGAGAACATTTTATTCAATATGTAGTAATGATCACAATCATCGCTGTTGACTATGTGGGTTCCATGTTATTAGATACACTGATCTTACGTATAATATAATCTGATCTGTTGTAGTATGTCAAAGGAGATCTGCTCAGGCAGTTATGATTTTATAGAGAAATAATAGAAATAGGTTCTGAAGAAAAGTGATATTGGACTTGAAACATTTACTCATTTTCTCTCTACACAGATGCTACCTGACTTGCTGAGTTTTTCCAGTCCTTTATGTTTTTATTTCAGATCTTCAGCATTTTACTTTTATTTGAATAGAAATGGACAATCTTCACATGTACTCTAAGAATTACTGTGTCAGTACTGTCAAGGTTAGTCAGACCTTAAACTCTCAACCACTGGTTAGTTCAAGAAACATCAGGAGTATTTAACACATCTGCAATTGAAGCACAACAAGCAGATAGGCAGGCATTCTCATTGTTAGAGGATTTTCCACCATGAAATTCCCATGGAAATGTGTTAACCATGCAACATTAATGCCAGAGTGTGATTCGTAACACTCATGTCCATCTGGACTCTGACTCAACCTCTTTGTAAATAATTTGGGTTTATATACGAATATAGAAACCAGGAGAAGAAGTAGGCCATTCAACCCCTCAAGTCTGCCAATCATTCAGAGAGATCATGATCCATCTGCTTGTAACTTCAAACCCATGTTCCCTGCCGCCTTGATACATTTAAACTTTTCGTGGGTTGTTCTCCATCAAGGGCAAATGCTGTGTAGTTAATGATATAGAATCACACCTGAATATTACCTGGTGGGCATTCCAGATCCAATATTTTTCTGTACTCCATGGGGCAACTATAATTTTGAGACTGAGGAAAGGAAGTATTCTAAGATGAAGGTTATTATTCCATTCTACTTCTCCAAATCCTGACAACCTGCCACAATCTAGTAGAACTCCACCTCCTCAGGAGTGAGGATTTCTACACTCTTAACTCTGTACCTTTGTTAACATCAAACCTAAATCTGGGTTCTCTTTAGACACAACTTTCTAAGATTCATAATCTTCAACCTGATAACTTTTTGAAGATTCTTATATCAATATTATTTTGAATAATCCTCCAGCTCTTTTATTTTTTTCAGCACAGTTACTCATTTAATGAAGCAATTTAATGTGATGACAGCAGAGTCAGTATGATTGCATCACTCATTGTCTTATATGTCACAAAGCCTTGAGTTTGACACCTGGGGGAAGGATTGTGTATCTTGGGCTTTTAGTCAACTGCTCTGTAACAGCGGAGCAAACTGTTACCAGAGGAGGAGGAGAAATATGGAAAGTGACTCAGAACAGCCTGCCAGTCCCAGTTCACCTGCACCTGCTGATTCTACAAGACCACCAACAAGTGCTGCAGGTTAGTACTCATGGGCGAAGTTCTCTCCAAAGTGTGCACATGCACGGCCACTCCATAATCATTAACATCCGCATATTGATGTAACCAGGTTTTTCACAGCAGCAAGTTCTGGTGGAGTTCGGGCTGAAGAACCGATGATCAAATCCCAATCATGAAACTGCAAGCATCTGGCATGAACACTGGAAAAGATGCAGCTCTGAGAAGCATTGAATGTAGAACTTAAAGAGCACTTGGCTGTAGGGGCAAAAGAGCAGGAGAGAGAGAGGGTCTGATTGAAAGAAGAAGGAGCATATGAGAAAGGAAACCTGATTGTTGGAGCAGTGAGAGTGTCAGTCTGGGACTCTGCAACTGGAAGAAAGCTGAGATCAGGAGAGAGAGAATCTCTGATTGAAAAAGCTGGGGGATTGAACTTGTACGGGGGAGGGATGGGGTTACTTTGGGAGGAGTTTTGTATTGAAATGAACAAGATCTGGCAAGGAATTAAACAAAGCTACAATTGCAAGAGACAACACTTGGAGTAACTACTGAGTTTTAAACACTGATATACTGTACTTACATTGGAAACAGTGAATCCTTCATGGACAGGTTCCTTAGATGAGAGGCTGGGTAATTTGAGTTTGTATTCTTTGGAGCTTGGGTGTACTTATTGAAATGTACAAGATTCTGAAATGGTTTGATGAGTTGACTCAGAAAGGTTGTTTTCCCTAGTTAGGGAATTTAGAAAAACCTGAATGTTAGGAGCCAATCATTTCCTTAAATCTTGTTCAACTTTGGAATTGCAGTATCCACGCTGTTGTAGAAGTTTTATCATTGAGTAGATTTCAGACTGAGACAGTCAAAAAAAAACAGACAGACGTTCTAAGTACCGATGAGGGTGATGGTTCATCTTGCGATTCAGCAGTTCATGGTACTGCTGAGTGGCTAAACTGTACAGGGTTACAGGGTAGACTTATGATGATAAGGGATTCTATAGTTAGGGGAGCAGGCTGGCATTTTCCAGCTATATGTATGAATCCTGGATGCAATCCTATCTCCCTGCCACCAGGTTCAAAGATGCCACTGAGTGGCTCCAGAGCGTTCTAGAGAGGGAAGGGTGAACAGCCTGTGGTCACTGTTTATGTCAGTACCAGTGGCACAGGCAGTAAAACAGAGAAGCTCCTGCAGGCACCGGTTAAGGAGTTATGAAAAAGCAGCACTGTAAATGTAGTGACCTCCGGATTACTCCCGGTGCCATGCCCTAGTAAACATAGAAATAGAAAATTGCAGCAGGTGGAAATGGCTGGAGAGATGGTGCAGGATGGAGGGCTTTAGGATCCTGGGGCACTGGGGGGAGTTCTGAGTGGGGGGGTGGGGGTGAGAACTGTATAAACTGGATGAATTACACCTCAATATGGTCATGACATATATCCCTGCAAAGAGGTTTGCTGGTGCTTTGGGCATAGCTTAAACTAAATAGCTTAGCATGGAGTTGGGGACCTCAGGATGAATTCAGATGGAACAAAATCAGAAGTGGAAGAAGAAACTTAGTGAATAAGTCTGGAAGGCAGAGGAAACAGTTATGATCCCAGATAATTGTACTACTGGACAAATCAGGTACATGGATGGATGGTTGGATATGGACCGAACTCAGACAAATGGGACTAGTTTAATTGTGAAAACTGGGCAGCATGGGAAAGTTTGGACGAACGGTCTGTTTCCATGTTGTGGACCTCTATGACTCTATGACACTAAATCCCAAACTGAAACCAAGCTTGACAGTTCATATGCTTAATTTTTTTTTAAGTTAGTCAAGGTGGTACTTAATCATTGGGACTTCTTCACACACAGCTACAGACTTTTTTTAATCAACAGAACAGAGTTTATTACACGGAAGTAGGAATGAAAAATAAATAAGCTATTTAAACATGAAACAGTAATTTAAAACATAGTGCAAAAAAAATTTAGTCTGTTTCCTGACATCATCCATTAAAACGACTAAAGCCCAGACAAATTAGCCATCTCAACTTCTTAGGGTTCTACCTAACTGATTGCTGACAGTTTCTGACTGTGAAGATAATTCAGTGAGTCCAAGATGGCATTGGCGGCAAATAAGGCAGTGTTTGGGCTCCTGAGCCTATCTGTTCCAGGTGGCTACTTCCTCCCTTCTATCCTTACCTTTTTTGTCTTCTTTATTTCTCACTTTCTCTGTCTTCTTCCTGTTGGTGGTGGTGGAAGGGGTGACATCATGGAGAGAAGCAGCAAGAATGGGACTCTTGGTGAGTTGGCAGCCTGGACTGGTGGTGGAGCCAGGGACTCCTGGTTGTAGTGGTTCCAGAGCGGGGATTCCAGACATTGACGAGGTGGAGGCTGAAGCAGTAGCGGTGTAATCTGGCCAGAGCAAGGACTCCAAGCATTGGTGAGGCAGCGGCTACAGTGGAACCAAGGACTTTTGATTGCATTGGGGCCATAGCAGGGACTCCTGGTTACCGGCATTCTGGTGGTGACAGAGCAATTTAGCATGGCAAAATCACCCGCACATCTTTGAACTGTGGAGGAAACCAGAGCACCCGAAGGAAACATGAAGAGAATGTGCAAATTCCACGCAGACATTTGCCCAAGGGTGGAATCAAACCCAGGCACCTGGAACTTGAGGCTTCAGTGCTAACTGCTGAGCCACCAAGCCACCCATGATATAAACAATTCAAATACCTGGGCTTGTAGCACAGTGATTAAGAAATTTTCAGACATTACAGAAATTGTACATAATGAAGAAGGAAGCTTTAGACTTCAAGATAATATTTGGATAATTACCTGCAGAGAAAAGAGAAATGGCACTGATGAAATGGCAAGCAATTGAGAAAGAATAATTTGCTCTTGAAATGAACCCAGCAACAAACCACTGTTTTCTTTCTGTGCTATGACTATTCCACGATTCTATGTTGTCAATGGTTTAGTCTGGTGTGTGGAACAGTGGCAAATGGAATTAGAGGAAAGCTAAAAAGGCAAAGGAATATAGGAGGGGAATCGAAGCCATTTCTAATCCAATGGCTTGGAATAACTTGCTGGAAGCAAGTCGGAGAAATTTACTTTTACTTTAAGTTTAATCCATTAATTAATAAATTTGTTATAAATAGTCTCATTAATAATGAGCCTGAAATGACCAGATTGTTACAACAGTCCATGTGTCATAGAGATATATAGCATAGAAACAAACCCTTCAACCCATCATGTCAATGCCTACCAACAAACATCAAACTACACTAATCCCATTTAATTGCACTTGGCTCATAGCATAAAATGCCCCTTATTTAGATGGTTCTTAAATTCTGTGAGATTACTTGCCTCAACCAGCCACTCAGACAGCACGTCCCATATATCAACATATTAGATTAGACTTACAGTGTGGAAACAGGCCCTTCGGCCCAACAAGTCCACACCGACCCGCCGAAGCGCAACCCACCCATACCCCTACATTACCCCTTACCTAACACTACGGGCAATTTAGCATGGCCAATTCACCTGACCCTGGGTGAAATTTCTTTCCTCAGATCTCCTTTAAACCACTTACTCCTCATTTTAAACCTATGTCCTCTGGTCTTCAACATGCTTAACATGGCAAAGAGGTTCTCACAAGCTACTGTACATATCTCTCATAATTTAATTACTTCAACCACATCCCCATCTGCCTCCCCGCCTCAACGGAAAACAAATCTCCTCATAACTGAGAGTTTTCACCGCAGGCAACATCCCTCAGATTAAATATCTACCTAACCCAGTTTGTTTTACATAGATTCCTTATCCCACAGTCTCACAGGTCAAACATTTATACATCCATAATTAGATATAGCCGTACCATTACAGAAAAGTCAATTATAAAACTGGATGGACCAACGTGGCACCTTAGGTGACAGAGATGAAAAGTCCACCTTGGTAACATCTATGACCTTGTGTCAAAATTGAGGATGTTGTCCCACAGACTAGTCAAGCAACACATTGTCACACTTATCAAATTATAGCTGACAGCCAATACAAGTATTATGACTAAAGTTATATTCCCAAGTTTGGAGTAGACACAAAGCTAGGTTGAAATGTATGTCAGAAAAAAGACACAAAGGATTTGGACAGATTTAGTGATTGGGTAAGATGATGATATATGGGATATAATGTGGAAAAAATGAAACGGGTATCCACTTGGTAGGAAGTAAAGATGTGTACTTAAATGGCAGAAAGGTTAGAAAGTGTAGATATACGAAGAGAGCTGGGTGTCTTCACCAATAAGTCGCAGAAGGTTAACATGCGGATGTAACAAACAATTAGGAAAACTAATGTTGTATTTGCCTTTATCACAAGAGAGTTTAAGTTTAGCAGCAATCAGAAAGTGCATAGCTTTATGGCACCTGCAATACTCTGTGAAATGTTGATCCTATCTTAGAAAAGATACTATTGTCATGGCGGGATTGCAACAGAACATTGACCAGAGCTGGTCCAGGGATTACACGACTGCCCTATGAGTAGAGATTGGGAAAACTGGGCCTGTACTCTCAAGAATTCCACAGTATGACTGTCGAACTCACTGAAACCTACAAAATACTTAAAGAGGTAGAGAGGGTAGATGCAGGTGGGATGTTTCCCCTGATGGGGAGTTTATAACTAAAGGATACAATGTCAAGATAAAAAGGGAAGTTACTCAAGACTGAGTTTTTTTTAACTTAAAAGATTGTGAATCTTTGGGATTTACTATCTCAGAGTGGTAAGTTAAGATTTTCAATGTGTTTAGAGTAAAGTTTAATCTACTTTACCAATGATATAAAAGGAAATGGAATATCATGGGAAAAAGCCATAGAAGTGGATGATCAGTCATGACATTATCAACAAGTTGAGGAGGCTTGACTGGCTGAGTGGCTTATTGCTATTCCATTGTGTTATGTTTCCACCTATTTCCTAAACAGATAGACACTCAATCAGAAAGTTCCATTACAAATTCAACACATGCACCCACCTGATAACAAGAAAAATTACCCAGTCATGACCTGGCCGCCAAAACATAGACTGATCCAATCCAGTCAATTACCAGGTTGCTACATCCTCAGTCTACTCTCAAACATCAACAAAGTGGTACAATGTTTTGTGGACAATATGATCCAGCATCACTTACCCAACAACAACTTGCTCACTGATGCTGTAAGGCTACTCAGCATCAGAACTTATTTTAGCCTCAGTTAAAAAGAGATGAATTCCAGAGGTGAGGTGAGAATATCAGCCCTTGATAGCAACACTGCACTTGACTGGCTGCATCAAGGAGTCTAAACAAAGCTGGAATCAATGGCTATCAGGGAGAAGCCACCCTGGTGGTTGGAGTCAATGTGCTAAGTAGCCTTGCAGCATCAGTGAGCAAGTTAGATCAGAGAAAGATGGTTGTGGTTGTTGGAGGTTAGTCATCTAACCTCCAGCACATCTCTGTTGGAGTTCCTCAGGATAGTGCCCTTAGCCCAACAATCTTATGTTCCTTCATCAATACCCTTCCAAACATCATAAGGTCAGAAGTTTGGATTTTCATTGGTGATTGCACAATATTCAGAATAATTTTGCAACTCCTCAGATACTAAAGGAGTGACCTGTGTGCTAAGGCTGCAACCTACCTAAGGTTTATGCTTTATGCCTCCCTGCCTGGCTACAAAATCTGACCCCTAATATCCTTGCCCACTTCTGCAATCTACCTATTCCCTTAGTTCTACTCCCTCCAAACCCCAAAACTCCACGAGTTACCTCTTCTTCCCAGGACCTGCTTGCAGTCCCAACAGCACCAGTACTGACTTCTAATGCTGTCAGGCCTGTGAGTATTGTCAGATAATCAGATTGGCCTGCAGCTCTTGAAGATTGAACTTCTCTGCTACTGAAGCAGCACTCACACCTCAATAAGCAGCAACAGCATGTTATTGTATTGAGTGTAGGAGTTAGGAGGTCATGTTGCAACTGTACAGGTTGTTGGTTAGGCCACTTTTGGAATACTGCATTCAATTCTGGACTCCCTGCTATGGAAAAGATGGTGTTAAACTTGAAAAGATGGTGTTAAACCTGAAAAAGGAACAGCCTTTTTAAGTTGGTTGATTTGGAACTACAGAGTCAGGGAGAGTAATACACATATCTTCCATCTCCAAACATCAGTTCTTAATCTGGTCTTACATGAACCCTAGTAAAGTTATAGAGTCGTAGAGCACAGAAACAGACCCTTTGGCCCACCAGATAGCCTAAATTTATCCAGTCCTGTTTGCCAGTATTTGACCCATATTGTTCTAAATTGAATTGAATTGAATTGAATTTATTGTCACATGTACCAAGGCATGTGACAAACTTTGTCCTGCGAGCAATACAGGCACATCACATAGTTAAATAGCATAAATAACCCTTCCTATTCATATACCCATCCAGTAGCTTTTTAAATGTTGTAATTGTACTAGCCCCGACCACTTCCTCTGGCAGCTCATTCCATACACGCACAACTCTCTACATGAAAAAGTTGCCCCGCATGTCCCTTATAAGTCTTTCCCATCTCACCCAAAACTTATGTCCTTTAGATTTGGATTCCTCTACACTGGAAAAAAGACCTTGGCCACTCACCCTCTCCATGCCCCTCATGATTTTATAAACCACTACAAACCTTTCAACCTTCAAAGCTCCAGAAAAAATAGCCCCAGCCTATTAAGTCTCTTCCTATATCTCAAACCTTCCAACCCTTGCAACATCCTTGTCAAACTTTTCTGCATCTTTTCAAGTTTAACACCATCTTTTCCATAGCAGGGAGTCCAGAATTGAATGCAGTATTCCAAAAGTGGCCAAACCAACGACCTCCTAACTCCTATACTCAATGCACTGACCAACAAAGGCAAATGTATCAAATACCTTCATCACTACCTTGTCTACTTGTGACTCCACCTTCAAAAACTATGAACCTGCACTCCAAGGTTTCTTTATTCGGCTACACTCCCCAGGATCCTACCTTCACGTGTATAAGTGCTGCCCTGATTTGCCCTACCAAACTATAATATGTCATATTTATATCTAAATTAAACTTCATCTGCCACTCCTCGGCCCAACTGATCAAGTTCCTGTTGTACTCTAAGAATAAACTTCTTCACTATGCACTACATCACCAATTTTGCTGTCATCTGCAAACTTACTAACTATACCTCCGGATATTTGCATTCAAATAATTTAATTAAAGAATAAAAAAAGTTCACCCAGCACCGATCTTTGCTGCAGACCACTGATCACAGGTCTCCAGTCTGAAAAACAACACACCACCATCATCCTCTGTCTCCTACCTTTAAACCAATCTTAAATCTTTCCTCAGTTATTTTCTTCCTTTCAGTGTTTGATTAGGACTTCTGGAGTTTACTTTCCTTTGTTTTCCAAAATTTATTTTTGATTTATCTTGAAATTGCTGTGCCAGTTCACTTTTGCTAAATTACTCCTCAGCTTAGTAAAATGAACATAACTGCAATTTTAACTCCTGCTTTACTTCTGTCCTTTTCTCTAATTATGTTAGACCTGGCTGAATTATGATCACACCACCAAAATACTCTCCACTAACACTATCATATTTTCAAAGAGACAAAGGGATCAAAGAGTATATGTTGAGAAATCTGGAAACAGGTATCAAGATGGGTAATCAGCATTGATCATATTGAAAGGTGGAACAGGCTCCTATTTTCTGTTTCTATATTTTTTCTTGCTTGTGTACAATGTCATTTCCTAAAACCCAGTCTTGTACCATGCTCTGTCTTATTGGATTTGCCTGATGAAATATGTATCATTTTTGGAGTTTAGGTTTCAAACTAGTGGCAAACGAGTATTAGTTACTTCTGCAACCAATTTTTGTTTACTATTAGATTACATTACAGTGTGGAAACAGGCCCTTCGGCCCAACAAGTCCACACCGACCCGTCGAAGCGTAACCCACCCATACCCCTACATTTACCCCTTACCTAACACTACGGTCAATTTAGCATGGCCAATTCACTTGACCTGCACACCTTTGGACTGTGGGAGGAAACCGGAGCACCCGGACGAAACCCACGCAGACACTGGGAGAACGTGCAAACTCCACACAGTCAATCGCCTGAGGCGGTTTAAAAAAGATTCAGAGAATCCACCTGCAACAGTGATCTAATCCAGCATGTGTCAGAAAGCTGGTAACTGTGGATCCCAGTGTGCTAATGTAAAAATATATAATGTTGGGTTTACAACAGGTAATGGACCTGTAAGGTTTTTAATTTTATTGTTAATTCAGAAGAATGCAGGATGAGCATTTTTAAAATTTCAATTCAAAAGAATGTTTGTCAGTTTACCTTAAAAGTTACAAGTGTTGAAGTTAGAAAGAAGGTTTAGTTGCTCCCCTAGGAAGGTTTAGAGCAGCTCAGGACAGTTTATTTCAGCAGGAGGGCTGAGATCGTGAAAGTTCCAAATCAGGAGAGTTGGTTCGAAAACTGCAGGCTATTAGAATTGAGAATTTTGGGTTCTCACATTTGTGAAGAAGTTTGTATCAGCAGATTTGGGAAGCACTCGAACGAATGAATGAATGGTGATTTATTGACACTTCTACTCTACAATGATTAACACAGTAAAATACAATGAAAAGCTTCAACTGTCGCCACAATCTGGTACCATTCAAATACTTAAAGAATAAAAAGACGAAGCTGGAAGAAAGTCCATCTTTGTTCTGCTGCCTCCACCGTGATTCCCAAGCGCTGAGCCAGCCCACCAATGCCGCCATTTGCACTGGACCCACCAACATTGGAGTCACCACTCTTCAAATGCCATCTCCTCATTGCTCGGCCCATCTCACGAAAAGGCTGATGAAGGCAGGTCCTATGCTGGACCCACATATGTCCCACGACCAGGAACCCCGATCCCATGTGTGCTGTCGCCATGCCAATAACTAGGACACCCTGGCTCCAGGCCTACCGCAACCAGGAGACCCTAGCTCTGGGCCTAACACAACCAGGAGCTGCTACCGCCACCTTGCCCATAACCAGAAGTCTCTACTCTAGGCCATTCACAATCAGGAACTGCCGTGATAACCATGCCGACAAATAGGAGTATCTGCTCTAGGTCAAGAACAACCAAGAACTTCTGACACCACCATGTGAAAACAAGGAGTCTTCACTCTAGGCCAACCACACCCAGGAGCTGCCGCCATCATGCCAATAACCAGGAGTTTCTGCTCCTGGCCTATCGCAACCAAGAGACCCCAGGTCCCAAGCAATTGTCTGTGTGGAATTTTCACATTCTCCCCATGTCTGCATATGTTTCTTTTGGGTGCTCTGGTTTCCTCCCACAGTTCAAAGATGTGCAGGCTAGGTGATTTTGCCATGCTAAATTGCTCTGTTGTGACCAGGGATGTGTAGGTGAAGTGGATTAGACATGGGAAATGCAGTGTTACAGTGATAGAGTAGGCAGATAGATTGGGGTGGGATGCTCTTTGGAGGGTTGGTGTGGACTCAATAGGCCGAATGGCCTGCTTCTGCACTGAAAGAATTCTATAATCCTATTCTAAAGTATGAGACCTAGTGTGAACATTGCAGAACATCACTACAGTCATAAAGAAATCCTTCCATCATTTCCTTTACATCCATCATCTGACTTAATTTTTCATCCACCCATGGACTGTTACTTTTGTGAACAGACACATATTCCCCATCTCTTTGTTCTCAGCCTTCTTCAAGGACCATTCCCTCCAGGACACCGTGGTCCACTCCTCCTTCACTCCCAACCTCCCCCGCCCCATAGCACCACAGCACCTTCACTTGTAACCGCAGAAGAAGTAACACATGCCCATTTACTTCCTTTCTCCCTCATTGTCCAAGGGCCCAGGCCACTTTCCAAGTTAAGTCTGCACTTCAATCAATCTACTCTAATTGCTGCTCACAATGGTCTCCTCTATCGCTTCTCAGAATACTTACCCTGAGCTTCTAGTTGCTTGCCACTTCAACACACCATCTTGTTCCCTGGCCAGCATCTCTGTCTCAGGCTTGCTACAGTGCTGTAGTGGATTTCACCCAAGCTGGAAGAGGAGCACCTCATTTTCCACTTGGGAACTCTCCAGCCTTCTGGACTCAATATCGAGTTAAACAATTTTCGGGCTTCCCCTATGTCCTTTCCCCACACACCAGGCCTTGTTATCATCTGGTCTGCTATTACATACAGTAAAAAATGAGGTCTGCAGATGCTGGAGATCACAGCTGAAAATGTGTTGCTGGTCAAAGCACAGCAGGCCAGGCAGCATCTCAGGAATAGAGAATTCGACGTTTCGAGCATAAGCCCTTCATCAGGAATGGTGCAGTGAGAGAGAGACTCACTGAAATCCTTGTAGAGGGAGGAAGAGAGCTTCTTCAATGAAGGCATCCTTGTAAGAGGATTCGCAGTAGGTTAAAATCTTCGAGTAAAAAATGAGGTCTGCAGATGCTGGAGATCACAGCTGAAAATGTGTTGCTGGTCAAAGCACAGCAGGCCAGGCAGCATCTCAGGAATAGAGAATTCGACCTTTCGAGCATAAGCCCTTCATCAGGATTCCTGATGAAGGGCTTATGCTTGAAACGTCGAATTTCCTATTCCTGAGATGCTGCCTGGCCTGCTGTGCTTTGACCAGCAACACATTTTCAGCTGCTATTACATACAGCGCATTGTTAGCCAATGATAGCCCCCATTAGTAGCTATTCATTCCCCAAGGCTGACCATTATCCACTCCTTTGTCCAACTTTTCTTCAGTCTTTTTGGGCTCCAACTCCACTTAGCATTTACTCTTTAACTTCTCCCTGATCTTACTTTTGCATAAATGCCAACCTTTTCCTTGCTACCATCAGTTCTAAAGAAGGGTCACTAGATCCGAAATATTAACTCTGATTTCTCTCCACAGATGATGCCGGACCTGCTGAGATTTTCTAGCAATTTCTGTTTTTGCTTCTGATTTCCAGCATCAACAGTTATTACATTTTTTTAACTTTTTTGAGCAGTCAGCCACATGGGACCTTACAAAAAATGTTGTTAATATTTATAAGGATTTAAATGAATTGCAGCAGCATCATCAACCGTCCTATCATTCCATCAAAAAGTTCACATTTAGTGGAAAACCACCGATGCTGGGTTGACTGGCTAGGTATTTCCTTTATCACAGAAGCGTAGAAAATAAGAGTAGGCCATGAGCCCTTCATGCCTGAATGTGATCAATAATAGAGGAGAAAGTGAGGACTGTAGATGCTGGAGATCAGAGCTGAAAATGTGTTGCTGGAAAAGCGCAGCAGGTCAGGCAGCATCCAAGGAGCAGGAGAGCCGACATTTCGGAATCCTGAAGAAGGGCTCATGCCCGCAACGTCGATTCTCCTGCTCCTTGGATGCTGCCTGACCTACTGCGCTTTTCCAGCAACATATTTTCAGCTGTGATCAATAATAAAGTGTTAATAGTCCTCCAATCTTTGGTCAGCGATGCTCAGAGGTCTTTCTAGCCTGCCCATTATAAGTAATGTATTGAGGGCATGTTGTTCACAAATTATTTTCATGGATATTTGATTGTGGATTGGAAATTGACATATGCCTTTTGTTTGTAACACACAGAAGGTGCTGACGGCAGCACACCTGCACCACCAGCAACTCCAGGAGCTTCATCACCTACTGAGGGTTAGTACCCATTACTTGTCTTTAATAATTCTGTTTTAAATGTCTGTCAGTTAAGTACTTTGTGAACTTTCCACCTTAAATACATGGAACTCAGCTAATGGACTTCTTTTGGCTTGCTCATCATAGCCACCCTACCTTTTAAACAGCTTCCAGCTTTAAATCCAATAACGGGATACAGTAAACAAGGAAGAATTTTGCTGTGCTCACTTTTAAACAAGGATAGCAATAATATATTATGATTTGGAGGAGCCGGTGTTGGACTGGGGTGGACAAACCTAAAAAATCACACAACACCAGGTTATAGCCCAACAGGTTTATTTGGAAGTACTAACTTTCAGAGCACTGCTCCTTCATCAGGTGGTTGAAGAAGCAGTGTTTCAAAAGTAGTGCCTCCAAATAAACCTTTTGGGCTATAACGTAGTATTGTGTAATTATAGATTAGGATTTTTAAAATTAAAATTTAAGTGGTGTGAATGTAGCTTAACATAAATATAAGGAATATTATCTTTTCATTTGATTACAATCTTCTAGACCCAAATTGATTTCAGCAATTCCAGATCTCAAACTTTTTTTCCGATCTCAGTTGACAGACATGTTTTTGAGATAGTGTTATTTCTATTCACACCTCCTCTAGACCTATCATATGTTTCTTTACTTGTCCCATTACTTTGTCTTGCACTGTCTTTTTTGTGGTGATTAAATCTTTCCTACCGTACAAACTACGTGCACTTTTCTATTCTTTCCCACCCGCCTTATATCTCTGCTTATGAATGTGTTTGAGACCTGTTATGTCTCTTTGAGTTCCGAAAGGTCATTGACCTAAAACAATGGACCTGATCATGGGTTTAAACCCACAGCCTCAACTCTGAGTCTTTCTTCGTAGCTGATGGTCGGGCTGCTGTGCATCGCCAAATTTCAATATTCAAATTTCCAATTATCCACAGTATTTTGATGTTGTATTAAAAGAGGACAAACATTGCCAGCAGAAGTTTTGTTGAAAGGCATGTTAGGGTGAACTGCAAAATACTTGAGACATTTTAAATTCAAAGTTACATCCAGCTGCATTTATTGTTAGAAATCTCAGAGAGCTAATATAATGGAACAATGCAGAAAACCCATCATCTCTCTCCTTTGTCCAAATGGTCTCATTCTCTAACTCATTTCCTACCCCTTCTACAGGGACTTTATAAGTTTTTCACCTTCATGTATTTAGCCAATGCCTTCTTTGTTCCCATTTTTCTTTCAGTCAGTGATTCCAGTGCAGAGCAACTCGTGGCATAAAAGAAGAATATTAAAAAGATGTCTCTTTTAAGAGATGTTTTCATCTTCTATCAAAATTTCCTCATTTCTATTTCTATTTTATGTTGACCCATGCTAATCTTAAATCCATAACAATTTTGACAATATTTTACACAGGTTCATTTTGATCATGACATTAATTTTCTTTCATTGTTGCTCTTGGCAAAGCATCCACCATAATATTATCTTTTTCCTTTAGTTTTCAAATTATATAGCTCTCGCTTTAAACTCAAGCAAACAATCCCAGATTTTAAATATTCTAGAACATCTAATAAACCACAATGTATATAAAGAAAAGTCCCTGATGATTGATGGATATATGGATTTCAAAATTTCCTTGATTGACTATTTCTGTTGACATCCATTTTACTTGCATGAAAAGTAACTAACTGGCTGTTTGACATCCATCTCACCCCCTGTAACAACATTATAACCAAAACCAATGTCGCTGGTGTCACCAGCCAATGTGAATGTCTTTTTGTAACTGGATGCTGCTGAAACCAGTGCTGTAGTCAGTATGGCTCTCAAATTGTGAAAGGCATTCTGACAATCATTTGTCCATTCAACCTTCTTGTATTTCCTTATCAAACCTATCAGGAGAGCCTCTACAGTGCTGAAATTCATAATTAATTTCAGAGAAAATTCATTTGTGCCAATATATTGCACATGTACGCTTGTACGAGAGGGCATAACTACACATTGAGGGGTGATTGATTTAAGACTGATGTCAGAGGCAGGTTCTTTACACAGAGAGTGGTAAGGGTGTGGAATGCCCTACCTTCTAAGGTAGTCAACTCAGCCACACTAGGGAGATGTAAACAATCCTTAGATAAGCTCATGGATGATTTTGGGATAGTGTAGGGGGACGGGCTGAGAAAAGTCCCCAGGTCAGCGCAACATCGAGGACCGAAGGGCCTGTTCTGCGTTGTATTGTTCTATGTTCACATTTTGTCTTAGATTCATACAAGCCTTATAGTGCAGAAAGATGCTGTTTGGCCCCTCAAATCTGCCCTGACTCCCTTTGAAAAGTGTCCCACCCAGACCCAGGTTCTATTCACATGACCCCACATTTACCATAGCTAATCCACCTAGCCTGTAAGTCCCTGGACACTATGGAGCAATTTACTGTAGCCAATCTACATATCTTGCACAACTTTGCACTTAATAGCCTTTTACTCCCTCACTTGCTGAACAAGAGTCTACTTGCTGAACAATAATCTAATATATTTTTTTTTAAATTTCAAGGCCTCGGTCTCTCCCATCTTTCCATTGTTCTAGATTCTCCTCTAAGAGGAGATTTCTCCACATCTACCCAGTCCAAGATCCCTCAGGAACTTAGTCTCAATCAAGCCAACTCTAACTGAAACTCATGAGCAGTCTCCTGAGATGAGAAATAAGTACTTCACTGAAAAACTCCATTGAGTACAGTTTCAGAGTCCTCATCAGTGTAGACTATTTTCTAAACAGGGTAAAGCTTCAGAAATCTGAAGCATAAAGAGACTTGGGAGTCCTAGTTCAGGATTCTCTTAAGAATGCAGGTTCAATTGGTGGTTAGGAAGGCATATGCAATGTTGATATTTATTTTAAGAAGGCTAGAATATAAGGGCAGGCAAGCCCTGAACAATCTTACATGTTTAAATAAGATCTCCTTTCATTCTTCAAAACTCCCATGTGTACAGCCCTAACCTTTTCAACCTCTGCACATAAGAATATCCCCCAATAACCAGAATCCATTGGGTGAACCTCTTTTGGACAGTCTCCAATGGTAGTCTACCTTTCCTTTGACAAGCGACCAAACTGTTCACTGTATTCTAGATGCAATCTTCCTTGTACCTGGTGTAGTTGAAGGCAGAAGAATGCTGCAGATGCTGGAATCCAAAACAGAGAAGCAGGTGGCTGGAAGAACACAGCAAGCATCAGGAGGAGGAGAAGACAACGTTTTGAATATAACTCTTAAGCTTCTCTATTTTTATCCTCCACTCCCTTTGAAATAAATGCCAGCTCTCTATTTACCTTCCTATTACCTGCTGAACTTGGATGCTTTGTTTTTGTGATTCATGAACTAGAAGTCCAAACGTCTTCTGGGAAATAGCTTTCTCCAGTCTTCCCTCATTTAAATAACATTTGTCCTTTCTCTTATTCCTGCCAAAGTGTATAACATCTCATTTTACCACATTATATTCCATCTGTTGATTCTTTTTTTTGTCCACTTGCTTAACCTGTACATAAGCCTCTTTGAGTCATCACCACCTATATCTTTGATCTTACATAACCAATGAGGAGAAAGTGAGGTCTGCAGATGCTGGAGATCAGAGCTGAAAATGTGTTGCTGGAAAAGCGCAGCAGGTCAGGCAGCATCCAAGGAACAGGAAATTCGACATTTCGGGCATAAGCCCTTCTTCAGAAAGGGCTTATGCCCGAAACGTCGAATTTCCTGTTCTTTGGATGCTGTCTGACCTGCTGCGCTTTTCCAGCAACACATTTTCAGCTCTTACATAACCAATGCCAATTTGCATCTGGCTCAAGTGGTAATCTGGAAATTATTATCTTTGTGGTTTGACTTTTCATTTTAGTTCTGAGCTGCTGATAATACCTTGGCAGAGCATATTTCCTATTCCTAACTGTGACATTGGTAGCTCCTACAACTGGATCCTTTTCTTCCCAATCCAAGTTCTCCTTCTAGTCAAAGGAGATACCGCATACCAAAATTCACTGGACTCTGGGGCAGTTCCAGCAGGTTGGAAAACAGCAAATGTGATGGCATAGTTTAAAAAGGGAGGTAGACAAAAGATGGAGAATTATAGACTGGTTAGCTTAACTACTGTAATGGGCAAAATGCTTGAATCTATTATCAAGGAAGAAATAGCAAGACGTCTAGATAGAAATTGTCCCATTGGGCAGATGCAGCATGGGTTTATGAAGGATAGCTCATGCTTATCTAGTCTTCTGGATTTCTATGAAGACATTATGAACACGGTGGAAAATGGGTACCCAATAGATGTGGTATATCTAGATTTCCAAAAGGCATTTGACAAGGTGCCACACAAAAGGCTGATGCATAAGCTATAGATGCATGGCATTACAGGCAATGTATTAGCATGGATAGAGGATTGGTTAGCTAACAGGAAGCAAAGAGTGGGAAGAAATGAATGCTATTCTGGTTGGCAATCAGTGACCAGTGGTGTGCCTCAGGGACTGGTGTTGGGACCACAATTATTCACAATTTACAAAAATGATTTGAAGTTGGGAATCACTTGTAGTGTGTGAAAGTTTGTAGATGACTCTAAGATGAGGGGTAGTGCAAAGTGTGCAGAGGACTGTGGAACTTTGCAAGGGGACATGGATAGTTTAAGTGAGTGGGCAAAGGTCTGGCAGATGGAGTACAATGTTCATAAATGTGAAGTCATCCATTTTGGGAGGAGTAGCAGTAAAAAAGACTATTACTGAGTGGTAAGAAATTGCAGCACACTGCTGTGCAGAGGGACCTGGATGTCCTTCTGCATGGATCACAGAAGGTTGGTCTGCAGATGTAACAGATGATTAAGAGGCAAATGGAATTTTGTCCTTCATTGCTAAAAGGATTGATTTTAAAAGCAGGGAGGTTATGTTGCAGCTGTACAGGGTGCTAGTGAGGCTACACGTGGAGTACGGTGTGCAGTTTTGGTCTCCTTACTTGAGAAAGGATGTACTGCCTCAAGATGGGATGCAGAGGAAGTTCACTAGGTTGATTCCAGAGTTGAGGGGCTTGTCTAGCGAGGAGAGAGTGAATAGACTGGGAATACATTCATTGGAATTCAGAAAAATGAGGGCAGATCTTATAGAAACATAAAAAATTATGAAGGGAATAGATGAGGTGGAAGTAGAGAGGATGTTTCCACTGACAGGTGAAATTATGACAAGAGGGTATAGCCTCAAAAGTAGGGGGAGCAGACTTAGTAATGAATTGAGAAGGAACTTCCTCACCCAGGGGGTTGTGACTATGGGATTACCTGACCAGTGAAGTGGCTGAGGCTTCCTCAGTCAATGTTTTTAAAATTTGGATAGATACTTTTTTTGAACAGTGAAGGAATTAAGGGTTATGGTGAGAGGTCAGATAGGTGGAGCTGAGGCCATGAAAAGATCAGCCATGATCTTATTGAATGGTGGAGCTGGCTCAAAGGGTCAAATATCCTACTCCTGCTGCTGGTTCTTATGTTCTTATGTACCTTGGCACCAGATGAGTCATGCAACCTCTAGGCCTCTCTGCCTTTGCTGCTGAGAACAGTGTCTATTCTCCTAGCTATGTTAACCCCAACAAACACTACATTTCTCTTTTCTCTCTCCAGTTGAATAGTGCTCTGGATCACAATTCCCTTGTTCACACTGCATGCAAGAACCTTATACCTGTTGGACAAGGGCACTGGCTAAAACATCTCCGAGGTTAAATTTGAAGTAATTCCTTGAATATTGAACATTTGCTGCAGATGCAGTCATTGGGAATCACATCAGTTTCCACCAACTTACACATATCACAGCTCTAACATGATGTCTGCCCATGCACCTTTATTCTAATTTATTCATTTGGATGTTAAAGATTTTAAATGAATTTCTCAACTGTATTCTCAGCAGCATTAATGTCTCTTGATTTAAATCATTTGGTAAATCAAAAGAGAGACAAGAGAAATACTGACCAATCATTTACTGCTTTCTAGTGATGTCCCCTTTGGCTCTTACAGATAGAATTGGGTTGAAGGAGCTTTCTATCACCAGCTTTTATCTCCTGACTCTGCTGCCCTTCTCATGCAGGTCCACTGTTCTGTTTATGAAGCTGCTGTCTTGTTCTTTGTTGCACTGTTTTAGAAGGCACACATTCCTTCCCTCTCCCTCACTCTTTTAGGTGCTGGTAACTGTTTCATGGGTCCTCATGTCTCTTGTACCCATTTACCCATTTGGCCCATCAAATTGGTGATTGTTTCCAGGTCCTTCACTGTCCCACTCATCAACTGCCTCTACAACCAGTCTCTCCCCTTCTGATAAATCGTATGTATTTAGAATCATAGAATTCTTCTATTGCAGATAGAGGCCATTTAGCCCATCGAGTCTGCACCGACCATCTGAAGAGCAAGCCACCCTCCCAGTCTATTCCTGTAACCCTCCATTGACCATGAGCCATGGTGCTGCCTCAGGTCTCTTTGTTACTGCATGTCTTGAGAATTGTAAATGTCTATCTTTCCATCTTATTAATGAGAGGATTGTTGACAGTAGCCAAAGTGCATGTTATTACATCTTCATTGCTGATTCTAAGATTGGTTGCTCGGTTGGAAAGTGTATGCTGCTTTTTAATTGTCCATCTTATGAAAGATCTACACGTTCAACTTTAAAAGTTCAATACTCAGTTTTAGTACTTGAAATATTTCTTGATGCACTGAGTTTGTATTAAAACATTTTATTTTCTTTGGACAGGGGGCATCCTCGACGATGTGGAAGTACTTGGTGAGTTGAATGATGACCAGAAAGATATTTGCTCCACGTCCAGCTATATCTCTGGCACTTTGATTAGTTACAAAGACCTAAACCAAGTGATTTGTCAACATGTAGCAACTGGAAATGCACAAAATATTTGGGAGGGTTGTTCAGACAATATGGTAATGTTGGGCTTATAGATTGGATTTTTGTCCCAGCAGTAACTAAGTGGGAATCCCATACTGTGACAAGTTATTAATAACATTCAATAAATCTGGCCAGAAATGCTAGTTCCCTAACTCTGTGTGGAAAAAAAGGCTGTTGATTTATTATAAAAACCCTTTAGACGTCAGGCACCTCTTAATAGCCAGATTAAATTATGGAAGAGATATGGTATAGTTTCATGTAAATTAAATCAATGCCAAACAAATTACATTTTGATGTCATGCTTTATAAACCTATTTCACTGATTATTGAAGAATATTAAAGTGTTGTCTGATGAAAATGTTTAAACTAACAAAGCAACTAACAAAACAAAGGGGAGAAAAGGAACAGAATATTATTTAAATGACAAAGAAATGCAGAAAGCTGCAACATGAAGGGAGTTGTGATACATGTGCACAAAGCACAGAACTTTAGCACATAGGTGCAACAGGTAATGAGGAAGACGAATGGACTGTTGGCTCTTATTTCAAGGGGTTTAGAGTATAAGGATAGAAAAATCTTCCTGCAGTGGTACAAGGTAATGACGAGACCACGTACAGTCATAGAGATGTACAGCATGGAAACAGACCTTTTGGTCCAACCCGTCCATGCCGACCAGATATCCCAACCCAATCTAGTCCCACCTGCCAGTCCCCAGCCCATATCACTCCAAACCCTCCCTATTCATATATCCATTCAAATGCCTCTTAAAAATGTTGCAATTGTACCAACCTCCACCGCTTCCTCTGGCAGCTCATTCCATACAAGTTGCCCCTTAGGTCTCTTTTATATCTTTCCCCTCTCACCCTAAACCTATGCCCTCTAGCTCTGGACTCCCTGACCCTAGGGAAAATACTTTGTCTATTTATCCTATCCATGCCCCTCATGATTTTGTAAACCTCTACGAGGTCACCCCTCAGCCTCCGACCTTCCAGGGAAAACAGTCCCAGCCTGTTCAGCCTCTCCCTATAGCTCAAATCCTCCAACCCTGGCAACATCCTTACAAAAGGGTAAAAATGAGGTCTGCAGATGCTGGAGATCACAGCTGAAAATGTGTTGCTGGTTAAAGCACAGCAGGTTAGGCAGCATCCAAGGAATAGGAAATTCGACGTTTCGGGCATGAAGGGCTTATGCCCGAAACGTCGAATTTCCTATTCCTTGGATGCTGCCTAACCTGCTGTACTTTAACCAGCAACACATTTTCAGCAACATCCTTACAAACCCTCTCTGAACCCTTTCAAGTTTCACAACACCTTTCTGATAGGAAGGAGACCAGAACATGACCTCCCAACTCCTGTACTCAATAACCAAAAAAGAGAAAATGCTGGAAAATCTCATCAAGTCTGGCAGCATCTGTAAGGAGAGAAAAGAGCTGACGGTTCGAGTCTAACTGACCCTTTGTCAAAGCTAAAAAAAGGAGAAATGGGGAGGTATTTATACTGGGCTGAGAGAAGGTGAGTCATAGCTCCAGAAGCAAAGGTAGCAATAAAGAGGTGATAATGACAGTGCATAGAGAGATTATAGGGAGATTAGGAGCTGTGAATGACCAAGGCTGAAGCCATGCTGTGTGACAAAATATGTGGGCGATGGGTGAAGTCTGTTGGTCTCAACATTGAATTCAACAACTTCAGATGATTATCCCATCTTGACCCCTCTGTTCTCATTCTGCTCTGTAATTTTATTTGATTTTTTAAATTTATTTTTAAATATATCTTTTTCACTGTTCTGTACCTCTTATTTCTTGATTGTCTCTCTTTCTCTCACTCCCCACTCTCTCATCACCTTTTTCCTCTCCTCTTCCCCCTTTGCTATCTTTCTCCCCAGTTTACCATTTTGCCTCTGCTTCACCCATCCCTCCCATCGCCCACATATTTTGTCACATAGCACTGGCTTCAGTCTTGGTCATTCACAGCTCCTAATCTCCCTATAATCTCTCTATGCACTGTCATTATCAGCTCTTTATTGCTACCTTTGCTTCTGGAGCCATGACTCACCTTCTCTCAGGAGAAAGTGAGGACAGCAGATGCTGGAGATCAGAGCTGAAAATGTGTTGCCGGAAAAGCGCAACAGGTCAGGCAGCATCCAAGGAACAGGAGATTCGACGTTTCAGGCATAAGCCCTTCTTCAGAAGTGTTCTCTCAGCCCAGTATAAATACCTCCTCATTTCTCCTGTTTTTTAGCTTTGACAAAGGGTCAGTTAGACTCAAAACGTCAGTCCTTTTCTCTCCTTGCTGCCAGATGCTGTCAGACTTGCTGAGATTTTCCAGAATTTTCTCTTTTTTGGTTTCAGATTCTAGCATCCTCAGTAATTTGCTTTTATCCTGTACTCAATATTCTGACCAATTAAAGAAAGCATACCAAATGTCATCTTCACTATCCTATCTACCTGCAACTCCACTTTCAAGGAGCTATGAACCTGCACTCCAAGGTCTCTTTGTTCAGCAACACTCTCTAGGACCTTACCATTAAGTGTATAAGTCCTGCTAAGGTTTGCTTTCCCACCTTGCATTTATCTGAACTAAACTCCATCTGCCACTTGTCAGCCCATTGGCCCATCTGGTCAACATCCTGTTGTAATCTGAGGAAACCTTCTTCGCTGTCCATACCACCTCCAATTTTGGTGTCATCTGCAAACTCACTAACTGTGCCTCTTATGCTCACATCCAAATCATTTATGTAAATGACAAAAAGTAGTGGATCCATCACCGATCCTTATGGCACTCCAGTCTGAAAAACAACCCTCCACCATCACCCTCTGTCTTCTCCCTTTGAGCCAGTTCTGGATCCAAATGGCTAGTTCCCCCTGTATTCCGTGAGATCTAACCTTCCTAACCAGTCTCCCAAGGGGAACCTTGTCGAACACCTTACTGAAGTCCATATAGATCACATCTACAGCTCTGCTCTTATCAATCCTCTTTGTTACTTCTTCAAAATACTCAATCAAGTTTGTGAGACATGATTTCCCACGCACAAAGCCATGTTGACTATCCCTAATCAGCCTTTGGCTTTGAAAATACATGTACATCCTGTCCCTCAGGATTCCCTCCAACAACTTGCCCACCATCAACGTCAGGATCACCGGTCTATAGTTCCCTGGCTTGTCCTTACCACCCTTCGTAAACAGTGGCACCACGTTTGCCAACCTCCAGTCTTCGGGCACCTCACCCGTGACTATCGATGATACAAATATCTCAGCAAGAGGCCCAGCAATCACTTCTCTAGCTTCCCACAGAGTTCTCGGGTACACCTGATCAGGTCCTGGGGATTTATCCACTTTTATGCGTTTCAAGACATCCAGCACTTCCTCTTCTGTAATATGGACATTTTGCAAGGTGTCGCCATCTATTTCCCTATTTTCTATATCTTCCATATCCTTTTTCACAGTAAGTACTGATGCAAAACACTAGTTTAGTATCTCCTCCATTTACTGCGGCTCCACACAAAGGCGCCTTGCTGATCTTTGAGGGGCCCTATTCTCTCCCTAGTTACTCTTTTGTTCTTAATGTATTCATAAAAACCCTTTGGATTTTCCTTAATTCTAATTGCCAAAGCTATCGCATGTCCCCTTTTTCCCCTCCTCCTGATTTCCCTCTTAAGTATACTCCTACTTCCTTTATACTCTTCTAAGGATTCACTCGATCTATCTTGTCTATACCTGACATATGCTTCCTTCTTTTTCTTAACCAAACCCTCAATTTCTTTAGTTTAAAGTCTGGCTGAAGATTTGTAGCTTGGGTGTCCGTTGTTGTGGTTCTGTTCGCCGAGCTGGAAGTTTTTGCTGCAAATGTTTCGTTCCCTGGCTAGGGAACATCATCAGTGCTGTTGGAGCCTCGTGTGAAGCGCTGCTTTGATGTTTCTTCTGGTATTTATAGTGGTTTGTTCTTGCCGCTTCCGGGTGTCAGTTTCAGCTGTAGTGGTTTGTATATGGGGTCCAGGTCCATGTGTCTGTTAATGGAGTTTGTGGATGAATGCCATGCCTCTAGGAATTCCCTGGCTGTTCTCTGTCTGGCTTGTCCTATGATGGTAGTGTTTTCCCAGTCAAATTCATGTTCCTGGTTGTCTGAGTGTATGGCTACTAGGGATAGCTGGTCGTGTCGTTTTATGGCTAGCTGATGTTTGTGGATGCGGATTGTTAGCTGTCTTCCTGTTTGTCCTATATAGTGTTTTGTGCAGTCCTTGCATGGTATTTTGTAAACTACGTTAGTTTGGCTCGTGCTGGCCATTGGGTCCTTTGTTCTAGTGAGTTGTTGTTTGAGTGTGGAAGTTGGCTTGTGTGCTGTTATGAGTCCTAAGGGTCGCAGTAGTCTGGCTGTCAGTTCTGAGACGCTCCTGATGTATGGTAGTGTGGCTAGTCCTTTTGGTTGTGGCATGTCCTCGTTCCGTGGTCTATCTCTTAGGCATCTGGTGATAAAGTTGCGTGGGTATCCGTTTTTGGCGAATACCTTGTATAGGTGTTCCTCTTCCTCTTTTCGCAGTTCTGGTGTACTGCAGTGTGTTGTGGCTCTTTTGAATAGTGTCCTGATGCAGCTTCGTTTGTGTGTGTTGGGGTGGTTACTTTCATAGTTTAGGACTTGGTCTGTGTGTGTTGGTTTCCTGTGTACCCTTGTGGTGAATTCTCCGTTGGGTGTTCTCTCTACTAACACGTCTAGGAATGGGAGTTGGCTATCCTTTTCCTCTTCTCGTGTGAATCGGATTCCTGTGAGTGTGGCGTTGATGATTCGGTGTGTTTTTTCTATTTCTGTGTTTTTGATGATTACAAAGGTGTCATCAACATATCTGATACAGAGTTTGGGTTGGATTTGTGGTAGAGCTGTATGTTCTAACCTTTGCATAACTGCCTCTGCTATGAGTCCCGAGATTGGTGATCCCATGGGTGTTCCGTTGATTTGTTCGTATATCTGATTGTTGAATGTAAAGTGTGTGGTGAGGCACAGGCCTAGTAGTTTAATTATGCCGTCCTTGTTGATAGGTTCGGCCTCCTGTGTTCTGTTATGTATGTCCAGTAGGTTGGCTATTGTTTCTCTGGCTAGGGTTTTGTCGATAGAGGCGAACAGTGCTGTTACATCGAATGAGACCATGGTTTCTTCTTTGTCTATGTGTGTATTCCTGACGATGTCCAAGAATTCCTGTGTTGATTGTGTGGAGTGTTTGGATCCGCTGACTAGGTGTTTCAGTTTTTGTTGTAGTTCTTTGGCCAGTTTGTATGCTGGTGTCCCTGGTAGTGATACTATGAGTCTGAGTGGGATGTCTGGTTTGTGTACTTTGGGTAGTCCGTAGAATCTGGGGTTGTTGTTGCTTTCAGGTTTCATTCTTTGCTGGTCTGCTTTGGTTATCTGTCCGTTTTTTTGTAGATTCCTTAGTGTGTTGATTATTCTATTGGTGAGTTGTGGTGTGGGGTCGGAATCCTTCATTTGGTAGGTGTTGGTGTCTGCGAGTAGTTGTTGTGCTTTATTGATGTAGTCTGATTTATCTAAGGTGACCGTCATTCTGCCTTTATCTGCCGGTAGTATGATTATGTTCTTGTCATTTTTCAGTGCTTTCAGTGTTTCCCTCTCCTTGGTGTTGAGGTTATGTGTATGTCGTTTTCTTATCATCATAGGTACGACCGTTTGTCTCACTGTCTGTTGTGTCTCTTCTGTCAGTCCATTGTTCCTGAGTGTGCATTCTAGTGCTGCTAGGAGGTCTGCTGTGTTGGCATCCCTGTAGTTGTATTTGAGTCCCTTGGCCAATATAGTTCTTTCCATGTCTGTGAGCTGTCTGTGGGAGAGGTTTTTAACCCAGGTGTGTGTTGTAGTGTCCTCCTGTTTGTGGGTTAGTTTGTCCATTTTTTCTTTTAGTGCCGTTTTTTTGCGCAGTGTTGTCCTGTTCTGTCCTATAGTGATAGCCTGTTCTATGGTCCGGGTCCATTCCTGATTAGTGGTTTTTAAAATTAACGACTTTTGGCGCGCAATTTCTTGCTTGTATTTGTGCAGTCGGTTGTGAGCGTCTGTGATCATTACCTGGACCATCCTGAATCCGTTCTTCTTGGCTGTTTCCCTGGCTTGTGGGTTATTTACTGGAGGTCTGTACTTGACACATTGTGGCAGGATTTGAGTTTTTCTGCATTCGTGGAGGAACCGGAGTTGTTCATGTGTTGCGCTTAGGCGGTTAGCGCAGGATTCCCATCTCCTGGCTTGTCTCAGCGTTTCTCGCCTGTAAGTGTTTAAAGTCTGGTTGAAGATTTGTAGCTCGGGTGTACGTTGTTGTGGTTCTGTTCGCCGAGCTGAAAGTTTTTGCTGCAAACGTTCAGGATTCAGGATGGTCCAGGTAATGATCACAGATGCTCACAACCGACTGCACAAATACAAGCAAGAAATTGCGCGCCAAAAGTCGTTAATTTTAAAAACCATTAATCAGGAATGGACCCGGACCATAGAACAGGCTATCACTATAGGACAGAACAGGACAACACTTCGCAAAAAAACGGCACTAAAAGTAAAAATGGACAAACTAACCCACAAACAGGAGGACACTACAACACACACCTGGGTTAAAAACCTCTCCCACAGACAGCTCACAGACATGGAAAGAACTATATTGGCCAAGGGACTCAAATACAACTACAGGGATGCCAACACAGCAGACTTCCTAGCAGCACTAGAATGCACACTCAGGAACAATGGACTGACAGAAGAGACACAACAGACAGTGAGACAAACGGTCGTACCTATGATGATAAGAAAACGACATACACATAACTTCAACATCAAGGAGAGGGAAGCACTGAAAGCACTGAAAAATGACAAGAACATAATCATACTACCAGCAGATAAAGGCAGAATGACGGTCATCTTAGATAAATCAGATTACGTCAATAAAGCACAACAACTACTCGCAGACACCAACACCTACCAAATGAAGGATTCCGACCCCACACCACAACTCACCAATAGAATAATCAACACACTAAGGAATCTACAAAAAAACGGACAGATAACCAAAGCAGACCAGCAAAGAATGAAACCTGAAAGCAACAACAACCCCAGATTCTACGGACTACCCAAAGTACACAAACCAGACATCCCACTCAGACCCATAGTATCACTACCAGGGACACCAGCATACAAACTGGCCAAAGAACTACAACAAAAACTGAAACACCTAGTCAGCGGATCCAAACACTCCATACAATCAACACAGGAATTCTTGGACATCATCAGGAATACACACATAGACAAAGAAGAAACCATGGTATCATTCGACGTGACGGCACTGTTCACATCAATTGACAAAACCCTAGCCAGAGAAACAATAGCCAACCTACTGGACATACATAACAGAACACAGGAGGCCGAACCTATCAACAAGGACGGCATAATTAAACTACTAGGCCTGTGCCTCACCACACACTTTACATTCAACAATCAGATATACGAACAAATCAACGGAACACCCATGGGATCACCAATCTCGGGACTCATAGCAGAGGCAGTTATGCAAAGGTTAGAACATACAGCCCTACCACAAATCCAACCCAAACTCTGTATCAGATACGTCGATGACACCTTTGTAATCATCAAAAACACAGAAATAGAAAAAACACACCGAATCATCAACGCCACACTCACAGGAATGCGATTCACGAGAGAAGAGGAAAAAGATAGCCAACTCCCATTCCTAGACGTGTTAGTAGAGAGAACACCCAACGGAGAATTCACCACAAGGGTACACAGGAAACCAACACACACAGACCAAGTCCTAAACTATGAAAGTAACCACCCCAACACACACAAACGAAGCTGCATCAGGACACTATTCAAAAGAGCCACAACACACTGCAGTACACCAGAACTGCGAAAAGAGGAAGAGGAACACCTATACAAGGTATTCGCCAAAAACGGATACCCACACAACTTTATCACCAGATGCCTAAGAGATAGACCACGGAACGAGGACATGCCACAACCAAAAGGACTAGCCACACTACCATACGTCAGGAGCGTCTCAAAACTGACAGCCAGACTACTGCGACCCTTAGGACTCATAACAGCACACAAGCCAACTTCCACACTCAAACAATAACTCACTAGAACAAAGGACCCAATGGCCAGCACGAGCCAAACTAACGTAGTTTACAAAATACCATGCAAGGACTGCACAAAACACTATATAGGACAAACAGGAAGACAGCTAACAATCCGCATCCACAAACATCAGCTAGCCACAAAACGACACGACCAGCTATCCCTAGTAGCCATACACTCAGACAACCAGGAACATGAATTTGACTGGGAAAACACTACCATCATAGGACAAGCCAGACAGAGAACAGCCAGGGAATTCCTAGAGGCATGGCATTCATCCACAAACTCCATTAACAGACACATGGACCTGGACCCCATATATAAACCACTACAGCTGAAACTGACACCTGGAAGCAGCAAGAACATCCATCAACAGACACATCGACCTGGACCCCACATACAAACTACTACAGCTGAAACTGACACCCGGAAGCGGCAAGAACAAATCACTATAAATACCGGAAGAAACATCAAAGCAGCGCTTCACAGGAGGCTCCAATAGCACTGATGATGTTCCCTAGCCAGGGAACGAAACATTTGCAGCAAAAACTTCCAGCTCGGCGAACAGAACCACAACATTTCTTTAGTCATCCAGGATTCCCTATACCTACCAGCCTTTCCTTTCACCCTAACAAGAATATACTTTCTCTGGATTCTTGTTATCTCATTTCTGAAGGCTTCCCATTTTCCAGCCGTCCCTTTACCTGCGAATATCTGCCCCCAGTCAGCTTTTGAAAGTTCTTGCCTAATACCGTCAAAATTAGCCTTTCTCCAGTTTAGAACTTCAACTTTTAGATCTGGTCTATCCTTTTCCATCACTATTTTAAATCTAATAGAATTATGGTCGCTGGCCCTAAAGTGCTCCCCCACTGACACTTCAGTCACCTGCCCTGCCTTATTTCCCAAGAGTAGGTCAAGTTTTGCACCTTCTCTAGTAGGTACATCCACATACTGAATCAGAAAATTTTCTTGTACACACTTAACAAATTCCTCTTCATCTAAACCCTTAACACTATGGCAGTCCCTGTCTATGTTTGGAAAGTTAAAACCCCCTACCATAACCACCCTATTATTCTTACAGATAGCTGAGATCTCCTTACCTCTGTCTATTAGGGGGTCTATAATACAATCCTAATAAGGTGATAACCCCTTTCTTATTTCTCAGTTCCACCCAAATCACTTCTGTGGATGTATTTCCGGGGATATCCTCCCTCAGTACAGCTGTAATGCTATCCCTTGTCAAAAACACCATGCCCCCTCCTCTCTTGCCTCCCTTTCTATCTTTCCTGAAGCATTTGTATCCTGGAACATTCAGCTGCCAGTCCTGCCCATCCCTGAGCCACATTCCTGTAATTGTTATGATATCCCAGTCCCATGTTCCTAACCATGCCCTGAGTTCATCTGCCCTCTCTGATAGGCTCCTTGCATTGAAATAAATGCAGTTTGATTATTAGTCCAATGTTGTCCCTGCCTGCCCTGACTGTTTGACTCTCTTCTGTTCTCAGCTGTACCAGTCTCAGATTGATCTCTTTCCTCACTATCTCCTTGGATGCCACCCCCCACCTCATTACTTTAAATCCTCCCGAGCACCTCTAGCAAATCTCCCTGCCAATATATTATATATTCAGTATATCTTCCCTTCCAATTTAGGTGCAATTCGTCTTACTTATACAGATCACTTGTACCCCAAAAGAGATTCCAATGATCCAAAAATGTGAATCCTTCTCCCATACACCAGCTCCTCAGCCATGCATTCATCTGCTCTATCCTCCTATTCCTGCCCTCATTAGCTCGTAGCATCAGGAATATTCCAGATATTACTACTCTCGAGGACCTTTTTAAATTCCTGTCTAACTCTCTGTAATCACCCTTCAGAATCTCAATCTTTTCCCTTCCTGTGTCGTTGGTTCCAATGTGGACAATGACCTCTTGCTGGCCCCTCTCCCCCTTGAGAACATTTTGCACCCTCTCTGAGACATCCTTGATCCTGGCACCAGGGAAACACCACACCATTTTGATTTTTCGCTCCTGGCCACAGAAAGGTCTGTCTGTACCTCCGACTACAGAAGCCCTTAGCACAATTGATCTCTTGGAAGCCGACATACCCCTCGTTGCATTAGAGCCAGTCTCAATACCAGAAACTAGGCTGTTCATGCAACGTCCCCCTGAATCTATCACCCCCTACATTTTCCAAGACAGCATACTTGTTTGAAATGGGGAGAGCCACAGAACACACGTGCACTACCTGCCTACCTCTCTCACCCTTCCTGGAGTTAACCCATCTATGTGACTGTATCTGAGACTTTCCCCCCTTTCTATAACTGCCATCCATCACATACTGTAGCTGTTGCAAATTCCTCATTGCTTCAAACTGTGTCCCCGACCAATGCATTCGATCTGATAAGAATCACAACCAACAGCATTTATTGCAGATATTATCTGCAGTAACCCTTAAACTTTCTTTAAACTCCCATATCTGAAAAGAAGTACGTATCACTCTACTAAAGGCCATCTTTGCTTCTTCACAATCTACACACGCAGAAAATAACACCGCCTTATTCCTCTACAAAACACTGTCCCAGGTTGGATTAATAGCTACGGCTTATATATTAAAAGAGCTGAAGTTACTTTGCTCCAGTGTATTTGATTGTGTTGGAATATATTGCCCTAAAGTCATTAGAGAAGGGCTATCAATAAATAACCTGTGCTGTCCCTGTAGCTGGTTGCCTGGCTTTATATTAGTCCAGTAATGGACAATTCTTGAAAAGTGATGTAAGTGCGTTCGAAAATAAATAGTTGGTATTAGTGAGTGTTGGGGAAAGATAGCGTCATGGTTACAGAAACAGGGAAGACATTTGACTTCTTGAACCTGCTCTACCATTCATTATGATCACAGCCGATCATTTAGTTCTTCCCTCCTCCAATATCCCTTGAGCCACAAGAGCTATATCTGCCACTTATTGAAAACTCATAATGTTTTAGTCTGACTACTTTCTGTGACGATGAATTCCAAAGACTCATCATACTCTGGGTGAAGAAATTTCTCCTCATCACAGCCCTAAAAGATTTACGCCTTGTCCTTAAACTATGACCCCTGATCCTGGACTCCCCCACCACTGGGAACATCCTTCCTGCATCTAACATGCCGAAAACTGTTAAATTTTATGGGTTTCTTGGAGATTCTTCCCCTCTTTCTTCTGAACTCCAGGGAATACAATCCTAATTGACTGGATTTGCAAATAAGAGGTCATAAGTACATAAGACAAAGGAGCAGAATTAGGCCATTCGGCCCATTGAGTCTGCTGTCCGTTTGATCATGGCTGATATGCTCCTCACCCCCATTTTCCTGACTTCTCTCCACATCCCTTCAACACATTATCAATTAACAATCTGTCTAACTCCTCCTTAAATTTACTCACTATCCTAGCATCCACCGCACTTTGGGGTAGTGAATTCCACAGATTCACAACCCTTTGGGAGAATAGTTTCTCTTCAACTCTTTTAAATTTGCTACTCCTTTTCTTAAGACTATGATTTCTCACCCTAGAATGCCCCACAAGAGGAAGAATCCACTCCATGTCTGTTTTATCCACACCTTTTATCATCTTGAATACTTCAATTTGATGTCCCCTCATTCTTCTAAATTCCAGAGAAATGGGTCTAGACTGTTTTATCTCTCTTCATACGACAAACCCTTCATCTCTGAGATCAATCTAGTGAACCTCCTCTGAACTGTCTGTAATGCCACAACACCCTTCCTCAAATAAGGGGACCAAAACTGTGCTCAATACCTGAGGTGCAATCTCACCAACACCTTGTATAGTTGCAACAATACTTCCTTACCTTTATATTCTATACCATTAACTATAAAAGCCAACATTCCCTTCACTTTCTTTATTGTAGAACATTACACGTAGAACATTACAGCGGAGTACAGGCCCTTCGGTCCTCGATGTTGTGCCGACTTGCGACACCAGAGTCGCCTGCTCCCTGGTTGGAAACAATTTCTAATATATTAAATGAACTCTGCCTCCAGGCTACCCTTGCTAATTTGATTCTTCCAATCTAGGTGCATGTTAAAATCACCCATGATTATTGCCGTAACTTTTTTGCAAGCCTCTCATATTTCCTGGCTTATACTGTACCGTACTGCAGAACCACAGTTTTGGGACCTATAGATTTTTTTTACCAAATAATTCTTCCCTTTGCTATTGCTTATTTCTAGCCAGACTGATTTCACATCTTGATCTCCCGTGCTTATGTCATTCCTCATTACAGCACTGATCCCATCCTTTACCAGCAAGGCCATGCCACCTTCTTTTCCTTTTAGTCCAAGTTTCCGAAATGCTGAGTACTCTTGGATATTCAATTCCCAGACCTGGTCTCTTTGTAGCTGAAAATGTGTTGCTGGTCAAAGCACAGCAGGCCAGGCAGCATCTCAGGAATAGGGAATTCGACGTTTCGAGCATAAGCCCTTCATCAGGAATCATTTGGTCTCTTTGTAACCAACTTTGAATCCTATCAATGGGGTCAATAAAGCTGAAAACAGCAACAAAAGTTATTGAAACAAAAACAGAAAGTGCGGGAGAAACTCTGGCAGCCTCTGTAGGGAGAAAGAGAATTAACATTTCGAGTTCAGTGATTGTTTGTCAGAACAACACTGTCTGTTTTTGTTACAGAACTCCAGAGACTGCAGTTCTTTGTTTTAACTGAAGTTGTTGCATTACTTTAAAACTGCTTCGAGTTGTTTAATGTGTAAAATGAAAGGTAGCCTACCTGGA
This sequence comes from Hemiscyllium ocellatum, assembly GCF_020745735.1. Classification (NCBI taxonomy): domain Eukaryota; kingdom Metazoa; phylum Chordata; class Chondrichthyes; order Orectolobiformes; family Hemiscylliidae; genus Hemiscyllium; species Hemiscyllium ocellatum. Next base: position 134,647,226 of record NC_083405.1, read on the forward strand.
ATACCCTGTTCACATTATATTGCGAATGCCGTGCACATCTCATGAACTAATTTTGAAAAGTAGCTCTAACCAGGCCTTCTCATGAGGGATATTCTGATCACTCAACTCCATGGCTTTTTTCACATAGGGTTGAAAATTTCTAAATTGAAGAAGCTTGTGTTAGAGGTCATTTTGTTTTGCTAGAGAGGTACTTTGGTTTACAAAAACTGAAGAAGTTCAACTTAGTAGCAGAAATGTTCATGGCCTTCTTGTACAATATATTTACAAGTCTGAAAACTCTGTTTTCTCTCAACAGATCTGTCAGAAGAAGCGTCTTGTGTACCAGGTAAGTTAAATTAAAAACAAATACAATGATCTTCAGTTCTTCGCAAGTAAGTTGCATTTGAGGGGAATGTGGGTTGGAGATAGGATTATAAAACCGCAACTCAATGCATTGACTGCACTCAATGGAAAACAAATATAGAGTAAGTTTGAGTAGAAAGACATGTGCCAGGAATTTTACGTCCACCATTTTAACTTTGATAATCCTGAGGCAGTGTGTTTTTATCAATCAAGTCAAAAAAGAATCATTGGCATTTTGGGCTTTATAAACACTGAAATGGGGCACATAAAGAAAGGATTAATGACAGCTTTATACACGCTAATGTTTATACGACAGACCTGGATCATCAGACTGTTACAAATCTGAAAGTGAGAGCAGAAGTGACAACATTGCTGGATCTGCTCTGCCAGACTCTGTCCACACGTTAAAGTTCAGCACACACCATCACCTCCTGTCTTACCATCTGAGCATTGTCATGGTAGTAAAAGTAGGAACTTAATGCAATTTCAATTTATACTTTAATATTTGTCAGATTATAAGAGAAAATAAACTTATAGAGACATAGAGTCACCGATTTATACAGTACGGAAACAGATCCTTGAGTCCAAGTCATCCGTGCTGACCAGATATCCTAAACTGATTGATTCCCATTTGTCAGCATTTGGCCCATATCCCTCTAAACCTTCCTATTCATATACCCATCCAGGTGCCTTGTAACTGTTGTAATTATACCAGTCTCCCTTCCTCTGCATTAAAGAGACTGGCCAACTAGTCACAGAGTACTTCAGAGAACATCTCCGGGACACCCACGCCAATCAACCCCACTGCTCCGTGGCCGAACATTTCAACTTCCCCTCCCACTCTGCCAAGCACACGCAGATCCTGGGCCTCCTCCACCGTCACTCCCTTACCACCCAACGCTTGGAGGAAAAGCGACTCATCTTCCACCTCCGAACTCTTCAGCCTCATGGCATCAATGTGGACTACACCATTTTCCTCATTTCCCCTCCACCCACCTTACCCGAGTTCCAACCTTCCAGCTCAGCATTGTCCACACGACCTGTCCTAACTGCCAATCTTCCTTCCCATCTATCCACTCCACCCTCCCCTCCAATTCAGTCCCACCTCCATCCACCTATTGCACTCTCAGCTACCTTCTCCCCAGCTCCACCCCCCCTCCCATTTAACTCTCCACCGCTGAGGCTCCCCACCTCATTCCTGATGAAGGGCTTTTGTCCAAAACATCAATTTTCCTGCTCATCAGGATGCTGCCTGACCTGCAGTGCTCTTCCAGCACCACACTAATCTTGACTCTAATCTCCAGCATCTGCAGTACCCACTTTCAATGCCTACCTTCAAGAGGTTCTCCTCCTCTCTCTATAAGGATCTCAGTGAGTCTCTCTCTCACTGCATATCCCAGGTCTTTTCCTATGCCCTGAAACTCTTCAGCCATATCCTGAAACAGACTCGCTACCACAGCCATAAATCCTTCCTCAGGGCCTACCTACGGTAACCAACTGATCCCACATGGACTCTGAACCACATTCGGAACAACAATGTTTGGATCTGAACAAGACAACCAATACAGACTACAAATTCAAAACCTCCAGCAATGGTTCTCCTTCCAGATCCTCCACTCCACACTCGCAGCTATCGCCGCCACCTAACCTCTCTACAGTCAGCCACTGCAGGAATTGCAAAACCTGCATCCACACCTACCCTCTCACCTCAGTCCAAGGCCCCAAAGGAGCCTTCCACGTCCATCGAAGTTTCACCTGCATTTCCATACATGTCATTTACTGTACCCATTGCTCCCGATGCGGTCTCCTTTACATTGGGGAGACTGGCCACCTACTCAGAGAGCGCTTCAGAGAACATCCCTGGGACACCCGCACCAATCAGCCCCATTGCCCCATGTCCGAACATTTCAACTGCCCCCCCCCCACCAGTTTGCCGAGGACATGCAGGTCCTGGGCCTCCTCCATCGCCACTCCCTGGAGGAAGAATGCCTCATCTTCTGCCTCGGGACATTCCAACCCCATGACATCAATGTGGACTTCACCAGCTTCCTCATTTCCGCTTCCTCCTTACCCGAGTTCCAACCTTCCAGCTCAACACCGTCCACTGCTTGGACCTTTGGCCCATCTGATCGAAGCCCCATTATATTCTAAGATAACCTTTTTAGTTCTCCACTACACCACAAATTTTGCCAAACTTGCTGATATCCAATCTTTGATGAACTAATTACTTCATGCTATTATCCTTAGACTTACCACAAATTTTCTTTTGATCAATTCAAATAAAAGTAAACTGTTCGTAATGCTGCTCCCTCTTTCACCCTGAGCTGAGCTACTGACCCTTATTAGACAATAGACAATAGGTGCAGGAGTAGGCCATTCTGCCTTCGAGCCTGCACCACCATTCATTATGATCATGGCTGATCATCCTCAATCAGTATCCTGTTCATGCCTTATTTCCATTACCCTTGATTCCACTATCCTTGAGAGCTCTATCCAACTCTTTCTTAAACGAATCCAGAGACTGGGCCTCCACTGCCCTCTGAGGCAGAGCATTCCACACACCCACCACTCTCTGCGTGACAAAGTCTCCTCATCTCTGTCCTACCCCCGTATTTTTAAACTATGCCCTCTGGTTCGGGACTCACCCATCAGCGGAAACATGTTTCCTGCCTCCAGAGTGTCCAATCCTTTAATAATCTTATACCTCTCAATCAGATCCCCTCTCAGTCATCTAAACCTAAGAGTATACAAGCCCAGTCGCTCTGATCTTTCAACATAAGATAGTCCTGCCATTCCAGGAATTGACCTTGTGAACCTACGCTGCACTCCCTCAATAGCCAGAATGTCTTTCCTTAAATTTGGAGACCAGAACTGCACACAATATTCTACAATATTCTAGGTGCGGTCTCACCAGGGCCCTGTACAGCTGCAGAAGAACGTCTTTGCTTCTATACTCAATCCCTCTTTTTATGAAGGCCAGCATGCTATTAGCTTTCTTCACTGCCTGCTGTACCTGCATGCTTACCTTCATTGACTGGTGTACAAGAACACCCAGATCTCTTTGTACTGTCCCTTTACCTAACTTGACTCCATTTAGGTAGTAATCTGCTTTCCTGTTCTTGCCACCAAAGTGGATAACTATACATTTATCCACATTAAACTGCATCTGCCATGCATCTGACCACTCACCTAACCTGTCCAGGTCACCCTGTAATCTCCTAACATCCTCCTCACATTTCAGTCTGCCACCCAGCTTTGTATTATCAGCAAATTTGCTAATGTTACTATTAATATCATCTTCTAATATCAATAATATATATTCTACAAAGCTGCGGTCCCAGCACTGATCCCTGCGGTACCCCACTGGTCACTGCCTGCCATTCCGAAAGGGAGCAGTGTATCACTACTCTTTGTTTCCTGTCAGCCAACCAATTTTCAATCCAAGTCAGTACTTTGCCCCCAATACCATGTGCCCTAACTTTGCTCACTAACCTCCTATGTGGGATTTTATCAAAGGCTTTCTGAAAGTCGAGGTACACTACATCCACTGGATCTCCCTTGTCCATCTTCAGAGTTACATCCTCAAAAAATTCCAGAAGATTAGTCAAGCATGATTTCCCCTTCATAAATCCATGCTGACTCTGACCTATCCTATTATTACCCCCATCAATCAATTTCTTGTAACGTAGCCTTCTCTGTTCCCAAATATGCACAGCTGCTGAAATCTTCATCTGTGTTTTTGCCGGTTACACACTGACCTTTTCCTATGCTGAGTTTCCAGTCTCAGTTCACCAAATATCTGCTACCCATGACTAGGTCTTATTTACCCATCACTCATGTCTTTAGTGTCAACGCACTGACTGCCTGTCTTCCAGTGCTGCAAGTATAAAAATTTCATTCGTATCTTTAAATGTTTCCGGGCTTTTGCCCTTTCCTATTCCTGTAACCTCCAGGCTTATGCTTATCACACTCCAGAATTCTATGCTCCTTCAATACTGTTTTTTTTCTTGTGCTTCCCCTTTTCTGTCTCCATTTCTATGCCACACTTTTGGTAATTGGACCTTAAGTCATCTACGTTCCAAACTCTGGTGTCCTGTAACATCCTTTTAACTCCTTCTTTTTGATCAAACTAAAATTACATAAATCCGTAAGACCATAAAGGAGCAGGCGGACTGAGACATTCAGCCTATCACGTCTGCGCTATTGATCATTGAAATGATGGCTAATCTGATAACCTTCAACTCCGCTTTCCTGTCTTTTCCCTTGACCTCGTTACTGATTAAAATTTTGTCCATCTCAGCCTTGAATATACTTAATGACCTGGGCTCAACAGCTTTCTGCAGTAAAAGTTTCCCAGGTTCACCAACCCTTGAGACCAATCTGTCTTAAATGTGTGACCCGTTATCCTGAGATTATGCCTTCTGATCCGAGATTCTCCTACAAGGGGAAATAACCATCCACCTAGTCAAGCCCTGTAAGAATCTTACATGTTTAACTAAGATCTCTCATTGTCCAATAAACCAGTGGAACCAGCCCAACCTATTTGACCTCACCTTGTAAGAAAATCTCTCCAGACTAAGAACCAGCTTAGTGATCCTTTGAAATACTTCCAATGCCAGTATAGCTTTCCTGAAAAAGAGGACTAAAATTGTTCACATTCAATACTTTTGGACCATTTATCTCTGTTGAGGTACTTTTGAAATGGTAGTGTTGCTTTCAATCTTACATCTCTCCCACTTTGTGCTTTCAAACTACCTAGCTGTACGTAAACTTCTAGGGTGATGCCTGATTGATGTTTCCGGGTGACATTAGTTGCATATTGTACATTCTGAGCACAGCCGTGATTGGATTGAATGGTGATGCAGGTTCAAAGGGCCAAATGGCCTACTCCTGCACCTATTTTCTATATGGGACAGAATGGCACTCTTACTGTGATCAACTATGTTCAGATATTTGGCCCTCTGTTCAGCTTTTTCAAAGAATACTTCCTTCATGTTAGATTCTCTCTTGTTGGAGATTGCATTAGCACACGTGTGTCATGTTTGCCACTTATCAATCGAAGCATGAATCTTGTTTGGCCCCTGCTGCATGCTCCTCCTGATACAGGCTGCTTTATCTGAGCAGTTTCAGTAGGTGCTGATGAATATCATGCCAACCTCATGCCAACATCCCAAATTCTGAACTTAACAAGGAAGGAGGTCATTGGTGAAGCAGCTAGAGATGGTTGCATCAAATGCAGAGAAAGTCTGACAACATCTATGGAGAGAGAGAAATAGAGTTAACCTTTTGTACTTGGTATGACTATTCTTCAAAAGAGTATTCTATCTGAAGAAGCATCAGACTGGACTTGAAGTGTTAACTCTGTTTCTCTCTCCATAAATGCTGCCAGCTGTGTTTCTCCAGCATTCTGTGTGTTTATTGCAGATTTCCAAGCGTCCTTAGTGTTTTGCCTTTCTTGGAGATAGTTGGGTCACCTTCAACAATGTCCTACAACCAAAATGATTAGCTTCATATTTAAAAATGAAATCTCTTCACAGAATGTCTCTATGTTGTGATGGCCTCTGTTTCTCTTCCTAACAAATGAGCAGCTCCAACCTCGACTTCTAGGTGGAGGTGGGTACTGCAGATGCTCGAGATTAGAGTCGAGATTAGAGAGGTGCTGGAAAAGCACAGCAGGTCAGGTAGCATCCGAGGAGCAGGAAAAATGACGTTTTGAGCAAAAGTCCTTCACCAGAAATTTCTATTGAGGACTTCTGTTGTGTCAATGTTGGATGGCCATCATTGCCCTTTCAACCTCAAGTGAGCTCTGTCTTCTTTAATTGAGTCCAATCCCTGTCATGACTATTTTCTCAAGAGAATTTCAGAATGGAGACAAATTCTAATCTTTATATGACACCCACATCCCATGAAAGAAACTCAATTATGAGCGTGTTGTCATAATGAAGTAAATGTTCTTTGCTTTTTTTAAATAATAGATTATATTGAGAGAGCGCATGAAATTCTCGCAGAGCTTGGGATTGATGTTCCTCTTTCTGCTCCAAATCTTCCACCAGGTAATTTCTCGATTTTTTTTCCTTTCAGGTTTTGAACCTGAAATTCATGAAGCCCCAGCTTGCTGCTGGACGTGTGGCAGGGCCATTATGTCATTTAAGGTTACTTTGGAACTTGGGTGACTGCATTGTGATGAGGGACAATTTTCTTCATTGTTGAAACTAAGCAGTCAGGTAGATTTGCCCAGGAATCTGATCCAATAATGCCTTTCTAACTTCCAAACTTCCATTTTTACCGACTGTTCTGAACAGGCAAAGAGAACATTTCCCAGAGGCCAGCAGGATCCTTCTTCAAATATAAAGTTAAAAATCACACAACATCAGGTTATAGTCCAACAGATTTATTTGGAAGCACTAACTTTTACAGCATTTTTCTTTCATTGGGTGGTTGTGGAATATAAAATCATAAGACGCAGAATTTATAGCAAAAGATTACAATGTCATACAGTGATATATTGAACAAATCTGGATTGTTAAGTCTTTCATCTTTTAGAATGCAGGTTTTGCTTCATTCATATGTAAATCCCAGAACTTCTTTTCAGTCACTTTCTCAAGATAACTTAAAGTTTTGTAACAAAAGGTGATACTTTAGCTCAGACAATGCATTAAAGGTGTGAGGTTAGAGTCTGTTTGTATCCCAGTTTTGAGTCAGACTAGTTCAAAAGTGGAATTTACAAGATATTACATGTATTGACTGCCTACAGATTATGCATTTTTTGAGCACAATTGAATATATCTGCAAATATAACTCTGCAAATACAAATTCACCCCATAGACCTGTATATGTGCATGTGAGAGAGAGAGAGAGAGAGGGAATGGGTGCATGTGAGTGTGTGAATGTGAGTGCATGTAAGAGAGTGTGTGGTTGTGTGTGTGAAAGCTTGGTAAATGTGTGTGTGAGTGTGATGGAGTATAAGCCTGTAAGAGGGTATTGCGTGGGTGTGAATGTGAGGGGTGTATGTGTGTAACATTTTGAAAATTCCAGTTTGGAAATAGAACCAGTCCAAGATTGGGTTACAGACTCTGACCTCACATCTTTAAGGCATTGGCTGAGCTGAGATGTCACCTTAAGTTATCTTGAGAAGGTGACTTAAAAGAAGTTCTGGGATTTACACATTGGTGAATCAAAACCTGCAATCCGTACTAAAAGATAAGAGATTTAAGAATCCAGATTTGTTCAATGTTTCACTTTTTGAGTCTGAAATCTTTTACTATAAATTCTGCATCTTGTGATCTTATACACCACAAACACCTGATGAAGGAGCAATGTTCTGAAAGCTAGTGCCTCCAGATAAACTTGTTGGACTATAACCTGTTGCTGTTTGATTTTTATTTCTGTCCACCCCAGTCCAACATCAGCTCCTCCACTCCATTGCATTCCTCAGATATGTCAGCTGAAACCAAATGCTATTTGACTGAGTTGAGAAGTGATTGTGATTTTCTGAATGATTAGGTTCAGAGAAGAGGCAAACAGATAAGCGTCTCTTCATTACTTATGGAGGCAGAAGGAGCAAAATCTTTTGCTTTGGCTCCCAAAAGAAATAGGACCTCCCTTTCCAAATATTGATGAAATCCAGTGACTTCATGCACTACCTGTGATAATTCCTCGAGCCCTATCATGTTTGGAACCAGGTGGATCTCATTGACTATGAGATCCTTCATTGACATTGTTAACCTGGGCCAATCAGGGAGCCCTGGCTGACAGGGAACTCAGAGAGTCTCCTGACTTCAGGGACTGAGTCCAAGCTGACTGGTCACAGCTAGTGTACTGTGCACATGTTAAGTACAGGGTGACTTGTTGAAGGTATACTGGCCTCTGTGCAGTTATTGCAATCCCTAGCTAGTGACTTCCTGCTACCTAATGTTCTGCTCATGAGCTGACTGACAGTAGCTTTTACTTCTTGCTGGTTTTGGGTATTTCGGTCTGGAACTCACAGTGCTGAGGTGAGACTGGTTTATTACTACCTGCACAGACTCTGCTACTTGATTCTACGATTAAAATTACTCTTAAATTAAGTTTGCATTCAACTTTCCCCTTTGTCTTTATTTTAATTGCTCACAGTCAGTGAACTTCAAAGGCGCATATACAGTTACAAAATAAATGTGGCAAAAACATGGATGCCGGAGATGAAACGGAAACATCTTGACACCAAATTCGACCTCTACCGTCATGAACTTGTCCTTCTTGCACAACAACACCAACGTAGTAAACACAAGGCTGGAATGTCTGACGCAGGTAACATTTAATGTTGTGATTAGATTATGTTCTGGTTATTGGTATCAGTGTTCTATGGCTTCCCTTACAATAGAACTCCAACTGTTTTAGATTAGATTACTTACAGTGTGGAAACAGGCCCTTCGGCCCAACAAGTCCACACCGACCCGCCGAAGCGCACCCACCCATACCCCTACATTTACCCCTTACCTAACACTACGGGCAATTTAGCATGGCCAATTCACCTGACCCGCACGTCTTTGTGACTGTGGGAGGAAACCGGAGCACCCGGAGGAAACCCACGCAGACACGGGGAGAACGTGCAAACTCCACACAGTCAGTCGCCTGAGGCGGAGACTGTTCTGGATATTACAGTGCAATCCACTCTAATGCACTTCTGAAAATAAAAGTTATTCTGTAAGAAAGTACGGCCTGAAAATTCCAAATTATCTTTTTATGAAGCATGTTGCAAGGAAGAAAACTGAATGAACACGTGTGACAAAGTCTAACACTGTACTTTCCTCCTTTGAGTGTCTCGCCTTCTTCCATCTCTCGAACCTCTATTTTAAAGTATGCCTCCAAACCCCACCCCAGGTTTATTACAAGGACACCTTGGATCCTTGCAGGAACATTTGGTAGTAATATTTTTCCAACTGGGACAGAGGTAGTGTGAAAGGCACAGAGGAAACAGAAATTTCAACTGCCTTCAGAAGCACTCTGTTTAGCTAATACATAGCAAGCCCAGCAAGCATGGAAGTTTGGAAATTGGAAAGTAAGTTGTGAGGAACTTGTGTGAAATAGAGGGGAAAAGATCAAGGAAATTGTGTATAATGTAGGAAAATATGTATTTCTCCATTTTCAGAGCAAGGATAAATAAAAAGCATTTTGTTTCAATGATGAGAGAGTGGACTAGGATGACCCTTGTCCATAAATCACAAAAGGGTAGTGAACAGGTACAACAAGTCATGAGGTAAGTGAGTAAAATGCCATTTATTGTGAGGGGAATAGAGTACAGAAGTAGGGAGGTTATGTTTCAGTTATACAGAACTTAGTGAGACCATAGGTAAAAACAAGGACTGCAGATGCTGGAAACCAGAGTCTGGATTAGAGTGGTGCTGGAAAAGCACAGCAGGTCAGGCAGCATCTGAGGAGCAGGAAAATCGATGTTTCAGGCAAAAGCCCTTCATCAGGAATGCCCTGATGAAGGGCTTTTGCCCGAAACATCGATTTTCCTGCTCCTCGGATGCTGCCTGACCTGCTGTGCTTTTCCAGCACCACTCTAATCTAGACTTCAGTGAGACCATGTCAGGGGCAAGAAGTATAGTATTGGTTAATTTGTTTAAGGAATGGATGAATGAATGATTTATTTTTTGTCGCATGTATCGTGAAGAATTTTGTTATAATCAGTTCAGAGAAGGTTTACTAGATACCTGGAATAGATAGATTATCTTATGAAAAAACGCTGGACAGGCTAGGCTTGCATCTGATGGTGTTTAAAAGAATAAGATAAATAATTTGAATCATAAAATCTACAATACAGAAAAGACCATGTTGTCCATTGAGTTTCTATTGTCAAAGCTTTGCTAAATCTACACCAGTCCTTGAAAGTCAATGGAGTCTCATGTAGATAGGATAGTGAAGAAGGTGTTCGGTATGCTTCCCTTTATTGGTCAGTGAATTGAGTATAGGAGTTGAAAGGTCATGTTGTGGCTGTGCAGGACATTGGTTAGGTCACTTCTGAAATATTATGTGCAATTCTGGTCTCCCTGCTATAGAAAAGGTGTTGTGAAGCTTGAAAGGGTTCAGAAAAGAACCCTTTTGGGATTTGGAATGTTTGAGTTATAGAGAGATGCTGAATAGGATGGGGCTGTGTAGGAAGCTGAGGGGTGACCTCTACATTATAAAATCATAAAGGGCATGTATAGGGTAAATAGACAGGGGAGTGGGGGAGTCCAGAACTAGAGGGCATAGGAGAGGGGAAAAATTTAAAAGAGACCTAAGCGGCAACGTTTTCATGCAGAGGGTGGTACGTGTGTGGAATGAGCTGCCAGAGGATGTGGTGGAGGCCGGTACAATTGCAACATTTAAAAAAGCATATGGATGAGTATATGAATAGGAAGGGATTAGAGGGATATGGGCCAAGTTCTGGCAAATGAGACTAGATTAGGTTGGGATATCTGGTCGGCATGGACGAGTTGGACCGAAGGGTCTGTTTCTGTGTTTATATATCTCTATGACTTTATGACTCTAGTCCCACTTACCAGCAGTAGGCCTTTAGTCTTGAATGTTATGACATTTCTAGCACCTATCCAAGTACTTTTTAAAAGGTTGTTAGGTTTCCAGGCAGTGTATTTCAGATCCCCTATCACCCTCTAGGAAAAAATCCTCTCACATCCCCTCTAAAACCCCTGCCTTTCACCTGAAATGTGTACTTCTTTGTTATGGAACCTTCACCTGACATGAACAGCTGGTTTTTATCCAGCCTGTCCATGCCCCTTATAATCTATAGACATCAGGCCTTCCCTCAACCTTCTCTGCTCCAAATAAAACAACCCAAACTTATTCAGCCTCTCTTCATTGCTGGAATGCTTCATCCCAGGCAGCATTCTGGTGAATTCTTTCTGCACCCTCTCTCGTACAATCATATCCTTCTGCTTGGAGATTATAAAAGTATGGGTCAAAGCCTCCAGGAAAGGGATCAATCATTTAGGACTGAGATGAGGAGAAATTTCTTCCATTTACAGCGTTATGAACCTTTGTAATTCTGCATCTCAGATAGGAAGGGAATGCTCCATTCATGACAAATTCAGATCAGGGTTTAACAGAATTCTGGGCACTAAGGGGATAGAGTGAGGAAGTGTATTTTATGTAAAGTGAGGTGATTAATCATAGTCAACAATGACATCCCTCTCCATTAGAGATGATGTTGTTTGTTTTCAGGCCTTACGTACATATATAGCTGGGGATGGATGGGTCATCAGCCAGGGATCGAACCTACATCATTACCTGCAAGACATTCTATCTAACAAACTGGGTTAATCAACAGCCCACATCGGTGATATAAAAATTCATCCATGATCTCACCAAACGACAGTTCAAACTCAAGGGATTGTAGATTATTTGCCATTTTTATTTCTGACACTGTTGCAATGGGTTATGGTGCCTTTTAAGGCTTGTAAACGTTTTCTCGTCCTTCATCCACTTCCACCGTTGCTTCCTTTTAATTGTCTTTATCTTATTTTACCTAATCACATGCAACGTATTTCTCCTGTTATTCTTGTGATCATTAAAGCCACATGTACTGAGAGTTGCGAAGAGTTAGGCAACTGAGTTTAAAAAACAGAAAATCAAGGGAATTTCTATTTGAATGTCAGGCTTGGAATGGATTTCTAAAACCAAGAAAAAAAATCCCCATTGTTTTCTTGAGATGATAACAGTGAAGGTAGAGTTACAGATGAAGTAACAAATTACATGCCTTTTGAAATTAGGGTCAGACATTTGATGACCAGAGAGGGACAGGCACTCTTGTAGATGGCCAGTTTGCTGACCCCACTATGATTGCCAGTAATTTTTCTCAGGAGCTGAGCAAGACTGGACGTAGCAACCTGTCAATATTGGACAGGCTTTGTGAAGTCAGAGATGTGTTTTCACCTCAGAGTTCACAACCTCTGACCTGCTGTTGTAGCCACAGTATTGACTTGGCTAGTCCAGCTTAGTTTCTTGTCAATGGTGTTATGAAGTTGAAAGCTAACATCATGCTCTCCAAGAAATTAGGAAACACTCTCTATCAAAGGTACCTTTTCGTATGAAACATGCTCGCAGTAAAAAGAAAGAAGACGATCCATGGAGATCCTCAGCCAGAAGAAGAAAGACACAGAAGGCAACAGCAGCTGTGTGGTTTTGAAATTAAGTTGAAGTAATTTTAATAAGTACCTTATTGGAACAGCATATTGTTATAGAGTTAGAGGCAGATAAAAAGCAGGTAAGAGAAAAGGGACTTAGAATTGTGAGTAGCGAATTGTGAGTAGCTGTTTAATGCGCACATTTAGAGTTAAAAAATAAATTGATGTTATCTTCTTTAAATAGTGGAATTTGGGAGTTTTCTTTCACTTGTATTTTAACAGTTAATGAGGCAAGGCAAGCTTTTCCGGGTGTTTGGTTTAATTAACAGAGGGGTTCACTGCCATGTCATAACTTTTTGGGGGCTTGTCTCTGAGATTTGGACAGGTTTACGTCGACACAGTCTGAGATTTGGATAGATTTTAACAGATTTGGAGTACAAAAGGTCCCAACAGATTTAAACACTTGCCTATAAGTGTCCTAGATCTTTGAATAAAACACAGATGAGAACATTTGTTTAATTTCGGTTACTTGTGGTTGGTTAAATTAAAGGTGAGGGACGTGGCTCTAAAGATTGCTAAAGAGGTTCTGAGATTTGAAGATGCTTCCCAAATATGATAAACATATGGATGAAAATGGAATAGTGTAGGTTAGATGGGCTTGAGATTGATTTCACAGGTCGGTGCAACATTGAGGGCTGAAGGGCCTGTACTGTGCTGTAGTGTTCTATATTCTATGTAAATTTGCCAAGAAAAACAGAGGAAGGACATACTTTTAGAATTAACAAATAGTTTAGAAATGGGTTTAACCAGAGACAAAAGGAAAGCTGAAATTGTAGTGGGGTTGGTCAAGCACTTAGGTATATCAGAGACTTGAAGGTGGTGGTGTTGGATTGGAGTGGACAAAGTTAAAAATCACACAACACCAGGTTATAGTCCAACACGTGTTGGATAACCTGTTGGACTATAACCTGGTGATGTGTGAATTTTAACTGTGTATCAGAGAAACAGACAGAAGTAGTACAGTTAGAAAAATGTAAATTACAGTTGAGGGAAATAGAGTTAGAAGATAAAGAAAGGGAAAGAAGAGTCATATTAAAGGAAGAAGGAAGGGAAGGTTCTGAGCTAACATAGAGAGAGAGAAAGAGTGCAAGGCAAAGAAAGAGAACAATAGCGAAAGAGAGAGAGGAAAAAGAAAGGGAGAGAAGATTCTTAGCTGTGCTAAGAGAGAAAGAAGAAACAGTAAGAGAAAGGGAGAGAAAATTTGAACATCAGAAGTTGCAAATTATTCGGTAAAGTCAAATTAACAGGATGGAGATGAGAGAAGCTAGTGATGTATACAAGTATGTTAAAACATTGCCACATTTTGATGAGAAAGATGTTGAAGTCTTCTTTATTTCATTTGAAAAATTGGAAAGGCAAATGGAATGGCTAGAGAACTTGTGGGTAATGCTAGCTTAGACTAAGCTGGTAGGCAGAGCTAGTGAAGTATTTGCAGTGCTGTCAGAAGACGGGTCAAGAGATTGTGCAGTTGTCTAACAGGCTATTTGGAGTACTTATGAATTGGTACCAGAAGCGTATAGACAGTAATTCAGGAACATGAAGAAGGAACCAGGTCAGACCTACGTTGAATTTGAAAGAATTAAACATATTAATGTTGATTAGTGGGTGCCATGAGCCATCACTCACTGTAGCACAGAGGAACTATGAAGAGCAGAGGAAAATCACCTATACCGTGTATTCAAAAAGAACGGGTACCTCATGACTACAGTCCGCCAATTTCAGCAACAAAACCAAACAAGCAGACAAAACAGGTCCAGAAACCCTAATCACTCTCCACTATATCAAAGACATCTCGGAAATGATTGCCAGACTACTCAGACTCCTTGGCATCATGATAGCCTACAAACTCACCAACATACTAAAATAGCAGCTAATGAATTTGAAAGAACCTATACAGACAAGCAAAACTAATGTCATTTACAAAATACCGTGCAAGAATTGTAATAAACACTACATTGAACAAACAGGCAGAAAACTAGCTACCAGGATACATGAACATCAACTAGCCCCAAAAAGACATGATCCACTCTCATGGTATCCTTACGTACAGATGAGGAAAGACACCACTTTGACTGAGACAACACATCCGTCCTAGGACAAGCCAAACACAGACATGCACGAGAATTCCTAGAAGTGTGGCATTCCAACTGGAACTCCATCAACAAACACGTTGACTTGGATCCCATTTACCACCCTCTGAGAAAAAGAACTGGAAATGATATCACCACAGGAAATGGCGTTACCACAGGAAATGGCATCACTAACCCAAGGAAACCTAAACACATAAATAGAAAATGGACCATACCACCAGTGCTTCATCCAGAGGCTCTCTGATGATGTTACCTAGTATGGTGACGAAACATCTGAAAACTAACGTTTCTGCTCAGTGAGCAAACCTGCATCCAGAACCTCAACCTGAGCTACAAATCATCTCAAAACACGCGAACTCCATCATGGAGTATTAAGGATAGTAAAGGAGTTAGTAGCTTTCTTTACCGGGCTACCCAGAGAGATTTGGCCAGACTAAGGGTCTAATTTTACTACTAGGCTGTTTAAGGAAGTCATGGATAGCTTAGGCATACAGCACTTTAAATCAAGTGCATACCTTCCTGAATCCCAGGGAGCTTTGGAAAGTTGGCATCAGACCCTGAAAACCATGTTTAGAGCATACTGTCAAGATTACCCAAATAATTGGGATAAATGTATCCCATTAGTGGGCGGCACGGTGGCACAGTGGTTAGCACTGCTGCCTCACAGCGCCAGAGACCCAGGTTCAATTCCCGACTCAGGCGACTGACTGTGTGGAGTTTGCACATTCTCCCCATGTCTGCGTGGGTTTCCTCCGGGTGTTCCGGTTTCTTCCCACAGTCCAAAGATGTGCAGGTCAGGTGAATTGGTCATGCGAAATTGCCCATAGTGTTAGGTAAAGGGGTAAATGTAGGGGAATGGGTGGGTTGCGCTTCGGCGGGTCGGTGTGGACTTGTTGGGCCGAAGGGCCTGTTTCCACACTATAAGTAATCTAATCTAATTTGTATTGTTTGCCATTAGAGATGCTCCAAGTGAATCTACTCAGTTTACTCCCTTTGACTTAATATGTAGGCATGAAGTGAGAGGAAATTAATTAAAGAAAACTGATAGGATCAAAGTTAGAGATCTCACACTTGGATTATGTATCTGAGTTGAGGGAGAGATTAAATCAGATAGATGAGTTAGCTAAATAGCACCTGAAGAGGGCGCAGCATAGACTGAAGAAGGTGGCAGAAAAAAAGCCTCTGAAATTCAGACATTTTCCCATGGGGACGATGTATTAGTATTATTGCCAGTGGTAGGTTTGGTGGTCCCTATCAAATTGAGAAAAAGTTGAGTCAGGTAAACTATGTGGTAAAGATGCTGGATAGAAAAAAATCTGTATCGGATATGTCATATGAATAAGTTTAAACCTTATTACAATAGAGACAGGGAACTGGAGAAACAGGTGTTGTTACTGCCCTGCAGAGTGAAGAATCAAATCCAGATGTGGAGTTTGATGTCCTTCAAGATAGGTTAAATAATGTGGAGTG
This sequence comes from Hemiscyllium ocellatum, assembly GCF_020745735.1. Classification (NCBI taxonomy): domain Eukaryota; kingdom Metazoa; phylum Chordata; class Chondrichthyes; order Orectolobiformes; family Hemiscylliidae; genus Hemiscyllium; species Hemiscyllium ocellatum. Next base: position 134,663,295 of record NC_083405.1, read on the forward strand.
GGAGAGGTTAGTAAACTATCTGTGTTAGGAGCAAAGACCCGAGTTGAAAGGTTTTGTTGCAGCAGTATGAGGACATACACAGTAATAAGATAGGGAGGACTTATACTAGTTTGCCTGAGGTGAACATAGGGAATGCTGTTCTGATAAAACAACATCTCTACAGACTTAATCTTCTCAAAGCCACACAGGTTCAGAAGGAAGTGGGCGCGATGCTCAACGAAGATATCATCAAACTGAGTCAGAGTGACTGGAGTTCACCGACTATGTTAGTTCCCAAACATGATGAGACTCAACAATTTTGTGTGGACTAGTGGAAGGTCAGTGCTGTAACAAAATCAGACTCCTACCCAATGCCAAGATTGAAGGACTGCATAGAGAAAGTTGGTTAAGCCACTTACATCATGAAGTTGGATTTACTATGTGGTTATTGGCAGAAGAGAAAGCCAAAGAAGTTTCTGCATTTATAATCCCCAGTGGACTATATCAATTCAAAGTGATGTCCTTTGGAATGCAGAACACACCTGCCACACTCCAAAGACTCATGACCAGAATTGTGGCCTGATTAACAAATTGTGCAGTTTATCTGGATGATGCAGTGATCTTTAGTGAGTGATGAAAGATCACATGGTATAGCTGGCTAAGGTTTTTGAATGATTATGAGAAGCAAAACTGGTCATAAACTTAAAAAAAACAGAGATCGCGAAGGCAGAGGTGACATTCTTCGGACATTGTATCAGTCATGGAAGGTTGACACCAAGGAACATGAAGATGAAGACCATTGAGGAATTTCCATGACCATCCTCAAAAAAAGAGGCACTTCGATTTTCGGGACTAAACGAATTCTACCATAAGACTATTCCAAAATTCCAAAAAGAGAGTAAGGCAAAAGATGGAAACTTACAGACCAATTCACTTAATCCATTGTGAAGGATGAGATTTCTGAATACTTGGAAATGCAAGGTAAAATAGGACAAAGCCAGCGTGGTTTCATCATGGGGAAGTCAGGCATGACAAATCTGTTAGAGTTCTTTGAGGAAGTAACAAACAGGTTTGACCAAGGAGAGCCAATGGATATTATCTACCTGGACTTCAAGGAGGCCTTTGACAAGGTGCTGCATTGGAGGCTACTGAACAAAGAACAAAGAAAATTACAACACAGGAACAGGCCCTTTGGCCCTCCAAGCCTGCACTGATCCAAATTCTCTATTAAACCTGTCACCTATTTTCTAAGGTCCCTGCTCATTCATGTATTTGTTTAAATACATCTTAAATGACGCTTCATGCCTACCTCTACCACCTCCACTGGCAATGCGCTCCAGGCATCTACCACCCTCTGTGTAAAGAACTTTCCACGCATGTCTCCCTTAAACCTTTCCCCTTACCTTGAACTCACAGACCTCTCATGATTTTGTAGACCTCAATCAGGTCTTCCCCCCAACCTCCGTCTTTCTAACGAAAATAATCCTAACCTCCTCAACCTCTCTTCACAGCTCGCACCCTCCATACCAGGCAATATCCTGGTGAACTTCCATCTGCACCCTCTCTAAATATCCACATCCTTTTGTAATATGGCGACCAGAACTAGAAGGCGGGCAGGGACTATGCAGCATTCCAAATGTGCCTGAATCAAAGTCCTATACAACTGTGACATGACCTGCCTGCTCTTGTACTCAATACCCCGTTCGATCGTACTGAGTAAGATGGTGTCCAAGGCAATATGCTAGCATGGATAGAAGCTTGGCTGTCTGGCAGAAAGCAGAGAATGGGGATAAAAGGGTCCTCCTCAGGATGACAAGTGGTGATCTTCAAGGCGTGGTGTTGGGACTAAACCTTTTCCCGTTATACATTAATGATCTGGATGAAGGAACTGGGGGCACTCTGGCTAAGTTTTCAGACGATACAAAGATAGGTACACGGACAGGTAGCATTAAGGAGGCAAGGAGGCTGTAGAAGGATTTGGACAGGTTAGGAGAGTGGGCAAAGAAGTGGCAGATGGTGTACAATGTGGTAAAATATGTGGTCATTGATCTCGGTAGGAAGAATAGAGGCTTGGGCTATTTTCCAAATGGAAAGAAAATTTAGAAGTCTGAGGTGCAAAGAGACTTGGGAGTTATCGTCCAGGAATCTCTCAATGTAATCATATAGGTTGAATTCGTAATTAAGACGGCAAATGCAATGATGGCATTTATTTTGAAAGGACTAGAAGAAAAATATCTGAAAATGAACTTTCCAGCTCAGTGAGCAAACCTACATCCAGAGAATGGTCTCTCTGGAATGCTGATAAGGGTGTGGAGGGAAATATATTTCTCGTGGTGGATTCCATTTGTAGGTGGCGGAAATGGAGGAGGATGATGCGATTGCGGAGGTTGGTGGGGTGGAAGGTAAAGATCGGGGGGTTCTGTCCTTGGCGCATTGGGAGGGGTGAGGTTCATGGGCAGTGGTGCAGGAAGTGGAGGTGATGTGCTGGAGGGCATCGTCGACCACATGAGAAGGGAAATTGCGATCTTGGAAGAAGGAGGCCATCTGGCTAACTCCACCTTTGAAAATCCCAGATGGCCTCCTTCTTCCAAGATCACAAATTCCCTTCCCACATGGACGACGGTGGAGAGTTACAATTTTGAAGAGACCTTGGGGTTGTTTACCTTAGAACAGAGGCGATTGAGAGGGGACATGATTGAGATGTATAAATTTATGCAAAGCGTGCATCGATAGGGTAGCCAGGAAGAAACATTTCCTTTTGATAGACGGATCAATGACCAGGACATAGATTTAAGAGAAGGAGCTGAAGATTTACAGAAGAAATGAGGACAAACTCTTTCCCAGCAGGATGTGAGAATTGGAACTCACTGTCTGCAAAGATGGTAGAGGTATATTTAAGAAGTAATTAGATATGCACTTGCATACAAGGCTTAGACCAAACGCAGGAACATGGCATTAGAATCTGGCCTGTTTTGACATGACCAGCAGAAGGGCCTTTTTTCTATACTGTAAATCTCAATGACTATGATGGTAAGAATCAACCATATTGCTGTGGATCTGGAGTCACATGTAGGCCAGACCAGATGAGGATGCCAGATTTCCTTACCTAAAGGACATTGATGATCCTAATCGGGCTTTATGAGAATGGACATGGTTGCCATTTGAATAGTGTTTACTTCATGATTTGTCAATTGAAGTCAAATTTTAACATTTGCTGTGGTCAGATTTGAAACCATGCCTCCGTATCATGAACAGAGTCTTTGGATTACTCATCCAGTAATACCTCCTCAACTGCACATTGCTAATTATGCAGAGTGGAAGGTGGTTGATTTGAAATGTTGAATGTCTGAGGAAGGTCTGAGTTTGAAAGGAAAGTTTGTGGTTGATTCTTACCTGTCATAGTACTGTCCTCAACTGCTTGTATTGTTTTATATCTACCAGTATGTAAATGATAGTAAGTAGAACATAGAACATAGAAAATTACAGCACAGAACAGGCCCTTTGGCGCACAGTGTTGTGCCAAGGTTTAATCCTAATGTAAAATATAGTAACCTAACCTACGTACCCCTCAACTCACTGCTCTCCATGTGCATGTCCAGCAGTTGCTTAAATGTCCCCAATGACTCTGCTTCCACCACCACCACTGGCAACGCATTCCATGCATTCACAACTCTCTGCATAAAGAACCTACCTCTGACATCTCCTTTATACCTTCCTCCTAATATCTTCAAGCTATGACTCCTCGTACCAGTCAATCCTGCCTTGGGGAAAACTCTCTGTTTATTGACTCTATCTATTCCACTCATTATTTTGTACACCTCAATCAGGTTCAGTTGTTGGGTTGAAGTTACTATTCACAAACTTAATGTGCAAGTCGGTATAATAATTGGTGTAACTTAGCAATTATAGCCCTGCAAGAATATTCACTCTGTTAGCATTCTTGCTTTCATTAAACCTTATTTATTCTTTTATTTTAATAGAAAAGAAAGCTCTAGATGCACCCATCAACCGCAGGCTGGCATCAGATCTTCAGCGCCTAATGGATAAGAAACTTGAATTGGTACTGGAATGGTTGCCTAGCCTGACACGCAAAAATCTAGAGAATGACACCATAATTCTTCGCAATCAAATCATCCGCGAAAATGAAATGGCAAAAGTGGAGGCCTCAGATGCCGCAGAAGGAATGTCTGAGGAAGGTCTGAGATTGGAAATTGTTTATTGAAGATAATTTTAGCTTATATTTTGCTACAGTTGTCCTTTTCAAACATGCAGAGCTTATAACATCTGAATGGTATAGTACAAGTAGACCACTTAGATACCAATAAGACCAATTTGTTTTAATTGACAGGATGGGATAGGTTGGGGATGTGTGAGAAGTGGTAAAATATTAGTCAGAACTATCCTGCATCTTTCCTGACTACCAAGGTTAAGGCACTATACAAAACTATTGCTAAAAGCCGCTGGGGCCGAATTAAGGTGCAAATGTCAATGTCTTTTTTCATTAGTAATTCAGGAAATGTGGGCATCATTGGCTGGGCAAGTACTTATTACAATATTTGCTTTCCTTATTTTTATTCACTCTAGGTTCATGGGCATTGCTGGCTGGCCCAGCATTCATTGCCCAGCTCCAGTTACCCTTGAGAAGGTGAACTGCTTTCTTAGACCTCTCTCTGAATTTTTGAACTGCTGCGGTCCATTTGGTGGAGCCACACCCATTCGTCTCACCTTGCTGAATTTCTGCATTTGGCACAAGTCACATTGCTTAAAGCGCTGACAGTTTTGTTACGAAGTTGAAGATATGTACTGTACCTTTAAGGGAGAGTGAAAGCTGTCTTGCACTGAGAGCATGCAGGCACCTGACCTTGCGTGACTAGCAGTCTTAGAGTTTATTGGAAAATTGAAAATATGCAACATTTGGCTGTAACAACAGTTGGAATTTAACCAATCAGTTTAAATTATGCCCAAAACAGTAAAATCCAATCAAATTTGAATTTATTGTCGATTGCTAACATCGAACCAATGAGGCGATCCGATGTTTGGGGTATAAAGAAGTCGGCAGTTTGAGAGTTAGCTAGAGAGCACGCCGAACTACCGTCGCCAGAGTAACTGCCAGCAAAACACTCTATCAAAGGTACCGTTTTTCAAATGAAGCATCTTTGCAGCAAAAGACCCAAGAGGACACCGGAAGATCTACAGCCAGAGTCAGGAGGACACTGGAGGCGATGACAGCTACTGGGTGGTTTTGAAATTACGTTGATGTAATTTTAATAGGATTTTGTTTTACTGAGTTAGAGGTAGATAACAAAACCTTGAAGAGAAATGAAGGTTAGAGTTGTAAATAGTTGTTGTTGAATGCTCACTTTTGGAGTTAAAGAATAAATTGATATTTTTTTCTTTAAATAGTAGAACTTGGGGAGTTCTCTGTCACTCTTACTTTAACAGATTGTGAGGCTTTTCTGGGTGTTTGGTTTAATTACCAGAAGGGTTTACCGTCAAGTCATAACACTTTGTATAGCTCCAGCCACCTAGTTTTGAGAAGATTTGTAGCTCAGGTTGAGGTTTTGGATGTAGGTTTGCTCGCTGAGCTGGAAGGTTCATTTCTAGACGTTTGATTACCCTACTAGGTAGCATCTTCAGTGGGCCTAAGGCGAAGCAATACTGAAAATTCCTGCTTTCTATTTATATGCTTGGGTTTCTTTGGGTTGGTGATGTCATTTCTTGTGATGATATTATTCCCTGTGGTGAAGTCACTTCCTGTTCCTTTTCTCAGGGGGTGTTAGATGAGGTCTAACTCGATTGTGTTTGTTGATAGAGTTCTGTTAGAATTCCATGCTTCCAGGAATTCTCGTTTGTCTCGTCCTAAGACGGAAGTGTTGTCCCAATCGAGGTGGTGTCCTTCTTCATCCGTATGTGAGGATACTAGTGAGAGAAGGTCATGTCTTTTTGTGGCCAATTGGTGTTCATGTATCCTGGTGGCTAGTTTTTCTGCCTGTTTGTCCAATGTAGTTCATTAGCTGCTGTTTTAGTGTGTTGGTGGGTTTGTGGGTTACCATGATGCCAAGGGGTTTGAGTAGTCTGGCAGTCATTTCCAAGATGTCTTTGATGTAGGGCAGAGAGGCTAGAGTTTCAGGACGTGTTTTGTCTGCAAACCCAAACGAGCAGACAAAACACATTCAGAAACCCTAGCCTCTCTCCCATACATCAAAGACATCTTGGAAATGACTGCCAGACTACTCAAACCCCTTGGCATCATGGTAGCCCACAAACCCACCAACACACTAAAACAGCAGCTAATGAACTTGAAAGACCCTATACAGACAATGAGCAAAACTATTATCATTTACAAACTACCGTGCAAGGACTATAACAAACACTACATTGGACAAACAGGCAGAAAACTAGCCACTAGGATACATGAACACCAACTAGCCACAAAAAGACATGAAACTCTCTCACTAGTATTCTCACATATGGATGAGGAAGGACACCACTTCGATTGGGACAACACGTCCATCTTAGGACAAGCCAAACAAAGACACGCACGAGAATTCCTAGAAGCATGGCATTCCAACCAGAACTCTATCAACAAACACATCAAGTTAGACCCCATCTACCAACCCCTGAGAAAAGGAACAGGAAGTGATTTCACTACAGGAAATAACATCACCACAGGAAATGACATCACTAACCCAAAGAAACCCAAACATATAAATAGCAGGAAGTTTCAGCATTGCTTTTCCTTGAGGCCCACTGAAGGTGTTACCTAGTAGGGTGACAAAACATCTGGAAATGAAACTTGCAGCTCAGTGAGCAAACCTACATCCAAAAAATATGACTGACTGTCTGTCTCTGGGAGGAACTAGTCATTTCTTGTTCTCTATTGCAGCTGTTTAATCTAATTATTTTATTTCTACTGATAGCAAGCCATGCAACTTTGGTTAGTGTGGCACCTCTTAAGGAGTTAATGGTCTAGTGACATTATCACTAGACTATTAATCCAGAAACTCAGCTAATGTTCTAGGCACTTGGCTTCAAATCCTCCAATGGCAGATGGTGGAATTTGAATTCAAAAACGAATCTGGAATTAAGAGTCTAGTGATGACTGAAAAACCATTGTCAATTGCCTGAAAAAAACCCCACCTGGTTTTTGGGAAAAAAAAATCTGCCATTCCTACCTGGTGTGGTCTGTATGTGACTCCAAGCCCACAGCAATGTGAGTGATTTTTAACTGCCCTCTAGACAATTATAGATGAACAATAAATTTTGGGAGAAGATTTGTAGCTCGGCTGTTCGTTGTTGTGGTTCTGTTCGCCGAGCTGGGGATTTGTGTTGCAGTCGTTTCGTCCCCTGTCTAGGTGACATCCTCAGTGCTTGGGAGCCTCCTGTGAAGCGCTTCTGTGATGTTTCCTCCGGCATTTATAGCGATTTGTATCTGCCGCTTCCGGTTGTCAGTTCCAGCTGTCCGCTGCAGCGGCCGGTATATTGGGTCCAGGTCGATGTGCTTATTGATTGAATCTGGCTTGTCCTGTAGTAGTAGTGTTGTCCCAGTCGAATTCATGTTGTTTGTCATCTGCATGTGTGGCTACTAAGGATAGCTGATCGTGTCATTTCGTGGCTAGTTGGTGTTCATGGATGCAGATCGTTAGCTGTCTTCCTGTTTGTCCTATGTAGTGTTTTGTGCAGTCCTTGCATGGGATTTTGTACACTACATTGGTTTTGCTCATGCAGGGTATCGGGTCCTTCGTTCTGGTGAGTGGTTGTCTGAGAGTGGCTGTTGGTTTTTATGCTGTTATGAGTCCTGGTGGTCGCAGTAGTCTGGCTGTCAGTTCAGAAATGTTTTTGATGTATGGTAGTGTGGCTAGTCCATTGGGTTGTGGCATGTCCTCATTCCGTTGTCTTTCCCTTTGGCATCTGTTGATGAAATTGTAGGGATATCCATTTTTTGGCGAATACATTGCATAGGTGTACACAGAGAACAGAGAACAGCCAGGGAATTCCTGGAGGCATGGCACTCATCCACAGATTCAATCAATAAGCACATCGACCTGGACCCAAGTTACCGGCCACTGCAGTGGACAGCTGGAACTGACAACCAGAAGCGGCAGGTACAAATCACTATAAATGCCGGAGGAAACATCACAGAAGCGCTTCACAGGAGGCTCCCAAGCACTGAGGATGTCATCTAGACAGGGGATGAAACGTCTGCAACACAAATTCCCAGCTCGGCGAACAGAACCACAACAATGAACAATAAATGCTGCCTTGGTGAGAAATACCAAATTCCATGAGCAAATTTTTAAAAAATAATTAAGACATAGAGCCATAGAAAGCTACAGCATGGAAACAGACCCTTTGGACTAACTCGTCCATGCCGACTAGATATCCTAAATAAACCTATTCCCATTTACGAGTATTTGTCTGATATCCCTCTAAACTTTTACTATTCATATATCCATCCAGATATCTGTTAAATGTAATAATTGGACCAGGCTCCTCCACTTCCTCTGGCAGCTCATTCCATATGCGCACCACCCTCTGCCAAAAAATGTTGCCCCTTAGGTCCCTTTTAAATTTTTCCCCTCTTCCCCTAAACCTATGCCCTCTAGTTTTGGACTCCCCCACCCCTAGGAAAAGACTTTGTCTATTTATCCTATCCATGCCCCTCATGATTTTATAAAGTTAAAAATCACACAACACCAGGTTATAGTCCAACAGGCTTATTTGGACTGCTGCTCCTTCATCAGGTGTTTGTAAGATCACAGGACACAGAATTTATAGCAAAGCTTTACAGTGTGATGTAACTGAAATTATATATTGAAAAAGACCTGGATTGTTTGTTAAGTTTCTCATCTTTTAGAATGGGCATTTTGGTTTCAGTTCTTTCATATGTAAATTCAGATCTTTCTTGAAGTTACATTCTCAAGTGAACTTTAACAGTGGGTGCCATGTTGGCCCGGAAGGTGTGAGGTGCCCTGTGTGAGGTAGTCTTGCACCAATGTTCAGACTGATTCTAATCTAAAAATGGGATTTACAGAAGCTTACATGGATTTAAGCAGTTTTTCAGCAAAATAAAATGTAATTCTGCAAGTGCAAATTCACCCCATAAACCTTTATATATGCCTGTAGATTTGTGTGTGCAGGGGGTGGGTATTATTGTCTGTGAGAGAGTAGTGCATTTCCGTGTGTGCGAGTGTAAAGGGGTGTAGGTCTGAGAGAGTGCTGTCTGAGTGTGGGAGTATATGTGTGAGCATATGAGAGAGAGAGCTTGTGTATGAGAAAGGGTCTGAATGTGTTTGTATGGGTCTGTAGGAGTTTCTGTCTTTGTGTGTGTGTCTGTCTGTATAGTGCAGTGGGGTCACTTGCAGTGTGACATGAACTCGAGGTCTGAGTTGAGGTCATCCCCATGGGTACCGAACTTGGCTATCACCTCTGCTCAGCCACTTTGTGTTGTTGCCTGTCCCAAAGTCTGCATTGAAGGATGGTAACCTGAAGGTCCGAGGTCGAATGCCCTGGACGCTGAAGTGCTCTCTGACTGGGAGAGAACACTCCTGTCTGATGATTGTTGTGTAGTGTCCATTCATTTGTTGCTGTTGCCTTAGCTCAGTCTCACCAATGTACCACGCCTCACGGCATCCTTGCCTGCAGCATATGAGATAGACAACATTGGCCAAGTCACATGGGTACCTGCCCCATACATGGTGGGAGGTGTCCCCACGTGTAATTGTGGTATCTGTGTCGACACTCTGACATGTCTTGCAGCATCCACTGTGACAAGTTTGTCTGGTGTTGTCCTGAAAGCCGGGCAGTTTGATGCGAACAATGATCTGTTTGAGGTTTGGTGGCTGTTTGAAGATGAGTAGTCTTTTCCTAGGGGTGGGGGAGTCCAGAACTGGAGAGCATAGGCTGAGGGTAAGATGGGAAAAATTTAAAAGGGACCTAAGGGGCAACTTTTTCATGCAGTGTATGGTGTGTGTATGGAATGAGCTACCAGGGGAGGTGGTGGAGGCTGGTACAATTACAACATTTAACAGATATCTGGATGGATATATGAATGTACACTCCATATCTGGCACCTCCAAATCATGATTTTATAAACCTCTCTATAAGGTCACCTCTCAGCAGCCAGGGAAAATAGCCCCAGCCTATTCAACCTTTCCCTATAGCTCCAACTTTCCAACCTTGAATCCCTTTCAAGTTTTAAAATGTCTGTCCAGAATTGCACACAGTATTCCAAAAATGGCCTAACTAATGTCCTGTACAGCCACAACATGACCTTCCAACTCCTATATTCAAAGTACTGACCAAAACCGGCAAGCATATCAAATGACTTTTTAACTATCCTATCTATCTGTGTCTCCATTATCAAGGAGCTATGAACCTGCACTCCAAGGTCTCTTTGTGCAAGAACGCTCCCTAGGACCTTCCCATTAAGTGTATAAGTCCTGCTCTGATTTGTCTTTCCAAAACGCAGTACCTCTCTTTTATCTAAATTAAACTCCATCTGCCACTCCTTGGCCCATTGGCCCATCTGATCAAGATCCTGTTGTACTCTGAGGTAACCTTCTTTGCTGTCCACTACACCTCCAATATCGGTGTCATCTGCAAACTTAATAACTATGCCTCCTACGTTCACATCCAAATCATTTACATAAATGAAAAGTAGAGGACCCAGCACTGTTTCTTGTGGCACACCACTGGTCACAGATCTCCAGTCTGAACAGCAACCCTCTACCACCACCCTGTGTCTTCTTCCTTCGAGCCAGTTCTGTATCCAAATATCTAGTTCTCCCTGTATTCCATGTGATCTAACCTTGCTCACCTGTCTACCATGACAATCCTTGACGAATGCCTTACTGAAGGCCATATAGATCACATTGACTATTCTGCCCTCATCAATTCTCTTTGTTACTTCTTCAAAATACTCAATCATTAGTGAGAAATGATTTCCCATGCACAAAGCCATGTCGACTATCCCTAATCAGTCCTTGTCTTTCCAAACACATGTAAATTCTATCCCTCCGGATTCCCTCCAACAATTTGCCTACCCAATGTCAGGCTCACTGGTCTATATTTCCTTGGATTTTCCTTACTACTTTTCTTGGTGCTCTTGATGATACAAATATCTCGGCTCATGCCAAGATCTCTTACCAAATGAAATATACCTAAGAAGTCTAATATTACCCATAATCGTACCAGTATGCAATCAACTCCCTTGTACTCAGATACATGCTCCTTTGAGTGGCTAATCCTTCGCTACTTCATAGAACCCCTGTACTATGAAAGCAACCCATTCGGCCAATCCAATCCACACTGATCTTCCAGAAAGCATTTCACCCAGACACTCCTCCCTATCCTTTCCCTATAACCCTACATTTTCCACCTAACCTGCATATCTGTGGACACTATGGACAATTTAGTGCAGCCAATCCATCTAACCTGCACACCTTTGGACTGTGGGAGGAAACCATAGCACACAAAGGAATCCCACGTAGATATAGGGAGAATGTGCAAACATCACATAGACAGACACCCAGGGCTGCAGTTGAATCTGGGTCCCTGGTGCTATGAGGCAGCAGTGTTAACCACTCAGACATTGTGCTGCCCAAGCCTACTTAATACAAGGCCCATAGTAAGAGGGATTGGTACCTGCCTCTCTCCCCTGAGAAGATCCTAACAAGATCAGGTACTGCCTGACAACATCACTTACAACAGTTATCAATGTATTTGTTAAACTCACAGAAGGAAGTCACCTGCTGTTTGCTGCTTGGTAACATAAGGTGGAATGACTTAACTGGTGATTGAGGCCCCATTTGTTACCACACGGTGGTAAACCCTTCTGTTAATTAAACCAAACAGCCAGAAAACCTAATCTCTCCTTGTAACCTGTCAAAATATGAGTGACAGGGAACTCCCAAATTCTACTATTTAAAGAAAATAATATCAATTTATGTTTTAACTCCTAAAAGTGAACATTAAGCAACAACTATTCCCACTTCTCTTAACGGCTTATTATCTGACTCCAACTCTATCATGATCTGCTGTTCCAATAAGACACTTATTAAAATTACAACAATTTAACTTCAAAACCACACAGCGGCTGTCATCTTCAGTGTCTGACTTCTTCTGGCTAAAAATCTCCCTGGGTTGTCTTCTTTCTTTTTACTATGAAGATGTTTCATATGAAAAGATACCTTTGATAGAGAGTATTTCCTAATCTCTTGGGTGTCTCTCGCTGGCAATTGCTCTCTCAGCAATTTTCAAAAAGTCTGCCTTTTTTATCCCCAAAATTGGATCGTTGCATTGATTCGATGTTGGCAAAATAATAAGTTCAAACTCAATTGAGTTTTAATATCCTCGGACATAATTTAAACTAGCCCTAAACAGGATGAAGGGCTTATGCCCGAAATGTCGATTCTCCTGCTCCTTGGATGCTGCCTGACCTGCTGCGCTTTTCCAGCAACACATTTTTCAGCATAATTTAAACTGGTTAAATTCAAATTGTTGTCAAAACAACAACCAACATAGAACCCACTTCACAACCAAATGTTGCATTTTTTCAATTTTCCAGTACACTCTGGGACTGCCATCTATCGTATACATAGGTGTTTGTAAGCTCTCAGTTTAGAACTGCATTCACTCTCTCTTAAAGGTACAGGATATGTCTTCAACTTCATAATACCATGTAAGTTTTAAAACTTTGCAAGTTTCTGTATTCCTTATGCCTTAGGAGGAGCAAAAGAGCTTCACTTAGTTATTGCAAGGATGGCCTCTGCCTTTCCATCCAGATTAGCTTCAGCGTCCTTTGCACCATAATACCCAATTGTCACCGAGATCTCTGAGGCTTCCCGCTGCATGCTGATGGTAGCTCCAAGCTTTTTGCTTTATTGATTTAAATGTTATGCTCTCCCAGGCTTCTTGCCATGAACCTCTGCTGTTGGCTGCCATAAAATATGGAGCAGAATTAGGCCATTCAGTCCATTAAGTCTGCTCGCCCATTCCATTAAATCACAGCTGATCTGATAGTCCTCAACTCCACTTTCCTGATTTTTTCCCCATATCTCTTTATTCACTTACTGTGCAAAAGTCCGACTAACTTAATCTTAATACACTTAACAATTTACCCTCCATAGACTACCACATTTTTGTCTTAAATTGGTGACTTCCTACTGGATTATGATTTCCTCTGATTCTACAGTCTCCCACAAGGGTAGCAGCCTTTCTGAATCTGTTAAGTAAAAAGTGAGGTCTGCAGATGCTGGAGATCAGAGCTGAAAATGTGTTGCTGGTTAAAGCACAGCAGGTCAGGCGGAATCCAAGGAATAGGAAATTCGATGTTTCGGGCCAGAGCCCTTCATCAGGAAAGCCCTTCATCCTGATGAAGGGCTCTGGCCCGAAACGTCAAATTTCCTGTTCCTTGGATGCTGCCTGACCTGCTGTGCTTTAACCAGCAGCGCATTTTCAGCTCTGAATCTGTTAAGTACCAAGCAATTCTTTTTTTTTGAGTTAGATTGTCTTACTTTCCTCTCAACTCCAACGAGTACAAGCTAACCTACTCAGTCTCTTCTCAGTGAAAATCCCTCCATACCTATCAGCAACCTAGCAAATCTTCTCTGAGCAGCTTACAATGCCTGTCTATCATTCCTTATGTAAAGGGGCTGAAACTGTTCACAATATTCCAGCTGTAGTCTGACTCGTGTCTTGTATCATTTTAGTTACATTTCCCTATGTTTGTATTCTGTTTCCCTTGAAATAAAGAATAACATTCCATTTGCCTTCTCGAATACCACTGAACGTGAATGTTAGTTTTTTTGTGAATCATGAATAAAAATTCCCAATTCTCTGTTTTACATCTTTCTGCAGTCTTTCTCCATTTAAGTAATATTCAGCTCCCCTATTATTGCCAAAGTACACAAACCCAACAGGTAACCTCCCGTATTCCCAATTATATGCCATCTAACACGTTTTTGCCTACTCACTCATCTTGTCTGTATCCCTCTGCAGACTGTTTGTGTCATCCCAACCACTTGCCTTCCCACCACTTTCGCATCATTCACAAATGTGATGATAACACATTCGTTTCCATTATTTATGTAATTGATCTATATCATAAATATTTGTGACTCCAGCACTATCCCGAAAATGACCCCCACATGGGGCGGCACGGTGGCACAGTGGTTAGCACTGCTGCCTCACAGCGCCAGGGACCTGGGTTCAATTCCTGCCTCAGGCGACTGACTGTGTGGAGTTTGCACGTTCTCCCCGTGTCTGCGTGGGTTTCCTCCGGGTGCTCCGGTTTCCTCCCACAGTCACAAAGATGTGCAGGTCAGGTGAATTGGCCATGCTAAATTGCCCGTAGTGTTAAGTAAGGGGTAAATGTAGGGGTATGGGTGGGTGGCGCTTCGGCGGGTCGGTGTGGACTTGTTGGGCCGAAGGGCCTGTTTCCACACTGTAAGTAATCTAATTCCATTTGCCTTTACTATTTCTTGCTGAAATTGAATACAACTTCTTTTGTGATTTATGTCCGAGGACTCCAAGCCTCTCTTTGCTGCAGCTTTCTGCAGTCTTTCTCCATTTAAATTATATTCAGCATCTCTATTCTTCCTGCCAAAGTGCATTACCTCATATATTCTCACGTTTATACCATATGGCAAGTTTTTCTCATTCACTGAAGCTGACTGTAAATTCTGTAGATTCTTAGTATCAATCTTTCCACTTGCCTTCCCAATTATTTTTGTGTCATCTGCAAAATAGTTTACAAAATACCATGCAAGGACTGCACAAAACACTATATAGGACAAACAGGAAGACAGCTAACAATCCGCATACATGAACATCAACTAGCCACGAAACGACACGACCAGCTATCCCTAGTAGCCACACACTCAGACAACAAGCAACATGAATTTGACTGGGAAAACACTACTATCATAGGGCAAGCCAGACAGAGAACAGCCAGGGAATTCCTAGAGGCATGGCATTCATCCACAAACTCCATCAACAAACACATCGACCTGGACCCAAAATACCAACCACTACAGCGGACAGCTGAAACTGACACCCGGAAGCGGCAAGGACAGACCACTATAAATACCGGAAGAAACATCAAAGAAGCGCTTCGCAGGAGGCTCCAGAGCACTGATGACGTCGCCTAGCCAGGGGACGAAACGTTTGCAACAAAAACTTCCAGCTCGGCGAACAGAACCACAACAACGAGCACCCGAGCTGCAAATCTTCGCACAAACCTTGATCTGCAAAATTGTATTTTGTTCTGAACATCATGTTTATTATAGTAGAGTCACAAGAATATAAGAACTTGGAGCATGAATAGGCCATCTGGCCCTTCGAATCCACTCTGCCATTCAATAAGATCATGGCTGATCTTTTTTGTGGCCTGAGCTCCACTTATCCATCCTCTCACCATAACCCTTAATTCCTTTAGTAGTAGCCTTAACTACTTCACTGGGCAAGGAATCCCACAGATTCACAACCCTCCTGGTGAAGAAGTTCCTTCTCATTTCAGTCCTAAATCTGCTGTCCCTAATTTTGAGGTTATGCCCTCTTGTCCTAATTTCACCTGCCAGTGGAAACATCCTCTCTACTTCGATCTTATCTACTCCCTTTATAATTGTGTATGTTTTTACAAGATTCCCCCTAATTCTTCTAAATTCCACTGAATATAATCCCAATCGATTCAGTTGCTCCTCATAAGCCAACACCTTCAGCTCTGGAATCAACCTAGTGAAACTCCTCTGCACCCTCTCTAGTGCCAGTGCACCTTTCACAAGTAAGGAGACCCAAAACTGCACGTAGTACTGCAGCTGCGGCCTCACCAGCACCTTGTACAGCTGCAATATAGCCCACTGCTTTTAAACTCAATCTCTTTAGCAATGAAGGACAAAATTCCATTTGCCTTCCAAATTATAGGCATGCAGCATGAAAACATGGCCTTCAGCCCAACCAGTCCATGTGATCAGGTTTCCTAACCTATATTAAGTCCCATTTGCCTACATTTGGCCCATATCCCTCTAATCCTTTCCTGTCCATATGCCTGTCCAAATATCTTTAAAATGTTATAATTATACTTGCCTCTAGCACTTTCTGTAGCAGTTCATTCCATATGCATACCACCTTCTGTGTGAAAACATCACCTCTCAGGTTTCTTTTAAATCTTTCCTCTTTCACCTTAATCTCTGCTCTCTAGTTTTGGACTCCCCTACCTTAGCTATTCCCCAAATCTATGCTCCTCATGATTTTACAAACCTCTATAAGGTCACCTCTCAGCTTCCTGTATTCCGGGGAAAAAAAGTCCCAGCCTATTCCAGCCTCTTATTATAACTCAAACCTTCCAGTCTTGGTAACATCTTCATAAATCATTTTTGCGCCGTTTCCAGTTTAATAACATCCTTCCAATAGCAGGGTGGCCGGAATTGTACACAGTACTCTAAATGCGTCCTTACTAACATCTTATACATCTGTAACCCAACTCTTGACCCGATGATGACAAACGTGCCAAGTGCCTTCTTCACCATCCTGTCTACCTGCGACACCACTTTCAAGGAACTATATACCTGCACCATCAGTCTTTCTGTTTGACAACATGCCCCAGGCTCCTACTATTAACTGTGTAAGTCCTGCTTTGGGTTCTCTTACCAAAATGCAATATCTCACATTTATCTTCTACCTGTCATTCCCCGGTCAACTGGCCCAGTTGATCAACATCCCTATGTACTCTTCAGTAGCCTTCTTCATGGTCCGCAATACCACCAATTTTGGGTCATCTGCAAACTTATTAAACATGACTTTTAAATCATCATCTAAATGGGTTGTATAAATGAAGAACAAGACTGGACCCAGCACCAATCCTTATAGCGAACTGGTGGTCACAGGCTTCCAGTTTGAACAACCACCTCACCACCATCCTCTGCTTCCATTGTACTCGGTTTCGACTTTGCTCCCTCACCCTTTTATATTGCACTCACGTCCCACAGTATTCTGCTGTCTCCCTGGCTCCTTTGTGCCCTACGTGAGTCTCAAACCAGTGGGCTTAAATTTCCTATTTTTCAGTTCTGGTTTCATATTCTAGACAGATCAATGTTGTTTACTTACCAATCCACAATGGAATATCGCCTGAAGCTTAGAGTTCCTTGTTATCCAGGTTCCGGCCAGGATCAAAGCGATTAAAGGAAAAATCCAACCATAGCTCCATATTTTTTGATAATTCCAAAGAAATGTGTAGCAACACTTCATATTGGGAGCCGAGTTTCTCTTACATTGTTATGCTTTAATACTGCCGCTGAATTTTTCACGTGAATTGATGTAGTCCTTAATTTTAATAATTTCTATCAATCCATTTCATTCTAGTGGTTATTTGATCACAAAACAAAAAGCTTACAAGAGAAAGTTTATTCTGCTGGTTCAATATTTATTTAACAATGTTGGTCAATGTTCAGATATGATTAAAAATGATTAATTTTATTCCTAAATACATTGTCCTTATGTCTGTCCTTTATAGAACGAGAACTCGAAGAGCGAATCATGATGCATAAGCTACATGTAGCAGAGTCATGGATGCCAAAAGACGTTCTAGAAAAACTGAATAACAGGTTTACAGCATTTCAAATCACATCTGCAACTGATGAAAGGATTAAGGCAGATGAAGACATAAAATCTGGAATGTCTCCTGATGGTAAGTACTTCTAACCAGTCTGAATTTAAAACTATTTTCTTTTATATTCTTTTTTGGTATTAGGTAATAATGAGGTTTCAGTTGGAGGGGCTTCAAATGGTAAATGCCAAGTGTCTATCCAATTTTCCTTTGAAATCATTAATCATCCCTGTCTCGGGCAGCAAGTCCCATGTCATTACCGTAAACTGTGCATTAAGTTTTTCTCCACATGAATAATGTTGCCACGGAATGGCAAGACAACATTTGTTTTGCTGCAGATGGTCATTGCCTGGCAATTATTTGTTACAAATGTCGCTTATCAGTTAATCCCTGATGCCCATTGACTTTAATTATGCCTGGATTCCTCAAATCATACATGCAGTACAGTGTTGTCTTGGTGGAAAGGCAGTCACTTTCACTTCTTGAGTTTAGCTCTTCTGTCCATGTTTGAACCAAGGCCGTGATGAGGTCAGGAGCTGAGTGGCCTTGGCGAAGTTCAAACTGAGTATCAGTGAGCAGTTTATTGTTATTGTCAGAACAGAAAGTGCTGGAGAAACTCAGCGGGTCCGGCACCATCAGTGAAGAGAGAAACAGAGATAATGTGCTAAGTCCAATAAGAGATTTCTCCAGAAATTTCTCTTTTTATTTCAAATTCATTGCATCTGCAATATTTTGCTTTTATTATCATGTAAGTGCTGCTTGATTGCACCATCAACAACACTTGTCATCACTTTGTTGATGAATAAAAATAGAGTGTTGGGGCAGTAATTGATTGAGTTGAATTTTCCTCAATTTTGTTTTGGTTAGGATGTAACTGGGTATTGGCAGATGCCAGTGTTGTAACTGTACTAGAAAAGCTGGCTTAGGGCCAGGGCAAGTTTCGGATCACATTGTCCATACTATTCCTGGGATGTTGTCAGTACCTAGTGCCTCCAGATATATCTTGATATCATGTGGAGTGAATTGAATTAGCTGAAGACTAGCATCTATGCAATTAGGAGGAGACTGAGGTGGTTCATCCACTTAGCACTTCTGGCTGAAAATTGTTGCAAATGCTTTAACCCTGAGAGATTTAGGGAAATTTATTGTCATGTGTATTTCAATATAAAGTACAATGAAAAATGTGTAACGTCGCTGTGCATAAGCGGCATTCGGATTAATTTGTTAAAAAGTGAAGAATACAGAGGAGTCTCGATTATCTGAATACCAATTATCTGAAAATCGGAATATCTGAAGGAGATGTCGAGGTCCCGCTAGAAACATTACATCAAAGACGTGTTTCCAACAGTCATCGCATCTTTTGTTTACAATGGTTGAACAAGCACTGTCTTTAAATGATTGCTCTCCTGCCCTCTCTCTCTCCCCACACATTCCCTCGAGTTCTACAGAGGGGTGTACGCTAAACCCCTCTTCCCCAGATAATCTCTTTAACATTGCCCTGTACAGGGCAAACATAGAACCTCTCAAAAAGTTGCAGTCAAAAGGTGTGTGTGTGTGTGTGTGTCTACTATTTGTGCAGTCTTATTGTTGGTGTCCAGTCTGACTGCCCCGGAGAAGAGTGGGAGAGTGGGGGGAGGTTGGACGGGGTTGGGGGTACAGAGTTGGAAGGGGTTGGGGGTGTCATATTGGGGTTGGACGGGGTTAGGGAATGGTGTTGGATGGAAGCAGGGTGGGGGCGGTGTTGGGAGCATGGTCTCGTGCGCTGTGTGCTGCTGCAGTCCCCTGAAAGAGGAGCAGACTTTAAAAACTCTGAGCTCCAGAGGGAAGGCATTTAATCAATTAACCGAATTTTCAATTATCCGTACAAAATAGTGCCCGCCCATCTCATTCGGATAATCGAGGTTCCCATGTATACAACTTAAAAAGAGTCCAAATTTTCCTTCACCAATACTGCTGAGAGTCTCCTGTTCTGGGTTTCATTGCCCATGCCATGCCGCTGAAAGTGACCTGCTCCTGGCTACAAGCCCATGCCATGCTGCAAAGAGTGACCTTCTCCCGGCTACACCAGCCCACGCCATGCTGCTGAGAGTGACCTGCTCCTGGCTACTCCCCCACGCCATACCGCTAGGAGTGTCCTTCTCCGGGCTACACCAGCCCACGCCATGTTGCCAGGAATGACCTTCTCCTGGCTACACCAGCCCACGCCATGTTGCCAGGGGTGTCCCACTCTGGCTCCAGGCTTCACAGGCTGACCTAATGATTGACTGTGCAGCCATGCTGCTTCCTAAGACAACACCACCGGTCCATCAAAGCTGCCTCCTGCTGAAAAGTTGTCTCCATCAGGTAAGTTTGGAGTAACTCAGGGAAACAAGGAAAAAAATGGAAGGAAAAATAGAAATGCAGATGAAGAGGCAGGCCCAGGCACAGGAGCCCACATGTTACCTTACTCCACCACCACCGCCATATTGGGATCTTGTCAGCTGATATGCTGGGCTTACCCAACCTTATGGATGGTATTAAAAATGACAGGTGCTGGAGTAGGGTTCTGCTGCACCTATGAAATAGCTTAGGTCTGAGACCTTTCATCAAAATTAATGAACTAATTTTGTTGGCTCTCTAACCACCTGCTGCCGGTTCAGTTTGGCAGATCATTTTGAGAGGACTCAGCTTACTTAATCAGTAGTGGTGCTTGCTGGTGGACGTTGAGAACCCCCTCCCAGAGTATATTCAGTGCCGTTGATACATTCAGTGCTTCTTTGAGAAATGGAGTTTAACATTAGGTGCACTGATTCAGCACCTAAGGAAGGATGCCAATCGGCAGGAGGTTTCCTTGTGTTCCTGATGAAGGGCTTATGCCCGAAACGTTGAATTTCCTGTTCTTTGGATGCTGCCTGACCTGCTGCGCTTTAACCAGCAACACATTTTCAGCTCTATTCACTTGATGCCATAAGATGTTATGACTCCTGTAATCAATGTTGTTGCATTCTCATGGCAATCTCATGATTCTAGACTAATGTGTCAGGTTGTGTTGTGCCTGTCCAGAGGACTATAAGGAGCAGAAACAGAACAGAAGTAACCAGTCAGCTGATTGATTCTCCTTCACCATCCAATCAGATCATGGCTGATCAGTTTATCCTCAACTCCAATTTTCTATCTTTTCCTGATAACCCTTGATTACCACACTAATTAAAATCTGTCAATCTAAACTTGGAAGATATTAACAACCTAGCTTTGAGTTAGAGATGAAGAAAACAGCAGATGCTGGAAGTCCAAGGTGGACAAGCAGGAGGCTGGAAGAACATCAGAAAGTGGAGAAGTCAATGTTTTGGGTGTAACCCTTCTTCAGGACTGGGGATACCCACTGCATGACCTTTCCCCCGCCAACCCCTTTATCTTCAGCTCCCCTTATGCCCACCCCCACTCCTGAAGAAGGGTCATACCTGAAACATCGACTTCTCCACTTCCTGGTGCTGCCTGACTTGCTGTGTTTTTTCAGCCTTATGCTTGTCTATCTTAGATTCCAGCATCTGAAGTTTTTTTGCCTATTGACCAACCAGGTCGTACCCTCTGCCTATCTTCTCCGATCCTCACTTCACCACCTTGCACCCATCACCCCCCTTATCTGCAACTCTTTTTTTGTGACAATCCAATATTTTAGTGGCCACCATTACCGAGATTATCTATGCTTTTCAGATTGATAATTGGGACATTTACAAGAGTGTTAATTTAAAAGGAAATCCTATCTTTATATTTTATGATAGGAGAGTACTGATTGGTAGACAAGTGATTGGTAGAGATGTTTCCATGAAAAAAACACTAGTCACTGATAATTAATAGTTAACTGCCAAGGTTTGTTTCAATTTTAAACCAGCCAGTTTGACTCACTGGTCAATTAGTTACCCTGAGAAATTAACCTGTGAATAGCTGTTAGCTATAATGTTGAATTGATTTAGGTATTGTATTTGGAAATTTTCTGTAATCCTTTGAAATGTTTAATCAAACTAACCGTTGATTTCCGCATTTTACAGCCAATGTCCCCTTGAGTTTATTTTGAAAAGCTGAAAATCTGAAACAAATACAGCTAATCCTAGAAAAACTTTCATTTCTTATTGCAAAGAACAGAACCTGGTGTTAAATATATGTAGCTTCCAGCACACACAAGTGTGCTGCACTGCAAGCCTGACAATCCTAAATTGATTGCCAGTGTAATTCTTCCAATACCCGAGGTCAATTCCCGGAATGATGGGATTACCATATGTTGAAAAATTGGAGCGACTGGGCTTGTATCCACTTGAGTTTAGAAGGATGAGAGGGGATCTGATTGAGACGTATAAGATTATTAATGGATTGGACACTCTGGAGGCAAGAAGGATGTTTCCGCTGAGGGGTGAATCCAGAACCAGAGGACACAGTTTAAAAATAAAGGGTCGGCCATTTAGAACAGAGCTGAGGAGAAACTTCTTCACTGAGAGAGTAGTGGATATATGGAATGCTCTGCCCCAGAAGGCAATGGATGCCAAGTCTCTAAATACTTTCAAGAGAGAGATGGATAGAGCTCTTAAAGACAGTGGAATCAAGGATTATGGGGATAAGGCAGGAACAGGATACTGATTGTGGATGATCAGCCATGATCATATGAATGGTGGTGCTGGCTCAAAGGGCCGAATGGCCTATTTCTGTACTTATTGTCTATTGTCTAATGTCTATAATGCCATTCGCTAGCAAAGATAGCACAGAAAAGGATCATAAGATGGGACTAGTCATGATTTTGGAACCTTTTTAATCTTCTTGCCTTTTCAAAAAAGAAGAGGGTAATGATATAAGTAATTGTGAAATCTGTTTCTGATGCTTCTTTTGAGTTCTAATCCCTATAAAAATTTATTTCTGTCTGTTACAGACAGGAGGATTCAGGCTATGATCCGACACCAACAGTACTTACTCCGTTTCCAGCAGGCGAATCTGAACAGACTGCAGGTGGCTGAATCATGGATACCTGAAGAGGAACGCATGAAGATTGAAAATGAATATAGCTTAATGCGTGCTAGACACTGGCGGCAAAAGGAAGGTCATCGCTTGCCGGGGGAATGGGGTGGTAAGTATTGAGCATCTCTTTTCTTATTGATTTCTAGTGGAATACTGTATTCTGTATCACAGAGAGCTTTTACTTGATAATAGGACAATTCATCAATACAGGGTGAAAAATACCCATGATCCTTACTTCTTTTTGACCATTGGATAGAGAGCTACAGATGAAATACAAAGTATCACCTGATAAAAAGTATACTTATACTTTATGTAAGGAAAACCGATCACAAGTTAACTCATCTAGTTCAAGTTGGACAGTTTAGACCCTGGGTCATCGGTGAAAAAGAAGGATTGAAAAATTAATGAAATGATCATACTTGTTGGCATAATATAGCAAAATCCAGCATTTTAATTGTGTCTAGGGATGTCCTGTATTTAGGGACATCTTCTGAGTAATGTAGAGGTTTGGTTTGTTATTTGTGGATTTTTTGTGTTACCATTCTGTCACCTGGAGCGGCAACACACAACTACAACTCAAAATGCCTCTACAAAAGGGGTTGGGATCTTGGATCCTGGATCCTTTGACCTTAACACCCACTCTGTCCATTCTAGCTTTCTCATTAGTGAAGAAATACAGTTGGGGGTAGGGTTAAAGGAAGAGATAAGTGTGTGGTATCCCAATAAACAAGGAGGACATGATTATTGGGTGGTGCTGAGTGGGGATTGAAGTGAATGAGAGAGTGACAGGGTTGGGGGTGGGTTGCTGAATGGGAATTGGAAGGATTTGAAAGTATATCTATTCAAATTTCAGCATCCATCATTTGAAGCAACCCAATCTGTTTCCCACTTTATTACTGCAAATTAGTTTCTATCAAGTTTCCATAAAATTTTCTTTTGAAATCATTCATTGTTAATGCGATATTAATATTTTGGAAACAGTCCTGACAAGGTTTGAGTAGATTAGATTCCCTACAGTATGAAACAGGCCCTTCAGCCCAACAAGGCCACACCGACCCTCTGAAAAGTAACACACCGAGACCCATTTTCCTCTGATTAATGCATCTAACACAATAGGCACTTTAGCACGGCCAATTCACCTGACCTGCACATCTGTGGACTGTGGGAGGAAACCCACACAGACACCGCGAAAATATGCAAACTCTACACAGACTGTCGCCCAAGGTTGGAATCAAACCTGGGACCCTGGTGCTGTGAGGCAGCAGTGCTAACCACTGAGCCACCGTGCCGCCATTTGCTAGACTAATACCTCGAACGACCAGATTGCTTTAAAAGGAAGCATTAGAGAGGCTAGGCCTCTATCCTCTGGAGTTTAGAAGAGGTGAAGGGTGACTTAAGATCCTGAGGGGACTTGACCGGGTGCATATGGAAAGCATGGTTCCTCTTATGGGAGAATCTAGAAGTAGGGGTCAAAGTTTAAAAATATAGAGATATCCATTTAAGACACGAGGAAACAATTTTCTGTCAGAGGATTGTGAGTCTTTGGAATTCCATTCTTCAAAAGACGGTGGATGCAGAATCTTTGAATATTTTTTTAAGGCAGAAGCAGATAGATTCTTGTTTACCAAGATTGTCGGGAATATACAGGAGCACACAGTTGAGGTTAAAATCAGATCAGTCATGATCATATTGAATGGCAGGACAGGCTGGTAGGGCCAAGTCTTATTCCTTGCTCATTTCCTGTATCCACTAAGTGTTTAGGCAGCACTTTCCACATTATTACCACTTACTGTACAAAAATGTCCTTAATTCCCTGCCTGCATTTCTTCTCCAAAACCTTAAATCTGTGTCATGTGCTTCCAGTAGAATTTCCTAGTGTGACGCTATTTTAATAGCTCAAAGTTTCTGCCTGATCTCAGAGTTGTTGAGTAGACTTGGAATGGCCTTCAGTTGTGAGCGAGGAGGATTTTAGCATAAAGTGGAGCAAAACTGCATAATAATAACATTGGCTATTTTATTATTGAAGTGTGCAATATTATGCATACAAGAATCATTACTTTTAAATGTAAACTCTGCTTTGAAAATATTATCATACTCACTGGGTCTAATAAGACACATGGGTATTCATAATATGAAAGAGTGTGTCAAAATCTGACAATGTGGTAGTATACACATAATTTCCAACTTGACATCTCTGAGGTGGCCTATTCACTGCCCTCATTGCTCAGTGAAGTGTAAGCCAGGAGAGAAATTGGGCTTCTTGTGACAGACATAGCCTTTACACATCTGTTTCTCTTTCAGGAAACAATCATTGGGTGCACATGTCATGGGACCTTGTAGTCAGCCCAGGACTTACCCTACATGGTTTCCAGTCACAGCCGCAAACACACCTCAGAGCCTGAGTTGTGAAGCATGGTTTGGGAACCCTGTACCCTAATGACTTCAAAAATGCTTTGTATGTCATGATGGCCAGTTGGAGATCTTAGAGTTTCCCACATGCCATTTTATTTCCCAGATTTGTGTTTGAATGTCAGCCTTGAACCGTTCGAATACCATCTTCTTGACTTCTGACCTTGTTCTGCTAGGCAATGAAGATTACTCTCTCTTGGTCCAGGAGATCACATATTTCAGCACAATTTTCATTCAGCTAGTTCTGGTCAAAATGCTCAAACTCAATGGTCTGGCCATGGGTGACTAGTACCCCTAGCTTTTCTTGATCTACTGTTCTGGAATTGAGTTGAATATGTGAAGATTTTCCACATTATTCATTAGTTCCACTTTGAGTTCCAATCTTCAGTAATGATTTGGAGATGCTGGTGTTGGACTGGGGTGTACAAAGTTAAAAATCACACAACACCATGTTATAGTCCAACAGGTTTATTTGGAAGCACACTAGCTTTCGGAGCGACGCTCCTTTATTAGGTGGTTGTGCTGATGAAGGAGCGGTGCTCCGAAAGCTAGTGTGCTTCCAAGTAAACCTGTTGGACTACAACATGGTGTTGTGTGATTTTTAACTATCTTCCGTTAGGCTGCTTTAAGGCTGAGATGTTAGTGTTCGCCCTCTTGGAATTGCTACCTCTTGAAATTAAGTGGGTGTTCAGTACTGGTCAAATAAGCATATTGTTTACACAGCAGGCATCAGTCTCCCATATATTCTTGTGGTGGCTTAGTCAGAGCTATCTAAATGTTCAGCATAACATCCCTGTTTTTCTGCTAAATGCCTCGATTTATGAATCCCAAGTTGCCATCTGATTGGAAGTAACATTTGTGCCACACAAACTCCAGGCAATGACAGTCTCCAGTATGAAACAATTTAATCACTGTCCCTTGTCATTTGATGGTGTTACCATGACTGAATCCTCCACTATCAACATTCTTGGGGTTATCATTGACAAGAAACTCATCTGGACTCGTCACATAAACACAGTGGCTATAAAAGCAGGTCAGAAGCTAAGAGTAATGTGGTGATTATTTCACGTCCTGACTCCCCAAAGCCTGTCCACCATCTGCAAGGTACAAATCAGGTGTGTGATGGAATGCTACCCACTTGCCTGAGTGGCCGCAGCTCTAACAACACTCAAGAAGCTTGACATGATCCAGGACAAAGCAGCTCACTTGATTAGCACTACACCCACAAGCATTCAATCTCTCCACTTTGGAGGCTCAGTAGCATTACTGTGTATTATCTCCAAGATGCACTGCAAAGATTCACCAAAAAATCCTTAGAGACAGTGGCTTCCATACCAAGATCATTTGGAAGTAGGACAAGGGCTACAAATACATGGGAACACCACCACCTGTAAATGCCTCTCCAAGCCACTCACCATCCTGACTTGGAAATATGTTGAATTGAATTGAATTTATTGTCACGTGTACTGAGGCACAGTGAAAAGCTTTGTCTTGTGAGCAATAGATCACAGAGTTAAGTAGCATTCTTAGTAAATAATAGGTAAACAGCGGCAAAAACAAAAACACAGGTACGGGTGAATGTTAAGAGTTTGTGAGTCCATTCAGTATTCTAACATCAGGAGGGTAGAAACTGTTCCAAAACTGGCTGGTGCATGTGTTCAAGCTTCTGTACCTTCTCCCGGGTGGTAGAGGTTGTAGAAAAGCATTGCCAGGGTGGGATGGATCTTTGAGAATGCTGATGGCCTTTCCTTGACAACGGGCCTGGGAGATGGATCCTGTAGATGGGAGGTTGGCCTTTGTGATTGTCTGGGCTGAGTTCACCACTCTCTGTAACCGTCTCCGATCTTGAATGGTACAGTTCTCATTCCAGGTCGTGACACATCCAGACAGAATACTCTCAACAGCGCACCTATAAAAGTTGGCAAGGATATGTGCCGTCATGCCAAATGTTGTTGGGTCAAAATCCTGGAATTCCTTTCCTAAAGGCATTGTGACTCTATCCACAGCACATGGATTCTGGATTCATGGTGCTGGAGAAGCACAGCAGTTCAGGTAGCATCCAACCTCGGATGCTGCCTGAACTGCTGTGTTTCTCCAGCACCACTAATCCAGAATCTGGTTTCCAGCATCTGCAGTCATTGTTTTTACCACAGCACATGGACAAAAGTAATTCAAGAAACAGCTCACCACCCTTCTCGAGGGCACATTGGGATGGGCAGTAAATGCTGGCGAGCTGGTGATGCCCATATCCCTTTAATGAATAAAAGAAATGAATAAAATGTACAGCAGAGGATCAACAGGTTGGCTGAAGGACAATGTAGATTGACCACGAATGCTTAGCCAGCAACATTCACACTCTGTGAAAGAATAAACAAAAGAAATGTAGCTTTACAGTATATCCATAGAATAATATAGTGCAGAAGAGGCCATTCAGCCTACCAATCTGTATCTCCATATTTTTGAATGCATATTCAACTTGTTGCCATTAGCTGCTTGCTCCACACTGCTGTCATGAAGATTTAGCCCTAATACGAGTTGGGTTGGAATAATTGCAGCAGGAGCAAGAAGAAAGGGAAGGTGACAGTATCAATTAGAGCTCATGTCCTCCTGATTTTATTATTGTTCTAATAATTACCAGAAGTCTTATGGCAAAGTGTTGACAGTATTACTTTTGGTCCAGAAGATGCATGTTCAGGTCCTAGGCAATGTCCCTTCTAAGCTGCATGGCTGCTATTTTTATAACTTGTACTACTGAATAACTATTATTCATCTTATTGTGCTTATATTTTCACAGTAGTCATTATGTACAAATATATAACATTCACATTTAATATTTTCATTTTTCCTTCATACAGAATGGAAGCCAAAACGGAGAAAATTTAAGAAACTCACAGGCAGTAAGTTTTAACTTGATGAAACACCTCAATAGTGGCATGTTTTTTTCTGGCTCCTTTGTCTCTCTAACCACTATTGCTGTTCAGTTAGTCGCAGGTACAAAGCTCGACAGATTTGACTCGTGCTTTAGCTGGTCTACTGATGTGTCATTTCTTATGCATGACCACGATCCTAAAGAGATAGCAAAGTGTTTGTGATGCAGTGAAGCTCATCATTTTACTTTGTTTGATGAAAAATAAAACGTGCGATTGAAACATTTGACTTGCTACATTAGGACAGATGCAACGATAAGTAATTTCAAAGGGGATGACAATTTCTCCTGCATGAAAAACAAGGTTGACCAGTGGAAACTAGGAGAAAGTGAGGACTGCAGATGCTGGAGATCAGAGTCGAGAGTGTGGTGCTGGAAAAGCACAGCAGGTCAGGCAGCATCCAAGGAGCAGGAGAATCTACATTTCAGGCATAAGCCTTTTATCAGGAATTGCAGCTTTGCATTAACCTAGTATGGATTAAATGGCTGTACTATTACATTCAATATGCAGTGTTCAACAATAATAGAAAGTCCACATTAGTAAGCCCTTCCTGGCCAGTGCAATCTGATTGGTTGAGGCATTGCCATGCACCAGCAAGCAATACCCAATGCTTTTGTTCAACTTCTAAAAAAAAGGTAGGTGAATTCTGATTGCAACATGAAAATGCAGCAGAACACAATTCTCCAAGCTTAATTAATTGAAAATTAATTCATTGAAAAGGCACGGCATCGCAACAAAAATGCTTTTTCCTGCAGTGGCCTGGGCCCTGCCTATGAATGTAGGTATGTTCTAATAAGTGTCTTCTAGCAAGCATAGATGAGCCATGTTGCGAGCCCAACTGGTAATCTTAACATGGATATGGATGTAAATTGTGGCACATTTGAGATTGTTCAGTAAGTCCAAATGACAGCATAACATCTAACAATGGACAGTGTTCTGATTCTTATAAACATTGCCTAGTAGAGTGGGCTCGGGATACTGCCTATTAAAACCAGCCAAAAGTCTTTGGGTGCCAATGTGATGCCAAGTACGTAGCTACCTCATCTGACTCTGAGCAGCATCCATTCACACTCATGCTCATCTGAGAAACAAGAAGTTCTGCTGATGATTGCTGTTGGAGCACGGGTGTCTTTATTTATAATTTACTCCCCATAATAACAATAGGGTTTACTGCATTAACTGTCAGATGTTACAGATTTATTAATCATTCAATAATTTTCAATTACAGTCATTAAACATATCTCTAAAAGCCAGGAAGGAAAATTCACACACACTCCAGTATATTTTAAACAGAAATGGATAATTTCTTGATGGCCAAGGGGCTCAAGGGGTACAGGGAGAAAGTGGGAAAATGGGGTTGAAAGACCTATCAGCCATGATTGAATGGCGGAGCAGACTCGTTGGGCCAAATGGCCTAATTTGTGCTCCTATGTCTTATGATCTTATGGTCTTATGCAG
Source organism: Hemiscyllium ocellatum (assembly GCF_020745735.1). NCBI lineage: Eukaryota > Metazoa > Chordata > Chondrichthyes > Orectolobiformes > Hemiscylliidae > Hemiscyllium > Hemiscyllium ocellatum. The sequence continues at coordinate 134,692,656 of NC_083405.1, forward strand.
GCCCATTGATTTGTAATTGCAATTACAAAATGCTTGTTCTAACACATATGTTTCATATTTTCCTCCCTTTGTATGACAGACTGTATGCTGTTGCTTTAACAACTACAACTGCACAGAGGATAGACTTTGCAGTATTGTTGAACACTACATATTGAATGTAATAGTACAGTCATTTAATTCATACTAGGTTAATGCAAAACTGACTCGGCAAGTCCCACACAGCTGTAATTCTGCACATCTTCAGGGATATATCGAATATTTTTGAAAGTCACCATTGAATCTGTCTGAGTCACAGTCAGACTGTGCATTGCAGATTCTAACTGCTCACTGCTTAAGAAATTCTTCCTCACATCACCTCTGATTTTCTTTTACTAACATTCTTGTTAGGAAGCTGATCACTGACTGTGGAGTTTCCAATAGAGTCAATGGTTAATATACTCTTGCACCAACAGATTCTCTGAATTTTGATTGAGATTTCAAGCAGAAGTCACTATGTTTCTCCTTTGGTATTGCTATACATTAAGACCAAAACATGTAAAAGCATTTGACAAGACATGGAAGCTATTCTTTCTTTTGATGCTTCATAGTATTAATTGGACATCTGTGAAACACTAAATACTTTGTCTTTCTCTCCTAGTTAATAAGAACCCAATGGTTAAAATGTGGAGAAAAAAGGTAACCAGTTCACCAGGTTGGCCTCGGCGTGTCATTGATATAATGCCCAGTGACAGTGGAGCAACATGTGGTGAGTAAAAATTGTAAAGTTTAGGAACGAAAATAGATTGATGCATAAAGACCTCAAAAATTGCTGCTGAGAAACAAATGTTTGGGACAAAATGACTTAATGTTCTTTGTATTCCTCCATATATTTCATTGCTAAATGGTTATTGACCTCTCTTACTAATGAACTGGTCATTATTTTCTGCTATTGGTTAATTAGGAGGAGGAGATGGCCTAATGTTATTATGATTATTATACTGACAATGTGGAAATAGGCCCTTCGGCCCAACAAGTCCACGTCAACCCTCTGAATAGTAACCCACCCAGACTCATTTCCTTCTGGCTAACGCACCTAACACTATGGGCAGTTTAGCATGGCCAGTTCCATTTGACCTGCACGTCTTTCGATTGTGGGAGGAATCACATTAAGAGCACCCAGAGGAAACCCATGCAGACACAGGGAGAATGTGCAAACTCCACACAGACAGTTACCCGAGGCTGGAATCGAACCTGGAACCCTGATGCTGTGAGGCAGCAGTGCTAACCACTGAGTCACCATGCTGCCCCAAACTGGACTATTAACCCAGATAATGTTCTGGGAACCTGGGGTCAAATCCCTCCATGGCAGATAGTAGAATTTGAATTCAATAACTATCTGGAATTAAGTTGAATAATGACTATGAATCCATTGTTGATTGTCAGGAAAAACCCATCTGGTTCACTGATGTTGTTTCGGGAAGGAAACTGCAGATCTTACCTGGTCTGGCCTACATATGTCTCCAGACCCATAGCAAAGTGGTTGACTCTTAACTGCCCTCTTGGTGATAAGGGATGGGCAATAAATGCTGCCTGGCCAATGATGCCCTTGCTGGTGGTGGTGAGCTGCTGCCTTGATTCACTGCAGACCATGTACCAAATATCAGAGGTTTAGTTAGGAATTAGTCAGAAGTCACATGACACCAGGTTATAGTCCAACAGGTTTATTTGAAATCACAAGCTTTGGGAGTGCTGCTCCTTTGTCAGGTGACCCTTCACCTTTAGAAAGAACACCACTCAGTGCTGGAGTATAACTTGGCGTCATGTGATTTCTGACCTTCTCCATCCCAGTCCAGCACCAGCACCTTCACATCTTAGTTAGAATTGTGTGCAGTTGGGATCTAAATGGTCTCAGATTGGAACTAGTGGCTACATTTGTCTGTTTGGAATAAATGACAAGATGATGACATGTATGACGCAAATGTTAGCAGAAGTATAGAGACAGCCAGAAGTAAGTTTGTGAAGATGGAAGATGGATGGATAATGGGAAAACTGAAACTTGTAAAAAGAGAAAAAAAGCTCATTACATGCTACATTCAATCCACTTGCTTTTATTCCTTAGAAATATGGACAATGAATACCAGATTTACAGAATTGTTATAGTTCAGAAGGAAGCCATTTAGCTTATTGTACCTGTGCCGAGTCTCCAAATATACACCTCATGTAGTGCCTTTCTCCCATTTTCTCTCCATAATTTTCTATAGTATATCTTTTCAATTAACCATCTGATTCCTCCTTGAATGTGTTGATTGAATTTGCCTCCACTATGCTATCGTGGAACATAGAACAATCCAACACAGGAACAGGTCCTTCAGCACAGTGTTGTGAGGCCTGATCAGAATCTCAGAAAGCGGCAACCTGATATCCTGACTCCTGTACTCAATGCTCTGACCTATAAAGGCAAGCATTCCATACTTTTACCACTCTATCTACTTGTGTGGCCACTTTTAGGAAGCTATGGACTTGAACCCCAAGATCCCTCTGCACATCAATGCTGTTCAGGATCCTACCATTAGCTGTACACTTTTCTTTAACATTTGATCTCCCAAAGTGCAGCACCTCACCTGGATTAAAGTGCATCTGCAATTTCTCCACCCATACCTGATCTATATCCTGCTATATCCTTTGACAATAGTCGACACCATCCACAACTCCACTAGTGTTTGCGTCATCTGCAAACTTAGATTAGATTAGATTCCCTACAGTATGGAAACAGGCCCTTCGGCCCAACTAGTCCACACAAACCCATTCCCCCTAACTAATGCACCTAACACTACAGGCAATTTAGCATGACCAATTCACCTTACCTGCACATCTTTGGACTGTGGGAGGAAACCCAGAGCACCCGGAGGAAACCCACGCAGACACGGGGAGAATGTACAAACTCCACACAGAAAGTCACCCAAGGCTGGAATCAAACCCGTGTCCCTGGCGCTGTGAGGCAGCAGTGCTAACCACTGTGCCACCGTGCCACCCATCTTCATTTTAATCCAACTGCAGAGGTCACTGTACAGATCTCTGTGGAACACCACTAGACACGGACCTCCAGCCAGAAAAACACACTTCCACCACTACCATCTTCCTTCTATGAGCAAGCCAATTCTGAATCCAAGTAGCCAAGTCACTGCGGATCCTATATATCTTAATCTTCAAGATACCATGATGTACCTTGTCAAAAGTGCCACCAAAATCCATGCAGCCAACATCCACTGCTCTAACTTGGACAATCACCCTCATTACCTCCTCATGCAGTTTATTCTGTTGTGGCACAAAAATATTTCTCCTTGTAACATGATTATTTTCTCTATTTACTTAACCCAGATCTCTCAGGATTTTAAGACCATATGAGATAGGGACAAGAGGTCATTTGGCCCATTAACCCTACTCTGCCGTTCAGTAGGATCATGACTGATCTGGAATTTCTTATGTCCTTTTCACCATAACCCTCAAGCCACCTAAGCCTTAAATATACACAAGGACTCTGCTCCACAGCTCTCTGTAGCAAGGAGTTCCAAAGATCCTCTACAAAAAGAGATTCCTTCTTATCTCAGTCTTAAGTTCGAGCCCCTTTATTCTAAGATAGTGTCCCCTGATCCTAGGCTCTCCAGTGAGGGGGATCTTCCTCTCAGCATTTACTGTTATATCCCTTTATCAATCCTGTATATTTAAATAAAACCTCTCTCATTCTTTTAAATTTCAGTGAATAGATCCCTAAATTGATTACCCTTTGCTTATACGGCAATTTCTCCAGGGATCATTCTTCTTTGAACTGCCTCCAATAGAATGGTATCTTTCCTTAAAATCTGGACCAGAATTGCTCACAGTACTCCAGATGTGGTCTCATCAGCACTTTGTACAATTGTAGCCAGTCCCTACTCTTACACTCTGTTCTTTAATATTAGACTTGAATTGGATCTTCTCTCAGTCTTCTCTTGTCCAAGGAAAACAGGGTCACAACTTTGCCAATCTAAGTTCATAATCGAAATACCCCATTCCTCAAACCATTCTCGTAATCTATTCTGCACTCTCCAAGCCTTCACATCCTTCCAATAGTGTGGCATTCAAAGCAGGACACGATATTCCAGCAGAGATCAAATTGATATCTTTAGTTGAATGTAACCTCAATATTCATACTAGGTAACATCTTCAGCAAGCCTCCAAATGAAGCGCTGATGGTGTAACCTGCTTTCATTTATATGTTTGAGTTTCCTAGGGTTGGTGATGTCATTTCCTGTGGTGACATCACTTCCTGTAGTGTTTCCTATTCCATTCGACTGAGACAACACATCCATCCTAGGACAAGCCAAACAAAGACATGCACAAGAATTCCTAGAAGCATGGCATTCCAACAGGAACTCTATCAACAAATATATTGATTTAGATCCCATTTACCACCCCCTAAGAAAATGAACAGGAAATGACATCACCACAGGAAATGACATCACTGACCCTACGAAATTCAAACATATAAATAGAAAGTGGGCTACACCACCTGTGCTTCATTCGGAGTTTCACTGAAGATGTTACCTTGTATGGTGATGAAACATCTGAAAACGAACCTTCCAGCTCAGCAAGCAAACCTACATCCACAATCAGATCCCTCTGCCTTTTATAATCTTGCCTAGACCTTCCTATTAATTCTGCCGTTCCATTTTATTTCCTGGATTACTATTTATCTTTGATGGTATTAAAACTTTCCTGACATTACTCTAATTCTCAATGAATATCCTTCTCGCTGCATGCAGATTATTCAGGCACTCAGAAAAGGTGCAGCTAATTGTAATCCCTGTCCTCATGATTTTGAACACCTCTACCAAATTTTATCTCAATCTTCTCTTCCCCAGGAAGAACATTTCCAGCTTCTCAAGCTATCTGCATAGTTCACGGCTCTCATTCTGGGAACCATTCTTGTATTTTTTTTTCTGCACCCTCACGTTTCCATCTTCAAATCCTTCCTCAAATTTGCTGCTCAGAACCGAATGTTATATCCAAGTGAAGCTGAACCAGTGTTTAACGAAGCTTTCTCAATCTGTCTTGCCTCCTTCAATGATTTTTGCATATATTCACCCAAGTTCCTCTGCTCCTGCACCCTCTTTAGAAATGTGCCCTTTAATTTATTTATTTTTTTCTATTTGTTCATGGGATGCTGATCACTGGCTTGGCTAACTTGAATTGTCCTTGAATTGAATGGCTTGCTAGGCCATTTTAGAAACAGTTAAAAGTGCTGTGGATCTAAAGTCACCTTTCATCAGAATAAGGATTGCAGATGTCCTTCCCGAAAGGATATTTGTGGATTTTTGTAGCAATTGCCATTCGGCTAGACATTATTTCTAGCTTTTTAATATTGAATTCAAGTTTCACCATCTGCTACAGAGGGATCCTAACCCATGTCTCTGGAAAGTTATCATGCAAATTACTGGATTATTCATCCAGTGACATATCATTTACACATTCCCACATTGTACTTCAGCTTTTCTCCTACCAATATCAATCATTTTATCCTTCTCTGTATTAAAGTTTATCTGCCATTTTGAAGTCTGAGATTATCCCCGTCGTGATTTACAATGTTTCTAAATGTTATGCAATCAACAAATATTGAAATTTGATCTTTCATACCAAAGTCTAGGTCATTAATAAGTGCCAAGGTGAGCAGATAGATTGCTGACCACTGAGGGTCTTCATCATAAACTATCCTCCGGGCTGGAAGCCATTCACCATTACTGTGTTGCCTATCCCTCAGCTAATCTCATACTTATGTTGTTCCTGACACTTCTATTTCACAGAGCCTAACTTTGCTGTTAAGTCTCTTGCATGACACCCAGCACATAGAGTGTTGACATGTACAGTATGGAAACAGACCCTTCGATTCAACCCGTCCACGCTGACCAGATATTCCAACCCAATCTAGTCCCACCTGCCAGCACCTCCAAACCCTTCCTATTCATATACTCATCCAAATGCCTCTTAAATGTTGCAATTGTACCAGCCTCCACCACTTCCTCTGGCAGCTCATTCCATACACATACCACTCTCTGTGTGAAAACGTTGCCCCTTAGGTCTCTTTATATCTTTCCCCTCACCCTAAACCTATGCCCTCTAGTTCTGGACTCCCCGACCTCAAGGAAAATAATTTGTCCATTTACCCTATCCATGCTCCTCATAATGTTGTAAACCTCTATAAGGTCACCTCTCAGCCTCGACGGTCCAGGGAAAACAGCCCCAGCCTGATAAGCCTCTCCGTATAGCTCAAATCCTCCAACCCTGGCAACATCCTTGTAAATCTTTTCTGAACCCTTTCAAGTTTCACAACATCTCTAGGATAGGAAGGAGACCAGAATTGCACACAATATTCCAACAGTGGCCTAACCAGTCATGTACAGCCGCAACATGACCTCCCAATTCCTATACTCCATGAACTGATCTACAAAGGCAACCATACCAAGCACCATCACTATCCTGTCTACCTGCAACTCCACTTTCAAGGAGCTATGAATCTGCACTCCAAGGTCTCTTTGATCAGCAACAATCCCTAGGAACTTACCATTAAGTGTATAAATCCTGCTAAGATTTGCTTTCCCAAAATGCAGCACCTCACATTTATCTGAATTAAACTCCATCTGCCACTTCTCAGCCCATTGGCCCATCTGGTTACGGTCCTGTTGTAATCTGAGGTAACCTTCTTCGCTGTCCACTACACCTCCAATATTGGTGTCATCTGCAAACTTACTAACATGAAAAGTGTAAAATTGACCTGGAACCAGTGTAGATTGGTGAGCACTGGGATGATGGGTGAACAAGCCATGGATAATCACAACTTTTGGAGAAAGTGAGGACTGCAGATGCTGGAGATCAGAGCTGAAAATGTGTTGCTGGAAAAGTGCAGCAGGTCAGGCAGCATCCAAGGAGCAGGAGAATAGACATTTTGGGCATGAGCCCTTCTTCAGGAATGAGGAAAGTGTGGAATGAGGAATGAGGACACTTTCCTCATTCCTGAAGAAGGGCCCATGCCCGAAACATCGATTCTCCTGCTCCTTGGATGCTGCCTAATCACAACTTTACAAAGGCTAGTTGTGGGAAGTTGGATAGAGTGTGCTACAATAGACATATGAAAAGATAACAAAGACATGAGCAAGGACTTCAGCAACAGAGGAGCTGAGGCAGCTGAATAAGTTGGTGTTATGTGGTGGAAATAAATGGTCCTAGTAATATGTGGATATCTGGTTGGAAACTCATTCTGGGGGAGAAAAATACACTTAAGTTACAAATGGTCATTTAGCCTCAGGCAGTTATGAAGGATAGAGATGGAGTCTCAAATGGTCTCCTAGCTAAGGAGTTTGGTACAAGGCCAAATACAGTGGCTTCAATCTTCAGATGTTTAATTGGATGAAATGTTTGCTCATCCAGGACTGGATTTTAGATGATGTATCTGATTATTAAGAGCTGGGTAAGAGTATGTAAGAAAAGTATATATGACCAAGAACTTTGACACTAAGAATGTGTTTTTAAAGTCATACGCTGTTCATGCTTTTTATTACAAGACTTCACTTAAGTGCTTCTCTCATCTACCAACAGGAAGAAGATCCGGGGAGATGTCAAGTAAGTTCAGGATTTTTAGAAGTATATTCTTAATATTATTTGTTCATGAGATGTGCGCCTCACTGGCTGAGCTAGCATTTATTGCCCAGCCCTAATTTCTCTGGGGAAGGTGAGGGGGAGTTGCCTTCTCAAACTACTGCAGTGCAGGGATACTCACAGTACTATCGGGAAGGGAGAGGAAATGGCTGCAGGATTAGGAATATTTGAAAGCAATATATATTTGTAACTTAAAAATGTGATGACCATGAAAACATTATTGATTGTCATAAAAGCCCGTCTGGTTCAGTAAGGGAAGGAAATCTACCGACCTTACCTGGTCTGGCCTACATGTAACCAACATTGTGGTTGTCTTATAACTGCTCTCTGAAATGGGCATGGTAAGTCATTCAGTTGTATCAAATGAAAGTCTCAAAAAAGGAAAGAAATTAAATGGAGCACCTGGTATTGACCAACACACCAGAAAAGACAACAACAAACAAAGCCCTTTTGACACTGAAAAGTCCTCTTTACGAACATTTTGGAGCTACTGCCAAAATTGGGAGAGTCATAGATTCATAGAGATGTGCAGCATGGAAACATACCCTTCGATCCAACCCGTCCATGCTGATCAGATATCCCAACCCAATCTAGTCCCACCTGCCAGCACCTGGCCCATATCCCTCCAAACCTTTCCTATTCATATACCCATCCAAAGGCCTTTTAAATGTTGCAATTGTACCAGCCTCCACCACTTCCTCTGGCAGCTCATTCCATACCTGTACCAACCTCTGTGTGAAATGGTTGCCCTTGGGTCTCTTTTATATCTTTCACCTCTCACCCTAAACCTATGCCCTCTAGTTCTGGACACCCTGACCTCAGGGAAAAGAGTTTGTCTATTTATCCTATCCAGGCCTCTCATAATTTTATAAACCTCTATAAGGTCACCCCTCAGCCTCCGACACTCAAGGGAAAAGAGCCCCAGCCTGTTCAGCCTCTCCCTGTAGCTCAAATCCTTCAACCCTGGCAACATCCTTGTAAATCTTTTCTGAACCCTTTCAAATTTCACAACATCTTTCTGATAGGAAGGAGACCAGAATTGCACACAATATTTCAAAAGTGGCCTACCTAATGTCCGCAACATGACCTCACAACTCCTGTACTCAATACTCTGACCAATAAAGGAAAGCATACCAAACGCCTTCTTCACTATCCTATCTACCTGCGACTCCACTTTCAAGGAGCTATGAACCTGCACTCCAAGGTCCCTTTGTTCAGCAACACTCCCTAGGACCTTACCATTAAGTGTATAAGTCCTGATAAGATTTGCTTTCCCAAAATGCAGCACCTCGTCATTATCTGAATTAAACTCCATCTGCCACTTGTCAGCCCATTGGCCCATCTGGTCCAGATCCTGTTGTAAGCAGAGGTAACCCTCTTCGCTTTCCATTACACCTCCAATATTGGTGTCATCTGCAAATTTACTAACTGTACCTCTTATGCTCGCATCCAAATCATTTATGTAAATGACAAAAAGTGGAGGACCCAGCACCAATCCTTGTGACACTGCACTGGTCACAGGCCTCCAGTCTGAAAAACAATCCTCCACCACCACCCTCTTGTCTTCTACCTTTGAGCCAGTTCTGCAGCATGGGCAATTTACCTGACCTGCACATCTTTGGACTTTGGGAGGAAACCAGAGTACCTGGAGGAAACCCATGCAGACACGAGGAGAGTATGCAAACTACATACAGACAGTCACCTTAGGCTGGAATTGAACCTGGGACTCTGGTGCTGTGAGGCAGCAGTGCTAACCATTCAGCTACCATACTGCCAACTTAGGTCCAACTTAGGAATATAACTTGCTTGTCCAACCTTTTTAATAATCTTCCAAACGTGGAATCTTGCATCGGTCTTTGTAACACATAATTATTAGTTACCATCTGGTTTTGGCACCTTTACTATGGGTGAACTCGTGTGACTGCAGTTCACTTTGTTTATGTCATCTTGGAGCATGCATTCAATCTGTTTTGTAGCTGAATGTTGCTTAATTGGAACAGCATTTTATATATCATGTAGTACTTCCCAGCTTATTTCCACATATTTCCTCATGCGATAGTAATAACAATCTCAGGTCATTTCAATTTTCCGATGGAAGGCACCTCAATAATTTATCCCAATTTTTAACAACTTCCTCATTGTCCAATCTAATTTGAAGAAAGTCCAATTTAGAATCCTCTGAACTTGGTTCTTCATGTTGTGTTCTAACGAGTAGCACATTCTCCTTTTGCCTTCCTTCCCTATCAAAATACCTTCTGAGCATATTCAGATGACACACTGTGAGAGTTCATTCTATCTGGAGTCCTTATCAAATAGCTCACCTCACACAATCTCCTTTCAATTTGATAAGGTCCACAAACCTTTCACGTCCCAGTGGAAGTAACACTAACACCTTATCACCAAGAGCAAAATTGCAAGTTTTTTAATTTCTTGTCTGCTTCCTGTTTCATCATATTTTTAAATGCTGTCTAGCCAACTCCCCTACTCTATTTGTTCCCTAAAATCTGATACACAGTGGATTTGAAATGTTTTATTCCTAAACTTTTATTACTAAAGTGTATCTTTGTGTGTAGTCCATATCCACTGAAAAATGTGAGTTATCTCCTTTGATCCTTCTTGCTGTGATACTGTATAATGGGACGGCCTCTGTAAATCTAGTGGACACATCCATTATTGTTAACAAATACTCATTCCCACTTATTGTTTTAATTAGGGGTTCTACACAATCTTGTAACTTTGTAAAAGGTTCCTCAAACACAGGAATGGTTTTATTACTCTCTAAGGTTTTCCAATTATCTGATAGGTATCACGTGTCTGACAAAATTCGACAACATCCTTATAACAATCCAGGCCAGTAAAATTGTTTCTGTATTTAGCTTGAGTTTTTCTTACCCTTAAATTATCTCCCACTGGTAATTCATGTGCTACCCGCAACACCTCCTTTCTATAACCCACTGGTAATTAACCTGGATAAACTTATGCCCATTTCTCATCCACCTGATTATATGATAGTCTCCATTTCCTCATCAAGACATCATTTTGAAGAGAGTAACTTTTCGGAATACATTCAGATTCTTCTTCTGTTTCGCTTTATGATACAATTGCTTCAGTTTTTTATCTTTCTATTGTAGATCAGTTAATTTCTCTGGATTGAAAATAGGCACTTTGTCCTCCACCTGTTCTTGATATGGCTCAACCATTTGATCAAACGTGGTCTCTGATAATTTGGCTTCTACTTTCTTATCTGTATTCATTGATTTCTCCTCCTGTTTCAACTGATGGTTTGTGACCTTGTTATATAGTAAGGAAGAATCTAGGATATACTTCCTGTAATACCTCAGTTGTCTGATTTTCCACTGACCTTTTGACCACAGTAGGCAGCACTCCTACCTGTGACCAACTATATTATTACCAAGGACAAATTCTATATCTGGAACTGAGAATTTCTCCAGTACTCCTAGCACCACATCTTCACTTTTCACAGGACACTCCAACCTCACACTACATAATAAAGCACTTCTCGTTTTATCATGAATTTCATGTACTAACACTTTTTCTGGTAATAGTCCTTCTGAGTTACATGTCTCCTCATATCTCAACATCAAAGACTGAACATGATCCCATATCTCTTAATACTGTAACTTTTTTACTTGCTGCTCCTGGCCTACACGAGGAAACTTTACCGTCGCTAGTATATTGTTTAAGAAGATCTGGCACTTCCTTCTTAACCAACCTCTGACCAGGTTGTACATTCTGGTGCAGCTTTTTAGCCTCCACAGAGCTTTCTTTTACCAATTTAACAAACTTCACTGGCTTATCCTGTTTTCTTACATCCATCTTCCCAGTACTTTTACTAAATCACCAATTGTGATTTCATGTGGCTAACATTATTTCATTGAAAACACCTGAGCCTTTTAACTCCTCTTTTCCCCCCATGAATTTTCTTTTGACCCTGTATTATCTTTATTATCTTCAAAGAAATCTAGTTTCCCATGATCACCTGAGGATTTCTCTTTTTCCCAATTTTGATGTCAAAAGCCAAATTTTGATTTATAAACCCACGCATAATCATCAGACATTTCAGCTGCTAATCTTGCCATTTTAACTCTCTGCTCTTCCACATGAGCTCTTACTACTTCAGGGTGTGAATGTTTGAAGTCCAAAATAATCATCTCTCTAAGAGCATTGTAGGTTTGATCTAGTTTTAATGCCCTTATCCATGGATCAAAATGATTTTGTTTGATCCTTTCAAACTGAATGAAGTTAGACAGGGGTCCATCCTTAGATTCCTGAAACATTGTCTGTAGGCTTCTGGCACAAGCTGTTATGTACTTAAGATGGCTTTCTTCACCTCCTCATACTCCCCAGATACCTCCTCTGATAGTGATGTGAATACCTCACTAGCACTACCAACCAGCTTTGTTTAGATCAACAAAATCCACACGATCACTGGCCACTTAATTTGTTTATCCACTTTCTCAAATGAAATGAAAAAGACTTCAACATCCTTCGCATCAAACTTGGATATACTTCAACAGATTCCCCACCAGGTCTTTGGCTGCAATAGGTTTGCTCATCATCATTATCGTCCCCACTAAGCCTATCTTCTACCTTCACCTCCATCCTTTTAAGAATTAGAGTGGTGCTGGAAAAACACAGCAGGTCAGGCGGCATCCAAGGAGCAGAAAAATCGATGTTTTGGGCAAAAGCCTTTCATTAGGAATAGAGGCAAACTTTACTTTATAATTGTCAATTTCTGAAGTCCAAGCTCTCTCTCTTTCTCCTGGTAGGGCCTTCCTCTTTTTCTTGGTCCACAAGAGCAACTGTTTCCATTTCTCTTTCCTCTGCTTTTAACCATAATTCAAACTGTTTCATTAGATTTGATTACTTACAGTGTGGAAACAGGCCCTTCGGCCCAACAAGTCCACACCGACCTGCCGAAGCGCAACCCACCCAGACCCATTCCCCTACATTTACCCCTGCACCTAACACTACGGGCAACTTAACATGGCCAATTCACCTAACCCGCACATTTTTGGATTGTGGGAGGAAACCGGAGCACCCGGAGGAAACCCACGCAGACGCGGGGAGAACGTGCAAACTCCACACAGTCAGTCGCCTGAGGCGGGAATTGAACCCGGGTCTCTGGCGCTGTGAGGCAGCAGTGCTAACCACTGTGCCACCGTGCCGCCCACATGTGTCAGTTCCTGGAGCTGTTTCAGTTCCTTTTTATGTTCAAACTGCTTCATCTGCTATTGAATTCTAGCCACTTTCAAAGATTCTGAAGGCATTTCCAGCAAATTTAAATGGCAAGCTATTGCTGTAATTACCTCCCCTTTCCTCACAAATGGAGGGGTCTCCAACTCCAGCTTGTCTGCCGATTCCAACACCTTTGCCTTGTTCACCCCCAAAGTCACTCTTCCACCCAGCCATTGCTACACCGACCACTGTTTAAACTAATCAAATTCACCACCTGGAACAAAAAATACTAATACTTACCATTTGCTGCCTTTAATTCCAACAACCCTAACCCAAAGTGGAATGATAGGATCAATTGTGACAAAAGCCCCCAATCTGTTAGGGGCCAGGCCAGACCACCTCAAAATGTTTTAAGAAGGTAGCTTAGATCCCAAATCTTTCTTATTTTAAAGGCAGATGTGAAATGGGTGTTCCAGGTCTGATCTAACTCAGCTTTAAGCAAAATAAAATTTATTTAAATGTTACAGTTGAAACACAATCAAAAGAAAGCAGAATTTAAAATAACTTAACTATTGGAAAACTTAACCCACTCAACACAGTAACTGATTATTTAGCTGTTTCAATACAGTAAGATTAGATTACTATTAGATTAGATTAGATTACTTACAGTGTGGAAACAGGCCCTTCGGCCCAACAAGTCCACACCGACCCGCCGAAGCGCAACCCACCCATACCCCTACATTTACCCCTACCTAACACTACGGGCAATTTAGCATGGCCAATTCACCTGACCCGCACATCTTTGGACTGTGAGAGGAAACCGGAGCACCCAGAGGAAACCCACGCAGACACGGGGAGAACGTGCAAACTCCACACAGTCAGTCGCCTGAGTCGGGAATTGAACCCGGGTCTCGGGCGCTGTGAGGCAGCAGTGCTGACCACTGTGCCACCGTGCCACCCATTACATCCTATAAACACACCCCTTTGGCAGAAACACACTAATCAAATTCACCAACATACTAAAACAGCAGCTAATGAACTTGAAAGGCCCTATACAGACAACAAGCAAAATTAATATCATTTACAAAGTCCCATACAACAACTGTAACAAACACCACATTGGACAAACAGGCAGAAAACTAGCCACCAGGATACATGAATATCAACTAACCACAAAACAACATGACCCACTCTCACTGGTATCCTTAGATGCAGATGAGGAAGGCTACCACTTTGACAGGGACAACACATCCATCCTAGGACAAGCCAAACAGAGACAAGCACGAGAATTCCTAGAAACATGGCATTCTAGCCGTAACTCGATCAACAAACATGTTGACTTGGATCCCATTAACTACCCCCTAAGAAAAGGAAATGACATCACCATAGGAAATGACATCACCACAGAAAGTGACATCACCAGCCCATGGAAACCCAAACATATAAATAGAAAGCAGGAAATACTGGCAATGCTTCACCCAGAGACTCACTGAAGATGTTACCTAGTATGGTGATGAAACATCTGAAAATGAACCTTCCAGCTCAGTGAGCAATTCGACATCCACACATCCTCAAACACAGATTCTTACAGGCAGGAGGGAATAGCGTCCAAAGTGAGAGACTTCAGTAGCAAGTCAGAGGAATCCTTTACTGAAGTTTGTAACTCTCCTGAAATTGCGCATCTTGTGACTGCTAGAGCTAAAACGAACTTGAAAATACCTAAACCTTGAGAACTGGCCACTCTCCTTCCATTGTTAAATGAGACTCTTTGAAACCTCTGCCTTTACGACTCTCTTAAAAAAAACGACAAAATAATCTTTTTAACGTGACAGCATCGTCACAACCTTTTCTACACTACTGCATCTGTCATGCATTTGCCCATTCTTTCTAAATAGAGGGGTTATATTAGCTACTTTCTAATCTGTAAGAACTGCTCCAGTGAGGGTTAAAAAATAGGAGGATATGGCAGATGAATGATTCAGATGAATGATGAATGATTATGAATGAATAAAGAGTTGGTGCAGAGGTCAGGGATTCAGATTTTTAGATCATTGGGATCTTTTCTGAGCAGAGGTTACCTGTTCAAGAAGGACGGGTTACATCTGAATTGGAGGAAGACCAATATCCTGATGGCCAAGTTGCCAGTGCTACAGGGGAGCATTTAAACTAGATTAGTGAGGGGAATGGGATCCTCAATAGGGAGGAGGCAAGTACAAGGCTGGAAGGAGATACAGTAATCAGAAATAGTAAAGTGAAGAGATAGGTTAGGCTGGAACATGACGTGGAGCCAGGAATGACTGTTAGATTAAATTGCATCTATTCCAATGCAAGAGGGCATATAGGCAAGGCCGATGAATAGGGCGTGAATAGGTACGTGGGACTGGGATATTATAGCCATTATAGAAACATCATTAAGGGAGGGACAGGACTGGTAGCTTAATGTACGAAGACATCAGTGCTTTAGGCAGGACAGAGGTCATGGAAAGAAGGGAAGGAAAGTTACATTTTTGAGTAAGATGAGTATCTTAGAGATGAGATAACTGGGGAGCTATCAGTGAGGCTTTGTGGGTGGAGCTAAGAAATAAGAAGGGGATGGTGACATTATTGGGGTTGTACTATAGACCCCAAATAGTCAACAGGAATTGGAGGAACAAATATGCAGGGAGATTGGGGAGACTTGCAGGCACATTGGGTTGTCGTAGTAGGGGATTTTAGTTTTCCTAACATAGACTCGGACTGCTAGAGCATTAAGGGCTTAGATGGGGTGGGATCTTTTAAAGTAGATTAGATTAGACTTACAGTGTGGAAACAGGCCCTTCGGCCCAACAAGTCCACACCGACCCGCCACCCACCCATACCCCTACATTTACCCCTTACCTAACACTACGGGCAATTTAGCATGGCCAATTCACCTGACCCGCACATCTTTGGACTGTGGGAGGAAACCGGAGCACCCGGAGGAAACCCACGCAGTCACGGGGAGAACGTGCAAACTCCACACAGTCAGTCGCCTGAGTCGGGAACTGAACCCGGATCTCAGGCGCTGTGAGGCAGCAATGCTAACCACTGTGCCACCGTGCCACCCACTACATTCACTACATTCAGTAAAGTTTCCTTGAGCATTATGTAGAGGGTCCGACTCAAGAAGGGGCAAAACATGACCTAGTCTTGGAAAATAGGGCAGGCGATGGAGGTGACCGTGGGGATGAGGTGCACTTTGGGATCAGTAACCATAGTTCTATTAGTTTTAAAATAGTTATGGAGAAGGACAAAACTGGCCCACAGGTTCAAGATCTTAATTAGGCCAAGACGAATTTTAATGGAATAAGACAGGAGCTTGCAGGGATTGATCGGAATAGTTTGCTTGCAGGCAAAAGGAATTCTGGCAAGTGGGAATCCCTTAACATTGAGGTAGCCAGTGTTCAAGAGTCTATGTGTTCCTGTAAGGGTGAAAGGCAAGGTTGACAGGAATAGGGAACCCCTGGATGACAAGAGTTATTGAGGCTTTGACCCGAAAAAAGAAGGAGAAATGGCTCAGGTACAGGCAGCTGGGATCAAGAGAATTCATAGACGTGTAGAAGGGATAAGGGATTTACCAAAGAAGGAAATCTGAAGGGTCAAAAAAGGACCACAAGATAGCCTTGGCTGAGTAGATTAGGGCAAATCCAAAGAGGTTATTTAAGTATATTAAAGGAAAAAGAAGAACTAGAGAGAGAGAATAGGGCCCCTCATGGACCGAAATGGACAGCGGGAGACAGCGAGGTCCTCACTGAATATTTCACCGTGAGGAAAGGTAAGATTATTTGGGAACCTAGGGAAGTTATTTGTGATATCTTGGGGACAGTCCATCTCACAGTAGAGGAGGTGCTAGATGTATTAGAGTATATGAAGTTGGATAAATCTCCTTTTCCTGACCAGATGCAAGAGGCTAGGGAAGAAATTGAGGGGTCCCTGGCTGATCCTTTTGCATCATCGTTAGCCATGGATGATGTCCTGGAAAACGGGAGAGTAGCAAATGTTATGCCCTCGTTCAAGAAGGGCTGCAAAGAAAAACCTGGGAAATATAGACCAGTAAGCCTAACACGTGGAGTGGATAAGTTACTTGGGAAGATTCTGAGAGATAATATACACATGCATTTGGAAAGATAGGATTTGATTAGAAGTAGTCAGCATGGTATAGATTTGTGAGTGGAAGATCATGACTCACAAATTTGTTAGAGCTCTTGGATGAAGTGACCAGGAATGCTGATGAGGGCAGGGCGGTAGACACAGTCTATATGGATTTCAGTAAAATCTTTGATAAGGTTCCAGTTGATCGGCTGCTCAGGAAGATCAGTTTGCATTGAATCCAGGGGGAGCTGGCAAACTGTATACACAATTGGCTTGATGGTAGGAACAGAGAGTCATAGTGTAAGGATGCTTATTGGACTCGAGGTCTGTGACAAGTGGAGTGCCTCAGAGGTCAGTGCTGGGCCCTTTGCTGTTTGTTATTGATATCAATGATTTGGATGAGAATGTACAAGGCATGATCTGTAAGTTTGCAGATGACACTAAAATGGGCGGTATTGTGGACAGCGAGGAAGGTTACCAAAAATTGCAGCAGGACCTTGATCAGCTGGGGAAGTGGGCCAAAAAATGTCAAATGGAGTTCAATATGGATAAATGTGAGGTCTTGCATTTTGGAAAGTTAAATCAAGAAAGGAGTTTCATGGTGAATAGTAGGGCCACTGGTAGGGCCTTAAGGACTAGATTGGACCTTGGAGTTCAGGTGTATGATTTTTTAAAAAAGTGGAGTCACAGAGGCAGGGCAGTGAAGGTGGCTTTTAGGCACAATGGCCTTCATCAATCAGAGCATTGGTCATAGAAGTTGGGAAGTTATGTTGCAGTTGTATAGGACATTTCAAGGCTACACTTGGGATATTGTGTTCAGTTTTGGTCACCTTACTATCAGAATAGGGTTAACCTTGGGAATTATAGACCAGTAAATCTTACGTCGGACAAGGGCAAATTATTGGAAAGGATTCTGAGAGACAGGATTTATGATTATTTGGAAAAGCATAACTTGATTAAAGATAGTCAACATGGCTTTGTGAGGAGCAGGTCATGCATCACACACCTTATTCAATACTTTGAGGATGTGACAAAACACATCGATGGAAGTAGAGTTATGGTTGTGGTGTAGAGAGATTTTAGCAGAGCATTTGATAAGGTTCCCCATGGTAGGCTCATTCAGAAAGTGAGGAGGCATGGGATGCAGGGAGATTTGGCTGTCTGATATAGATTTGGCTAGCCCATAGAAGACAGAGTGTGGTAGTAAATGGCAAGTATTCAGACTGGGGCTCAGTGACCAGTGATGTTCCATATGGATCATTTCTTGGACCTCTGCTCTTTGTTAATTGGATAAATGACTTAGATGAGAAAATTGAAGGGTGGGTGAGCAAGTTTGCTAATGATCAAAAGTTGGAGTGGTGGATAGTGTGGAGGGCTGTTGTAGGTTGCAACGAGACATTGACAGGATGCAGAACTGGGCTGAGAAGTGGCAGATGGAGTTCAACCTGGGAAAGTGTGAAATCATTCACTTTGGAAGGTCAAATTTGAATGCAGAATACAGAGTTAAAGGCAGGATATTTGGCAGTGTGGAGGAATAGAGAGATCTTGGGGTCCTCATCCATATATTCCTCAAAGTTGTCACAGGATTATTAAGGTTGTTTAGAAGGTATATGGTGTGTTGGCTTTCATGGGTTTGTGAGCCGTGATGTTATGCTGCAGCTCTGTACACCCTGGTTAGACCACACTTGGAATATTGTGTTCAGTTTTGGTGGCCTCATTATTGGAAAGATGTGGAAGCTTTAGAGAGGATTTGCCAGGAAGCTGCCTGGGACTGGAGGGCATGACTTATGACGGAAGGTTGAGGGAGCTAGGGCTTTTCTCATTGGTGCAAAGAAGAATGAGAGGTGACTTGACAGAGGTGTACAAGATGATGAGAGGCATAGATAGAGTGAATAGCCAGAAACATTTTCCCAGGGCAGAAATGTCTGTCACGAGGGACCATAATTTTGAGGTGATTGGAGGAAGGTTTAGGGGAGATGTCAGAGGTAGTTTCTTTACTCAGAGAGTGGTGGGTGCGTGGAATGCGTTGCCAACATTGGTAGTAGAGTCAGATACACTAGGGACATTTAAGCGACTCTTGGATAGGCACTTGGATGATAGTAAAATGTTGGTTTTTTGATCTTAGAGTAGGATAAAAGGTGGGCACAACATCAAGGGCCAAAGGGCCTGTACTATGCTGTACTGTTCTGTGTTCTATGTTCTCGGAAGGATGTTATTAAACTGGAAAAGAGCGCCAGAAGAAAATTACAAGGACGTTGCCAGGGCTTAATGGTCTGAGTTGTAAGGAGAAATTGAACAAGTGAGGACTTTGTCCTTCAGACCGTAGGAGACTGAGGGGGGGATGTTATTGAGATGTACAAGATTATGAGAGGCAAGGATATGGTGAATACACTCAGTTGTTTTCCCAGGACTGGGGAGCCACGGGCATAAGTTTAAGGTTGTTGGGGGGGGTGAGTAAAAGGGAACCTGAGGGGCAACATTTTTACCAACAGAGAATGGTATGCATATGCATGAGCTGCCAGTGGCAGTGGTTAAGGAAGGTACATTAACAACATTTAAAAGGCATTTGGACAAATAAATGGATAGGAAAGGTTTAGAAGGATGTAGACCAAGTATAGGGAGATGGGGTTAGCGTGGATAGATATTTTGGTCAGCATGGAGCAGTTTGGGCCAAAGGCCTGTCTCTGTGCTGTAGGAGTCTACTACTAGACAAGCTGTAAAACTTGACCTACTCTTAGGAAATAAGGTAAAGCAGGAGACTGAGGTGTCAGTGGGGGAGCACTTTGTGGCCAGTGACCAGAATTCTATTAGTTTTAAAATTGTGATGAAAAAGGATAGCCGGATCCAAAAGCTGAACCTCTAAATTTGAGGAAGGCCAATTTTGATGGTATGAGGCAAAAACTTTCAAAAACTGATTGTCAGCAAATGTTCAGAGGTAAAGGGACAGCTGGAAAATGGGAAGCCTTCAGGAATGAGGTAATGAGAGTCCAGAGACAGTTAATACCTGTTAGGGTGAAAGGCAAGGCCGGTAGGTATAGGGAATACTGGATGACTAGGAAGCTTGACGTTTTGTTTAAGAAAAAGAAGGAAGCTTATATCAGCAGAGACATACGCTTATAGACAGCAGAGATCGTGTGAATCCTGAGAAGAGTATAAAGGCAGTAGGAGTATACTAAAGAGGGAAATCAGGAGGGCAAAAAAGGGGACATGAGATAACTTTGGCAAGTAGGGTTAAGGAGTATCCAAAGGGATTTTATAAATACATTAAGGACAAGTGGGTAATTAGGGATAGAATAGGGCCCCTCAAAGATCAGCAAGGCAACCTATGTGTGGAACTGCAGGAAATGGGGGAGATACTAACTGAATGTTTTGCATCAGTGTTTACTGTGGACAAGGACATGGAAGATATAGACATTGGGGAAACAGATGGTGACATCTTGAAAAATGTCCATATTACAGAGGAAGAGGTGCTGAACGTCTTGAAACATATAAAGGCGGATAAATCCCCAGGACCTGATCAGGTGTACCCTAGAACTCTGTAGAAAGCGAGGGAAGTGTTTGCTGGCCCCTTGCTGAGAAGTTTGTATCATTGATAGTCGGAAGACTGGAGGTTGGCAAACGTGGTGCAACTATTTAAGAACAGTGGTAAGGACAAGCCAGGGAATGATAGACCTGTGAGCCTGACATCAGTGGTGGGCAGATTATTGGAGGGAATGCTGAGGAACAGGATTTACATGTATTTGGAAAGGCAAAGCCTCATCTTCACCATGGAAGCTCCTTCCCAAGATCCACAAGCCTGACCACCCTGGCCGACCCATTGTCTCAGCATGCTCCTGTCCCACTGAACTCATCTCTACCTCCCTCGACACTGTCCTATCCCCCCTAGTCCAGGAACTCCCCACATACATTCGAGACACCACCCACGCCCTCCACCTCCTCCAGGACTTCCGTTTCCCCAGCCCCCAATGTCTCATCTTCACCATGGATATCCAATCCCTCTACACCTCCATCCGCCATGACCCGGGCCTCCAAGCCCTCTGTTTTCTCCTGTCCACACATCCCCAACAATACCCTTCCACCAACACTCTCATTCGTTTGGCCGAACTGGTCCTCACCCTTAACAATTTCTCCTTCGAATCCTCCCACTTCCTCCAGACCAAAGGGGTAGCCATGGGCACACGTATGGGCACCAGCTGTGCCTGTCTCTTTGTTGGCTACGTAGAACAGTCGATCTTCCGTAATTACACCACTCCACACCTCTTCCTCCGCTACATTGATGACTGCATTGGCGCCACCTTGTGCTTCCGTGAGGAGGTTGAGCAATTCATCAACTTCACCAACACATTCCACCCTGACCTTAAATTTACCTGGACCATCTCTGACACCTCCCTCCCCTTCCTGGACGTCTCCATCTCCATTAATGACGACTGACTTGGTACTGACATTTTTTATAAACCCACTGACTCCCACAGCTACCTGGATTACACCTCTTCCCACCCTACCTCTTGCAAAAGTGCCATCCCGTATTCCCAATTCCTCTGCCTTCGCCGTATCTGTTCCCAGGAGGACCAGTTCTACCACAGAACACACCAGATGGCCTCCTTCTTTAGAGAACGCAATTTTCCTTCCCACGTGGTTAAAGATGCCCTCTAACGCATCTCGTCCACATCCCACACGTCCGCCCTCAGACCCCACCCCTCCAACCGTAACAAGGATAGAACGCCCCTGGTGCTCACCTTCTACCACACCAACCTTCACATAAACCAAATCGTCCGCCGACATTTCCGCCACCTCCAAAAAGATCCCACCACCAGGGATATATTTCCCTCCCCACCCCTTTCTGCCTTCCGCAAAGACCATTCCCTCCGTGACTACCTGGTCAGGTCCACGCCCCCTACAACCCACCCTCCCATCCTGGCACCTTCCCCTGCCACCGCAGGAACTGCAAAACCTGCGCCCACACCTCCTCCCTCACCTCTATCCAAAGCCCTAAAGGAGCCTTCCACATCCATCAAAGTTTCACCTGCACATCCACTAATGTTATTTATTGTATCCATTGCTCCCGATGCGGTCTCCTCTACACTGGGGAGACTGGGCGCCTCCTAGCAGAGCGCTTTAGGGAACATCTCTGGGACACCCGCACCACCCTGTGGCCCAACATTTCAACTCCCCCTCACACTCTGCCGAGGACATGGAGGTCCTGGGCCTCCTTCACCGCCGCTCCCTCACCTCCAGACACCTGGAGAAAGAACGCCTCATCTTCCACCTCAGAACACTTCAACCCCAGGGCATCAACGTTGACTTCAACAGTTTCCTCATTTCCCCTTCCCCCACCTCACCCTAGTTCCAAACTTCCAGCTCAGCACTGTCACTGTGACTTATCCTACCTGCCTATCTTCTTTTCCACCTATTCGCTCCACCCTCCCCCCATCCCCAACCTATCACCTTCATCCCCTCCCCCACTCACCCATTGTACTCTACGCTACTTTCTCCCCACCCCCACCCTCCTCTAGCTTATCTCTCCACGCCTCAGGCTCTCTGCCTTTATTCCTGATGAAGGGCTTTTACCTGAAACGTCGATTTCGCTGCTCCTCGGATGCTGCCTGAACTGCTGTGCTCTTCCAGCACCACTGATCCAGAATCTGGTTTCCAGCATCTGCAGTCATTGTTTTTACCTCATTGATTTTAACCCTACTGCGAATCCTCTTGCAAGGATGCCTGCCTTGAAAAAGTTTTCCTCCTCTCTCTACAAGAATCTCAGGGAGTCCCTCTCCCACTGCAACTCCCAGGTCATTTCCTCTGCCCTGAAGATCTTCAACCATGTCCTGAAACAAACTCGCTACCACAGCCACATTTGCTTCCTCAGTGCCTGTCTCTGTAACCAACTCATCCCACACGGACTCCGAACCACCTTTAAACCAGCAGAGTTCGGACCCGAACAGGACAAACAGTACAGACTACAGATTAGGGATAGTCAGCATGGCTCTGCGCATGGAAAATCATGTCTCATGAAGTTGATTGAGGTTTTTGAAGAAGTAACAAAGAGGATTGACGAGGGCAGAGGTAATCTATATGGACTTCAGCAAAGCCTTCAGCAAAGTTCCTCATGGTAGACTGGTTAGCAAAGTTAGATCTCATGGAATACAGGGAGAATGAGCCATTTGGATACAGAACTGGCTCACAGGTAGAAGACAGAGGGTGATGGTGGAGGGTTGTTTTTCAGACTGGAGGCCTGTGACCAGTGGAGTGCCACAAGGATCGGTGCTGGGTCCACTGCTTTTCATCATTTATATAAATGATTTGGATGCGAACATAAGAGGTATAGTTTCTGAACAAAGAGACCTTGGATTGCAGGTTCAAGTTCCTTGAAAGTGCAGTCACAGGTAGATAGGATAGTGAAGAAGGCGTTTAGTGTGCTTTCGTTTACTGGTCGGAGCATTAAGTATAGCAGTTGGGAGATTGTGTTGCGGCTATACAGGACATTGGTTCGGCCAGTTTGGAATATTGTGTAAAATTCTGGTCTCCTTTCTATTGGAAAGATGTTGTGAAACTTGCAAGATTCAGAAAAGATGTACAAGAATGTTGCCAGGGTTGGAGGATTTGAGCTAAAGGGAGAGGCTAAATAGGCTGGGGCTGTTTTCCCTGGAGCATCGGAGGCTGAGGGGTGACCTTATCGAGGTTTATAAAATCATGAGGGGCATGAATAGGGTAAATAGACAGGGTCTTTGCCCTGGGATGGGGTGTCCAGAACTAGAGGGCATAGGTTTAGGTTGAAAGGTAAAAGATTTAAAATAGACTGAATAGGCGACTTTTTCACACAGAAGGTGATACTGGTATGGAATGAGCTGCCAGAGTAAGTGGCGGAGGCTTGTATGATTACAGCATTTAAAAGGCATCTGGATGGTATATGAATAGGAAGGGTTTGGAGGGATATGGGCCAAGTGCTGGCAAATGGGACTAGATTAGGTTAGGATATCTAGTTGGCACGGACAAGTTTGTCCGAAGGGTCTATTTCCACACTGTGCATCTCTGTGACTCTATGACTGCATGACTCCATGTCTAATCTATAAATAGAATCTTGGAAGGTAATTGTTAATGCATTCACCATTTCCAGGCTCACTTCATTTACCTGGCCTTCTGGATTTATGAATTTTTACCACTTAGGACTGTTGAGATTGGATCACAAAGTGTGTTCAAGGCTGAGCTAGACATAGTTTTCCTCAGTAAAGGATCAAGGGTTTTGGTGAGAAGTCAGGAAACTGGAACTAAAGATTCTCACAGCAGCCATCATGTTATTGAATAGCAGAGCATACTTGATGGGCTGAATGGTCTACCTCTGCTCCTGTTGATACGGTATACATAGGTTTCCAGAAGATGTTTGATCCAGTGCCACATTACACAATTGTGAGGAAAATTATAGGTCATGGTACAAAAGGGACAGTTGCAACATGGGTACAAAATTATCTAGGGATAGGAAACAGAGAGTGATGGTCAATGCATATTGAATGGGCTGGAGGGAGATTTGTTGTGGAGTTCCCCAGGAGTCAGTATTAAGCCAGACCTTTTCTGTTCATGATATTGATAATCTGGATATTGCGTGCAGGGGACTGTTTTAAAACTTACAAAACATTGAAAAGCTGAGAAGAGTTATTAACTATGAGGAGGATAGCATGGTGCTCAGATGGAGTCGTTAGCTGTATCAATAGTAGTGTAAAGAAAAAAGGCATCGAGATGGTATTGAACTTGTATAAGACACTTGTTAGACCTCAGTATTGTGCACAGTTAAATAAAATTTAAAAACTGTGATGCCCCGAAAGCTGAAACAAAAGCAGAATTTTTCGTAACCTGAGTCACCCTGTTGTGGTACAGGTATAACACCAGCATCTATCGAACAAATAAAAACTTGCCCAGGTATGTACTATACGCAAAAAGCAAGAAAATGCCAACCTGTCAATTATCTCTCCATCGGGCTACTCTTGATCATCAGTCAAGTGATGAAACCGTCAACCATGGCATCGAGCTGCACCTGCTCATTAAGACCAGAAGACCATAAGACATAGGAGTGGAAGTAAGGCCATTCGGCCCATCGAGTCCACTCCGCCATTCAATCATGGCTGATGGGCATTTCAACTCCACTTACCAGCGTTCTCCCCGTAGCCCTTAATTCCTCAAGACAACAAGAATCTATCAATCTCTGCCTTGAAGACATTTAGCGTCCCGGCCTCCACTGCACTCTGCGGCAATGAATTCCACAGGCCCACCACTCTCTGGCTGAAGAAGTGTCTCCGCATTTCTGTTCTGAATTTACCCCCTCTAATTACCCCCTATCAATATCATTGATGCCCAGTTTGGGTTCTACCAGGGTCATTCAACTCCTAACCTCATTACAGCCTTGATTCAAACATGGACAAAAGAGCTGAGTTCCAGAGGTGAGGTGAGAGTGACAGCCCTTGACATCAAGGCTGCATGTGACTGAATGTGACATCAAGAAGCCCTGGCAAAACTGGAATCAGTTGGAATTGGGGAAATCTCTCTGCTGGGTGCACTCAGAGCTGGCACATAACAAGATGGTTATGGTTGTTGGAGGTCAATCATCTCAGCTCCAAAATATCTTTGCAAAAGTTCCTCAGGATAATGTCCAAGGCCCAATCATCTTCAGATGCTTCCTCAATGACTCTCTCTCCATCATGAGGTCAGAAATGGAGAGGTTTGCTGATGGATTGCACGGTGTGCAGTGCCATTTGCAACTCCTCAGATACTGAAGCAGTCCATGTTCAAATCCAGCAAAATCTGGACAATATCCAGGCTTGGCCTGACAAGTGGCAAGTAATATTCACCCAGATGATGCCAGATAATGATAATTTTCCAACAAGAGAGAACCTAATCTTCACCTCTTTTCATTCCATATTTTTAGCATCTCTGAGTACCTCACTATCAATATCCTGGAGTCTCCACTGAGCAGAAAATAAACTGGATTTGCCATATAATTACTGTGGCTACAAAACAGATCAAAGGCTGGGATTTCTGTCATTAGTAACTCATCTCCTGACTGCCCAAAGATATCCTTAAGACATGAGACTTCAAGTATGCCATTCGGCCTATTGAGTCTTCCCTGATATAATAACCTGAACTCCATTTTTCTCATTAGTCTTGATTCCTGCACTGATTAAATATCTGACCATCTCATTTTTGAATATCCTTCACAACACAGACTCAACAGCCTTTTGCAACAAACAGAATTATCGCAGATTCACTACCATGTGAGCAAAAACAAATATCCTCATCCCTGTCTTAAATAGGTAGCCCCTTTTTCTGAGATGATGCCCTCTGGTCCTAGACATTCCTACAAGGGAAAACAATCTCTCTGCATCTACCTGGTCAAGCCACCTAAGAACATATTCTAATCCTTCTAAGTTCTAATGCATACAAGCCCGGCCTACTGAAGCTCTCTTCATTAGGCAGTCTTTTACAAGATGATTAGGGGTTTAGATAGGGTTGACCATGAGAACCTTTTTCCACGTATGGAGTCAGATATTACGATGGGGTATAGCTTTAAATTAAGGGGTGGTAGGTATAGGACTGATGTTAGGGGTAGATTCTTTACTCAGCGAGTCGTGAGTTCATGGAATGCCCTGCCAGTAACAGTGGTGGACTCTCCCTCTTTATGAGCATTTAAACGGGCATTGGATAGGCATATGGAGGATAGTGGGCTAGTGTAGGTTAGGTGGGCTTGGATCGGCGCAACATCAAGGGCCAAAGGGCCTGTACGGCGCTGTATCTTTCTATGTTCTATGTTCTATGTTCTCCATCTTAGTATATCTTTTCTTAGATAGGGTGACAGAACTGTTCACAGTGTTCTAGGCGTTGTCTCACTAAGTGTCTATGCTCCACTCCCTGTGAGGTAAGGGAGAAAGTGAGGACTGCAGATGCTGGAGCTCAGAGTCAAAGAGAATGGTCTTGGAAAAGCACAGCCAGTCAGGCAGCATCAAGGAGCAGGAGAGTTGACGTTTTGAGCATAATTCCTGATGAAGAGCTTTGCTTGGAACGTTGACTCTCCTACACCTCGCATGCTGCCTGACTGGCTGTGCTTTTCCAGCAACACACTCTTTGCCTTTGAGTTAAAGCCCAACATTTCATTTGCCTTACCTATTACCAGCTGAGTTTGAATGCCAGTTTTTTTTATGTTTCAAGTCTCTGAAATCCCTCTGGGCATCAGCTCTCTGCAATTTGTCTCCACTCTGGCCTCCAAATGCTTCCAGATTCCCATCAATGTCATTGACTATTAATTGTCATCTGAAGTGGCCGAGCAAGTCAATTGGTTCATTGGTAATAATGATGCCCACATCCCATGAAAGAATAAATCAAGGGAAAACTAAAAAGAAGTAAAAGAGAAGATTGATACAACATCAGTAGAACAACAACGAAATTTGTCAACTTGATACTTCTGAAATGTACATAAACACTATAAAATTATTCGACACAGTAAATGTAGGCACGACTGGGGAGTCCAGAACCAGGGATTACACTTTTAAGAATATGGGGTAGCTCACTTAGAACTGAGATGAGGAGAAATATTTTCACCCAGAGAGTGTGAGCCACAGAGAAATTGGATGTTTTCCAAAAAGAATTAGATGTAGTCTTATGGCTAAAGCGTTCAAAGGTTTGAGGAGAAAGCAGAAACTGCATTCTGAATTAACTGACAATCCATGATCATAATGAACGGTGGGGCAAGCTCAAAGGGCCAAATGGTCTACTCCTGCTCCTATTTTCTATGTTTTTGTGCATTAATGTGTAAAATAAATAGTTGTTTTGTATGACACTCAAAAAAATGATATTTCTCTCATGTCAACAGTGAAGCAGCGAGAAGAAGTTGAAGAAATGCGACAACTACAGCGAAGTAAGTTTATATATGAATTGTTTTATTTATTTGTTCATTGTGTGCTGCATTGATGGTTGACTGCCCTAATTTCAGTTGAGAAGGTGTGGCCATCTACTTTCTTGAATTGCTATAGTTCATATACAACCACAATTCTTTTAGGGAGGGAGTTCCAGGAATTTAACCTCGTAACAGTGAAGGAATGGCAATATAGTTCCAAGTCAGGATGGTGAGTGGCTTGGTGGGGACGTTGCAGGTAGTACTGTTTGCATGTATCTGCTGCTGTGGTCCTTCTTGATGGTAATAGTTATAGTTTGTAATGAGCTGGCAAAGGAACTGTGATGAATTGGTGCACTGCATCTTATGGATGGTACATATTGCTGCCATTGTGTTTTGGTAGTAAAGGGAATAAATGTTAAAGTTGGCTGCTTTGTCCTGGATGGTGCTGAGCTTCTTGGGTGGAGATGGACTCATCCAGGTAAGTGGGTAATAATCCAGCACACTCCTGATTTGTGCATTGTAGATAATGGATAGGCTCTAGGGAATCAGGGGGTGAGTTACTCGCTGCAGTATTCCTGGCCTCCGACCTGCTGTCGTAGCAACAGCATTTATATGATTAGTTCAGTTGAGTTCCAGGTCAATGGTAACCCCCCAGGTATTTATAGTGGGGAATTTACTTTTTGTTTATTCATTCATGGGATGAGGATGTTGCTGGCTAGCATTTATTAGCTATTCTTAATTGCCCAGTGGGCAGATAAAATTCAACCACATTGTTGTGCATCTGGAGTCACATGTAGGCCAGACAAGATAGAGATGGCAGTTTTCTTTCTAAAAGGGCATTATTGAACTATTTGCGCTTTTCCTGACAATTGACAATGGTTTTGTGGTCATTGTTAGACTCTTAATTCCAGATTTTTAAAAAGATTGAATTCAAATTGCACCATCTGCCATGGCAGGATTGGAATCCAGGCCCCCAGAACAGTGTTGGAGTCACAATTGATTATTAGATTAGATTACTTACAGTGTGGAAGCAGGCCCTTCGGCCCAACAAGTCCACACCGACCCGCCGCCCACCCATTCCCCTACATTTACCCCTTATCTAATACTACAGGCAATTTAGCATGGCCAATTCACCTGACCCGCACATCTTAAGACTGTGGGAGGAAACCCACGCAGACAACATGCAAACTCCACACAGTCAGTCATCTGAGGCGGGAATTGAACCCGGTCTCTGGCGCTGTGAGGCAGCAGTGCTAACCACTGTGCCACCGTGCCGCCCACAAAGAGATTATAAAGGGGTGGTTGTTGGCGATGAACATTGCCTAGCATTTATAAGGTGTGATTGTTCACTAGTCAGTGCAAACCTGAATGTTGTTTGAGTCTTGGTCTATTTGGATGCTAGCTTTGTGTGATTCATGGATGAAGAAGTGCTGGCTATGGCAGCACATGTTTCTGATTACTGCGGATTGTTACAAATGGTTCAACCTTGCCTTTTTCACTGATGTGTTGAGATTTCTCATCATTGAGGATGGGGACATGTGTGGCGGCCTTTTCCTCTCTCCCACTGAGTTGGCTACCACTTTTCACAATCGTATATCACAGAGCTATAGATCTGATCATTTGGCTGTAGAATTGCTTAGCTATGCCTGGTCCTGCTCTTGGCATCATTGAACCAGGCCTGATGGCAATGCGAGAGTGGGAATATGCACTGGGACCATAAGGTCACAAATTGAAGTTGACTACAGTTCTGCTGATGCTGATGTCCCACAGCACGTCATGGATGTCCAATCTCAAGTTGCTAAAATTCAAAATGTATCCCATATATGGTGCTGGTGGAAGATATCTTCAGTGTGAAGGCAAACCTTTGGCACAGATTCTCTTTGCATTGCTATAACTTGAGAGCTTTTTAAAAATTGTGGATGGCTTCCAATTCTGTTTTTCCCAACTCCTTTGCTAGACTTTCTAGCAAGTGCTTTCTGCATGTGTAGACTGGTGTGAACCGTGAGACTGTAACCGAGATGCCCAACCTGTCTGTCTCCATTATAGATATCACCACTGACTACTTCCCTATAATTTTCATGGAGTTGAACAAGCTTTTTAAAGAATTGTGGCCCCTAATTCTTATTCCATTTCTAATTGACTGTAGCAAGACTTTTCTGCAAAGTGAGGAATGTACCCCAGAGGTGTTGTAAACCCCATACTACATGAGGGAAGCTTTTGGAAGATAAGCTGATCAGGTTCTCGTCACATTCCTGCATAGAACATTGAACATTACAGCGCAGTATTGGCCCTTCGGCCCTTGACGTTGTGCTGACCTCTGGAACCAATCTGAAGCCTATCTAATGTACACTATTCCATTACCATCCATGTATTTATCCAGCGACCATTTAAATGTCCTTTAAGTTGACGAATCTGCTATTGTTGCAGGCAGGGCATTCCATGCCCTTACTATTCTCTGGGTAAAGAATCTACCTCTAATATCTATCCTATATCTATCACCCCTCAATTTAAGGCTATGACCCCTTTTTCTAGCCATCATCATCTGAGGAAAAAGGTTCTCACTGTTCACCGTACCTATCCTCTGCTCATCTTGTATGTCTCTGTTAAGTCATCTCTTAGCCTTCTTCTCTTGAATAAAAACAGCCTCAAGTCCCTCAGCCTTTCCTCATAAGATCTTCTTTCCATACCAGGCAACATCCTGGTAAATCTCCTCTGAACCCTTTCCAAAGCTCCCACATCCTTCCGAAAAAGTGGCAAGAGAACTATACGCAATCCTCCAAGTGTGGCCGCATCAGAAGCTTGTACAACTGCAGCATGACCTCATGGCTCCAAAACTCAATCCCTCTACCAATAAAAGCTAACACACCATATGCCTTCTTAACAACCCTATCAACCTGGTGGAAGCTTTCAGGGATCTAAGCACATGGACACTGAGAACTCTCTGCTCATCCACATAGTGGCACAGTGGTTAGCCCTGCTACCTCACAGTGCTAGAGACCTAGGTTCAACTCCTGGCTAGGCAATTGTCTGTGTGGAGTTTGCACATTCTCCCCCTGTCTACGTGGGTTTCCTCCGGGTGCTCCGGTTTCCTCCCACAGTCCAAAAATATGCAGGTTAGGTGAATTGGCCATACTAAATAGCCCGTAGTGTTAGGTGTAGGGGGATGGGTCTGGGTCGATTGCTCTTCGGAGGGTCAGTGTGGACTTGTTGGGCTGAAGGGCCTGTTTCCACACTAAGTAATCTAATCTTACTATTAGTCCAGTACTCTTTATTCCTGTTACTCCTTCCAAGTGAACCACCTTACATTTTCCTGCATTAAACTCCAATTGCCACTTCTCAACCTAGCTCTGCAGCTCATCTATGACCCTCTGTAACCTACAACATCCTTCTGCACTGTCCACAACTACACTGACTTGAATGTCACCCACAAATTTACTAACCTATGCCCTTCTATGCCCTCATCCAGGTCATTTATAAAAATGACAAACAACAGTGGCCCCAAAACAGATCCTTGTGGTACTTCATGAGTAACTTACCCCCAGGGTGAACATTTCTCATCAATCATCACCCTCTGTCTTCTTTCAGCTGGCCAATTTCAGATCCAAACCACTAAATCCCCCTCAATCCCATACCTCCATATTTTGCCCAGTAGCCTACCACATGTAAACCTTATCAAATACCTTATTGAAATCCATATACACCACATCAACCGCTTTACCCTCATTCACCTGTTTGGTCATCTTCTCAAAGAACTCAGTAAGGTTTGTGACGCACGACCTACCCTTCACAAAACCGTGTTGACTATCCCTAATCAAATTATTCCTTTCTAGACGATTATCATCCTATCTCTTATAATCCTTTCTAACACTTTACACAACTGAAGTAAGGCTGACTGGTCTATAATTACCTGCGTTGTCTCTACTCCCCTTCTTGAACAAAGGGACAACATTTCCCATTTGCTATCCTCCAGTTGTCTGGCACTATTTCTGTAGACAATGATAATGTAATGATCATAGCTAAAGGCTCTGCAATCTCCTCCCTAGCTTCCTAGAGAATCCTAGGATAAATCCCATCCAGCTCAGGGGACGTATTCATTTTCACGCTTTCCAGAATTGCCAACACCTCCTCCTTATGAACCTCATCCTGGCTTGGCTGATAGCCTGCATCTCAGTTTTCTCCTTGACAACATTGTCTTTGAAGAAAAATATTCATTTAGCACCTCTTTTATCTCCTTGGACTCCATGCATAACTTCCTACCACTGTCCTTGACAGGCTCTAATCTTATTCTAGTCCTTCTTTTATACGTATAGAAAGCTTTTAGGGTTTTCCTTGATCCTATCTAAAGACTTCTCATGTTCCCTCCTGGCTCTTCTCAGCTCTCTCTTTAGGTCTTTCCTAGCTAACTTGTAACTCTCAACCACTGTAACTAAGCCTTCATGTCTCATCTTTACATAAGCCTCCTTCTTCCTCTTGACAAGAGATTCAACTTCTTTAGTATGAGGTGAACAAGGTGTCATGGGGCTATTGGGAAGCTTATCTTGTCATGGGGGATTTTGGGATCCTTAACGGGAAGGGGGAGCAGCCCCAAGTTGTGGTCCACATAGGCACCAATGACATTGTTCCCTCGCTCAACCACTCCTTCCCTGCCTGACAGGTACATACTTATTGTCAGAGTGTGATGCTGGAAAAGCACAGCTGGTTAGGCAGAATCCGAGGAGCAGGAGAATTAAAGTTTCAGACATAAGCCCTTCATCATACATACTTCTGAAGGACATGTAGTCGCTGCTCCTTGAGTAAGTTCCACATTTCAATTGTGCCCAACCCCTGCAGTTTCCTTCTCCATTGTATGCATCCTAAATCTTGCCTAATCGCATCATAATTGCCTTTCCCCCAGCTATAAGTCTTGCCCTGTGGTGTAAACCTATCCCTTTCCATCGCTAAGGTAAACATAACCAAATTGTGGTCACTAAGACCAAAGTGCACACCTGTCTCCAAATCTAAGACTTGACCCGGTTCATTCTCCAGTCCCAAATCCAATGTGGCCTCGCCCCTTGTTGGCCTGTCCAGACATTGTGTCAGGAAACCCTCCTGCAGACACTGGACAAAAACTGACCTATCCAAGGTACTCAAACTATAGTGTTTCCAATCAATATTTAGGAAGTTAAAGACCCTCATAACAACTACCCTGTTACTTTCATTCCTATCCAGAATCATCTTTGCTCTCCTTTCCTCTACATCTCTGGAACTATTTGGAGGCCTATAGAAAACCCCCAACAGGATGACCTCTCATTTCCTATTTCTAACCTCAGCCCATACTACCTCAGTAGATGATTCCCCAAACATTCTTTCTGCAGCCATAATACTGTCCTCGACTAACAATCCCACACCTCCCCCTCTTTAACCACCTGTCCTGTTCTTACTGAAACATCCAAACCCTGGAACCTGCAACAACCATTCCTGTTCCTTCTCTATTAATGTCTCTGAAATGACCACAACATCAACCCATGCTGCGAGTTCACCTGCCTTATTCCAGATGCTCCCGGCATCGAAGTAGACACACTTCAATCCACCTTCCCGCTTGCTGGTACATTCCTGCGACCTTGAAACCTTACTCATGATCTCACTACTCTCAACGTCCTGTACGCTGGAGCTACAGTTCAGGATCCCATCTCCCTGCTGAATTAGTTTAAATCCTCCCAAAGCGCATGAGCAAAGCTCTCCCCTGGGATATTGGCACCCCTCTGGTTCAGTTGTCGACCATCCCATTTGTAGAGGTCCCACCTATCCCAGAATCAGGCCCAATTATCCAGGTGTCTGAATTCCTCCCTCCTGCACTATCTCTGTAGCCACATATTCATGCTCTCTCTATTCCTCACCATACTAGTATGTGGCATGGGTAACAAACCAGAGATAATAACTCTGTTTGTTCAAGCTCAAAGCTTCCGCCCTAGCTCCTTGAATTTTTGCCTTACATTCCCATCCCTTTCTACGATGTCATTGGTGCCTATGTGGACCACTACTTGGGGCTGCCCCTCCTTCCCTTAAGGATCCCGAAATCCCCCATGCCAAAGTAGGCTTCCCAAACAGCCCCTATAGCACCTCATATCCCCATGCCAAGGTATGCCTTTTTCATATCTATTCCCCAACTATACAATGTATGGTGACAATAAACCATACTGGCAGATGAATGTTTAAGGAAGCTTTAACATAGGAGTCATTAATTGATAACTTACCACGATGTAGAAAAAAACCCTCCTTTCTACTATAGGGAATGAAAATGTCAATCATTAGGTTTTGTTAGCTGAAAGTTCATGAACTCCAAACCTCTTAACCATGTGTGAATAAACATTGTGAAATTCACAGCAAAGATCAGACAGCTAGAACTCTCCATCGAGAAAGATCTCAGTTACCTCACGGGGCTGGGGGAGATGCTGCTGATGTGGTAATGTCACTGGACTGTTAATCCAGACACCCAGGCTGATGCTTGGAGGTCATAGGTTCAAATTTCACAAATATAACTGGTGAAATTTAAGCAAGACCACAAAACGTAAGAACATACACTGGCCATTCAGCCCATCCAGTCTGCTATGCCATTCAATAGGATCATGGCTGATTTGATAATCTTCAACTCCACTTTCCTGCTTTTTCCCACAACCTTTGATTTCCTTACTAATTCAAAATGTGTCTGTCTCAGCTTTGATATTTAATAAACCAACCTTGACAGCCACCTGCAGTAAAGAATTCCACAGATTCACAACTTTCTGAGAGAAGAAACTTCTCATCTCTGTCTTAATTGACCCTTTGCTCTGAAATGTTTGTGCTCCGAGCCAACTCTCATTTGGGTTGGTACCTGGGACTTCGATGTTGTGGCCATTACAGAGACGTGGGTAGAACAGGGACAAGAATGGCTGTTGCACGTTCCAGGGTTCAAATGTTTTAGTAGGATCAGACATGGGGGTAAAAAAGGGGGAGGCGTGGCATTACTTGTCAAAGACAGTATCACAGCAGTGGAATGGACGATGGAAGAGGACTTGCCATCTGAGGTAGTTTGGGCTGAGGTTAGAAATAGGAAAGGTGAGGTCACCCTGTTAGGTGTTTTCTACAGGCCTCCTAATAGTCCTAGAGAAGTAGAGGATAATATTGCGAGGATGATTCAGGAAAAGAGTGAAGGTAGCAGGGTGGTTGTTATGGGGGACTTTAACTTCCCAGATATTGACTGGGAGAGCTATAGCTCAAGTTCATTAGATGGGTCGGTGTTTGTACAATGTGTGCAGGAGGGTTTCCTGACACAATATGTCGACAGGCCAACAAGAGGGGAGGCTATATTGGATTTGGTTCTAGGTAATGAACCAGGCCAGGTGTTAGACTTGGAGGTAGGTGAGCACTTCGGGGACAGTGACCACAACTCGGTGACTTTTACTTTAGTGATGGAGAGGGATAATCGTGCGCCGCAGGGCAAGAGCTATAGCTGGGGGCAGGGAAATTATGATGCAGTGAGGCATGACTTAGGATGTGTGGATTGGAAAAACAGGCTTCAAGAGAAGAACACTAATGAGATGTGGGGATTGTTCAAGGAGCAGCTACTGCGTGTCCTCGATAGGTATGTACCAGTCAGGCATGGTGTAAAGGGCCTTGTGAGGCAGCCGTGGTTTAGTAAGGAATTGGAGTCCCTTGTGAAAGGGAAGAAGGCAGCATATGTAAAGATGAGGCGTGAAGGTTCAGTTGGGGCGATTGAGAGTTATAAGGTAGCCAGGAAGGAGCTAAAGAGGGAGCTAAGAGAAGCGAGAAGGGGACATGAAAAGTCTTTAGCTGGTAGGATTAGGGAAAACCCAAAGGCTTTCTATAGGTATGTCAAGAATAAAAGGATGACTAGGGTAGGTATCGGTCCAGTCAAGGATAGTAGTGGGAAGTTGTGTGTGGAGGCGGAGGAGATTGGAGAGACATTAAATCAGTACTTTTCATCAGTATTCACTCAGGAACAGGACACTGTTGCTGATGTGAATATGGAATCACAAATAATTAGAATGGATGCCCTGGAAATATGCAGGGAGGAGGTTTTGGGAATATTGGAAAGGATGAATATAGATAAGTCTCCTGGGCCTGATGGCATTTACCCCAGGATCCTATGGGAAGCTAGGGAGGAGATAGCAGAGCCATTGGCCTGGATTTTTATGTCGTCATTGTCTACGGGAATAGTACCAGAGGACTGGAGGATAGCGAATGTGGTCCCATTGTTCAAGAAAGGGAGTAGGGATAGCCCTAGTAACTATAGGCCAGTGAGTCTGACTTCAGTGGTGGGCAAAGTCTTAGAGAGAATGGTAAGGGATAAGATTTATGAACATCTGGGTAGGAATAACGTGATCAGGGATAGCCAGCATGGTTTTGTGAAGGGCAGGTCGTGCCTCACAAACCTTATTGAGTTCTTTGAGAAGGTGACTAAGGAAGTGGACGAGGGTAAAGCAGTAGATGTTGTGTATATGGATTTTAGTAAGGCGTTCGATAAGGTTCCCCATGGTAGGCTAATGCTAAAACTTCGGAGGTATGGCATTGAGGATACATTAGAGGTTTGGATTAGGAATTGGCTGGCTGGAAGGAGACAGAGGGTAGTAGTTGATGGATTATGTTCATCTTGGAGCGCAGTTACTAGCGGTGTACCACAAGGATCTGTTTTGGGACCATTGCTTTTTGTTATCTTTATAAATGATCTAGAGGAAGGACTTGAAAGCTGGGTAAGCAAGTTTGCGGATGACACAAAAGTCAGTGGAGTTGTGGATAGTGAGGAAGGAAGTGGTAGGTTACAGCGGGATATAGATAAGTTGCAGAGCTGGGCGGAAATGTGGCAAATGGAATTCAATGTAGCTAAGTGCGAAGTCGTTCACTTTGGTAGGAATAACAAGATGATGGATTACTGGGCTAATGGTAGGCTACTTGGTAGTGTGGATGAGCAGAGGGATCTTGGTGTCTATGTACACAGATCTCTGAAAGTTGCCACCCAGGTAAATAGTGCTGTGAGGAAGGCATATGGTGTACTGGGCTTTATTGGCAGAGGAATTGAGTTCCGGAGTCCTGAGGTCATGTTGTAGTTGTATAAGACTCTGGTGAGGCCTCATCTGGAGTATTGTGTGCAGTTTTGGTCGCCATACTATAGGAAGGATGTGGAAGCTTTAGAACGAGTGCAGGGGAGGTTTACCAGGATGTTGCCTGGAATGGTAGGAAAATCTTATGAGGAAAGGCTGAGGCACTTGGGGCTGTTCTCATTGGAGAAGAGAAGGTTTAGGGGAGATCTGATAGAAGTGTATAAGATGATTAGGGGTTTAGATAGGGTAGATACTGAGAACCTTTTACCGCTAATGGAGTCAGGTGTTACTAGGGGACATAGCTTTAAATTAAGGGGTGGTAGGTATAGGACAGATGTTAGGGGTAGATTCTTCACACAGCGGGTTGTGAGTTCATGGAATGCCCTGCCCGTATCAGTGGTGAACTCTCCTTCTTTATGGTCATTTAAGCGGGCATTGGATAGGCATTTGGAAGTTATTGGGCTAGTATAGGTTAGGTAGGATTCGGTCGGCGCAACATCGAGGGCCGAAGGGCCTGTACTGCGCTGTATCCTTCTATGTTCTATGTTCTATGTAGGCGAGACCGAGTAAGAACAGCAACTTCCTTCCCTTCAGTTTATGGGAACCATTACTAAGACTAGTTTTAATTCCAAACATTCGTTGAATTCGAATTCCATCAGCTACTGTCATAAAAGTTGAAAGTGTGTACCCAAAGCATTAGCCTTAGCCTCTGGGCCAGTAGTCCAATGCCGTGGCTCAACACTTTAACTCTCCCTCCCACTCCACCGAGGACATGCAGGTCCTTGGACTCCTCCACCGGCAGAACATAACAACACGACGGCTGGAGGAGGAGCGCCTCATCTTCCGCTTGGGAACCCTCCAACCACAAGGAATAAACTCAGATTTCTCCAGTTTTCTCATTTCCCCTCCCCCCAACTTGTCTCAGTCGGTTCCCTCAACTCAGCACCGCCCTCCTAACCTGCAATCTTCTACCTAACCTCTCCGCCCCCACCCCACTCCAGCCTATCACCCTCACCTTGACCTCCTTCCACCTATCACATCTCCATCGCCCCTCCCCCAAGTCCCTCCTCCCTACCTTTTATCTTAGCCTGCTTGGCACCCTCTCCTCATTCCTGATGAAGGGCTTATGCCCGAAACGTCGAATTTCCTGTTCCTTGGATGCTGCCTGACCTGCTGCGCTTTAACCAGCAACACATTTTCAGCTCTGTTCTCCAGCATCTGCAGACCTCATTTTTTACCCATTACACCAAGACCCCTGGCTCCCTTAATCAGCAATGCAGTCAGGCCACCACCTTCTCATGAGCAGTAAATGCTGACCCAGCCGGCAAAAATAAGAATAACATAAGAATCAGTTTTTAAATGAACTTAGTATTTGGGTATTACTGGGATTGTTCAAAGATTAATTTGCATGTTTCTTGTTTTCTGTCAAAAGTGAGGCTTCTCCATGAAGAACAAGCACGATGTAAGTTTATGAATGAGGAAATAGTTCTGAATTTATCTAATGAATAAAGCCATTTTTAAGTGCCATGAGTGAGGCACCAAAATTTTCCTGACTTTTATTTTTCTGTCAACAGTGAGACAAATTCAAGATGAGCAAGGTAAGTCCCAGCATAAGAGCTGATGGGTGTTGATGTTCCAGAACATTACGTAGGGCAATGGTTTAGAACAATTAATGCGAATATAATGGAGCATGCTAAAAGGGACTGCAAAGAGATTAGTACAAGGCAGATAGGAAAATGAGGGTCGGGTAAAAGGCATGTACTTTACATAAAGACAGGAAACTAGAAAGGAGAAGTAGGGCAGGGTATTGCATAAGCCAGAAGAATGGACGATAGTCGATTCTACTACAGTGTGTTTTTCTTCAATGGGAATTGACTTTAACACAGTTGAAAAACTTAGGCCGTCATTTGTAAAAGCTGAATTTTCCTTACCTCTATTAGCTGTCACACGATTCTGACCTTATTAGTTTAAACGGCACAGCCACTGCATGATGTTCTTACAACAAGAGATCACACACGAAAGGAGTTATTGCATTATATCAGAACCAACTATATTCCAAAACGATTTGCAAGGATGTTGTCAGGATTGGAGGGTTTGAGTTATATGGAGAAGCTGAATAGGCTGGGGTGTCAAAGGCTTATAGCTGTTTGTAAAATCAAAAGGAATGTGGATAAGGTGAACAGTCAAGGTCTTTTCCCAAGGCTAGGTGAGTCCAAAACTAGAGTTCATTGATTTAAGGTGCCAAGGGAATGATTTAAAAGGGACCTAAGCGGCAACATTTTCACATAGAGGGTGGTGTGTGTATGGAATAAACTGCCAGAGGAAGTAGTGAAGGCTGGTAAAATAACAACATTTAAAAGGTATCTTGATGTGTATATAAATAGGAAAAGTTTAGACGGATACGGACCAAGTACTGGCAAATGGTATTAGATTAGTTTTGGATATCTGGTTGGCATGGATGGCCCGAAGGGTCAATTTCTGTTGTGTATATCTTTACGACTTTATGATTCTGTGACTAGTGGTACACAGGAATGCATTGTGTATTTATCATAGAATCCCTACAGTGTGGAAACAGGCCCTTTGGCCCCACAAGTCCACACTGACCCTCTGAAGAGTAACCCACTCTTGGGAAATAAGGCCAGGCAGGTGACTGAGGTGTCAGTGGGGAAGCAGTTTGAGGCCAGAGACCGTAATTCTATGAGTTTTAAAATAGTGATGGAAAAGGATAGACCAGATCTAACAGATGAAGTTCTAAATTGGAGGAAGGCTAATTTTGACGGTGTTAGGCAAGAACTTTCAAAAGCTGATTGGGAGTAAATGTTCGCAGGCAAAGGGATGGCTGGAAAATGGGAAGCCATCAGAAATGAGAGAACAAAAGTCAGAGACAGTATATTCCTGTTAGGGTGAAAGGAAAGGCTGGTAGGTGTAGGAAATGCTGGATGATGAGAGAAATTGAGGACTTGTTTAAGAAAAATGAGGTAGCATATGTCAGATTGAGTGAATCCTTAGAAAAGTATAAAGGCTGCAGGAGTATACTTAGGAGGGAAATCAGGATGGCAAAAAGGAGACATGAGATAGCTTTTGCAAATAGGTTAAAGGATTTAACCCCGAAGGGTTTTTACAAATACATTAAAGACAAAGGGGTAACTAGGGAGTGAATAGGGCTCCTCAAAGATCAACAAGGCAGCCTTTGCTTGGAGCCGCAGGAGACAGGGGAGATACTAAACAAGTATTTTGCATCAGTGTTTACTGTGGAGAAGGACATGGAAGATGTAGACTGTAGGGAAATAGATGGTGACATCTTGAAAAATGTACATATTACAGAGGAGGAAGTGCTGGATGTCTTGATAGGATAAAGGTGGATAAATCCCCATGACCTGATCAGGTGTACCCGAGAACTCTGTGGGAAGCTAGGGAACTGATTGCTGGGCCTCTTCCTGAGATATTTGTATCTTTGATGGTCACAGGTGAGGTGCCAGAAGACTGAAGGTACCATTATTTAAGAATGGTAGTAAGGACGAGCCAGGGAACTATAGACCGGTGAGCCCAATGTCGGTGATGGACAAGTTGTTGGAGGGAATGCTGAGGGACAGGATGTAGATGTATTTGGAAAGGCAAGGACTGATTGGGGATAGTCAACATGGCTTTGTGCATGGGAAATATTCTCACAAACTTGATTGAGTTTTTTAAAAAAGTAACAAAGAAGATTGATGAGGGAAGATGTGATCTATATGGACTTCAGTAAGATGTTCAACAAGGTTCCCCATGGGAGACTGATTAGCAAGGTTAGGCTCATGGAATACAGGGAGAACTAGCCATTTGGATACAGAACTGGCTCAAAGGTAGAAGACAGGGTGGTGGTGGAGGGTTGTTTTTCAGACTGGAAGCCTGTGACCATTGGAGTACCACAAGGATCAGTGCTGGGTCAACCACTTTTTGTCATTTTTATAAATGATTTGGATATGAACATAGGGAGGTATAGTTAGTAAGTTTGCAGATGACATCAAATTGGAAGGATAGTGGACAGTGAAGAAGGTTACCTCAGATTAGAACAGGATCTTGATTAGATGGACCAGAGTTTAATTTAGATAAATGCGAGGTGCTGCATTTGGGGAAAGGTGCTGCATTTGGGGCAGCACGGTGGCACAAGTGGTTAGCACTGCTGCCTCACAGTGCCAGAGACCTGGGTTCAATTCCTGCTTCAGGTGACTGACTGTGTGGAGTTTGCACATTCTCCCCGTGTCTGCGTGGGTTTCCTCCCACAATCCAAAGATGTGCAGGTTAGGTGAATTGGCCATGCTAAGTTGCCCGTAGTGTTAGGTGAAAGGGGTAAATGTAGGGGAATGGGTCTGGGTGGGTTATGCTTCGGCGGGTCGGTGTGGACTTGTTGGGCCAAAGGGTCTGTTTCCACACTGTAAGTAATCTAAGCTTAGCAGGACTTATACACTTAATGGTAAGGTCCTAGGGAGTGTTGCTGAACAAAGAGACCTTGGAGTGCAGGTTCATAGCTCCTTGAAAGTAGAGTTGCAGTTAGTGTTTTGTTTGCTTCCCTTTATTGGTCAGAGCATTGAGTATAGGGGTTGGGAGGTCATGTTGCAGCTGTACAGGACATTGGCTGGGCTGAACAAGCTGGGGCTGTTTTCCCTGGAGGGTCGAAGACTGAGGGGTGACCTTATCGAGGTTTATAAAATCACGAGGGGCATCATGGATAGGGTACATAGACAAAGTCTTTTCCCTTGGGTAGGCAAGTCCAGAGCAAGAGGGCATAAGTTTAGGGTGTGAGGGGAAAGATATAAAAGGGATCTAAGGGGCAACTTTTGCATGCAGAGGGTGGTACGTGTATGGAATGAGCTGCCAGAGGAAGTGGTGGAGGCTGGTACATTGCAACATTTAAAAGGCATTTGGATGGGTATATGAATAGGAAGGGTTTGGAGGGATATGGACCAAATGCTGGCAAATGGGACTAGATTAGGTTGGGCTATCTGGTTAGCATAGACAAGTTGGACTGAAGGGTTGAATTCCGTGTTGTACATCTCTATGACTTCCAGGCCCATATCCTATGTTTACTCCTGATTAATGCAACTAACCTGCACATCCTTAAACACTATGGGCAATTTAGCACGGCCAATTTACCTAACCTGCACATCTGTGGATTTTGAGAAGAAACCAGAACACCGGAGGAAACACACACAGACACGGGGAGAATGTGCAAACTCCGCACAGACGGTCATCCAAGGCTGGAATCGAACCTCGGTCTCTGGCACCGTGAGGTAGCTGTGCTAACCACAGAGCCCCTGTACCTCCCCCTTATGCAGGCAAAGTTTCCAGGAATTTGTAATGATGGAGGGAAATAAGGCACACTATGACATACAAAAATAATGCAGACCTCCACAACAATTGTTCTGTTTGATATATGTTTAAATAGTTTGATGTAAACAGCTTTCTGGATATGTTATTCATATGAACTAATGAATATTTCTGTCAACAGAACGCCTGGCAGCTGCAGAGAAAGAATTCCTCAGACAACGTAAGTGTTCATAAGAACGTAAGAACTAGGAGCAGGAGTCGGCCATCTGACCCTTCACCCCTGCTCTGTCATTCAATAAGATCATGGCTGATCTTTTTGTGGACTCATCTCCACTTGACCACCCTCTCACCATAACCTTTAATTCCTCCGTTCAAAAATATGATCTATCTTAGCTTTAAAAACATCCAATGAGGAAGCCACAACTACTTCCCTGGGTAGGGAATTCCACAATCTCTGGGTGAAGATGTTCCTTCTCAATTCAGCCCTAAATCTGCTCCCCCTAATTTTGAGGTCGTGCCCCCTTGTCCTAGTTTCACCCACTCATGGAAACATCCTCTCTACTTTTAACTTATGTATTCTCTTCATAATTTTATATGTTTCGATAAGATGTCCCTTCATTCTTCTAAATTCCAATGGATATAATCCTAGGCTACTCAGTCTCTTCCCTTAGGCCAACCCCCTCAATTCCGGAATTAAGCTCGTGAATCTTCTCTGCACCAGTACATCCTTTGACAAGTAAGGAGACTAAAACTGCATGCATTACTCCAGGTGCGGCCTCACCAGCACCCTGTACAGCTGCAACATAACCTCACTGCTTTTAAACTCAATCTCTTTAACAATGAAGCACAAAATTCCATTTGCTTTCCTAATTACCATCTGCACCTGCAGACCAACCTTCTCTGTTTCATTCACAAGGACACCCAGGTCCCACTGCACAGCAGCATGCTGCAACTTTTCACCATTCAAGTAATAATCCTTTTTACTGTTATTCCTACCAAAATCAATGAATTCACATTTATCGACATTGTACTCCATCTGCCAGACCTTGGCCCATTCACATAAACTATCCATGTCCCTTCGCAAAGTTTCACAGTCCTCTGCACACTTGGCACAATCAAACATCTCAGTGTCATCTACAAACTTTGATACACAACACGTGGTCAGCAACTTCAAATCATGCCACATAAATTGTGAATAATTGCAGTCCCAACACTGATCCCTGAGGTACACCACTAGTCACTGTGAAGAATGTCACAAAATACCTGTTCAATGTCTTGGCTATTTCCTCATATCCCATTACTAAATCCTCTTTCTCATCTTGTAAAGGACCAATGTTTACCTTAGCCACTCTTTTTCAATTTATATGTTTGTAGAAACTTTCGCTATTTGTCTTCATATCCTGAGCTAGTTTGCTCTCATTATCTACGTTATTTTTCTTTTTTTTGTGGCTTTCTGTTGACCGTTAAAGCTTTTCCAATCTTCTAGTTTCCCGCTGGCCTTTGGCACTTTGTATGCCTTCTCTTGTCTCCCTTATTTCCTTAGACACCCATTGCAGATAATTCCTTTGCCTACAGGCCTTCCTTTTCACTGATGTATACTTTTGCTGAGCACTTTGAAGAATTACTTTGAAAGTCCTCCACTGTTCGTCAGCTGTCCCACCATAAAGTCTTTGCTTCCAGTCTATTTTAACCAACTCCTCCCTTATTCTTTGTAGTCTCCTTTTTTTAAGCACAATCAAATCCTGGTATTGGATTTTATCTCCGCACTTACCATCTGTATTCTAAATTCAGCCATACTGTGATCACTCATTCCAAGAGGATCCCTAACTATAGGATCATTGGTTATTCCTGTCTTGTTGCACAGGACCAAAACGAGGAGAGCTTGTTCCCTCATTGATTCAAGGAAACGATTACAGATGCATTCAACAAACTCCTCCTCAAAGCCAGCCTGATGGCCCTAGTTTGACCAATCGACATGTAGATTAAAATCTCCCATGATAATCGCTGTACCTTTTTTACAGGCATTAGTTATTTCGTTGTTTATTGCCTGCCCCAAAATGATATTACTTTTCAGTGGCCTTTCACCTACGCCTATCAGTCTTTCTCTTCTTAGAATTTCTGATTTCTACCCAAATGGATTCAACCTTATTCTCCATAGAACCTATATCATCTCTCAGCATGACCCTGATATCGCCCTTGATTATCAGAGCTACACCACCTCCCCCTTACCTTCCTGTCTGTAAATAGTCTGATACCTCTGGATATTTAACTCCCAGTCATTTCCATCCTGCAACCATGTCTCTGTAATGGCTACTAAACTATACTCAGTTGTGATGATTTGTGCCGATAACGTGTCTGCCTTGCTTCAAATACTATGAGCATTCAGGTAAAGTGCCTTTATGCTACTTTTTATTCCCTCTTTATGAATTCTAACATCCATTAATAGTATTGCATGAGTTATCCTTCCTTTTAACGTCTTTCATAGTCTTCCATTTAGTTAAATACTCCTGCACACATGCTAACTTGCTGCTTTCCTTTCTACTTACCATCACACTTCCTATCATGTTCCCCTTCCCTTTCTCCATTCACTAGTTTTAAAGTCTGAGTTACCACCCTCTTTATCTTTCTCACTTTCTCCAGATCGTTTCAGGTGCAGAATTTTCCATCAGCACAGACCCTCCTGTTCCATAACTGATGCCAATGCTCCAAGAAATGGAACACCTCTTTCCAAC
The DNA here is from genome assembly GCF_020745735.1 of Hemiscyllium ocellatum. NCBI lineage: Eukaryota > Metazoa > Chordata > Chondrichthyes > Orectolobiformes > Hemiscylliidae > Hemiscyllium > Hemiscyllium ocellatum. Next base: position 134,737,625 of record NC_083405.1, read on the forward strand.
ACCACTATTTTAGCCACGTGTTTACTTCCCTAATTTTCTTATCCTTAAGCCAATTTGCACGTGGCTCTTGCAGAGATTATAACCCTTGACCGTATGTTCTTTAATTTCATTCCTCGTGCTTGATAATCCCGAAGCAGGTCCTCCTTCTTACCCTGGCCTATGTCGTTTGTCCTGATGTGGACCACAACAATTGGATCCTCCCCCTCCTGCTCCAATATCCTTTCAAGCCAGTCAGAGATGCCCTGCACCCTGGCACCGGGCAGGCAACGTATCATGTAGGACTCTCAATCCTACTAACAAAGGATGCTATCTATCCTCTTAATTATAGAATCCCTTACAACTATCACTTGATTTTTTGCTCCCCCCTCTTGAATGGTTCCTGTACCTGAGTGCTGTGGTCAGCTGGCTCATCCTCCCTGCAGCTCTGTCCCTCATCCACACAGGGAGCAGGTACCACACAGGGAGCAGGGAGCTGAGGCTCCTCCACCTGGATCCCTCTATCTGCTTCGCTTGCAGTCACACCCTGTTGTCCCTGGCCACTGACTGAATTTATAATACTTAATCTACCAGGTGTGACTGCCTCCTGAAACAGAGCGTCCAGGTTCTTCTCCCCCTTCCGAACGTGCCGCAGTGTTTGAAGCTCAGGTTCCAGCTCATCAACTCTGAGCCGGAGTTCCTCCAGCAACCAATACTTGCTGCAGATGTGGTCACTGTATTCAAAGGAGCACAAGCTTGAATTGGGACATATTAACATTAATAAAAACAGAAATTTCTGGAAAATCTCAGCAGCTCTGGCAACATCTGTGGAGAGAAATCCGAGTTACAGCTCCAGTGAACGTTGTTCAGTCCCTCAGTTCTAAAGAAGTCCAACTGGACTGCTGCCAACCCTGCTGAGAGTTTCCAGAAATACCTGTTTTTGTTTCCATTCTCCAGCATCTGCAGCTCTTTCAATTTTTTTGGTCTCATAATAAAATTAAAACATGATGTTTTTATATTAAAAAACACACTTGCATAGTTACCTTGTAATATTGGTCATTGCTATGCATCTTGCAAAGTATGAAAGTGAAATTTATTACCACAATGCCTAAGATTCATTGATAACTAAGGCCTTGCGCATTGCCATCAGAACATTAGGTGTCACAAAGAATCTTGTGCCCTGCACTCTACCGAGTAGCACCATGGCAAAAGTCTGAGCCAATTACAAGATCCACTGTAGCAATTCGCTAGGGCTTCTCACAGTAGACAAGTTGAGGCTGCCTATTTGTTTGCTACACTTGCAGGTTAGGTGTCAGTAACTCATCAACATATACAACCTGATTGAGGATTTTGGGTCTGTACTTGATGGAGTTTAGAAGGATGAAAGGGATTCTTAAAGAAACTTGCAGAATACTGAGAAGGGTGGACAGTGTGGATGTGGGGAAGATGTTTCCACTAGCAGGAGAGATGAAGAGGAATTACTTCAGCCAGAGGGAGGTTAATCTGTGGAATTCATTGCTGCGGAGGACTGCACAGGCCAAACCATTGACTGTATTTAAGACAGAGATAGATAGATTCTTGATGAATAAGGGGATCAAGGATTATGGGGAGAAGGTGGGAGAATGTGGTTAAGAAACATATCTGCCGTGTTCAATTGCTGAGTGTCTGGATGGGCCAAATGGTCTAATTCTAGAACATAGAACACAACAGTGCAGAACAGGCCCTTTGGCCCTCGATGTTGCCCCAACCTGTGAACTAATCTAAGCCCATCCCCCTACACTATCCCATCATCATCAGTGTGCTTATCCAAGGATTGTTTAAATCTCCCTAATGTGGCTGAGTTAACTACATTGGCAGTCAGGGCATTCCACACCCTTACCGCATTCTGGGTAAAAAACTTGCCTCTGACAACTGTCTTAAATCTATCACCCCTCAATTTAAGCTATGCCCCCTTGTACAAACTGACGTCATCATCCTAGGGAAAAGACTTTCAAGGTCTCCCCTATTAATTCTCGGATCATCTTGTATGTCCACTCTTAGCCTTAGAACATAGAACATAGAAAAGATAGAACATAGAAAAAAATACAGCGCAGTACAGGCCCTTCGGCCCTCGATGTTGCGCCGATCCAAGCCCACCTAACCTACACTAGTCCACTATCCTCCATATGCCTATCCAATGCCCGTTTAAATGCCCATAAAGAGGGAGAGTCCACCACTGTTACTGGCAGGGCATTCCATGAACTCACGACTCGCTGAGTAAAGAATCTACCCCTAACGTCTGTCCTATATCTACCACCCCTTAATTTAAAGCTATGCCCCCTCGTAATAGTTGACTCCATACGTGGAAAAAGGTTCTCATGGTCAACCCTATCTAAACCCCTAATCATCTTGTACACCTCTATCAAGTCACCCCTAAACCTTCTTTTCTCCAATGAAAACAGCCCCAAGTGCCTCAGCCTTTCCTCATACAATCTTTCTACCATACCAGGCAATATCTTGGTAAACCTCCTCTGAACCCGTTCCAGTGCCTCCACATCCTTCCTATAGTATGGCGACCAAAACTGCACACAATACTCCAGATGCGGCCGCACCAGAGTCTTATACAACTGCAACATGACCTCAGGACTCCGGAACTCAATTCCTCTACCAATAAAAGCCAGTACGCCATATGCCTTCTTCACAGCACTATTTACCTGGGTGGCAACTTTCAGAGATCTGTGTACATGGACACCAAGATCCCTCTGCTCATCCACACTACCAAGTATCTGACCATTAGCCCAGTACTCCATCCTCTTGTTACTCTTACCAAAGTGAATCGCTTCACACTTACCTACATTGAACTCCATTTGCCACCTTAATGCCCAGCTCTGCAGCTTATCTATATCCCCCTGTAACCTGCCACATCCTTCCTCACTGTCAACAACTCCACCGACTTTCGTATCATCCGCAAACTTGCTCACCCAACCTTCGAGCCCCTCCTGCAGGTCATTTATAAAAATGACAAACAGCAATGGTCCCAAAACAGATCCTTGCGGAACACCACTGGTAACTGCACTCCAAGATGAACCTTTACCATCAACTACTACCCTCTGTCTTCTTCCAGCCAGCCAACTCCTAATCCAAACCTCCAACTCCCCCCTCAATGCCATACCTCCATATTTTTTGCAGTAGCCTACCATGGGGAACCTTATCAAACGCCTTACTAAAATCCATATACACCACATCTACTGCTTTACCTCGTCCACCTCCTTAGTCACCTTCTCAAAGAATTCAATAAGGTTTGTGAGGCACGACCTGCCCTTCACAAAACCATGCTGACTATCCTTGATCACATTATTCCTATCCAGATGTTCATAAATCCTATCCCTTACAATTCTCTCTAAGACTTTGCCACAACAGAGGTAAGACTCACCGGCCTATAGTTACTAGGGTTATCCCTACTCCCCTTCTTGAACAAGGAACCACATTTGCTATCCTCCAGTCTTCTGGCACTATTCCCATAGACAACGAGAACATAAAAATCAAGGCCAATGGCTCTGCAATCTCCTCCCATGCTTCCCAGAGAATCCTAGGATAAATGCCATCAGGCCCAGGGGACTTATCTACATTCACCCTTTCCAGAATTTCCAACACCTCTTCCCTACATATCTCAAAGCCATCCATTCTAATTAATTGTGACTCAATATTCACATCGGCAACAATGTCCTGTTCCTGAGTGAATACTGACGAAAAGTATTCATTCATTGTCTCCCCAATTTCTTCAGCCTCCACACGCAACTTCCCACGACTATCCTTGACGGGACCTATTCCTACCCTAGTCATCCTTTTATTCTTGACATACCTATAGAAAGCCTTTGGGTTTTCCCTAATCCTACCAACCAAGGACTTTTCATGTTCTCTCCAATGAGAACAGTCTCAAGTCTCTCAGCCTTTCCTCATAAGAGCTTCCGTCCAGACCAGGCAACATCCTGGTAAATTTCCTCTGCACCTTTTCCAATGCTTCCACATCCTTCCTGTAATGGGGCGACCAGAACTGTACACAATATTCCAAGTGTGGTCGCACCAGTGTTTTGTATAGTTGCAGCATGATATTACGGCTTCGGAACTCAATCCCTCTACAAATCCCTCTAGTACATCGCATGCCACCTTAACAGTACTATCAATCTGGGTGACATCTTTCGAGGACATGGACTCCAAGATCCCTCTGCACATCCACACTACCAAGAATCTTTCCGTTGACCCAGTATTCTGCCTTCCTGTTATTCTTCCCAAAGTGCATCACCTCACATTTATCTGCATTGAACTCCATTTGCCAAGTCTCAGCCCAATTCTGCAGTTTATCCAAGTCCCCCTGCAACCTGTAACACTCTTTCACACTGTCCACTCCCCTACCCACTTCAGTGTCATCTGCAAACTTACTAATCCATCCACCTTCTGCTCCTGTATCTTGACCTATGGTCTTGTGCTGAAAATGTGTTGCTGAGAAAGCGCAGCAGGTCAGGCAGCATCCAGGGAACAGGAGAATCGACGTTTCAGGCATAAGCCCTTCTTCAGGAATTCTATGGTCTTGTGGTTCTTTCAACACATCCTAATCTCTTACCATTTAAGAAAAACTCTGGTGTTTTGCTTTTCCTACAAAAGTGGAAAACTTCATATTTTTTACATCTGCCATGTCATTGTCCACTCACCTAGCCTCTCTGAGTCCCAATGAAACATCTGGTTGTTTCTCAAAATTCACATTCCCACCCAGTGTCATTAGCAAAATTGAAAAGGTTGAATTTGCATCCCATATGCAAATAATTGATACAGCTGGAATGTAAGCACTGACCTTTGAGATAGCTCACTAGTCACAACCTGCCAAGCTGAGTATAACTCATGTATTCCAATTCTATTTTCTGCCCAGTTAACCAATTATGAATGCATACCTAACTTTATTTACTAGCCTTATATAGGATCTTATTGAAACTGTTCTGGAAATCAAAGAAAGACCACATCAACTGGTTCTCCATTATTTATTCTGTTAATTACATTCCCAAAAGCTGTTGCACGTGAATTTCTTATCATGCTTTACTTTCATTGCCATTGAGATAATCTAAGTCACCCTTTACACATGAATCGTCCTTGATTTTAGTACTGCCACAGTCCAAGTCAGCTATCAGAGTGGCACTATCTCTGACAATCCCCTTTTTTTTCTTTCTTTTTCCCCCCGCACCCATGTTGTGTGTGTGCAGGTGTGAGACACAGTGAGAGACACAAGGTGCACGAATCTTTATTCAATTTCCACCACCAGGAAGAAAGGAAACACCCGAGTGGCCAGTGACAAGCAGTGCCCTTCACATCAAAGGGCAATGCTGTGTGAAATAATCCCCTTTTTTTTCTTTTTTTTTTACCCGAGTGGCCTGTGACAAGCAGTGCCCTTTTTTTTATTTCTTTTGCTCTTGTTTTTTTTTATTTTCCCACACTACCGCCTAACTGCGGTAGTGCTTATTATTTTTATCCCCAGCACCCATGGTGTGTGTGTGTGCAGCTGTGAGACACAGTGAGGCAAGGTGTACAAATCTTTATTCAATTTCCACCACCAGGAAAAGTAGGAAAACACCCGAGTGGCCTGTGACAAGCAGTGCCCTTCACGTCAAAGGGCAATGCTGTGTGAAATAACCCCCTTTTTATATGTCAGCCAGGTTAACCTGATTGGACCAGGTTAAACAGCCCCTCTGGGAAGTCATATTCTACAAGGTTGAGGTAGCTGACCTTGTTACAATCACTACATGAAGTGTGTAAAATTATGAGAGGCCTGGTTAGACTGGGTAGTTGGAGTATTTTTCCCAAGGTGGAAATTTAAAATACTAGGAGGCATACGTTTAAGATGAGAGGGGGAAAGTTTAAAGGACATGTGTGAGGCAAATGTTTTTTCACACAGAAGATGATAGGTGCCTGAAATGTGCTTTCTGGGGAGGTGGTAGAAGCAGATGTGAACAGCAATATTTAAGAGGCATTTAGACATAGGCAAGGAATAGAGGGACACAGGCCATGTGCAGGCAGATGGAATTTGTTTGGAATGGCATCAAGATCAGCACAGACATGGTCGGTCAAAGGGTCTGTTCCTGTGCTGTACTGTTCTTTGTTATAGAGATGTCAATTTCTTTTAGATGTGCATTCTTACTAGTGTTATGACCCCGACCCCTCTGTTAGTTAAACCAAACACACAGATAAGCTCACTTCGCCTCATAAGCTGTTAAAATATAAGTGACAGACAACTCTTAAATTCCACTATTTAAAGAAATACCATCAATTTATTTTTTTCACTCTTAAAAACAAACATAAACAACAACTATTCACAACTTCATGCCCCCCCCTTTCTCTTAACTGCTTACTATCTACCTCCAACTCTATAACAATATGCTGTTCCAGTAAGATACTTATTAAAATTAAATCCATTGATTTCAAAACCACACAGCCGCTGTTTTCTTCTGTGTATTCACTCTACCTGATGAGTATCCCCTCTGGGTGGTCTTCTTTCTTCTTACTTTGAGTATATTTCATGTGAAAAGGTACCTTTGATAAAGAGTGTTTCCTAATTTCTTGGAGAGCAAGACGTTAGATGGCCAATTAGCTTTCCAGTTTTTTCTCGACAGAAGTTGCTCTCTGACCAATTTTCAAAATGTCCTCATTTCAACCTCTTCCCCCCCCCAACATTGGATCGTCTCATTGGTTCAATGTTGACAAAGCAATAAATTCAAACTTGATTAGGTTTTAGTATTCTGGGGCATAATTTAAACTGATTGGTTAAATTCAAGTTGTTGTCAAAACAGGACCCAAAACGCAGGTATTCATTTCATAGCCAAATGTTACATGTTATCAATTTTCCAGTATACTCTGGGACAACCATCTAATCATATACACAAGTAATTTTAATATCTCAATTCAGTACAGCATTCTCTCTCTCTCTCTCTGTTAAAGTTTTGGTATATGCCTTCAACTTCATAACATTAGTCCCGTGGTGATTTACTATTCCTACTAATATGCATTTATAATCTGATTTCCTGTTCTTTATTAGTTTTGATGTCCTCTTTTGCTTAAGTCTAAATTCCACCTAATCTTCACGGTTACTTTTTTCAGCAACTCTACATCTCTCTCTTTGATAGAGTGTAATCTTTAGATACCTTTGTTCGATATTTTTTGGTGATGGCAGGAATATTACAACTGCTTTGTTGTTTCTGGAATGGAAACAGCCAAACTTTCTGCTGCAGATGAATGGCCAATAATTTTTAGCTGATTTATCACTTTTCTCCCACCACACTACCCTACTTAGTACAGTGCTATCAAATTATTATCACTAATGGGTTTGTGGAACTTTATTAATACCTTAAATAATTGGAAAAAATTTGAATTGAAAGTTTGTTGGATGGGTAATACGGTGAAAGATTCCATGTTTAATGTCACTGCAAGCTAAAAGCATACAGCTTTATTCCCTTGATATAAACTTTAGTTAAGTACCAGCTAACATTTAAACAAGATCAGAAGATGTAGGGCCATAAATAAGACATTTAGTCTTTCAAGTCTGTTCCATTATTGAATGGCATAATAGCTGCTTTAATAATCTTTAACTCCACATTCCTGCATTTTCCCCATATCTATTTATTCTCTTACAGTTGAAGAATCTGTCTATCTCATCTCAGAATATATTTAATGAGCCAGCCTTAACAACTCTCTGCAGTAAAGAATTCACTACCCTCTGAGAGAAGCAATTCCTGCACATTGTTGTCCTAAGTGGGTGACCCCTTATTCTGAGATTATAGCCTCCAGTCGTATACGCTGCCACAAGGGGAAAGAACCTTTCTGCATCTACCCTGTCATGATTCCTGCCAAATCATGTATGTTTCTATAAGGTGGCCTCTCTTTCTTCAAAGCTCCAATGAGTATAGGCCCAATCTAGTCAACATCTCCTCAGAAGACAATCCCTCTGTACCTGGTAACAGCCTAGTGAACCTTCTGTGGACCTTCTCCAATGCTAACATATCTATTGTTAGGTAAGGGGTCCAAAACTGTATTCTAGTTGTAATCTGACTCATGACTTGTATAATTTTAGCAAGATTTTCTATTTTAGTACTCCATTCCCTTTGCAGTCAGGGCCAACATTAATGTTTCCTCCCTTATTACTTGCTGAAATTGTTGGCTTTTTTTTGTGCCCTTTGCACAAGGCCTCCCAAATCCCTCTGTCCTATAGCTTTCTGCAGTTCTCCATTGAAATAATATTCAATTCCCATATTCCTCCTGCATAACCTCTCATTTTTCCATATTATATTTCATTTGCCAAGTTTTATTTTATCTGAACCTGTCTGTATCCTTCCGCAGTCTTTGCGTGTCATCTTCACCAATTGCTTTCCCCCAATTTTTGTTTCATCTCCAAACTTGGCAATAGCACCTCACCCAAGTGTTTAATGTATGTTGTCAGTAATTGTGGCTGCAGGACTGCTTTCTTTAGCAATCGATACTTATTATAATACGTGTACTTTGATCGAAACATTCTCTGCTTAAGATTATGGTCATGCTTTTTTTTTCTCTGTTACAGGGAATGAAAAGTTGGCTGAAGAACTAGGTGTGGGTAAGTTCGACAGCAAAAAGAAATTTCACCGCTAAGAATAAAATTATAATTTAACTTCCCATTTTCGGAGTTAATTGTCAGAAACTATTTACCTAAAGGAAACTGCCCCGGAAATTTTCAAGTCAATGTTTAGATACATTGGGGGCTCAGAACTTGTACAGGGCTCTTCCATGTCTACTGTCACTTTGATGGAAGAAGACTGAGCAAAAGAAATTGTCTTCCGAATCAACTGCAGTAGATCAAGAGAATGCACTCAGAAATTCCATTCATTTGCATTACTCCATTTCTGTGAAAAGAATTTCAGGGATCTGAAAATGAATAAGCAAATTAAGTTGAGGGAGTCTACTTGTAATACTCATGTAAGGTTATAGTTCCTGTTGGCAAGCCACTTGCAAGTTCAGTGCGTGATGAGCTTAAGATGAAGAGGCAACATTATTGAGGTATTCAAAATTACGAACAATTTTGACAGTGTAATGAAGGGTACTCCGTTTCACTCGTTGGCATGTCAGTGATTAGAGGTCACAATTTTAAGATTGTCAGCAAGAGAACTGGGATTGAGATGAGGAGGAACTTCTTCACTCACAGAGTTGTTAGGGTTTGGAATGAGCTGCCTGGGGAGAGCAGTGGAGACAGATTCTATTGGAGGTTTCAAAAGAAAGCCAGATATATGTTAAAAGTGATGAATTTACAGAGATAGGGCTGAAGGGTGAGACGAGCTGTAGCTCTTTCAGGAGCCAGTACAGACACGATTAGCCAAATGGCTTCCTTCTGTACTGTAACTTCCTATGATTCTAGTTATTTCATTCCCAGTTGTACACCCAGTCATGCTTTATTTTTGTTAGATAGTGTACTGATCAAGACAATTGCTCTGAATCACTATGGAAAATTCTTCACAATCACTATCCCATTCAATATCAGATTAGTTAAGATTCACCATTATTCACCAATGTCAGTAGAGTTCAGTATAGGGAAGTCCTGAGCTTTCTTTGGGAGTCAGTTTACTATAAATGGCATAATCCTGAAATAGTTAAGATTGTAGAGATTTTAGAAACATAGAAAATAGTAGCAGGAGTAGGCGATCAGCCTTTCGAGGCTGCTCATGGCAAATCATCCAACTCAGTACTAGTTTCCACTTTTTCCCAGAACCCTTGATCCCCTTAGATCTAAGAACTAATCCTTCATGAAAACATTCAATGTTTTGGCCTCACCACTTTCTTTGGCAGAGAATTCAACAGGCTCGCCAATCTCTGGCTGAAGAAATTTCTCCTCATCGCAGTCCTAAATGCATACCACGGATCCTTAAACTGTGATGCCTAATTCTGCTCTCCTGGCCATTGGCAACACCCTTCATGTGTTTACACTGCCTAGTCTGTTAGAATTTTATAGGTTTCTATGAGATAGCCTCTCATTTTTTTCTCAACGTGTTAGCCACAAACACAAATCCTTAAACTGAGCAAATCAATAGGTAGTTGAAAAACTCATGTGAGCTACTTGATTTATAAATAGAGGCACAGAATATAAAATCAAAGAAATCATTCAGTAACTATATAAAATGATTACATATAAGAATTAAAACCGGTTGAGGAGAAGTTTACCTGGATAGTACAAGGAATGAGGGACATTAGTAATAAGAGGAGGTTGGAAAGATTATGGCTTCTTCTTAGGACAGACAAAGTTGAAAAGTGACCTAGTAGATGTTTTAAGGATAACGAGAGGATTTAATAACGTAGTTAGACAAAGATGAATAGTTCAATAAGAGACATGCATTCAAAATTATTGATAAGACATTAATGAGGCAGTGATGAGAATTGTTTTCATGGCATCACAGAATTGTACAGTGCAGAAGAGGCTATTTGACCAATGACAAAAAACACTCTAAATTTACACTAATCCTACTTTCCACTGCTTGGTCCATAGCCTTGAATGTTATATCACTTCACCTGCTCATCAAAGTACTTTTTTAAAGTTCTCACTTCAACTACCCTCCTAGGCAATATGTTACAGATTCCCACCACCACCTGGATGAAATAGAAATTCCTCAAATCCCCTGTAAACCTACTTCCTTAAATTATGCCTCTTGTTATTGACCCTTAAGCTAAACGAAAAAACAGCTTTCTATCCACCCTGCCCATGCCCCTCATATTCTTACACACTTCAACCAGGTCACCACTCAGTCTTCCCTGCTCTAAAGAAAACACCCACGCTTATCCAGCTTCTCTCCATTAGTAAAATGTTCCATCCCAGTCTGCAACCTGGTGAATCTCCGCTGCACTCTTTCCAATGCAATCACATCCTTCCTGTAGTGTGGTGATCAGAACTGCACACTGTACTCCAGCTGCTGCCTAACTAAAGTTCCAACATAACCTCCCTGCTCAATGTCACAGCTAATAAAGGCAAATATCCCACGACCCTTCTTAAATACATTATTAACCTAACCATGATATAGACTGTAGGGAAATAGATGGTGACATCTTCCAAAATGTCCAGATTACAGAGGAGGAAGTGCTGGATGTCTTGAAACAGTTACAAGTGGATAAATCCCCAGGATCTGATCAGGTGTACCCGAGAATTCTGTGGGAAGCTAGAGAAGTGATTGCTGGGCCTCTTGCTGAGATATTTGTATCATTGATAGTCACAGGTGAGGTGCCGGAAGACTGGAGGTTGGCAAGCGTGGTGCCACTATTTAAGAAGGGTGGTAAGGACAAGCCAAGTAACTATAGACCGGTGAGCCTGACCTCGGTGGTGGGCAAGTTGTTGGAGGGAATCCTGAGGGACAGGATGTACATGTATTTGGAAAGGCAAGTACTGATTCAGAACAGTCAACATGGCTTTGTGCGTGGGAAATTATGTCTCACAAACTTGATTGAGTTTTTTGAAGTAACAAAGAATATTGATGAGGGCATAACAGTAGATGTGATCTATATGGACTTCAGTAAGGTGTTTGACAAGGTTCCCCATAGGAGACTGATTAGCAAGGTTAGATCTCAGGGAATACAGGGAGAACGAGCCATTTGGACACAGATCTGGCTCAAATGTAGAAGACAGAGGGTGATGGTGAAGGTTATTTTTCAGATTGGAGGCCTGTGACCAGTGGAGTGCCACAAGGATCGGTGCTGGGTCCTCTACTTTTTGTCATTTACATAAATGATTTGGATGCGAGCATAAGAGGTACAGTTAGTAAGTTTGCAGATGACAGCAAAATTGAAGGTGTAGTGGACAGCGAAGAGGGTTACCTCAGATTACAACAGGATCTGGACCAGATAGGCCAATGGGCTGAGAAGTGGTAGATGGAGTTTAATTCAGATAAATGTGAGGTGCTGCATTTTGGGAAAGCAAATCTTAGCTGGACTTATACACTTAAAAGTAAAGTCCTAGGGAGTGTTGCTGAACAAAGAGACCTTGGAGTGTAGGTTCATAGCTCCTTGAAAGTGGAGTTGCAGGTAGATATGATAGTGAAGAAGGCGTTTGGTATGCTTTCCTTTATTGGTCAGAGTATTGAGTATAGGAGTTGGGACGTCATGTTGCGGCTGTCCAGGACATTGGTTAGGCCACTTTTGGGATATTGCGTGCAATTCTGGTCTCCTTCCTATCGGACAGATGTTGTGAAACTTGAAAGGGTTCAGAAAAGATTTACAAGGATGTTGCCAGGGTTGGAGGATCTGAGCTACAGGGAGAGGATGAACAGGCTGGGGCTGTTTTCCCTGGAGCGTCGGAGGCTGAGGGGTGACCTTATAGAGGTTTAAAATATTATGAGGGGCATGGATGGGATAAATAGGCAAAGTCTTTTCTCTGGGGTCAGGGAGTCCAGAACTAGAGGCCATAGGTTTAAGGTTAGAGGGGATAGATATAAAAGAGACCTAAGGGGCAACTTTTCCATGCAGAGGGTGGTATGCGTATGGAACGAGCTGCCAGAGGATGTGTTGGAGGCTGGTACAATTGCAACATTTAAGAGGCATTTGGATTGGTATATGAATAGGACAGGTTTGGAGGGATATGGGCCGGATGCTGGCAGGTGGGACTAGATTGGGTTGGGATATCTGGTCGGCATGGACGGGTTGGACCGAAGTGTCTGTTTCCATGCTGTACATCTCTATGACTCTATGACTCTGTCCTCCAGAGATCGGTGGACAAGCTTGCCTAGATCCCTCTGTTCCTCTGAGCATCCCACTGCCCTGTTTTATTCATTGAGCATTCCTTTGTTTTGTTATTTCATCACCTCTCATTTATCAGGGTTAAATGCCATCTGCCACTGACCAATCTGTCTAAATCCTCCTGTAACCTAAGACTTTATTCCTCAGTGTCAACCACCTAACCGATCTTCACATCATTCTACAAGCTTACTTTATGATCCATGCTCCCCTCAGCATATTCATCTATATCATTTACAAATGCATCATGAACAATAACAACCCAGTGCCAATCCATATAGTATGCCTCTGGACTGTGCTGTCTAGTCAGATAAATAGCCTTCTACCACCACACTCTGTCATCTGCCACTATGCCAATTTGACATGCAACTTGCTAAGTTATCCTGGATCCCGAGTATTGTTGTTACCTTTTACATCAGTCTCCCATGTGGGACCTGGTCAAAGGTTTTCCTGAAATCCATATAAAGCACATCAACCGCCGTACCACATCGACCCACCTCTTTGAAAAATTCAGTCAAATCTGTTAGACATGAGCTCAATCTGACAAAGCCATGATGACTATCCATGATCAAATTTTGCCTCTCCAAGCGGTTTCTAAAATAATTTTGAAATAAATTTGGACTTTGAGAATAAGGAACTTACAGGATTACAGGGAGAAATTGAAATAAAAGATTAAGCATAATTGATTTTTCAAAACACTATTAAAGTTATGATGAATTGAAGATCCTTCCTCTGTCTGTAAATCTCTCATGATTATTGATCGATGGTAAAGTAAGTTTGTAATGAATATTTTTATTTTTTATTCACAGGTGGAGCTGTTTCTGCAGAGCAAACTGCAGAAGAACGTAAGTAAATAATAATTTCATTTAATGTATTTTCTCCTTTGTTTTAGCACAGACGTACATTTTGGTCAGCATGGACCAGTTTGGGCTATGGAGCCTGTCTCCGTGCTGTAGGACTCTATGACTCTAACTTTCTGCATTCATTACATTTTTCTTGTATTCCGAATTTCCATGTTAATGTATTCCAACTGATATCACATGTAAGTATTAAAGGCACTTCCCACAATTCCAGAGGGATGTTATAATAACATTTCCACTGAGTATTGAATTGCTGCTCGAAACATTAGACCCTGAGATACTTTACTATTTGATCCTTCATCCTTCTGTAAAGTACACCTGTCTTTTCCAAAACTGCTGTGAGTGATGATTTAGAAATCCCCCGGCTGTTTGAAATGCAATAGTGCCCTAAAAGTTGAATTTGGTGGTTACTTACACATCTCAATGAGACGTTTGCATGCAGCGGATTGCCTTTGCGGTTCCTTACCCAAACATAGAGCTATGCTTTCACTTTATGGTAAAACATACTCTGCTGAAATACATTTCCAGACTAAAGTCATATTTTGTACAGGGAATAAGACATGCTGAAATGGGATTGATGCTCTATTCCTCTGTGTTATGTTTCCTGTTTTGTCTTTTGTGATAATGCAGTATGCAATTGGGAATGACATACATTCTCCCTCTCTCCCTCTCTCTCTCTCTATTTCTCTCTCACCCTCTCTCCCTCTTTCTCTCTCTCACTTGACACTAGTTCGGGTCAGAGATGAGCTGTGCCCCTTCAAAAACAAACCCACAAGTGGACTAAAATCTGACCTTTGATCTTGGCCTTGAACATTCTGCATCTTCCCAGTCATTTCATTCATAAAATACGAGTCGTGAGTTCATGGAATGCCCTGCCAGTCGCAGTGGTGGACTCTCCCTCTTTATGGGCATTTAAACGGGCATTGGATAGGCATATGGAGGATAATGGGCTAGTGTAGGTTAGGTGGGCTTCGATTGGCGCAACATCGAGGGCCAAAGGGCCTGTACTGCGCTGTATTTTTTTCTATGTTCTATGTTCTACATCTGAACCAGCAATTCAATTCAACCTGTTAGTTGTGTTCACTTCAATTTCACTCCACCATATCAGAATAGAATTGACAGTTCTTTTTCTTGTTTTTCCTCTTTCCATCTATCATTTGGGTGGGAACAATTTTCAAATGAAAATCGTTTAATATTTGAGATTGCATTTTTTTATGTATAGTTTATATTGTTTTTCAACAGAAAGATTGGCGCGGGAAGAAGAAGAATTTCTTGAAATGGGTAAGTTCAGAAAGAGAAAAAAAACATGATTTGAAGGTTATTGAGGAATGTGCAAAATAACATTGTTTAAATGTTTCTCACAAATGTTAGATAATGCTCAGAGCAAAGAGTGTCAGTGAATGCTGCCTCATCATCACAAAACATGAGACCGAGGGTCAAAGTCTTTATGATTTCCTTGTAAGGTGCAGTGTTCCAGTGTGAATTACAGTGGGAACAGACAACTATTTGGGGAGAATGGAAATTCTGATAGGGTAGTTAATCATCAAGGAACTCCTGGACTCACTAAATGTAGACATTGAATGGTCTGATTATTGGCATAAGTTTATTAGAGTTCAGTTCACAAGCATAAAGTTGAAACTTTACCATGGTTGTATGATAATAGTGTATTATGGTCCTTGAGGTCACTGGGGTGCTGCCCTTGAGCCATGCACCAACGCTTGTCGATCGTTATCAATCTTCTGACTTTTTTTCCACACCAGTGATGTCATGTGGAGTCCTTCATCTATCCTTCTAGATTCTTCCTCTGGGCTGTAGTTATTAGGCTGTAGTTTATCCTGACTAACAAGATGAGGTCAATATTGGCACAATTATCTCTACACTTTCTCTGTTTCTGGCACTGCTTGTTTTAACACGTCTTTGCAAAAGGTACTCATCTAAACAAAGTTAAAAATCACACAACACCATGTTATAGTCCAAGAAGTTTAATTGGAAGCACTAACCTTTGGAGTGCTGCTCCTTCATCAGATGGTTCCAGTTAAACCTGGTGTTGTGTGATTTTTAACTTTGTACACCCCAGTCCAACACCAGCACCTCCAAATCTTATCTAAACACTTCACATTTAATAGCAAGGAAAATTGTGCAACACAGAATACAGGTAGTTCTCCTCTAATGCTGTAGTTGTGTTCCAGTGAAACCGCACTGAGAAAATCGCTAATAAAAATAATGGGGCCTATGGGAAAAGTGAGGTTGGGAACAGACCAGCAAAAGAAATCACTCATGCTCACTCAAAAATCACACAAAAGCCCGAAATAAAGTCCAGCACAGCCTGAATGAAGGCTTAAATCATATTTATTAATGAAACAAAAGTAAATTTAACACATAACATTGAAAAAATATTGTTAATGCAGATTATCATCATCAACACTGCCTTCTGGTTGATTGTCTTCTTACTGGGGTTTGGTTAACAAGGACATCCAGCTTTTGCTGCTTTGCCCTTTCCCTTCTGTCTTGAAGAAGCTGTTCATAGGGTGCTAGATGATATCTTACTGTACTGCTACCCTGCTGTGTTCTGCATTGTAATTGTTGGCCTCGAAGAGCTGCAACTGCCTCAGGACAGAAGAGAAAAGAGAAATGGAAAGCTTTCATGGTACATCCTGGACTTCATCATTTTCACCTCCAGCTATGACTTTCCCCTCAGTGAGAAGCTGTTATAGATCAGCAGTGGAGAAGTCTTCACAGTGGGACTCGGGCAACTCTTCAATATCCTCACTTTCCACTTCTTCAAAACCAACCTGCTTTGCAAAGGCAACTTTTGGGAGCTTTCCTGACAGTTCACACCCTTTGGAATCTTGGACTATGGGAGGAAATGCCAGTGCACGCTCCTCATCTGCACAGGCATATTCACCAATTAACTCTATGTTATGGAAAGCCATGTGATTCTTAAAACCAGCAAACCACCCACTGCTAGCATTAAAGGCAGGCACATCTGTAGGATTTTGAGCATTTTCTCTAGACCTTCATAAATAGATAAGACTTTTTCTTTTAGGTTCAGAAAGGTTGTCCCAAAAAAGCTGTTTTGTTTGATCTTTCATTCAAATACTTAGAAGCCTCTCCATCTCCTCAAGTCCTTTTGGCTGTGACCTCACAGATTTGCTGGCACTCAGACTTGTTCCAGTTTGGTTTAATCTTTTCAACGTTGCCTCTAATAGTGCGTAAGGCAAACTCCCTCATTCCTGCTAAACGAGCTTTATCACACTTTCTCTCCTTATGCATTTATAACATCTAGCCTCTCTTCCACTGTTATAGCCTTCCTTTTGTGTGCACCACCTGCAATTTTATTTCCAGGACACTTCTTGCTAACATTCTTGTCACTATCCTTTCATTTGCAAAAATGGAGCAACATAATCTAAGAGAACAAATTAGAAAGGCAAGTGGTGTGTATAAGTGGAATCAGTCCTGCAGGAAGGGTTGACCCATAGTACCATGGCTTCCACCTGAGCTCGGGCAAGGAAACAGGTCCAAAATTCACCCAGGCTGGAATGGGAAATCAAACCCCATGCAGATGGTATGATTCTGATCCACAGTGGTTACCCTGCCAAGTGAACCAAGTGGTCTCCCCAAGGAATTCAAGTTGCCGTGGCAAGAGATATTTTTCTCATGCTTGTTTTAGTCTGGAGTTATGGAGCATGATGGTCAAGGCTGCTAAATAGTTCAAAGCTTGTATTAATTTTATTCCAACAGAAATGGGGCTAAGGGATTTTCCCCACTTTAGTTAATTCTGGCAAACATCTCATATATGCAGTCTTGCAAACCTTGATATTCTTCCTTACTTGCATAGCTGAGTGCAGGCAAAATGACACAACATATATTAAAATATTTTAGGCACTGTTAACAGTCATGGTTTGCAATTAAGCCTGAACACCACAACTGCACCTCTGATGAGTGTGCCCTGAATAAGACAGGATACCCAGGGATGGAGTTAGTGGTGTCTGCAGGATATGATTCTGTGAGTATAACTGTGTTCAGGTTATTGATTGACTAATCTGTGAGATGGCTCGCCCAGTTTTGGCATACAATACAAATGTCAGCAAGGAGGATTTTGCAGAATTGACAGGGCTGAGTTTAATATTATCTTTGGTGCCTAGGTCAATGCTAGGTGATCCACCTGGTGTTATTTCGTACTTCAGACACTATAGTGGATTTGATACAACAGGTTGGTCTTGCTAATCCATTTGAGAAGGCAGTTAAGAGCAATCATATTGTTGTGAGTCTGGAGCCACGCGTAAACCAGACCAAGTAAGAATGGCAGATTTCCTTCCTTAAAGGACAGAAATGAATCTGATGTTTTCTGACATGGTCCCTATGAGACTAGCTTCTTAATTCCAAAATTGGTTGAGTCTGTTTTTTTCTTCGACATGCCATGTTGAAATTTGAATGCATGTCCCCCCCACTCCCACGCCCCGAGCAGTAGTTTGGCATTCTAGATTATCAATCTGTTGCCACCACTAGCTGAGGTACAGGGCCAGATTAAGGTGTGATTTGATGGTAAGAGCCAAACCACCACTGAGACCATCTGGGATAAGAGCTGGAAGGTATTGGCTAGTAAGGAGTTTTCCTTTAAAGGGAAGGCCAGCACACCTGAGCCAGGCTGCAGTTATGTCTGTGATGTTGATGTAATCATTCACAATTAACTTTCCGTGAATTGTCACCTTGCTGTGGTGGAGAGGCTTGAGTGTTCCTTTGATCCTGAGATCGATGCTTTCTCAGTTTTCATCAGAGCCATCCATGTCAGTAAGGTCAGAGGGAAGAAAACAAGGTGTGATCCAAAACAAGTCCTCAGCAATGATTCAGGCAGAAGATATTCATGTAAAAACTATGATGGCAGATGAAGGTAGAAACCCCCATTCGTTGAGATTGATGGGGACAGGACTGTGAGATCTGGAAGTCCCCAGCTTCTGAGTGGAATATAGATGATTGAGTCTGATTCAGTTCTTTCACTCTTGAAAGGAACTCAAGAGCATTTCAGCAGCTTTCCTCACAACTGAGCAACTCTCTTCAAGATCAACTCTCCTTACGCCACACGGGGAGGAAGCTATAAAGAGGTACTTTAAAGATAGTGTGTTCCATCACCAACCAAACAGGAAAATCACATGCAGCAAGCTCATTTACTTGTGATGTGTAAACCAACATTAAATGCATTCTTGGCATCTGGAGTGTATGGAACCTGGAATGTTCAAATCCTAATGGATGACAAGCAAAACAGCTGTCCAGAATAAAGAACTGCCCTTGTTGCATGTGATTTCAGGCACTTCGACATTGATATCAGTGCCCTGCGGGAGACCCGAAGAGCAGGCTAAGGAAAGGACAGCTGAAGGAAGAAGGCCAGCTGTTCAGTGAGACTCATCGCTACCCTCTGTCTCCTCAACGACAAGCTGTCAGCAACAATCCTCACAAATGGTGGGATGATTGAATCTTCTGAGGGAGATCTGTTATCACCCTGACCCTGTTCTCAATCTTCATGGCCACCATTCTTCATCTTGTCAAGAACAGGCTTCCCAGTGGTGTGGACATTGTCAGCAGGCTGGGTGGAAATCTTTTTAACCTCACTCAGTTGAAATACATAAAGAAAACATCACTGACATCACTTGTGGAACTTTAGTACGTGGATAAAGATGTCACCTCTGCTCTCTGAAAAGAGAATCAAGCCTTCGCAGAAACATACTAAAGAATTAGAACATTACAGCGCAGTACAGACCCTTCGGCCCTCAAAGTTGTGCTGACCTGTGGAACCAATCTGAAGTCCATCTAACCAAAACTATTCCATTTTCATCCATATGTCTATTCGATGACCATTTGAATGACCTTAAAGTTGATGAGTCTACTAATGTTGCGGGCAGGGTGTTTCAAGCCCCTACTACTCTCTGAGTAAAGAACGTACCTCCGACATCTGTCCTATATCTATCACCCCTCAATTTAAAACTGTCTCCCCTTGTGCTAGCCAACACTATCCAAGGATAAAGGCTCTCACTGTCCACCCTATCTAACCCTCTGATTATCTTACATGTCTCAATTAAGTCACCTCTCAACCTTCTTCTTTTGAATGAAAACAGCTTCAAATCCCTCAGCCTTTCCTCATAAGACCTTCCCTCCATACCAGGCAACATCGTAGTAAATCTCCTCTGAACTCTTTCCAAAGCTTCCATATCCTTCCAAAAATGTGGAGACCACAACTATATGCAATACTCCAAGTGTGGCCGCACCAGAGTTTTGTTCAGCTGTAGCATGACCTCATGGCTCCGAAACTCAATCCCTCTACCAATAAAAGCTAACATACTCTATGCCTTCTTAACAACTCTATCAACCTGGATGGCAACTTTCAAGGATCTGTGGACATGGCCACTAAGATCCCTCTGCTCATCTACACTACCAAGAACCTTACCATTTAACCCAGTACTCTTTATTCTCTTTGCTCCTTCAAAAGTGAGCCACCTCATACTTTTCTGCAAAAACTCCATTTACCACCTCTCAGCCCAGCTCTGCAGCTTATCTATGTCCCTCTGTAACCTGTAACATCCTTCAGCACCTTTCCACAACTCCATCGACCTTAGTGTCATCCGCAAATTTACTAACACATCCTTCTACACCCTCATCCAGGTCATTTATAAAAATGCCAAATAGCAGTGGCCCCAAAACAGATCCTTGTGGTACACCACTAGTAACTAAACTCCAGGATGAACATTTTCAATAAAACACCACCCTCTGTCTTCTTTCAGCTAGCCAATGTCTGATCCAAACCGCTAAATCACCCTCAATCCCATGCTTCCGAATTTTGTGCAATAGCCTAATGTGAGGAACCTTATCAAAAGCTGGCCAGTGTCCAGCAGTGTACCATCGGGATGAATACTTGGCCCCTTATTGTTTGTTATATACATAAATGCTATTGATGACAATTTGGGAGAAATGTTAAGCAAATTTGCAGCGACACCAAAAGTGGTAGAGTGATTAATAGTGAAGAAGATGGTTGTAGGTTACAGGCAGACAAAGGTGAGATTTCAGAAGGGCAGACTAGTGGCAGATGGTGGTTAACCCTGAAGGTTGTGAGGTGATGCAGTTTGGAAGAAGAAGAAACAAAATGAGCAAGTATTTAGTGAATGGCAGGATACTGGGTAGCTCAGAGGAATAGAGGGATCTTGGGGTAATTACTCACAGATTCCTGAAGTCAGCAGAGCACATGAAGAGGACAGTTAAGAAGCATATGGCACATTTACTTTCGTCACTCATGGCATGAAGTCTAAGATCAGGGAGGTAATGTTGGAATTGTACAAAGCCTTGGTCGGGCCACAGCTGGAGTACTGTGTGTAGTTCTGGTCACCTCACTACTGGAAGGATGTTTTACCACTAGGGAGGGTACAGAGGACGTTCACCAGAATGTTGCCTGGGATGGAACAAATTGAGCTAGAAGGAAAGACTAGGTAAGGTTGGATTGTTTTTAGAGCAGAGAAGACTGGCTAGGGATGGGAGAGAACATGATTGAGGTGTATAAAATTATGAGGGGTATGGACAGGGTGAATAGAGAGCAGCTGTTCCTCTTGGTTAAAGGGTCAATTGCAAGAGAGCAATGGTTTTGGGGTAAGGGACAGGGGATTCAGAGAGGATTTGGGAAAACATTTTCATTCAGCAGGTAGTGGGGATCCGGAATGAACTGCCTGGGAAGGTAGTGGAGTCTGGAAGTCTTACAACCTTTAAGAGATATTTGGATGAGTACTACAGATATTATAATATGCAAAGATATGGGACATGTGCAAGAAATTGGAATTAGCGCACTATTGGTGGGAGTTATGTTGGTGCAGACTCGATGGACCAAAGGGCTTCTTCTACACTCTGTGAATTTATGACTCTATGAACCCATAAGAATAGAAAAGGAACTGGATAAAGAAATGCTTACAATCTCAAAGACAAGGATCGCTTCCACTTCCCAGTGTGGGCAGAGATGTGGCTTATAAGCGATGCATGGACCCAGAGA
Source organism: Hemiscyllium ocellatum (assembly GCF_020745735.1). Classification (NCBI taxonomy): domain Eukaryota; kingdom Metazoa; phylum Chordata; class Chondrichthyes; order Orectolobiformes; family Hemiscylliidae; genus Hemiscyllium; species Hemiscyllium ocellatum. The sequence continues at coordinate 134,759,237 of NC_083405.1, forward strand.
ACCCATGACCTGACATGGAATTTTCTCTGTGGACAATCGTAGTAGTTAGTGAGTGATTGCTGACAATAATTGTCAAGGTGTTTTCGTCAATCTGGAGGTAGGTTTGGAGAGAGCTGGTGATGGCTGATCCATTAATTGGCAGAATCCACAGGGCTAACTCCAGCTTGTAAGTGAGCAGCAATGTGAACCTTATTGGACTTGTCAGAAGATTCCAAGAGAGGTGTAGTCTATTTAAGAGGGAATGAAGTCTGGAAAGGCAGAGGTCGAGGTAGGAAGGTTGAGGAGCAATGATGTGATTTATGAAAACACAATATCCAAGAGTGAAAAATGCAAGGAATTATAATGATAAGAGAAATGGATGTAGGCAGGGTAAAGAGAAAAGAGCCTGAAAGTGTAAATAAAAATGATGGTCTTAGTGCAGCTGACAGGAACTTTACTGTTACTCTTTAACATTTGTCTTTAACTATTTGTCTTTAACTGAGGATTTTTCTTTCACATGAACAGAGAAGATGGTTGCCTCAGAATTTGAAAAAGGTAATACAAAGGAAAAAAAGTAAAATTTATTTAAAATACAGAAGTAGTCAATGGACACGCTTAGTTGCAGATCATCTGTATGAGCTTGTGCTAAAAAAAATTGAAAATCTATCAAATACATCAGACATTTCTTCAGTCATCCATATGACTACCCAGGATTGGAGAGATCCTTTTGGATAAGTCATGGATTACGGAGACTTGGTAATACATCCAGGACCTCAGGCCTGTTAAACCCCCTCCTGTATTTGACAGGTCTCATTTCATCAAGGATGGGGTGCAGGGTGGGATCTGACTCCCATATATGGGAAGCTCAAATTGCACAGGGTCATTTAAATTCAGTCGCTGAGTTCATAATGATCACCTTTTCACTAAATTATAGGGTAGTTTTATAAGCGTAAATAAGTTATGTACAGCTGTGAAGTTATTTGAATGGCCAACTATATAATTTCTTATTTTTTAAAGCTGCCTGTTTATGTCTGAGAGTGTTGCAAAAAATGCAAACAATCAAAAGCTATTTAATGGCCAGCCCTTTAAAATTTGTTAAAGAAAAACTGGTATGCCAATGCTTGAGAGAGTTGAAAAGGTCTGTTCCAGATGTTTCAAAGGCAGTTTGTTGACAGAACACTAAGTGCTGTCAAAATAGCATTACCAATGACTAGAAGTATGCTCTCAGTGCTATGAGCTTGTGAGGGCAGGAATAGGAGGATAGGGCAGCTGAATGCGTGGCTGAAGAGCTGATGTATGGGATAAAGATTCACATTTTCGGATCATTGGAATCTCTTCTGGGGTAGAAGTGACTGTACAAGAAGGACGGATTGCACTTAAATTGGAACGGGACTAATATACTGGCAGGGAGATTTGCTAGACCTGCGAGGGAGGATTTAAACTAGTAAGGAGGAGGAAGGGGTGGGGCCCAGGGAGATACTGAGGGAAGAGATCAATCGGAGGCTGGTGCAGTTGAGAACAGAAGCAAGTCAAACAGTCAGGGCAGGTAGGAACAAAGCAGAGAACAAGGTAGGAGTGATAAATTAAACTGCTTTTTATTTCAATGCAAGAGGCCTAACAGGGGAAGCAGATGAACTTCAGGCCTGATTAGGAACATGTGACTGGGATATCATAGCAATCACAGAAATGTGGCTCAGGGATGGGCAGGCCTGGCAGCTTAATGGTCCTGGAATCAAATGTTATAGGAAGGATTGAAAGGGAGGCAAGAGAGGAGGGGGAGTGGCATTTTTGATAAGGGATAGCATTACAGCTTTATTTAAGGAGGATATTCCCGAAATACATCCAGGGAAGTTATTTGGGTGGAACTGAGAAATAAGAAAGGGATGATCACCTAATTGGATTTTATTATAGACCCCCTAATAGTCAGCAGGAAATTGAGAAACAAATTTGTGAGAAGATTTCAGTTATTTGTAAGAATAATAGGGCGGTGGTGGTAGATTTTAACTTTCCAAACATAGTTTGGGACTGCCATAGTGTCAAGGTTTTAGATGGAGAGGAATTTGTTAAGAGTGTACAAGAAAATTTTAGGCAAGAACATTCAAAAGCTGATTGGGGGCAGATGATCGCAGGGAAAGGGATGCCTGGAAAATGGGAAGCCTTCAGAAATGAGATGACTAGAGAAATTGAGGTTTTGGTTGAGAAAAAGAAGGAAGCATATGTCAGGTATAGACAGGAGGGATCGAGTGAATCCTTAGAAGAGTATAAAGGAAGTAGGAGTATAGAGAGAAATCAGGAGGGCAAAAAGGGGATATGAGATAGCTTTGGCAAATAGGTAAGGATTTAACCCTAAAAGGCTTTTACAAATACATTAAGAACAAAAGGTTAACTACGGAACGAATAGGGCCCCTCAAAGATCAGCAAGGCGGCCTTTGTGTGGAGCCTCAGGAGATGGGGAGATACTAAATGAGTATTTTTGTATCAGTATTTACTGTGGAAAAGGATATGGAAGATATAGAATGTGGGGAAATAGATGAATCTTGAAAAATGTCCATATTACAGAGGAGGAAGTGCTGGATATCCTGAAATGCATAAACGTGGGTAAATCCCTAGGACCTGATCAGGTGTACCCTAGAACTCTGTTGGAAGCTAGGGAAGTGATTGCTGGGCCCCTTGCTAGGATGTTTGTACCATCGATATCACAGGTGAGGTACCAGAAGACTGGAGGTTGACTAACATGGTATCATTATTTAATAAAGGTGGTAAGGACAAGTCAGGGAACTATAGATCTTTGAGCCTGACACCAGTGGTGGGCAAATTGTTGGAAGGAATGCTGAGGAAAGGCAAGGACTGATTAGGGGTAGTCAACATGGCTTAATGCATGGGAAATCATGTCTCATGAACTTGATTGAGTTTTTTTGAAAAGGTAACAAAGAAGATTGATGAGGGCAGAGCAGTGGATGTGATCTATATGGACTTCAGTGAGGCATTCGACAAGGTTCCACATGGGAAACTGGTTACCAAGGTTAGATCTCATGGAAGACAAGGAGAACTCACCATTTGGATACAGAACTGGTAGAAGACAGAGGTGGGTGGTGGAGGGTTGTTTTTCAGACTGGAGGCCTGTGACCAATGCAGTGTCAAAAGGATCAGTGCTGTGTCCACTACTTTTCATCATTTATATAAATGATTTGGATATGATCAGAGGAGGTATAGTTAGTAAGTTTGCAGATGACACCAATATCAGAGGGGTAGTGGACAGCGAAGAAGGTTACCTCAGATTACAACGGGATGGGCCAATGGGCTGAGAAGTGGCAGATGGAGTTTAATTTAGATAAATGCAAGATGCTGCATTTTGGGAAAGCAAATCTTAGCAGGACATTTATTGGTAAGGTTCTAGGGAGTGTTGCTGAACAAAGAGACCTTGGAGTGCAGATTTATAGCTCCTTGAAAGTGGTTGCAGTTAGATAGGATAGTGAAGAAGGATTTTTATATGCCGTCCTTTATTCGCCAGACCATTGAGTACAGGAGTTGGGAGGTCAAGTTCCCGCTGTACAGGATGTTGGTTAGGCCACTTTTGGAATATTGCGTGCAATTCTGGTCTCCTTCCTATTGGAAGGATGTTATGAAACGTCAAAAGGTTCAGATAAGATTTACAAGGATCTTATCAGAGTTGGCGGATCTGAGCTGTAGGGAGAGGCTGAGTAGGCTGGGGCTGTTTTCCCTGGAGCGTCGGAGGCTGAGAGGTGACCTCATAGAGGTTTATAAAATCATGAGGGGCATGGATAGGATAAATAGACAAGGTCTTTTTTCCTGGGGTGGGGGAGTCCAGAACTAGAGGGCATAGGTTTAGGGTGAGAGGGGAAAGGTATAAAAGAGACCTAAGGGGCAACTTTTTCATGCAGAAGGTGGAATGAGTTGCCAGAGAAAGTGGTGGAGGCTGGTACAACTGCAACATTTAATAAGCATTTGGATGGATATTATGTGTAGGATGGGTTTAGAGGGATATGGGCCAAGTGCTGGCAAATGGGACTAGATTAGATTGGGCTATCTGGTGGGCATGGACGAGTTGGACTGAAGGGTGTGTTTCTCTCTGTACATCTCTCTGACTCTATGACTCTGAGTGTATTTTATTTCACTTCAGCATGGGTCCTGAGATTAACCCCAGGTCGATAACTTGGTGAGATTATAGAGAGGGGTAAGGGCAAGGGGTGACGTCCGGGCTGTCATGGGTTAGCATAATTCAGCACTAAGTTGGAAAAGGGACTACGAGGGGCTATTGAGATGGGCAGTGTGCATGTGTTGGCACTAAGTTGGCATAGATGGGGAACGGGAGGCCAGTGAATAGGGTTTGACTGTGAAGGATTGACGGCCTGAAACGAGAGGAAACAACCGAGACTTTCCCAAGTGAACCGAGGCAGGCTGATTAAAAACCTGCCTCAAAACTCAGCAGCCTCTCAGGTTGCCTCCGATGATTGTTTGGGTTTTATGGGCCTGAATTTATCATGCGCCCAGATTCCAGGAAAGATAAGCCTGAAGTTCACAGCAGTCTCTCCTGAAGTAAGTGTCGGGAGTGGGGAAATTTCACAACTCCTGCTTACTGACTTGAGTGAAAAAAACAGAGAAATGTTTCAGGTCAGTGACCCATCCTTGGATTCTGAAGAATGTGTGACCAACCCTCAGCATTAACTCTGTTGATTCCTCTCTCCACAGATAATGCTAGACCTGCTGATTATTTTTAGCATAGTATCTTTGGTTTTATATTTCCAGTAACTGCACTACTTTGCTCTTAAATGTCACTTACTGACTTATGTTCTCATCAACAGAGTTCTTGAAACGGGAAGAGCAACGTTTGGTTCGAAACTGTAAGTTTTGTTGAGAGAAAGGTGAAATCAGTTGAAATGTGACAAATTTATTCTCCAAAAATGCTACTGAAAAATGTTACAGATGTTTCAAATATTGTTGTGAAGAAATATGTCACAGAATAAGAAAAGTCTGACTTGAATTCATGAAGCATGGGATAGTGATTATTGAAACTTAAAGATTACTGTGAGGCCTGAATAGAGTGGACGTGGAGAAGATAGTTCCATACGTAGGAGAAACTAGGATCCGAGGGCATAGCCTCAGAGTGAGGGTTTGACCCTTTTGGATCAGAGATGAGAAAGAATTTCTTTGGCCACAGAGTGGTTAATCTGTAGAACTCACTGCTATCGAAGGCTGTGGAGAGCAAGTCATTGAGTGTATTTAAGACAAAGATAGCTTCTTGATTGGTAAGGGGACCATGGGTTACAGGGAGAAGATAGGAGAATGGCGTTGAGAAACACATCAGCCACGTTTAAATAGCAGAGCAGACGTGATCGCCTAAATGGCCTAATTCTGCTCCCTAATCTTATGGTCTCAACCTGAGCACTTCATAAATACCAAGTCCACCTTTCAGCTTTTATTACATCCTTCAATAATATTGAAGAACATTTGGGAACACAATATTGTTTTATTGTGATCGATCCAAATGCCTCCTAATTGGATTTTTCTTAAACTGGGGCCTGCTTTCTATGGCCAGTACTTGAAGCAGACTGGCTGATGCATCCAAAACTGAACTTGTATCCTGCAGCAATGTTCATTGTGTACTGGCTACAAAATGTGGAAATTTTACCTTGTTCCCATTATATTGAAACCTAAGTGCACAAATCATCTTGACAGCCACTGTGATGGGATAGCCACTATTGTTCACAACACAAGTCTGCTCTACCAGATGACATAATTCTGTTGTGGTGTCCCAGGATATCCTAAGTCTCTGACTGCTATGTGTTCTTGAGGGTATGACCATGAGGATAGTACACGCTGAGCCTTCCAAACTTCTTCCACATCCTGAGATGAGCCTATTTATCCTACTCATGACCCTCATGATTTTATAAACCTCTATAATGTCACCCCTCAGCCTCCGATGCTCCAGGAAAAACAGATCCAGCCTATTCAACTTTTCCTTATAGCTCAAACGCTCCAACCCTGGCAACATTCTTGTAAATCTTTCCTGAACCCTTTCAAATTTCACAACGTCCTTCCAATAGGAGGGAGACCAGAATTGCACACAATATTCCAAAAGTGGCCTAACCAATGTCCTGTACAGCCACAACATTACCTTCCAACTCCCATACTGAATACTCTGACCAGTAAAGGCAAGCATACTAAATGCCTTCTTCACTATCCTATGTTAATCTACACCTTCGTTCTTCTGACCAAAATACATAATCTCACATTGTCTCCCACTGTATTCCACCTGTCACTTCTTTGTTGACTCTCTTCACCTGTCCAAGACCTTCTGTAATCTTCCTGCTTCCTCAATGCTACCTGTCCTCCATCTACCTTTCTGTTATCTGCAAACTTAGCAACAATGCCCTCAGTTCCTTTGTGCAGATTGTTATTATATAATATGAGTAGTTGCAGTCCCAACTGTGACACCTGGAGAGCTCCACTAGTCACCATTTCGAAAGTCAAATCTGTGTAATAACCTTCATCACAATACATCTGTCTTACATCCAGATGTTTCAGGGCCAGTGACCTTTCTTCAGAACAGCTGAAGTTCTGAAGAAGAGTCACTGGACCCAAAATGTGAACTCTGCTTTCTCCCAGTGGATGCTTCCAGAACTACTGAGCAATTTGTTTTTGTTTCTGACTTACTGCTTCCGCACTTGTTTAGTTTTTAGTATCATTTTTTTACTATTGGTCGTCATTTGTCAGTGAACATATGCACATCAGACTGCAAAATATTCCTTAAAAAAGTGAAGAAAATAAAAATAAACAAAATGATATGTCGATGTAAGACTGTAAAGATCTTCACCCAACAGCAAAAGAAATTGTCAACCTGTTTCCCAATGAGATCCTTTACGGATACTCTATCTTAGGGAAACATCACTCCTATATTAACTCTTCACATTTTTACTTAAATGAGTCATTTCAGTTCTACTTTTGTGGATGACTGAGACAGATTAATGGCATCATTCCAAACCTACTATCACTGATTTTTTAATAAAAAGCCATGCAGTTTCACTAATATCTTGTAGAGAAGGAAATCCTCTACTCTTACCAGGGCTGGCCTGCAGGTGAGTCCACATTCAAGGTTGATTATGAAATGGCACTGGGAACCCACTTTTCCAAGGGCAATTAGGGATGGACAAATGGTGGCTTTACCAGTGATACCAACATGAATTAGAAAGAATGGTGTCAATATTATTTTGGTCCTTACAATTTCAGGGGCAATCTAATTTGTTACTTCTCTGGTTATGGGCTATATACAAAATGATTAGATTACTTACAGTGTGGAAACAGGCCCCTCACCCAACAAGTCCGCACCGACCCGCCGAAGCGCAACCCACCCAGACCCATTCCCCTATATCTACCCCTTCACCTAACACTACGGGCAATTTAGCATGGCCAATTCACCTAACCTGCACATTTTTGGATTGTGGGAGGAAACCGGAGCACCTGGAGGAAACCCACACAGACACAGGGAGAATGTGAAAACTCCACACAGACAGTCGTCTGAGGTGGGAATTGAACCCGGGTCTCTGGCACTGTGAGGCAGCAGTGCTAACCACTGTGCCGCTCACTAAGGAGTGTGGAGTTTTATTTAGAGATCATGGTTCAATTCCCTGACCTTCATGCTGGTGGGCACATACCCTCCTCCACTTGGCCAAGTCGTCATACAGAGATTTAGTACTTGTGGGGTTATTAATTCAAGCACTTCTACTCCGCTCCCCCCTCCTCCCAATAAAAATGCTACATTCTGCCTGATAGCCTTGCCAGGTGGCTCCAGAACCCATCACTGTTACTAAGTTACTCACACTTTCCAGCACCTCCACCATCATGGAAAACCTGCTGTGGGGGTGCTGTGGTGAATCTGTGGAACTCATTGCCATGGAAGTCTGTGGAGGCTAAAGATTGAGTGTTTCTAAGTCAGAGTTAAATAGGTCACTGATTAATAAGGGGATCAAGGGTTATGGGAGAAAGCAGGAGAATCAGTTTGAGAAACATATCAATCACGATCGAGTGGTGGAGCAGAGTTGATGAGCAGAATGGCCTAATTCTGCTCCTGTATCTTACGGCTGATGATAAATATTTTGCTGACCGTTATTGTCAGAAAGTGGCCTTTTGTTCCCCTTGCTCCAAGACTGACCTGTAATGAAAATGAAGTATTTTGGAATTTTGCAGTAAGCCGTTTGGCTTCTGAAACAGAGATAAAAACAAGGACTGGTGCTGGAAACCAGAGTCTAGATTAGAATGGTGCTGGAGAAGCACAGCAATTCAGGCAGCATCCAAGGAGCAGGAAAATCGACATTTCAGGCAAAAGCCCTTCATCAGGAATAGAGGCAGGCTGCCTGTGGAGTGGAGAGGTAAATGAGAGGGGGGTGGGGGTGGAGAGAAAGTAGCATAGAGTACAATAGGTAAATGGGGGTGGGGATGGAGGTGATAGGTCAGGGAGGATGGTGGAGGAAGGTAGCAAAGAGTACAATGGGTGAATGGGAGTGGGGATGGAGGTGATAGGTCAGAGAGGAAGGTGGAGTGGATCTGTGAAAAGGAAGCTAGGCAGGTAGGACAGGTCATGGGGACGGTGCTGAGCTGGACAGAGAGACAAATGAGTTCATTGGAACATGAAGGGTGGGCCATTTGGGTGAACTATGAGGGAGACTTAAAGTACAGGACACTCATAATAATTATTGACATGAATTTCATTTTACTTGTACTTCTTGTCTGTAGTTCATGTGAGCTGATTGTTTCTGTTCCATTTGCAGTGAAAATTGAAGAAGAAGCTGCAAAAGCAAGAGAGGGTAAGTTCAATTTAAGGAAGAAAAAATGACAAACAGAGGTTACTTGTAACTTTAAAACGTTATTCAGCACTCAGCTTGATCTGTTTGGTTCAGTGTTTTCAATGCTCATGGATTGTTCTTGTCTGTCTGCGGCAGCATGTCAACCAGCAGCCACAGAAGCAGCAGCAGCAGCAGCAGCAGCAGCAGCACCACCACCACCACCACCACCACCACCTCCTCCTCCAGAACCTGGTACGTTCCATCTAGATTTTTAGCTAGAGTGGTAATGAGAAATGTAGGCCTTTTCGAGATCGATGCTTGTTCTGCTATTGTGCAACGTTAAGAAATGGTGTGCCAGTAAATATTAGAGACACAATCTAAAAATAAATCAAGGGGAAGTGTTGAGTGGGTTTAACGTCACATCATTATTTAAAATGAAGTCCTGGATTTTCATGACAGCAAACAGCCTGTCCATCGTAGCAAAATTACAGATGCGGCAAAAATTGGGAGTTCCACATCCAAGAGTAAAAAATGAGGTCTGCAGATGCTGGAGATCACAGCTGCAAATGTGTTGCTGGTCAAAGCACAGCAGGTTAGACAGCATCTCAGGAATAGAGAATTCGACGTTTCGAGCATAAGCCCTTCATCAGGAATCATGAAGGGCTTATGCTCGAAACGTCGAATTCTCTATTCCTGAGATGCTGTCTAACCTGCTGTGCTTTGACCAGCAACACATTTGCAGTTCCACATCCAAACAGAGCACATACCATTTCAATGTGTGCCAATAGAACTGAGAAGCATTTTGAGTACACATATCACACAGAGGCATTGTGTAATTTTGGTGTCTAAAGTACAAGATACGCACATTAAACCTGATGGAAGCAAGTCTGAATTTTGTGGAGTATTGTGGATATCCAGGTCACCCTTTTAGATACCTAAAGCGTCCCTTTGTGTATGACCCAGGGATACTTTGAGAGAGACCAGGTGCTCCTTTGGGAGAATTAAAGTGCCTCTGGCTCGCAACACACCTCCAGGATTTGTCTCCCAAGGCTGACCTGGACTCAGTCTGTCTCCCGCAGCAGGCCCTGGTCCTTGACTCGCCTGTGGGATTAGCTTCCCGTGCCAGCATGGTCTCTGCCCCCTGTGCCAGGCTGCGGCCCCTGGCCTGCCTCCAGGTTTTTTAGATTAGATTAGACTTACAGTGTGGAAACAGGCCCTTCGGCCCAACAAGTCCACACCGACCCGCCGAAGCGCAACCCACCCATACCCCTACATTTACCCCTTACCTAACACTACGGGCAATTTAGCATGGCCAATTCACCTGACCCGCACATCTTTGGACAGTGGGAGGAAACCGGAGCACCCGGAGGAAACCCACGCAGACACGGGGAGAACGTGCAAACTCCACACAGTCAGTCGCCTGAGTCGGGAATTGAACCCGGGTCTCTGGTGCTGTGAGACAGCAGTGCTAACCACTTTGACTCCCAGGTTGGCCTAGGGCCCAGTCTACTGGGGCTCACCTCCTCCGTTCTTTCCAGGGATATTTAAGAAGCTACAAGTTAGGGGTGCCGGGGATGGGAGAGGAACTACAGAAAAGGGAAGAAAGGAAAGGAAAAGGAACTGGCAAAGCAGAGGAGCTCTGGCTGGACAGTGCTACTCTGCTGCCATCTTGCAACGCAACATTGACATTGGATCTCACTAGTTCTCATGGCATCATGTTGAGTGGAAGCAAGAGGCCCTTTGCTGATTAACTCCTACTGGCCACCCTATATTGACAGATCAGCATACCTCCATGTTTACCTCCATGTTAAGCTTAGCGGCACTGAGGCTAACAGGGTTAGAGAGCATATTCTTGGTGGGAGACCACAGTGCACGTCATGAATAGTGGCTGAGAAGCACCACAAATGGCCAAGCTGGTCAATTCCTGAAGGACAATATGCTTAACTTGGTCCACAGAGAGTAGTGAGGCAATCAACAAGAAGGTAAATCCTATTTGACTTCACTTTTATCAATCCACCTGTCCCAGATGCAAACTTCCCATGTTCACTTTGAGGTTGTTATCTCTCTTATTGCATGACACTACCATTCGTGTTTCAGAGGATAGATTTAGAATGGATCCACCAGCTCAAAAAGGGTTAATACATGAGATGCCTTGGGCCATCAGCACCAGAAATTTATTCAACCACAACTTGTAACCTCTTAGAGTCATAGAGTTATACAGCATGGAAACAGACCATTCAGCCCAACTCATCCATGCTCATCAGGTTTCCTAAACTGAACTACTCTCAATTGCCTGCATTTGCCCATATCCTGCTCAACCTTTCCTATCAATGTTCCTGTCCAAATATCTTTTAGACTCATAGAGCATGGAGGTGTCAAGCATGGAAACTGACCCTTCGGTCCAACTCCGCCATGCAGTTCAGATACCCGAGATTAATCCAGTCCCATTTGCCAGCATTTGGCTCATATCCCTCTAAATCCTTCCTACTCATATATCCATCCAGATCCATTTTAAATATTGTAATTGTACCAGTCTCCACCACTTCCTCTGGCAGCCCATTCCATACATGCACCACCTTCTGCATGAAAAAATTGACCTTTAGGTCTTGTTTATATCTTTTCCCTCTCACCCGAACCTCTAGTTTTGGACTCTCCCACCCCCAGGGAAAAGACCTTGTTTATTTATCCTATCTATCCCCCTCATGATTTTATAAACCTCTAAAAGGTCAACCCTCAGCCTCTAAAGCTCCAGGGTAAACAGCTCCAGCCTATTCAGCCTCTCCCTATAGCTCAGATCCTCCAATCCTGGCAACATCCTTGTAAATCTTTTCTGAACCCTTTCAAGTTTCACAACATCCTTCCATTAGGTTGAACCCGTCTTTACTATGTCCTCTGGCAACCTGTTCCATTTAAGCACCACCCTGTCTGGACCCCTCAGGTCCCTTTTAAATCTTTTCTCTCTCACCTTAATCCTGTGTTATCTAGTTTTGTAGTCCCCTACCCTGTGGAAAAAACCTTGTCTATTTATCCTATCCATGCCACCTCATGATTTTATAAACCTCTACAAGGTCATCCCTCAGCTTCCTACACTCCAGGGAAAAAAACATTTCCCAGCCTGTCTAGCCTCTCCTTCACACACAAATCCTCCAGTCTTGATAAGATCCTTATACCATTTCCAGTTTAATAATATCCTTCCTACAGCAGGGCAACCAGTATTGTACGCAGTATTCCAAGTATAACCTTAACAATGTCACGTACGGCCGCAACATGTTATCCCAACTCCTATACGCAATGCCCTGACCAATGAAGCCTAGTGTGCCAAACGCTGTCTTCACCACCCTGTCTGCCTATGATGCCACTGTCAAGAAAATATGTACCTGAATCCCGGGATGTCTCTGTTCGACAGCATTCTTCAGGGTCCTACTATTAGCAATGTTAGTTTGGCTCTGAATTGTTTTACCCGATACTTGCAGCCCAGTATTCCAGCAACCTGTTGTGGTGGTCTTGAAGCATTATTGTCTTTCTCGACTCAGAAGCCATGAATTGATGGACTTTGTCTTAATTTCTGAAATTCTTTTTGTTATCTATGCCTTCTGTTGTTAATATAGGCACCGTGTTATGTTGATGTGAACACTTTTCACATTTTTTGTTAAAAAAAACAAGAGACAATAAATTATTCAAGTACATGTATATCCTGTTAGTCAGAATCCCTTCCAACAATGTACCCACCACTGATGTTAGGCTCACCAATCATGGCTCGCTGGTTTTTCCTTGCAATGTTTCTTAAATAATGGCATAACATTAGCCACCATTCAGTCTTCCGACACCTCACCTGTGGCAGTTGATGGTACAAATATCTCTGTCATGGGTCCCGCAATTTCTTCCTCAGCTTTCAACATTGCCCAGTATACATTTGATCAGGCCCTAGGGATTTAACAACTGTTATGCATTTTAAGATCTTCAGCATATCCTCTTCTACAATGTGCACTCGTTCCAAGAGGTCACTATTTATTTCACCAAGTTCCAAAGCTTCCATGTCTTTCACCACAGTAAATACTGATGCAAAGTATTTGTTTGGATCTCAACCATTTCCTGTGGTTCCTTACATTGTTGGCCTTGTTGATCTTTAAGATTAGAATGGAATAGCCTTTATTGTCACTTGTACTCAAATTATTGGAGTGAAAAGTTTGTAATGTCAACGCTTTGCCTCCATTTTAGGTACTGGTTACCTAAGTGCAGATACTTTAAGCATTTGATACAGAATTGAAAGAGTTTAGCTGGATGTAGGATTGCTCTCTGAGCTGGAAGATTCGTTTTCAGACATTTTGTCAGCATACTAGGTAACATCTTCAGTGAGCCTCTGAATGAAGCACTGGTGATGAAGCCCCCTTTCTATTTATATGCTTGAGGTTTCTAGGCTTGGTGATGTCATTTCCTGTGATGACATCATTTCCTATGGAGATGTCATTTCCTGTTCTTTTTCTCAGGGGGAGGTAAATAGGATCCAATTCAATGTATTTGTTGATAGAGTTCCGGAACTTTATCAACAAACACATTGACTTGGATCCCATTTACCACCCTCTGAGAAAAAGAACAGGAAATTACACCTCCATAGGAAATGATGTCACCACAGGAAATGATATCACCAAGCCTAGAAACCTCAAGCATATAAATAGAAAGGGTGCTTCATTCAGAGGCTCACTGAAGATGTTACCTAGTATGCTGACAAAATGTCTGAAAACGAATCTTCCAGCTCAGAGAGCAAACTTACATCCAGAACCTCAACCTGAGTTACAAATCTTCTCAAAACATGCTAAAAGCTTTAGCATAGGAGTACAACATTTTAAAAGTGCTCAACTTACTCAAAGTCCAGAATAAGAATAAAAGTTTTCAATTATAGTCCGTTTTATTAAGTCATGCCTGTTGGGATTTAGAACATGAAGCCTCGCTGCCTTCACATGATGGCTTTTAACCTAGATTCGCCTCTGGGCGTCACATCCAGGAGATGTCTCCCAGGCCAGCCTGGGCTCAGACAGCCTCCCACTCTGGGCTCCAGCCCTTGACTTGCCTCTGGAAATTGTTTAAGGGGCGCTATTCTTTCCCCCAGTTACTTTTTTTGGCCTTAATATACTTGTAGAATCCCTTTGGATTGTCCTTAACTTTTCTGCCAAATCTATCTTATCTCCCTTTTTTGCCCTCCTGATTTCCCTCTTCAGTGTACTCCCACACCTCCTATACTTTTCAAGGAATTCACTTGACCCCAGAATCCCTTCCAACAATGTACCCACCGCTGATGTTAGGCTCACCAATCATGGCTCGCTGGCTTTTCCTTGCATTGTTTCTTAAATAATGGCATAACATTAGCCACCATTCAGTCTTCCGACATCATAATTATATTAAAAATAATGAATTTATGGACATTGGTCCCAAAGTGCTCTCCCCCTAACATCTCAATCACTTGCCTTGGTCTTGTCATTCTGCCCTTCCTACCATTGCTATTAAGCCAAGGGTTCAATCTTGGTATAGTGAACTTTGCAAGCCAGTAGCATCACGTGGTATACCTAAAGTTCACTTCCTAACCTGGTGAAAATGCAACTCAGAATGTTGCTAAATATGGGGGCATGTTGTCAAGGCCTCTCATCAAGATTGGTTGGCTCTGTTTGGCTGCGATATTGCCACAGAGAAAGCACAGGACTACAGCTAAGATAAACAGCATAAACAAAAAAAAAACAATAGACCAAGTTGGTGATCCATAGTTAACAGATTACACTTGCAGTCTGGTCACATGCCATTGTGAATTAACCATTGTCATCCTCAATGATGGAGCAGCCCATCCAAGCACAAGGCTGAAGCACTTAGAGTCATAGAGATGGACAGCACAGAAACAATCTCTTCGGTCCAACTCATCCATGCCAACCAGATATCCTAAACTAATCTGGTCTCATTTGCCAACATTTGGCCCATAACCCTCTAAACCTTCCTATTCATAAACCCATCCAGATGCCTTTTAAATTTTGAAATTGCTCTGGCCTCCACCACGTTCTCAGGTAGCTCATTCCATACACACACCACCCACTGTGTGAAACAATTGCCCCTTAGATCCCTTTTAAACTTTTCCCCTCTCAGGCTAAACTTATGGAGGTGTAAAACCTGCACCTACACCTCCCCTCACCTCTGTCCAAGGCCCTAAAGGATCATTTCAAATCTGGCAAAGATTTTCCTGCACATCCACCCACCTCATTGATTGCATCCATTGGTCTCCTCCATACTGGGGAGACAGAACGCCAACTTGCGGAGCATTTAGGGAACATCTCTAGACTGCATACACCTAAAAACCTCTGTGGCCAACAACTTCAACTCTCCCAAAGACATGAAAATCCTGGACCTCCTCCACTGCCAGATCAAAGCCACCTGCCAAAAGGAGGAAGAATGCCTCATCTTTCCCCTCGGGCATCATCCATCCAGCATTAACATTGACTTCACCAGTTTCCTCATCTCCCCTGCCCCCACCCCATCCCAGATCCAACCCTCCAACTCGGCACCACCCTCTTGACCTGTCCATCTTCCTTCCCACCTATCCACTCCACCCTCCTCACCGACCTATCACAATTACCTCCCACCTGTATCCACTCATTACTATCCCACCAACCTTCCACCGTCCCCACCCCACCCCCACATTTATCACTCAGCTCCTTTCCCACTACACATTTCTGATGAAGTGCTTATGCCCAAAACATTGACTCTCCTGCTCCTCGGCTGCTGCTTGACCTGCTGTGCTTTTCCAGCACCACACCTTTTGACTCCCCCTACTTGCAGCTACCTTAAGTTAAAAGAGCCAACTCTTGAGGTCCCAAACATGTTAAATTCAAGTCTTCAGCCAATTTGTTTTAGTCGACACCATGTCAAAAAATGCCAAGTACTACTGGATGCTGCATAGACAGTGAACAACATTCTGAACCCCTGATGTAGCCTAACATCAAGGAGCAGTAAAATCGACATTTCGGGCAAAAGCCCTTCATCAGGAATAGAGGCAGAGTGCCTCTAGGGTGGAGAGATAAATGAGAGGAGGGTGGGGATGGGGAGAAAGTAGCACAGAGTAAAATAGGTGAGTGGGGGAGGGGATGAAGGTGATAGGTCAGGGAGGAGGGTGGAGTGGATAGGTGGAAAGATAGATAGGCAGGTAGGACAAGTCATGGGGACAGTGCTGAGCTGGAAGTTTGGAGCTGGGGTGAGGTGGGGGAAGGGGAAATGAGGAAACTGGTGAAGTCCACATTGATGTCCTGGGGTTGAAGTGTCCCGAGGCGGAAGATGAGGTGTTCTTCCTCTAGGCGTCGGGTGGTGAGGGAGCGGCGGTGAAGGAGGCCCAGGATCTCCATGTCCTCGGCTGAGTGGGAGGGGGAGTTGAAATGTTGGGCCACAGGGCGGTGGGGTTGATTGGTGCGAGCGTCCCAGAGATGTTCCCTAAAGCGCTCTGCTAGGAGGCATCCAGTCTTCCCAATGTAGAGGAGAACGCTTCGGGAGCAATGGATACAATAAATGATATTAGTGGATGTGCAGGTAAAACATTTGTGGATGTGGAAGGCTCCTTTGGGGCCTTGGATGGAGGTGAGGGAAGAAGTGTGGGTACAGGTTTTGCAATTCCTGTGGTGGCAGGGGTAGGTGCCAGGATGGGAGGGTGGGTTGTAGGGGGGCGTGGACCTGACCAGGTAGTCACTGAGGGAATGGTCTTTGCGGAAGGCGGAAAGGGTGGGGAGGGAAATATATCCCTGATGGTGGAGTCTGTTTGGAGGTGGCGGAAATTTGGTTTATGTGAAGGTTGGTAGGGTGGAAGGTGAGCACCAGGGGCGTTCTGTCCTTGTTATGGTTGGAGGGGTGGGGTCTGAGGGTGGAGGTGCGGGATGTGGATTAGATGAGTTGGAGGGCATATTTTACCACGTGGGAGGGGAAATTGCGGTCTCTAAAGAAGGAGGCCATCTGGTGTGTTCTATGGTGGAACTGGTCCTCCTGGGAGCAGATATAGCGGAGGTGGAGGAATTGGGAATAGGGGATGGCATTTTTGCAGGAGGTAGGGTGGGAAGAGGTGTAATCCAGGTAGTTGTGGGAGTCAGTGGGTTTGTAAAAAATGTCGGTGTCAAGTTGGTTGTCATTAATGGAGATGGAGAGGTCCAGAAAGGGGAGGGTCCTCAGTTAGATCCCTCCTCAACCTCTGTCTTTTTAATGAAAATAATCCAAATCTACTCAACCTCTCTTGATAGCTAGCGCCCTCCACACCAGTCAACATCCTCGTAAACCTCCTTTGCACCCTGTCCAAAGCATCCAAGTCCTTTTGTTAATGTGGTGACCAGAACTGTATGCAATATTCCAAATGTGGCCAAAGCAGTTTTATACAACTGTAACATGACCTGCCAACCCTTGTACTCAATACCCCGTCCAATGAAGGAAAGCATGCCATATGCCTTCTTGACCACTCTACCGACCTGCGTTGCCACCTTCAGGGAACAATGCACCGGAACACCCTGATCTCTCCGTGCATCAATTTTGTCTAGGACTTTTCCATTTACTGTATAGTTCACTCTTGCATTGGATCTTCCAAAATACATCACCTCACATTTGCTCAGATTAAATTCCAGCTGCCATTTCTCAGCCCATCTCTCCAATCTGTCGATGTTCTGCTGCATTCTCTGACAGTCACCTTCACTATTCTCCATCTATCTTAGTGTTATCTGCAAACTTGCTAATCAGACCACCTACACCTTCCTCTGAATCATTTATGAATATCACAAACAATAGTGGTCCTAAAATGGATGCCTGTGGAACATCACTGGTCACAGTTCTCCATTTTGAGAAACTCCCTTCCACTATGCTTCTGTGTCTCCTGCTGCCCAGCCAGTTCTCTATCCATCTAGCTAGGACACCCTGGACCCCATGCGAGTTCACTTTCTTCATCAGCCTACCATGGAGAACCTTATCATACACCTTACTGAAGTCCATTATTGTGACATCTACAGTCCTTCCCTCATCAATCAACCTTGTCACTCCCTCAAATAATTCTATTAAGATGATAAGGTATGACTTTCCCTGCACAAAACCATGTTGTCTATCATTGATAAGCTCATTTTCTTCCAAATATAAATAGATCCTATCCCTCAGTATCTTCTCCAGTAGCTTCCCTACCACTGACGTCAGGGTCACTGGTCTATAATAACCTGGAATATCCTTGCTACCCTTCTTAAACAAGGGGACAACGTTAACAATTCTCCAGTGCTCCAGAACCTCACTCATGTTCAAGGATGCCACAAAGATATCTGTTAAGGCACCAGTTATTTCCTCTCTTGCTTCCCTCAGTAACCTGGGATAGATCCCATCTGCTCCTGGGGTCTTGTCCACCTTAATGTCTTTTAGAGTACCCAACACTTCCTCCCTCCTTATGCTGACTTGACCTAGAGTATTCAAACATCTATCCCTAACCTCAATATACGACATGTCCCTCTCCTCAATGAATACCGACGCAAAGTACTCATTAAATATTTCACCCATTTTCTCTGAATCCACGCATTACTTCCCTCCTTTCTCCTTGAGTGGGCCAACCCTTTCTCTAGTTACCCTCTTGCTCCTTACATATGAATAAAAGGCTTTGGGATTTTCCAAATTCTGGCTGATAATGCTCTACCAGTCTACTCTCAAGCATTAGAAATGTGCTGGAAGGTATTGTGAATAGTGCTATCAAGTAACATCTATAGAGAAATACCCTGCTCAGCCTGGGTTCTGCCACAATGCTTTATGCTTGGGCCAAATCTGTAATAAGGTCAGGAACAAACAATTCAATTCAAGAGATGAGATAGACATTCCTTTACATTAAAAAGAATTGAGCCTCACAAAATTGAAATCAGTGGGAATCAGGAAAAACAAGGAAAATATTTGTGGTTGTAGGAGGTAAAGTAACTGGGAGTGGCACAGTGGCTCAGTGGTTAGCAATGCTGCCTCACAGCACCAGGGACCCAGGTTCGGTTCCAGCCTCAGACGATTGCCTGTGTGGAGTTTGCACATTCTCCATGTGTCTGTGTGGGTTTCCTCTGGGTGCTCCGGTTTCCTCCCACAGTCCAAAGATGTGCAGGTCAGGTGAATTGGCCATGCTAAATTATCCAGTGTTAGATGCATTAGTCAGAAGGAAATGAGTCTGGGTGGGTTACTCTCAGAGGATTCCACACTGTAGGGAATCTAATTAATTTATTCGTTCCTGCTCATAAAAGTAACAAGAATGAGGGAGCATATTTTTCAAGTGATTGTAAAAGAAGCAAGGGTGATATGAGAAATACTTTTCACTTGGTGAGCAGTTAGAGTGTGGAATTTACTGTTTAGAGCTCATAGATTCAGAGGGGTTTACAGCATGGAAACAGGTCCTTCAGCCCAACTTATCTTTGCCACCCAATTTTCTAGTCCCATTTTTTGTGCATTTTGTCTATATCCCTACATATCCCATCCATGTACCTATCTAAATGTTTCTTAAATGACAAACTTTGACTCACCTCTACCACTACCTCAGGCACCCTAAATCTACGCCCTCTACTATGGGGAAAAACTGTTGGCTATCTACCTTATCTATGCCTCTCATGATTTAGTAGACCTCTATAGGGTCACCCCTCAGTCTCCTATGCTCCAGGAAAAAGGTCCCAGCCTATGCAATGTCTTATAACTCAAACCTTCCAGTCCAGGTAGCATCATAGTAAGTCTTTTTTACACTCTTTCTAGTTTAATAATGCACAACACCCAGGGTATAGTCAACAGGTTTATTTGGAAGTACTAGCTTTCGGAGCACTACTCCATTAGGTAACTAGTGAGGCAGGATCATAAGACACAAAATTTATAGTTAAAGGTCATAGTGTTGTGCAACTGATATGATATATTGAACACACCTATATTTCCGTTAAGTCTTTCATTTTTTAGAATTGGTTGCAGGTTTTGACTCATTAATGTGTAAATCCTAGACCTTCTTTCAGTCACATTCCTGAGATAACTGAAGATTTTATTAAAAAAGGTGACATCTCAGCTCAGACAATGGTGTTTGGATAGACTCGATCTGTATTCCAACTTTGAGTCAGACTGGTTCTACGTCCAAAGTAAGAATTTATAAAATGCCACAAGGATTGACTGCCTGCAGACTGTGTGCTTTTTGAACAAAATAGCATGTACCTGCAAATACAATCCTGCAAATTCAAATTCACCCTATAGACTTTGAGTGGAGCTGTAGGAGATGGGGGAGGTACTAAACGAGTATTTTGCATCGGTGTTTACTTTGGAAAAGGACATGGAAGATATAGAATGTAGGGAAATAGAAGGTGACAGCTTGAAAAATGTCCATATTACAGAGGAAAAAGTGCTGGATGACTTGAAACGCATAAAAGCAGATAAATCCCCAGGACCTGATCAGGTGTACCCTAGAATTCTGTGGGAAGATATGGAAATGATTGGTGGGACTCTTGCTGAGATATTTGTATCATCAATAGTCACAGATGAGGTGCCAGAAGACTGGAGTTTGGCTAACGTGGTGCCACTATTTAAGAAAGGTGGTAAGGACATGCCAGGGAACTATACACCAGTGAGCCTGACGACAGTGATTCGGCAAGTTGTTGGAGGAAATCCTCAGGGACAGGATGTACATGTACTCGGAAAGGCAAGGACTGATTAGGGACGGTCAACATGGCTTTGTGAGTTTTTTGAAGATGTAACAAAGAGGATTGATGAGGACAGAGTGTAAACATGATCTATATGGACTTCAGTAAAGCGTTTGACAAGGTTCCCCAAGGATGCTGGTTAGCAAGGTTACATCTCATGGAATACAAGGAGAACTAGCCATTTGGATACAGAACTGGCTCAAAGGTAGAAGATAGAGGGTGGTGGTGGAGGGTTGTTTCTCAGACTGGAGGCCTATGACCAGTGGGGTGCCACAAGATCAGTAGTGGGTCCACTACTTTTTGTCATTTATAAAAATGATTTGGATATGAGCATAAGAGGTACAGTTAGTAAGTTTGCAGATAACATCAAAATTGGAGGTGTAGTGGATAGTGGAGAAGGTTACCTCAGATTACAACAGGATGTTAATCAGATGGGTCAATGGGCTGAGGAATGCAGGAGGAATTTAATTTAAATAAATGCGAGGTGCTGCATTTTGGAATAGCAAATCAAGGCAGGACTTATACACTTATACACTAGTAAGGTCCTGGGGAGTGTTGCTGAACAAAGAGACCTTGGAGTGCAGGTTCATAGCTCCTTGAAAGTAGTCGCAGGTGAATATAATAGTGAAAAAGGTGCTTGGTATGCTTTCCTTTATTAGTCAGAGTATTGAGTACAGGAGTTGGGAGGTCATGTTGCAGCTGTACAGGACATTGGTTAAGCCAGTTTTGGAATATTGCGTGCAATTCTAGTCTCCTTCCTCTCAGAAGGATGTTGTGAAACTTGAAAGGGTTCTGAAAAGATTTACAAGGATGTTGCCAGGTTTGGAGGATCTGAGCTACAGGGAGAGGTTGAACAGGCTGGGAATGTTTTCCCTGGAGCATCGGAGGCTGAGGGGTGACCTTATAGAGGTTTACAAAATAATGAGGTACATGGATAGAATAAATAGGCAAAGTCTTTTCCCTGAGTTGGGAGAGTCCAGAGCTAGAGGGTTTAGGGTGAGAGGGGAAAGATATAAAAGAGACCTAAGGGGCAAGGTTTTCACTCAGAGAGTGGTGTGTGTATGGAATGAGCTGCCAGAGGAAGTGGTGGAGGCTAGTACAATTGCAGCTTTTAAACAGCATCTGGATGGGTATATGAATAGGAAGGGTTTGCAGGGATATGGGCAGGTGGGACTAGATTGGGGTGGGATATTTGGTCAGCATGGACGAGTTGGACTGAAGGGTCTGTTTCTGTGCTATACATCTCTATGACTCTATGAATTATATGTGTGTGTGTGCGTGTGAGGGACTGGGACAGAGTGTGAGAGAGAGAGTGTGTGTGTATGTGTGTGTGTGTGTGTGTGTGTGTGTGTGTGTGTGTGTGTGTGTGTGTGTGTGTGTGTGTGTGTGTTTAGGCGTGAGTGTGTGATTGTGTGTGTGCATGCTCTGAAGAGTGTGTGCATGAGTGTAACAGAGTATAAACCGAGATGCATGGGTGAGAGTGTGTTAGGGTGAATGTGTCTGTGTCTGAGAGATAGTGTGTGTATGAGAGTGGGTCTTCGTGAGTGTGGGAGCATGTAAGAGTATGTGCATAAGTGTGCTTGTGCATGAAATGTTTATGAAAATGTATAGTGTAGTGGGGTCACCTGCAGTGCGGCCCGGCCTGCATGTCACACTAACGCATTATTTGAGCTGAGCTGTCACCTTTTTTATATAAAACAAGTTATCTTGGGAATGTGACTTGAAAGAAGTTCTGAAATTTACATATTAATAAATCAATACCTACATTCCATTCTAAAGTATGAAAGACTTAACAGCAATTTAGGTGTGTTCAATGTATCAGTTACATGACACTATGATCTTTTAGATATAAATTCTGTGTCTCATGATCATGTCCCACTAATTACCTGATGAAGGAGCAGCGCTCCGAAGGCTAGTACTTCCAAATAAACCTGTTGGACTATAACCTGGTGTTGTGTGGTTGTTAACTTTGTCCACCCCAGTCCAACACCGACACTGCCACATCATTGTTTGATAATATCCTTTCTATAGTCGAGTGACCAGAACTACGGACAGTACTTCAAATGTGGGCTCACCAATGTCATGTACATCTGCAACAAGACATCCCAACTTCAATACTAATTGCTCTTACCAATGAAAGCAAGCATGTTGGAAGCCGTCTTTACCATTCTGTCTACTTGTGGCTCTACTTTCAAGGAGCTATGACCCTGTACCACTTGATCTCATTGTTGTGGAGGTGTGGTGGAGGCACGTTCAATTGAGGCATTAAAGTTAACATTGATCGATGATTTGCATATAAGTATAATGCAAGGGTATGGATAAAAAGCAGAATATTGGCACTAGCTAATTATAGGAGAAAGTGAGGACTGCAGATGCTGGAGATCAGAGCTGAAAATGTGTTGCTGGAAAAGCGCAGCAGGTCAGGCAGCATCCAAACAGCAGGAGAATCGACGTTTCAGGCATGAGCCCTTCTTCAGGAACTAGCTAATTATACACATTTGAAGAGCAAGTGAAGGCACGATAGGCCAGAAAACACTACACTGTTAGAGGTTCTCAGAAAGTAGGTAAAAACAATGACTGCAGATGCTGGAAACCAGATTCTGGATCAGTGGAGCTGGAAGAGCACAGCAGTTCAGGCAGCATCCAACGAGCAGCGAAATCGACGTTTCAGGCAAAAGCCCTTCATCAGGAATAAAGGCAGTGAACCTGAAGCGTGGAGAGATAAGCTAGAGCTATCTTCAGCTGTTTAATCAATAATATACCTTCCATTATAAAGTCAGGAGTGGGACGTTCATTGATGATTACACAGTTGCTCCTTTTATTGAAACAGCGTGGGTCCATGGGCAGGACCTGAAGAATGTTCAGACATTTATGGTCGATAAGTGAGAAAAAATATTTACACTCCATAAGCAGTAAACAATAGTTAAATATGAGAACTGCGTTGAGCTTTAAACTGCTGTTTGTCATGCTCACGACAAGTCAATTATGAAGATGTAAAAATTGAAATTGGAGCTTATACAATGTTATCCTTTACACAGTCCTATTTGCTTTAGAGGAATTAGCTGCCTATTACATTTGTTACAACATAGCAATCAGGAGTGGCATCTTAGCCAGTCCATGAAAACTGCAAAATACAAAGCTGCTAACAGAGAGTGAAAATGGATACACTCTAAAATGTGACAGCTTGGGCTCCAGCTATCCTTTGAAATACATTGTCTTCTTTATGTTTTATATTCCTTTCCAATTTGAGTACTGCAAATCAACATTGAAACATTTGATATTTTAGGAATTTTGGACAGCTTTATTGTGTACAATTTGCACTGATTTCTTGTACTTTTCTCTCTTGCAGAGGGAGCAGAGGGCGGTGGTAAGTTAAGACTTTGTGAATTGAAATGTTGGCTGCATTTTTTAAAAGTGCCACACACAATATTAAGATCTGATTTTGTGGCCTGCACATGTTGGGCCAGTTGAAATTTAAGGCGAGATTAACAAGTATTTTTTCGGGTACAGGGTTCAAGATATACAGGAGTGACAAGAGAATTCACTCTTGCAATCTGCAAAAGAGCCTGTGAAACGTAAATGGACAAAAAGATGTGAAACTCAATGCCAGTGGGTTGCCTTAACTTGAGTGGTTAGAATTTCAATTTTGGACATGGAATATGGAACATTTATTTATAATAAAATAACAAAACATCTTATATATAAAATTATTGATAGAAGCTGAATGCCAGTTCCTTGCTCATGGATTCCAAGGTTAAT
The DNA here is from genome assembly GCF_020745735.1 of Hemiscyllium ocellatum. Classification (NCBI taxonomy): domain Eukaryota; kingdom Metazoa; phylum Chordata; class Chondrichthyes; order Orectolobiformes; family Hemiscylliidae; genus Hemiscyllium; species Hemiscyllium ocellatum. The sequence continues at coordinate 134,783,448 of NC_083405.1, forward strand.
AGTATACATACAACCTTTTGTATTTGTGCTCCCTTTCTATCTAAAGAAAGAAACCTTAAAAACATTCAACACCGATACAAAAGTAATGCTACGATGTGAATGTATCACCTTCTAAAGAAGTTGGTGCGAATGAAAAGTGGAGTCCTGAAAACCAAAATGTAAGCCCTGAAAATCAGAAGGGAACCATTGAGAAAATCTCCAAAAGACCTTTTGCAAAGGAATTTTGAGCCCTAGTTGGGCAAAGACAATAAGGAATTTGGAAAATAGGCAATTAAACAGAGCTCCATTATAGGTCAGCCATAAGCTTATTGACCATTAGAGTGAGTTTGAGCTACTGTTTGTCATACACTACTTTCTTATATTACTCGCAGAATTCCTTATTTGCACTGATGTTGGTTTCACTATGTGTGTGGGAGGGGGTACATGCTAGCTAATTGCTTTTATTGTGTGTGAAGTGCCCATGGAGCAGAGGAGGTGGGATCATAGAGGAACATAGGAACAGGAGTAGGCCATTCAGCATTCAGCCCCTCTATTCTGTTCCACCATTCAATGAGATCATGGCTGATTAATGGCCCAACTCTGTATACCTGTCTTTGGCCCATATCCTTTAATTCCTTTGCTGAAAATAAAATCCATCTCAGATTTAAAATTAACAACTGATCCTGCATCTGTTGCCTTTTCTGGAAAAGTGTTTCCAATATCCACCATCCTGTGTGTGTCGACGTGCTTCCTAACATCTCTTCTGAGCTGTCTGATGCTTTTCCACTGCCACACTTTTTGTCCTTGAAGACTTCAGTCAGAGCACCTCTTAACCTCGAAATTCTCAACAAAATAGGCCTAATTTAATTTGTCCTCATACCTGAATCCCAGAAGTCCGGGTGTCATTTTTTGAAACCTATGTTGTCCTCCTTCCAAGACCAATATAACCTTTCCAGATCTGCTCAGTACTTCACCTGGAGTCTAACCACTGTTTTGTATAACGGAAGCATAACTTCTGCATCATTATCCTTCAGTCCTCCAAATATAAGGCCAGAATGGTAAGTTCCATCTGAAATGAAGAAAGAATTAAGCCAGTGATTACTTGTGTTTTGATAACCTGGTATAAATTGGTTTTGTTGTGATATAGTCATTGATTGCAGTGAGCAAAATTTAAATAAAAACAGAAATTGCTAGAAAAACTCTGCAGGTTTGGCAGAACTCTAGTTCTGACAAAGGAGTTCCTGACCCAAAACTTTAACTTTGATTTCTCTCCACAGATGCTGCTAGACCTGCTGAGTCTTTCCAGTAATTTCTTTTTTTGTTTCTGATTTACAGCAAGTGTAAGTTCTCCTGGTTTGTATTTGGTAAAATTTAAACATCAATGTGCATTATGTTTTCTCAACTGTCTATAATACTCACTGAAAGTCCACTATAAAGGTTCAAAAAATAGAATTGGAACTAGTGGTTGAAAAGCTTTTAAATGATTTCACTATCTCTGCATTTTACAGTGTTTGTTTTAGTGCCCTTGATAAACTGTGACAGTCTGAAATATTGTCTCACCTTCTCCATTTCATAATGAGGTCATCTTATGTGGAGAGCTTGATCTGTCAGGCTGTTTAGAAGAATCAAAGATGGTCTAACTGAGGCATACAAAATGATTTACAGGGCTTGGGTGGGGGAACTAGAATCATGTCTCAAAATGAATCCAAGATGAATGAGGAGGATTATCTGCACTCAGAAGGATATGAAACTTTCGACTTCTGTACCCTGTAGGGTTGTGGAATCCTGATCATTGAGTTCTTTTTAGTACAAAGTTAGGTAGATTTCCAAATATGAAAGAGATGAAAGGTTATGGGATATTGCAGATAAGTGGTGTTATAGAACATAGGACAATACAGTAGTGCAGAACAGACCCTACAATCCTCAATGTTGCGTTGACCTGTGAACTAATCTAAGTGTTGAACTACAATATTAGCCATTTCCAAGTGGAATGACATAGTTGGGTTGAGGGGCAAAGTGGCTTACTCTGGTTAAAGATGATATTAATACAATAGTGAGGTAAACATATTAGGTCCAGTGAAGTGAAATCTGTATGGATAGAGCTTAGAAACACCAAGATGAGGAGGTGGGGTAGGAGGTTTGTACATTGACCCCAAAATATGGTCGCATTGATGGAGAAAGCATTAAACATGAAATTATAGTTGTAAGCAATAAAGGTACAGCTGTAATATTGGGCAGCTATAATTTGCATGTAGATTGGACAAATCAAATTCATAAAAATACCATTGGGGAGGAAGAATTCCTGCAGTGTGTATGATATGTTTTTTGAATTAATACATTGAGAAACCATCTAGGGAACAGGCCATCCGAGATCGGATATTGTGTCATGAGAAAGGAACTTTTGAAATCTAGGTGTGTGAGGTCCCCAGAGGGAAAACTGATTATAATATAAAATAATTCTTCAAAGACATTGTTGATTCTGTGTCAAGAACCTGAATCTAAACAGAGGAAACTACAATAGCATGAAATGAGAGCTGAATATTATAAACTGGGGAGTATTATTCAAAGGGATAATGGTGGATAAGCATAGAGTCATAGAGATGTTCAGCATGGAAACAGACCCTTAACTCCATCTTGACCATGCTGACCAGCTGTCCTAACCTAATCTAGTCCCATTTGCCAGCAACTGGCCCATATCCCTCTAACCCCTTCTTATTCATATACCCATCCAGATGCCTTTTAAATGATGTAATTGTACCAGCCTCTACCGCTGCTTCTGGCAACTCATTCCACACACACACCACCCTCTGTGTGAATGAGTTGCCCCTTAGGTCCCTTTTATATCTTTCCCTTCTCACCATAAACCTATGTTCTGGACACCCCCACCCCAGGGAAAGGACCTTGTTTATTTATCCTATCCATGACCTTCACGATTTTATTAATCTCTATAAGGTCACCCCTCAGCTTCCGATACTCCAGGAAAAACAGCCCCAGCCTATTCAGCCTCGCCCTATAGAGCATAAAAAAGTACAGCACAGAACAGGCCCATCGGCCCACGATCGGCCTTCTCCTTATAGCTCAAACCCTCCAACGAAGGAGACCAGAATTGCACGCAGTATTCCAAAAGTGCCTTAACCAATATCCTGTACAGCTGCAACATGACCTCCCAACTCCTATAATCAATGCTCTAACCAATAAAGGAAAGCATTCCAAACATCTCCTTCACTATCCTATCTACCTGCAACTATATTTTCAAGGATCTATGAACCTGCACTCCCAGGTATCTTTGTTCAGCAACACTCCCTAGGACCTTACCATTAAGTGTATATGTCCTGCTAAGATTTGCTTTCCCAAAATGCAGCACCTCGCATTTATCTGAATTAAACTCCATCTGCCACTCCTGAGTCTACTGGCCCATCTGATCAAGATCCTGTTTTACTCTGAGGTGACCTTCTTTGATGTTGACTATACCTCCAATTTTGATATCATTTGCAAACTTACTAACTATACCTCCTACGTTCACATCCAAATAATTTATATAAATGACAAAAAGTAGTGGGCCCAGCACCGATCCTTGTGGCACACCGCTGGTCACAGGCCTCCAGTCTGAAAAACAACCCTCCACCACCACCCTCTTTCAAAGGGTGCATGGAAGAACTTCAGTAATTCTTTATTCCTATCTGGCCTGATTACAGCTAACAAGGGAAATTTGGTGTAATATTAGAATTACAAATTGGCATACAAATTGACCAAAAAACAGCATATCAAACCTGAGAATTGAGAGCAGTTTAGACTTCAGCAAAGCAAGAAAATGGGATTAATTAAATGAGGAAAGATAGAGTACAAGTCTGAGCTTGCATGGAACATACAAACTGATTGTAAAAGCCTCTATAGGTATGTGAAGAGTAAAAGGTTAGTGAAGATAAATCTAGGACCCTTGCAGTCAGAGACAGAGTAAGAATAAAGTGATGGCAGACCAATTGTGTCTGGGTGGGTTACTTTTCAGAGGGTCAGTGTGGACTTGTTGGGCCAAATAGCTTCTTTCCACATTGCAGAGATTTTAATGCTAATTCTGTATCTGGATTTTCCATGGAGTGGCAGTTTCACACAGATTGCCCGTTCTGCCTGTTTTTTTTGGCAAAAATAGAAATCTCTGATGCGGTTATACAGGAGAGAGTGAGGGCTGCAGAAGTTGGAGAGTCAGAGTCAAATGCTGGAAAAGCACAGCAGTTCATGGAATGCCCTGCCAGTAGCAGTGGTGAACTCTCCTTCTTTATGGTCATTTAAGCGGGCATTGGATAGGCATTTGGAAGTTATTGGGCTAGTGTAGGTTAGGTAGGATTCGGTCGGCACAACATCGAGGGCCGAAGGGCCTGTACAGCGCTGTATCTTTCTATGTTCTATGTTCTATGTCAAGCAGCATCCCAGGAGCGGGAGAGTCGATATTCAGGCATAAGCACTTCATCAGGAATATGGGTGGGGGAGGAGGGTGGAAGGGGGCTGAGTGACAAATAGTGGGGTGGGTTCGGGCTGAGGGGGGAAGGTAGCTGGGAAGGCGATAGGTAAATGCAGGTGGAGGGGGATAGGGTCGGTAGGGAGGATAGAGTGGATAGGTGAGAATGAAGATGAACAGGTGGGACAGGTCAAGAGGGCGGTGCTGAGTTGGAGGGTTGGATCTGGGATGAGGTGAGGGGAGGGGAGATTCGGAAACTGGTGAAGTTGACATTGGCACTATGTGGTTGAGGGCTCTCAAGGTGGAAAATGAGGCTTTCCTTCTCTAGTCGCTGGGTGGCTTGGATTTGGCTGTGGTGGAGGCCCAGTGCTTACATGTCCTTGGTGAAATGGGAGGGGGAGTTGAAATGATCGGCCACAGGGCAGTGGGGTTGTTGGGTCTGTGTGTCTCAGAGATGTTCCCGAGATGCTCCGTGAGTTGGTATCCTGTCTCCCTGATGTAAAGGAGACCACATTGAGAGAAATTGACATAGTAGATGAGGTGGGTGGATGTACAGAAATATCTCTGCTGGATGTGAAAACATCTTTTGAGGCCTTGGACCTTTACTGCCACAAGGGGTGCCCACACTCCCCCCTCACTTCCATCCAATCTTCCTTCCCACCTATCGGCTCCAACCTCCCCACCGACCTATCACAATCACCCCCCCCCCCCACCTATATCCTTCTACCGCCTTCCCAGGGAAATCCAGAACTAGGGGTCACAGTCTAAGAATAAGGGGTAAGCCATTCAGGACTAAGATGAGGAAGAATTTCTTCACTCAGAGAGTTGTGAACTTGTGGAATTCTCTCCCACAGGAAACTGTTGGTACCAGTTCATTAGATACATTCAAGAGGGAGTTAGATGTCACCCTTGTAGCTAAAGAAATCAAGGGACATGGAGAGAAAGTGAGAATGGGATATTGAGATTGCACGATCAGCCAGGGTCATATTGAATGGTATTGCAGACTCGAGGGGCCCACTCCTGCCCCTATCGTCTGTGTTTCTGTATTTCTATAAGATTCCGATCAAGATGTCTTTAGAATGGCAGATTTCTACTCTAAAAGTTTCCTCAGTGTTATGGAAGGCAAACCATGCCCCCTTTTCACAGCAGTCAGCTGGAAAGGGTGCCAGGTAAGTCGGTTATTGCGAGGCTGGAATAAAGGTTGCAGGTTGGTAAAGGATGCGGAATGCCATGTAGATCGGGTATCAAGTGGCTAGCAGGTAAGATGCCAGGAGTAAGTTGTCACGATTCATCATGGCAAGGGGACCAGGTAGGTAATGAATGTTTCAATTAGACTGGGTGGGAAATATCAATTCCAGTGAGTGAGTATCGTGTCTGGCAAAAGGGAATCTTAGGGGTGTATGTAGATTATCTCCAGAACATTCTTAAGTAGGAGAGGGCTGATGGGCCTGAAGCTGGGGAATGAAGGCCACTAGTTCCAGAGTGGGGAATGTAGCAGGTCCACAGTAGAGGGTTGGGGCTGTGGTTCTGAGAGAGAGAGAGGATGCGCTGGGTCTGGAGCAGGGAAAGGGTGTTTGGGGCAGTGTGGTGGGGAGGCAGAGTTGGGAGCAGAGGCTAGAGGAAGAGGCTGTCAGGTATGGTCTAGAAAAGAGGTGTCAGGTCCCAAAGGGAGAGAAGGGGTTGGCAGTGTACGGTGTGGGGAGTTTAAGTCATCTTTGGGAATTATAGTTAAGAGTTTGTGAAACATGTGTGTGCCATACATGACTCACACATGGGTGACACTGGTTAGGGAATTTATTGCCCATCTTCACTTGCCCAGATGGTGGTTAAAAGTCACCACTATCGGTCTGGCATCACATGTAGACAACACCAGGGAAGGTAGCTGGGAAGGCGATAGGTGAATGCAGGTGGAGGGGGATTGTGATAGGGTCGGTAGGGAGGATGGAGTGGATAGGTGAGAATGAAGATGAACAGGTGGGACAGGTCAAGAGGGCGGTGCTGAGTTGGAGGGTTGGATCTGGATTTTTACAACAATTAACGGTTGTTACGTTGGATATTTTAAATTCCAGACTATTGCCACCTTACCAAAATTGAAATTGACCATCTGCCATGACTGGATTTGAGTTCTTGTCGGAGGAGAAAGTGAGGTCTGCAGATGCTGGAGATCAGAGCTGAAAATGTGTTGCTGGTTAAAGCGCAGCAGATCAGGCAGCATCCAAGGAACAGGAGAATTGACGTTTCGGGCATAAGCCCTTCATCAGGAAGGGCTTATGCCTGAAACATCGAATTTCCTGTTTCTTGGATGCTGCCTGACCTGCTGCGCTTTAACCAGCAACACATTTTCAGCTTTGAGTTCTTGTCCCCAGGATATTACCTTGAGGTTCTGGATTGCTAGTATCATGACATTACTGCCATGCCACTACCTCCAATGTGAATAATTTGAATAGATGAATAGTGACTGAGGGGTTCAACTATCAAGTTAATATCTTAACTTTCCTGCGTAATTATTTACATAATTTCATCAGTACCTGATAAATTCTCTGGTTTAAATGGAGACTTCCAGGAGGGAGGGAAAGTGCCCTGTGGAATGTTTAACTTGCGAGGTAAGTTCTTCAGAATTTGCTGTGATGGGGATTCTTCACGATCTCCATGCTCAACTCTCAGCTACATCATCTGTAAATTATTCAATACTTTACTCTGCCTTTAACACAGAAATAGTAAATATTTTCTGTACTGTAGTTAGCTTTTATTATGGATGTTTTGTGTTGATTTATTGCTTTGTTCTCTCTTGTAGAGCCACCTGAAGGAGCAGAGGGAGGTGGTAAGTTAACAATTTGACAAGTGAAAGTTTGATTGTTTTTAAAAACATTATGCAAAATGCTAATAACATAATTAATAGAAGCATAAATGTCTTACAGACCAAAACAGCCCAAACTTGATTCCGATACAAATTGAGTTATCTGCTCTTTAGTGGCCATTTCCTCAGTTCACGTTGTCTGAAGAAATGGTCTGTCCAGCCTTCTTTGCAGGGAAGCACTGCAAGGTGTTGATATTAAGGATGACCGACTGGCTTTAGATGTCGTGATTCACGTGTGTCAATCACGGCACTGTTAATCCTCATCTCAGGTCAGAAGGATGTGGGTTCAAGTTCCACTCCAGAGATTTTCGCACAGTACCTCAGCTGACAATTTCCAGTGCAGTAATATGTAGAGTGTCATCTTTCAGATGCAGCATTGAATTGAAATTGTCTCTGCCCTCTCAAATGGATAGATGGCCCATGTATCTGCCCCCCCAAAAAGTACAGGGGCCATCTGTCTGCTGTCTTGGCCTCAACTAAAAATGCTCTGGTTACCATCACCATCAGAGAGTGGCTGCCTACATTATGTCAGTGACTACACTTCAAGCATCATCATCTGTAAAGCGTTTTGAGGTGTGAAATCCAAGTTTTTTTCCTCATGATAATGTTAATGTGTGAGTACCACTGCTGTTAAAAAGTTAAGCAGGTCAAAGCAAAGCCCCATCTACACCTTCACTGGGCAACTAGGCATGGGCTTTTATTGCTGCCTTGGCAGTGTCATCCATATTCAACAGCAAACATGGAAAATGGTAATTTGGGCAGGATATTTAGAGTATTATTATGTATGAAGTTGTACTCCATACTAATTCAATACTTTCAAAAGGTTTGGGAACAAAATTGCCTTATGTTCTGTCAGCAGTGGAATTTACTTTGTACTGACCTTTTTTGTTACTCGTTAGCAGCGACTGCAAGTTGTAGTGAGACAAGCTTGGCTGAGAAACGTAAGTTTAGAAATGAGGAATGCTTTAATAGACAAATACTGCCATTAAATCGCATTGAAGAATTTCTATATACTGCCATCACACAATAACAATATTTACTTGAGCATTTAAAAGAAATCAACGTATGTTGGTATCTCAGTGCACCCTCCAGGTCCAACAGTAGCTCACTCCAGCTATTATTATATTTAAATAGTTTCTGCATTTGAGCTTACTCGTTCTGCAGCCATTCCTATTGTAGATATTTTAACCAACCTACTGAGACACATTATAGCATAAGTCTGGGGTAGGTGAGACTTGAACCCAGACATTCTGACCTCGAGGTAGGGAAGACTATCACAGAGCCACAAAACCTTATCATTGAGATTATTGATGTCTGCAATTATTGATCCAGTTGACAAAGGGACAGAATTGTCACAGGATTCTTTAAATATATCTGTTGCATTTTTGACCTCGTTGAATGTGTAGCTGGAACTGGGGGCTATAAGTTAAAAAGCTGTTTATGTCATTACACCAGGATTTCAGGTGAAGTTGCGATTGTTTGTTGGGAGAAACACCAGCTGAAATTTTACAATACTGCAATAATAAATTAAAAGGATCTGATAATACTGTGGAGAACACAGGAGAAAAAGGTTGAGAAAGGCACAGGCTTGGTTTGCTGAAGGGGCCTGTTCCTGTGTTGTACTGTTTTTTGTTCTTTGAAAATATATTTGGTTATTCAAACCCATGGCACTTGCAATATTCATTCTATCTTCTTGTCTTGCATTGACCTGACAAATTCACTTCATGGAAATACTGTAACTTCATTACAAAGGGAGCGAGAAGCCAGGTTTGGGGCCTAACCTGACATGAGGATAAAGTAGAAGGCCTGCCCCAACTTGCAAAAGGCACAATATTCTGCTATGGTTGGTCAATAATACCTAATTTGTATGCAAAATGTTTACAAGTAGATTTTTACTCAGATACTAAACTTATAAGGCAATTTTATGACTCTATCCAATCATCTCTGAAGCAAAACTGTGTGCCAGTTTCTGATATCTATACTCATGGATCTGAATTTCCATTATGGATGTGGAGATCACTTTGAATTTGGTTCTGAGACCCTTCTGTTAGCTGATTAAATTAGAATGGTCAGGAGATTGAACTTGGAAATTACAATGAGATTTAAAGTAGAGGACCAGTGGGGCGCCACAAGGTTTGGTGCTGGGTCCTCTACTTGTTATCATTTACATAAATGATTTGAATGTGAGCATAAGAGGTATAGTTAGTAAGTTTGCAGATGACACCAAAATTGGAGGTGTAGTGGACAGCGAAGAAGGTTACCTCAGATTATAACAGGATCTTGACCAGATGGGCCGATGGGCTGAGAAGTGGCAGATAGAGTTTAATTTAGATAAATGTGAGGTGCTGCATTTTGGGAAAGCAAATCTTAGCAGAACTTATACACTTAATGGTAAGGTCCTAAGGAGTATTGCTGAACAAAGAGACTTTGGAGTGCAAGTTCATAGCTCCTTGAAAGTGGAGTCACAGGTAGATAGTATAGTGAAGAAAGTGTTTCGTATGCTTTCATTTATTGGTCAGAGTAAATAGGACAACCCAGCGCAGAATAGGCTATTCGGCCCTTGATGTTGCGCCGACCTGTGAACTATTCTCAGCTCATCCCCTACACTATCCCAAAATCATCCATGTGCTTATCTAAGGATTGCTTAAATCTCCCCAATGTGGCTGAGTTGACTACATTAGCAGGTAGTGCATTCCACACCCTTACCACTCTCTGCGTAAAGAACCTGCCTCTGATATCTGTCTTAAATCTATTGCTCCCTCGATTTGTAGTTATGCTCCCTCATACACGCTGATGTCATCATCCTGGGAAAAAGACTTTCACTGTCTACCCTATCTAATTCTCTGATCATCTTGTATGTCTCTATCAAATCCCCTCTAAGCCTTTCTCTTGCCAATGAGAACAGGTTCAAGTCTCTCTGCTTTTTCTCATAAGACCTTCCCTCCAGACCAGGCAACATCCTGGTAACTCTCCTCTGCACCTTTTCCAATGCTTCCACATCCTTCCCGAAATATGGCGACCAAAGCTGTACACAATATTCAAAGTGTGGCCGCACCGTTTTGTATAGTTGCAGCATGATATTGCGGTTCCGGAACTCAATCCCTTTATGAATGAAATCTAACACACCGTATGCCTTCTTAACAGCACTATCCACCTAGGTGGCAACTTTCAGGTATCAATGTACATGGACTCCAAGATCAGTCTGCACATCCACACTACCAAGAATCTTTCCATTGACCCAGTACTCTGCCTTCCTGTTACTCTTCCCAAAGTGCATCACCTCACATTTAGCCTACATTGAACTCCATTTGCCAGCTCTGCCCAATTCTGCCGTTTATTCTAGTTCACCCTGCAACCATTGGCATTCTTCCACTACTTCCATTCTTCCACTGTCCACTACTCCACCGACTTTAGTGTCGTCTGCAAATTTACTAATCCTTTCACCTATGCCTGTGTCTAAGTCATTCATAAAAATGACAAACAGAAGTGGTCCCAAAACACCACTGAACTCCAGGCTGAATATTTTCCATCAACCACCACTCGCTGCCTTCTTTCAGAAAGCCAGTTTCTATTCCAAACTGCTAAATCACCCTCAATTCCATGCCTTTGCAATTTCTCCAAGTATTGAGTACAGGAGTTGGGAGGTCATGCTGCGGCTGTACAGGACATTGGTTTGGCCAATGTTGGAATATTGTGTGCAATTCTGGTCTCCTTCCTATTGGAAAGATGTTGTGAAACTTGAAAGGATTCAGAAAAGATTTACAAGGATGTTGCTAGGATTGGAAAATTTGAGCTATAGAGAGAGGCTGAACAAGCAAGGGCTGTTTTCCCTGGAGTGTCGGAGGCTGAGGGGTGATCTAATAGAGGTTTACAAAGTCCTGAGGGGGATGGATGAGATAAATAGACAAAGTCTTTTCCCTGAGTCCAGGACTAGAGGGCATAGGTTTAGGGTGAGAGTGGAAAGATATGAAAGAGACCTAAGGGGCAACTTTTTCACACAGAGGGTGGTACATGTATGGAATTAGCTGCCAGAGGAAGTGATGGAGGCTGGTACAATTGCAATATCTAAGAGGCATTTGAATGGGTGTTATGAATTGGGGGGAGGTGGGGGGCGATGTTGGAGGGATATGGGCTGGGTGCTGGCAGGTGGTACTAGATTGGGTTGGAATATCTGGTCGGCATGGACGGGTTGGACCGAAGGGTCTGTTTCCATGCTGTACATCTCTATGACTCTCTATGACCAATCAGAGGCCTCAAGCTTTGAAGAAGCATCCAGATGTAGTGTCAGTAAAAGGGGGCAGTTTATAAAAATGTCAATTTTAAAAAAATTATAAGAGGAAGCCAGGAATGTGGGATGGGACATGGGGATGGAGAATCCCTGTTTAGAATGACTCCTGACTGTGCCTTTGTCCAGGCATGCAGAGAGACTGCGTGTAGAATGTCCTCTCCCACCGGCACCCGTGTCTGCCACTAAGTGCCAGCTGTTAGGTGGTTGATCTGTCCCCATCGTACTGGGAAATCAGAGGCTGATTGGAAAAGCCCTTCATGAATCTATTTGCCTACTTTCACACTGATAGCAGGTCACCTTCCCAGGCCCCATAAGATGACCAGCTGCATGAGCGGCATCCCAATACTGACATCCTTCAGCATTCCCCTCCCCTCACCAATACTATGCACAATGCATCAAAGAGGCAACCTTATTGAAATATACAGGATTCTTAGGAGACCACACAGGATAGACGTGTAGAGATTGTTTCCAGAATCTAGGACCAGAGGGCATAATCTTAGAATAAAATTCATAGTTTTAATACAGAGATGACGAGGAATTTCTTCTTGAGATGGTGGTGAACCTGGAGAATTCTTTTCTACAGAGGGCTGTCTAAGTTGGTTTGTTAAGTTTGTTAAAGGCTGATACAGACAGGTCTTTAATCAGGAGGCTGAGGAAATTCGGCCTGTCCAGAAGGACCCTCACTGGCTTTTACAGATGCATTCTACCTGGAAGCATCGCAGCTTGGTACAGCAGCTGCTTTGCCCATGACAATAAGAAACTCCAGAAAATTGTGGACACAACGCAGAACATCAGTCAAGCCAACCTTCCATCCATTGATTCCATCTACACTTCTTGATGCCTCAGAAAGCAGCCATAATCATCAAAGACCCCTCCCACCCTGGTTATAACCTCTTCTAACTTCTTCAGTCAGGTAGAAGATACAAAAGCTTAAACATGCATGTCAACAGGTTCAAGACTAGCTTCTTCCCTGCTGTTATTAGACTTGTGAATGGACCTCTCAAATTTCAAATGGAATATTGATCTTACTTTTTTGTGCACTTTCTTCGCAACAGTGGCTTTGTATTCCACGCAATGTTCAATCACTCCATAATGTTTGTACGGTATGATCTGCTTGTACTGCATGCAAAACAAAACTTGACAATGTACGTATGTATATGTAACAATAATAAATCACATCAAATCAATTTAAATCAATAAGGGAATCAAAGGTGATGGGGAAATGGCAGGAAAACTGAATTGAGGATTATCAGATTAGCTGTGATCTCATTGAAAGATGAAGTATACTCAATGGGTTGAATGGCTTACCTCTACTCCTATGTCTTATGGTCTTCTGGATTTCAAACAGACCCAAGGTTTTAGCTCATGGGATCCAACTAGACTTATTTAAAACATTGCTTCTCAATACACAACATCCTTGCCCTTGATACCATTGGACAGAACTTTTTGTCAATGTGCAGCTAGAGTGGAGTTAGGTGCAACATAATGTTGGGCCACTTGCTTGCTGATTTATTGCCAACAGTTTATCCACAAATCAACTTTGGGATGGCCAAGTCAGCTTCATGCTTGACTGGCCAATCCTAAGTTATTAAAATCTCAGTTTTAATTTTTGGGTGTCATGGGGCTCAGTGGTTAGCCCTGCTGCCTCACAGCACCAGGAACCCAGGTTCGCTATCCCCATCAGGCGACTGTCTGTGTGGAGTTTGTACATTCTCCCCGTGTCTGCGTGGGTTTCCTCCCACAATCCAAAGATGTTCAGGTCAGGTGAATTGGCCGTGCTAAATTACCCATCGTGTTAGGTGCATTAGTCAGGGTTAAATGTTGAGTAATAGGGTAGAGGGATGGGTCTGCGTGGATTACTCTTCAGAGGGTCGGTGTGGACTTGTTGGGCCAAATGGTCTGTTTCCACACTGTAAGGAATCTAATCAATTTATGTCAGGGATCAAAGGTCAAGTGGAATGAGGCAGACCAGGAAGCATGTGGTCCAGGGAGACCCATCCAATTTCGCCTCATGATGGAAGCACTCTCTCTTAGCCTTATTAACACCATCTAGTCACAACTGGTCAAGCAAGGTCAAATCACTGCCAGGTGATTATTCCTAACACAGTATGGGGTTGGGACTTGCATTTGAATCATACTGGGACTCTACCTATGACATAAATTCCTACTAATTGGTTTCCACAGGATAATTGAACATGTCTAGCCTATTCTGCACCCAGCTATCTTTATACTTGCTAATGATAGTTATCTGTAGCTTAGCAAATAGACTGTTGTAAATTATTTTTCATCTCAAGAAATGCCTAAACCTTAAGTTTCTTCGAGATCATCATAAAATTTTCTGTTGAATTTCAACATATTTGTTCCAAATGATTTTACACATTGTCAGTCTCTTTCATGCATTTTGTATTTTTACTGAATACAATATTAAATCATTTATAGCTGAATAACATGGGACATGGTGATTTACAGTGAGATAATTTTCATTATATCCTATATTCTATACAATCCGTGCATGTCTGAGTAATCGATCATTTGTACTTTTTATTATCTTCATTGTTGTATGTGTTTATTGCCTTATGTAACAAATTGCTGGTTGTGTGTTGTATTGCATTATATATCTTCCGAACCCTTGTGTTCCTGAATAAAAACAGAAATTGCTGTAAAAGCTCAGCATTATCTGTGGAGAGAAATCAGAGTTAATGACTCTTCGTCCGAACCTGTGTTTCTGATCCTCTCTTATCTGTATTTCTTAATTACCCGCCCAGACGTGTTATGAAACATCTTTGCAGGTAGGACTTGAACCTAGGGTTGAAACAAAGAATTGTAGATCCTGACATTTGAAATAAAAACAGGAAGTGCTTGAGAATCTCTACAGGTCTGGCAGCATTTGTAGAGAGAAGCAGAGTCTGAAGAGTCCAGTCACCCTTCATTAGAACATAGAACAATACAGTGCAGAACAGGCCCTTCGGACCTCAATGTTGCGCCGACCTGTAAACTATTTTCAGCTCATCCCCCTATACTATCCCAAAATCATCCATGTGCTTATCCAAGGATTATTTAAATCTCCCTAATGTTGACTACATTAGCAGGTAGGGCATTCCACACCCTTACCACTCTCTGCGTAAAGAACCTGTCTCTGACATCTGTCTTTAATCTATCACCCCTCAGTTTGTAATTATGCTCCTCGTACAAGCTGACATCATCATCTTAGGAAAACGACTTTCACTGTCTACCCTATCTAATCCTCTGATCATCTTGTATGTCTCTATCAAATCCCCTCTTAGCCTTCTTCTTTCCAATGAGAACAGACCCAAGTCTCTCAGCCTTTCCTTATAAGACCTTCCCTCCAGACCAGGCAACATCCTGGTAAATCTCTTCTGTACCTTTTCTAATGCTCCCACATCCTTCCCGAAGTTTGGGGACCAGAACAGTACACAATATTCCAAATGCAGCCGCACTAGTGTTTTGTATAGTGCAGCATGATATTGCGGCTCCGGAACTCAATCGCTCTACCAATGAATCCTAACACACCGTATCCTTCTTAACAGCGCTATTCACCTGGGTGGCAACTTTCAGGGATCTATGTACATGGACTCCAAGATAAAGAATCTTTCCATTGACCCAGTAATCTGCCTTCCTGTTAGTTTTCCCAAAGTGCATCACCTCACATTTAGCTGCATTGAACTCCATTGCCACGTCTCAGCCCAATTCTGCAGTTTATCCAAGTCCCCCTGCAACTTGTAACATTCTTCCAATCTGTCCAGTACTCCACCGACTTTAGTGTCATCTGCAAATTTACTAATCCATCCACCTATGCCTGTGTCTAAGTCATTTATAAAATGACAGACAGCAGTGGTCCCAAATCAGATCCTTGTGGCACACCACTAGTAACTGGACTCCAGATTGAATATTTTCCATCAACCACCACTCGCTGCCTTCTTTCAGAAATCCAGTTTCTAATCCAAACTGCTAAATCACCCTCAATTCCATGCCTCCTCTGCATTTTCTCCAACAGCCTACCATGTGGAACCTTATCAAAGGCTTGTGTACCGTGTCAACTACCCTACCTTCATCTACATCCTTGGTCACCTTCTCAAAAAACTCAATGAAGTTTGTGAGACACAACCTACCCTTGATAAAACCATGTTGACTATCTGAAATCAAATTGTTGCTTGCTAGGTGATTATAAATCTTATCTCTTATAATCCTTTCCAAAACCTTTCCTACAACACAATTAAGGCTCACTGATTTATAATTACCTGGGTCATCTCTACTGCCCTTCTTGAACAAGGGCACAACATTTGCAATCCTCCAGTCTTCTGGTACTAAACCTGTAGACAATGATGACTCAAATATCAAAGCCAAAGGCTCTGCTATCTTCTCCCTAGCTTCCCAGAGAATCCTCGGGTAAATCCCATCTGGCCCAGGGGACTTGTCTACTTTCATTCCTTCTAGAATTGATAACACCTGTTCGTAACTAACCTCAATACTTTCTAGTCTAATATCTCGGACCTCATTCTTCTCCTCTACAATATTCTCCTTTTCCTGAGTAAAAACCGATGAGAAATATTTGTTTAGCATCTCTTCAATCTCCACAGGGTTCACACTCAACTTCCCACTTCTGTCTTTGACTGGCCCTATTTCTACCCTAATCATACCTTTATTCCTCACATACCTATAGAAAGCTTTAGGGTTCTCCTTTATTCTATTTGCTAAAGACTGCTCATGTCCTCTCTTTGCTCTTCTTAACTCTCTCTTTAAATCCTTCCTAGCTGATCTGTAACTCTCCATCACCTCATCTGTACCATCTTGCCTCATCAACACATAAGCCTCCTCTTTTTTCTTAACAAGAGATGCAATTTCTGTAGTAAATCACGGTTCCCTTACCTTATCACTTCCTCCCTGCCTGACAGGGACATACCTATCAAGGACATGTAATATCTGTTCCTTAAACCAGCTCCACATTTCCATTGTCTGCATCCTCTGCATTTTGCTACCCCATTCTATGCATCCTAATTCTTGCCTAATCACATTATAATTGCCCTTTCCTCATCGATAACTCTTGACCTGTGGCATGTACCTATCCCTTTCCATCGCTAAGCTAAACATAACTGAATTATGGTCACTCTCTCCAAAGTGCTCACCTACAACTAAATCAAATACCTGGTCTAGTTCATTACCAAGCACCAGATCCAGTGTGGTCTCCCCTCTTGTCTGCCCTTCGACATACTGTGTCAGGAAACCCTTCTGCACACATTGGACAAAATCTTATTCCTCTGACGTACTAGAGTTATAGCATTTCCAGTCAATGTTGGGAAATTAAAGTCCCCCATAATGACCACCCTGTTTCTTTCACTCCTACCCAGAATAAGTTTGCTAATCCTCTCTTCCACTTCCCTGGAACTCTGCGGAGGCCTATATAAAACTCCAAGCAGTGTGACCTCTCCTCTCCTGTTGGTAACCTCAGCCCACACCACCTCAGTAGACGAGTCCTCATCAAAAGTTCTCTCAGCCACCATTATACTATCTTTGACTAACAAGGCCACACCTCCCCCTCTTTTACCACCTTACCTGTTTTTAATGAAAGATCTATACCCTGGAACTGCAACATCCATTCCTCACCCTGCTCTGTCCATGTGTCCGAAATGGCAACAACATCGAAGTCCCATGTACCTATCCATGCTGCAAGCTCACCTATCTTATTTCAGCTACTTCTGGCGTTGAAGTAAACACACTTCAAACCAGTTTGCTGTCTGCCAGCACGTTCCTGTGACCCTGAAATCCTGTCCCTGTCCTTCCTACTCTCATCCTCCTGTGCACTGTAACTACACCTCCGGTTCCCATCCCCTGCTGAGTGAGTTTAAACAGTTCTACTTCAGCTCTGTTCTGATGAAGAGTCACTGGACTCAAATCACAAATGCTGCCTCTCTTTCTACAGACTTGCTGAGTTTCTTCAGCACTTAGTTTCTGTTTCAAGACTTGAACCTAGACTTACTGTCCAGAGGTAAGGATGCTCTGACTGCACCATAAGTGTCCTACCACAGAGGGTTGGTTTGGTGAAACAAGTACTAAGTGGTAATAAGGCAGATGATCAGAGGATTAGATAGGGTTGACAGTGAGAGCCTTTTCCCTCAGATGGTGATGTCTAGGACGAGGGGACATAACGTCAAATTGATGGGTGATAGAAATAGGACAGGTGCCAGAGGTGGGTTCTTTACTCAGAGAGTAGTAGGGGCATGGAACACCCTACTTACAACAGTAATAGACTCGCCAGCTTTAAGGGCATATAAATGGCCATTGGATAAACATATGGATGATAATGGAATAGTGTAGGTTAGATGGGCTTCAGACTGGTTTCACAGGTCGGCACAACATCGAGGACCAAAGTGTTTGTACTGCGCTGTAACGTTCTATGTTCTCTATATATACATTTTTTAAGATTAACTGCTTCAGACATGTTCCAACATCCCTCTGCATTAAGTTTCACTTGACTGTAGGCCTTCTGGCTTACTGGTGGGGATGTTACCACTAGGCCACAGACAATAGGCAACAGCATTTGTTGGCTGCTTTAATTTGTATTTTCTTGTCTAATCGGATGCCTGCAGGACAAGTGCTGATCAGGTTGAAGTTTTGTTGAGCTGTATATGTGGAATCCATGAACTCTGGGATGCTCCCTTTAAACATTTTGCATTGCTCAACTGAGATTCTCCTCACTCGCAGTCCGACTTCAGTGACTTTCAGTTCCTTAAAGTCCCTCTTTACCTTTTTTTTCCAAATTTCCTAAGATCTTATGTTTATTTTAAACAGCATAAGTGTTTTAAAAAAATTCACTCGTGGGATGTGGGCATTGCTGGCTGGCCAGTTTTTATTGACAATCTCTAGGTGGCCTTGGGAAGGTGGTGGTGAGCTGCCTTCCTGAACCGTTGCAACACATCTGCTGTGAGTTGAACTGCAATTCCATTAAGGAGGGAATTCCAGGATCTTGACCCAAGATAGTGAAGAAATGGTAATTTATTTCCCACCAGGACAGTGAGTGGCTTAGAGAGAAACTAAGGTATACAAGATAATACATGGCTTGGAAAGGGTGGACGCTAGGAAATTGTTTCCGTTAGGCGAGGAGACTAGGACCCGTGGACACAGCCTTAGTATTAGAGGGGGTCAATTCAGAACAGAAATGCGGAGACATTTCTTCAGCCAGAGAGTGGTGGGCCTGTGGAATTCATTGCCACAGAGTACAGTGGAGGCCGGGACGCTAAATGTCTTCAAGGCAGAGATTGATAGATTCTTGATGTCACGAGGAATTAAGGGCTACGGGGAGAACGCTGGTAAGTGGAGTTGAAATGCCCATCAGCCATGATTGAATGGCAGAGTGGACTCGATGGGCCGAATGGCCTTACTTCCACACCTGTGTTGTATGGTCTTAAACTGCAAATGAAGGTGTTCCCTGTATCTGCTGTCTTTGTCCTTCTAGATGGAAGTGCTTAGAAGGTGCTGTGTGTGCAAGTTTGGTGAATTTCTGAAATGCATCTTGTAGGTAGTACACACTGCTAGTACTGAATATCAGTGATAAAGGGAATGAATGTTAATGGATGTGGTGCCAATCAAGTGGGCTACTTTGTCCTGCATGATTTCAGCTTCTTGGGTGTTGCTGGAGCAGGCAAGTGAAGAGTATTCCATCCTAATCCTAACTTATACCTTATCGATGGTGGACAGGCTTTAAGAACTCAGAAAGTAGGTTACATGCCTCAGTATATCGAGCCTCTGATGTGCCCTTGTAGCTGGTGTTTATCTACTTCCATATCTGTGAAGTTGCAAATGGTGCTGAATATTGTGCAAGTATATACCAATCAAACAAAAAGAGGGACTGATCACTTTCTCCCTGTTTTGCCAACTCCAGTTACAGTAAAATGCAACAAAGCAGCACTACAGTACAGGCAGGGCAACACTCAACAAGTTCACCTTTGTGGCCCCAGTTCAGATTAACTTCAGACTAAACCAGATTAAATCATAGTCTAATTAACTAGCTCAGCTGAGAACCTGTAAACGTCTGTTTTAAAACTGCAATTAAATTCACCCCATCAAAGAACAACCCTTCACCCATTCATCTTTGCACCGATTGAAGCCATTCATTTGTCACTTAAGGTCCTCAGCCCACACCTACAACACTTTTATTCTTTCAAACCAGACTACATTTCTACGTGTAGTGAGAGGGAGAAGTTCACGCCAACCAGATATTACCCCACAAGCCTGCATCAGCCTAGAAGTGGGTGGATCTACTTTGGAGGGTCCTTTGTGCCCATCAGAGGCATTCCTCCCCAAGATCATACCTGCCTTTACCCTTAGCCATGTCCTCTCAAACCCTGACCCCATCTCCCTCACTTTCTTATTGGGGCCAGTAACGCAGGCTCTGCTAATACCCTGGATTTAACTTCAAACTGATCTTCTAAAGTCTGTGTCTCCCATAGTCTTCTCTTCTTTGAGGACCTGTGTAAGGGTACAGAGTGTCTCAAAAGAAGCCAGCCTTATGAGTCAGAGGGCCTGGCCCTTTAAGTGGTCATAATCACTGCACAGGAACAAGGGTCCACCTCAAAATGGCATCAGTTTTGAGTGATTACCAATAGGCTCAACACACTCCAGCTAAGTTGAATCGACAGCATTTTAAAGAATATGTGATGAGATTGAAGGCAATGATACAGAACCATTAGAACAGGCCTGAAAATGTGTTGCTGGAAAAGCGCAGCAGGTTAGGCAGCATCCAAGGAACAGGAAATTCGACGTTTCGGGCACAAGCCCTTCATCAGGAATGAGAAAAGTGTGTCCAGCAGGCTAAGATGAAATGTAGGGAGGAGGGACTTGGGGGAGGGGCGTTGGAGATGTGATAGGTGGAAGGAGGTCAAGGTGACGGTGAACAGGCCTCAAAGACTGCACTGGTTCAAGAAGGCAGCTGACCATCTTCTTGTCAGGAGCTGGCTCATGTCACCCAAGGGACAGTCCCTTGCACCAATAGAGTGGAAAGATATAACACTAGTCATGGTTACACAGGATCTATTGAGCAGTTCATTGGTTTATTCAAAATGTATTTCCATTGTCCAACCAGCTCAGGGGTACTCTCTAGTATGACTCAGTGCATCTCTTGAGTATCATCATGGAGTTTTGTGGTTTAGACAATCTGGTCATGCAACAAGCTGTGCATCAAAAACCTGCTGAGGGCCAGAGACAGTACAAGCCCCATCAGAAGAGAGCATTGGAGAGGACAGTGTAGGAACACAGGATTTAAGAGTAAACTTTCTATCGCCTGAGCTCCTACTCCACCACGGCAGCATGGTGGCTCAGTGGTTAGCACTGCTGCCTCACAGCACCAGGGACCTAGGTTCAATTCCAGCCTCGGGCAACTGTCTGTGTGGAGTTCGAACATTCTCCCCGTAACTGCATGGGTTTCCTCTGGATGGTCCGGTTTTCTCCCACAATCCAAAGATGTGCAGATTGGGTGAATTTGCCATGCTAAGTTGCCCGTAGTGTTCAGGGGTGCGTAGACTAGATACATTAGTTAGAGATAAATATAGGGAATGGGTCTGGGTGGGTTACTCTTCAGAGGGTTGGTGTGGACATGTTGGGCTGGAAGGCCTGTTTCCAGACTGAAGGGATTCTAATTCTAATTCACCTGACAATATCATTTGCTACTTCCGATGGCTCTCGTATCCCCATCCCACAAAAAGCTATGCAACTAATCCCCAAAGTCCCCTTCTGTGAGAAACAAGAGGATGGCCAGTGTGAGGGTAGGACCATTAAGGAATAGTGGAGGGAACTTGTGCCTGGAGTCGGAGGAGGTAGGGGAGGTCCTGAATGAATATTTTACTTCAGTATTCACTAGTGAGAGGGACGTTGTCGTTTGTGAGGATAGCGTGAAAAGGGCTAATACACTTGAACAGTTTGATGTTAAGAAGGATGAAGTGCTGGAGATTTTGAAAAACATTTGGATAAATAAGTCCCCTGGGCCAGATAGAATGTATAGCTTTCTACAGAGAGTGAGGGAAGAAATTGTTGTGTCTGTGGCGATGATCTTTGAGTCCTCACTGTCCATTGGATTAGTACCAGTTGTTTGGAGAGTGGAAAATGTTATTCCCTTGCTCAAGAAAGGGAATAGGGATAACCCTGAGAATTACAAACTAGTCAGTTTGATGTCAGTTGTGGGAAAATTATTGGAGAGGATTCTGAGAGACAGGGATTATGATATTTGGAAAAGCACATCTTGATTAGAGATAATCAGCATGGTTTAATGTGATTTTTGGATTAGAGGTGCTGGAAGAGCACAGCAGTTCAGGCAGCATCCGAGGAGCAGTAAAATCGACGTTTCGGGCAACAGCCCTTCATCAGGAATAAAGGCAGAGAGTCTGAAGCGTGGAGAGATAAGCTAGAGGAGGGGATGGCATTTTTGCAAGAGGTAGGGTGGGAAGAGGTGTCATCCAGGTCGCTGTGGGAGTCGGTGGGTTTGTAAAAAATGTCAGTGTCAAGCCGATCATCATTAATGGAGATGGAGAGGTCCAGGAAGGGGAGGGAGGTGTCAGAGATGGTCCAGGTAAATCTAAGGTCAGGCTGGAATGTGTGTTGGTTAAGTTGATGAATTGCGCAACCTCCTCGCGGGGTTGTGGTAGGGAGATGGGGGGGGGGGTGATGGGGAGTGGTGCCTGTGTAATTACGGAAGATCAACTGTTCTATGTAAGCAACAAAGTAACAGGCATTGCTGGCGCCCATACGTGTGCCAATGGCTACCCCTTTGTACCCATGGCTGCTCTAGCTTATCTCTCCACGCTTCAGGCTCTCTGCCTTTATTCCTGATGAAGGGCTTTTGCCCGAAACGTCGATTTTACTGCTCCTCGGATGCTGCCTGAACTGCTGTGCTCTTCCAGCACCACTAATCCAAAATCTGGTTTCCAGCATCTGCAGTCATTGTTTTTACCTGGTTTAATGTGGGGCAGGTCATGCCTCACAAGCCTTAATGAATTCTTTGAGGATGTGACAAAACACATTGATGAAAGTAGAGCAGTGGATGTGGTGCATATGGATTTTAGCAATGCATTTGATAAGGTTTCCCATGGTAGGCTCATTTAGAAAGTAGGGAGGCATGGGATACAGGGAAATCTGGTTGTCTGAATACAGAATTGGCTGGCTCATAGAAGACAGAGGGTGGTAGTGGATAGAAAGTACTCAGCCTGGAGCACAGTGACCAATGGTATTCCACTGGAATAGGGATCTGTTCTGTGACCTTGCTTTTTGTGACTTTTATAAATGACTTGGATGAGGAAGTGGAATGGTGGGTTAGCAAGTTTGCCGATAACGCGGAAGTTGGTGGAGTTATGAATGGTGTGGAGGGCTGTTGTAGGTTGCAGTGGGACATTGACAAGTTGCGGAGCTGGGTTGAGAAAGTTGCAGATGGAGTTCAATCTGGAAAAGTGTGAAGTGATTCATTTTGGAAGGTTGAATTTGAATGCAGATAATAGGGTTAAAGGCAGGATTCTTGGCAATTTTGAGTAACACAGGGATCTTGGAGTCCACATCCATAGACCCCTCAAAGTTGCCAGCCAGGTTGATAGAGTTGTTAAGAATGTTTACGGTGCATTGGCTTTCATTAACAGGGAGATTGAATTTAAGTGCTGCAAGGTTATGCTTCAGCTCTGTCGAGTGCTGGTTAGATCACATTTGGAATATTGTGTTCAATTCTGCTCACCTCATTACAGGAAGGATGTGGAAGCTTTAGAAAGGGTGCAGAGGAGATTTACCAGGATGCTGCCTGGATTGGAGGGCATGTCTTATGAAGAGAAGTTGAGGGAGCTAAGGCTTTTCTCATTGGAGTGAAGAAGTCTGAGGGGTGTCTTGTTTGAGGTGTACAGGATGTTGAGAGGCATAGTTAGAGTGAATAGCCAGAGACTTTTTCCCAGGATGGAAATGGCTATCATGAGGGGGCATAATTTTAAGGTGATTGGAGGAAGGTTTAGGGGAGATGTCAGAGGTAGATTCTTTACAAAGAGAGTGGTTGGTGCATGGAATGCACTGCCAGTGATGGTAGTAGAGTCAGATACATTAGGGACATTTAAGCGACTCTTGGATAGGCACATGGATGATAGTAAATTGTAGAGTAGGTATGTTAGTTTGATCTTTGAATATGATAAAATGTGGGCACAACATTGAGGGCCGAAGAGTCTGTACCTTGCTGTACTATGTTCAGTGTTCAAATTCAATGACCCAGCCTCCACTGCCTTCTGAGGAAAAGAGTACCATAGACTAATGACTGCACTAGATTTATTTCCACTCTCAACTGAGATCACATTAGAAAGCTATGGGCCAAGAGGCAATGGATTAATCAAGAACAGTTGCAGGGTTTTGCTTGAATTTGATGTGGTCTACTTGGACTTCAGTAAGATGTTTGATAAGGCTTCACATATGGGATCCAGAGAAATTTGGCTAATTGGATCCAGAATTGGCTGAGTGTCAGGAAGCAGGGGTGATTGTTGACGGATGTTATTGTGCCTGGACCTGCATCCAGTGGGGTTCTGCAAAGATAAGCATCAGAGATGTTACTGTCTATGCTATATGTAAACAATTTAGACTTGCATGTAGGAGGGTTGATCAATAAGTTTGCGGATGATTTGAAAATTGGTGACATAGTAAATAATGAGGAGGCTGGCCTTAGATTACAGGAGGATATAGACGCCCTGGTCAGATGGGCTGATTGATGGAAAATGGAATTCACTTAGGATATGTTACTCTTTACTCAGAGAGTATTAAAGGCATGGAACGCCATGCATGCAACAGCAGTGGACTCACCAACTTTAAGGGCATTTAAATGGTCACTAGATAAATATATGGATGATAGTGGAATAGTGTAGGTTAGATGGGCTTCAAATGGATTTCAGAGACTGGCGTAACCTCGAGGGCCTATACTGCACTGTAATGTTCTATGTTCTGTGTTTGAGGTGATGCACTTGAGCTGAACAAAATGGCAAGGGAATGCATAATGAATACCAGGACTAAGCAACCATCAGGGATCAGGAGGACTCAATGTATGTCCACCATTCTCTTAGGTTGTAGTTCATGTAGATAGAGTGGTTAACAAGGCATATGGTAAATACCTTTATTAGATGAGGCATAGAGTTTAAGAGCAGGGAACTTATACGGGAACTACATAAAACATTGATTAGACCACAGGTTGAATTCTGTGTGCAGCTCTGGTATCCAGATTATAAAAGGTCTGTGATAGAGCTAGAGAAGTGTGCAGAGAAGATTTACCAGGATGTTACCTGGGCTTGACAGTTTCAGAGTCAGAGTTCTACAGCACACAAAAACATCCTTCAATCAACCAGATCTGCACTGGTCCAAAATGACCACCGAACTATCCTAATCCAATTTTGCAGCACTTGGCCCATAGCCTCGTATACCTTGGTGTTGCAATTACACATCTAAAAACTTCGTAGCTGGTACCAAATTTACAGGCAGTGAGTTCCAGATTCCCACCACCCTCTGGGTGGAATACTTTTTAAATTGAATTGAATTGAAGTAACTTTATTGTCACCATGTCAAATGAGCAGTGAAAAGTTTACAATTTGCCACTTACGGCGCCATCTTAGGTACAAGGTTTACTTGGTCCATTCTTGGTTCAGATTCTTCAGTACAAGTTCTTAGGGAAAATCAAAAATCGGAAAAATAAAGAAGGAAGAAGTCCAGCATTACAGATCATAGGGATCGATGAAAAACCTGAGAAATAACAACTTCAGAATGACAGTACTTCCAGCCCAGTCTACACTGGCATCTACCCTCTTGTCCACACCCGGGCTTGACATTAGATTGTACCAGGCTTTGCCTCAAGATGCCAAAGGCTGGGAGACTATTCTGGAATCACCTAGAGGCCAGAGATGTGCACTGCAGTCACACCAGGCTGAAAGACTGCCATTCCAGGCCGAGGGACTACCACACTGGCCCGTCTTGCTGGGTTCACATCTTGTCTTGAACCTCTTGCCTCTTACCTTACATCCGTGCCCCAACTCATTGATTCCCTCCACCAAGGGTAAAAGTTTCTTTCTGTCTAGCTTATCTTTGTCTCTTATAACTTTATACAACTCATTCATGTCCCTCCCTCAGTCTACCCTGCTGCAAACGTCTTGACCATTGCAGACAGGTGGGCCACAGGGTCTTTTCCTGTGCTGTTCATGCACCGTTTCTTATGTGGGAGGAAATAACAGGCCATTAAAGAATTCAGAAAGTCAGCAGCAGAGAAATTTGTACAGATGTGTTGATGGTAAATTAAGCAGCAAGAAAACATCTTTTTTTATTACATTGTGTGTTCTTTCAAGAGAAAAAGAATTTTTAACAGAGCCTGTATTAAAAAAAAACTGACTGAAGTTACAAATATAGCTAAAGATAAAGTCTATACTGAAGCATACTCAACCTTTCCTACTCTTTGCCATAAAAAATACATTCAAGAGACTGCGAATCCATGTTGCTCTTTAAAGCACAGCTCCTCAGCATTTTAGAAGAAAATACAGTTTCAAGACACTAAAAAAGTGATTGTCTACATTGAGAAAACTCACGCTCAGAAGGTTCAGAGTGCCCATGGAATGTCAATTATCTCTTTTTTTTCAAATTGGCACAAAGATCAAAACAAAGCCTCTTTCACAGTCAGAAACCTTAAGCAGAGTCTTAAAAGGACCAAGGTCAGTGGAACGGCTGTTTTAAAAGGATCAAAGCCAGTTATAACAGTGAAAGCCTAACCACAATTAAGTGCTTTAGGCACGGGCAACATTGTTGGCTGCAGTCAGCTAAGTACAGCAATGTAAAAAAATCTATCAGAGATGTACTTTGTTACATATATCCATAAGCTGCCCAGCTTTTCTTGGTATTGCATTCCTGATGAAGGGCTTATGCCTGAAAAGTTGATTCTCCGGCTCCTCAGATGCTGCCTGTCCTGCTCTGCTTTTCCAGTGTCACACTTTTTGAATCTGGTCTCCAACATCTGCAGTTCTTACTTTCTCCTTTTCTTGGTATCTATGATGCATGTAATACCATGTACAGGACCTTTGATTCCAAGGTCCTGGATTGGTGGTGCTGGAAGAGCACAGCAGTTCAGGCAGCATCCAAGGAGCAGCGAAATCGACGTTTCGGGCAAAAGCCCTTCATCAGGAATAAAGAATTCATTCCTGATGAAGGGCTTTTGCCCGAAACTTCAATTTCGCTGCTCCTTGGATGCTGCCTGAACTGCTGTGCTCTTCCAGCACCACTAATCCAGAATCTGGTTTCCAGCATCTGCAGTCATTGTTTTAACCTTTTGATTCCAAGGGCCGATCAAGCAGTTTCAAGCTGCAGTATCAATGTAATCGTTGCTTAATCTAGTCTTGGATAGAAATAGTTTGCAGGGATGTTGAGAAAAGCCTGGGGATTGACACTAAATAATAGAACTAGTGTAGGCTTGATGGACCAAATGGCCTCCTTCTGTGCTGTAACAATTCTGTGATTTTGAGAACAAAGATTTCAAGATAGAAATGTGGATTGCAAATGCATCATTATAAATTGGCCATCCATTGACACCTTTACTGAATGACAACTGTTCAAACAAGGGATTATCATTCCAGTTTACAGATGAAGCAATGGATGGCCCTATTAAGGAGCTCTAAATTTCCTGCTCACCACTAGCAAAATCACAGATTTAACACATACTGACTTTGCACAGACAATCTGTAGGTTCAAAAGAAGATCTTGACGGCTCTCCAAGACCAGCTCAAGGTATGAATTAACTTCAGGAGTAACCAATTCTAATTCTTATCAGACAGATGGAACCCCCGAGGGTGCATTGATTACTTTGTCAGACGGTACCGAAGCAAAGGGCACGAGTGTGACTTTTCTGAAGAGGAACTGTCAAAGACGCTCATGGAATTAGTCAACATCTCCACACTAATTAAAGCTTTCATGACATGATAAAGAGGCCATATCACTAGTGCATCACAGGAGGGGGGAGATGGGGAAATGGGTGTGACGTCGTAGTGGCAGACACAGCTTTAGACACAATATGATTGGTTGCAGTCAGCTAAATACAGCCATAGAGGCTCATAGAGTCAGAATTCTACAGCATGGAAACAGGCTCTTTGGCCCCAACTGGTCCATGCCAACCAAAATGTCCATCCATGTTATCCCCATTTCCCTGCACTTGGCCTATATACTTCTAAACATTTCCTACCCATGTATTTGTCCAAATCCTTTTAAATATTGTTAAGGTGTGTGCCTCAACCACTTCTACTGGCAGCTTATTTCAAATGTTTACCACCCTTTGTGTAAAAAAGTTGGCCCTCAGGTTCCCTTTTATTCTTTGCCCACTAACCTAAATCTGATTCCCAACCCTGGGAAATAGACTGAATGCACTCACCCTATCCATATCTCTCATGAGCTTATGGACCTCTATAAGGATTCCCCCCCCCCACCCCCCACTCCCATTCAGTCTCCTAACATCTAAAGAAAAATAGGTCCTAGCTTGTCCAACCTCTCTCTATAACTCAGACCATTGAATCCACGCTCCAAGTGAGGACTCACCAATGTCTTGTACAACTTCAACACAACTTCCCAACTTCTGTACTCAATGCCCTGACTGATGAAGACCAATGTGCCAAAAGTCTTCTTCACTGCCCTTGTCTACCTGTGGCTCCATTTTCACAGAATTGTGAACCTGAACTCCAAAACCTTCTGTTCCACTATACTCACTAAGGCTCTACCATTTACCATGAAATTCCTACCTTGATTTGACTTTCCAAAACGCAAGACCTCACACTTATGTATATTAAACTCTATTTGCCATTTTTCAGCCCACTTCCCTAGCTGGTTACGGTCCTGCTGCAAGTTTCTGATAACCTTCCTCACTGTCTATGATACTGCCTATTTTAAAGTCATCAGCAAACGTACTAATCATGCCTTGTGCACACTTATCCAAATCATTAATATGGCCTCCAAAAAAATCAGAAAGAGATATGGTTTAGATTAGGTAACTTACAGTGTGGAAACAGGCCCTTCGGTCCAACAAGTCCACACTGACCCGCCAAAGCGTAACCCACCCAGACCTATTCCCCTACATTTACCCCTGCCCCTAACACTACGGGCAATTTAGCATGGCCAATTCACCTGACCTGCTCATTTTTGGACTGTGGGAGGAAACCGGAGCACCCGGAGGAAACCCACGCAGACACGGGGCGAATGTGCAAACTCCACACAGTCAGTCACCTGAGGCGGTTTGTTGTACCTATCCAAAAGCCATCCAGCTTTTCTTGATATCTGCAATGCATGTAGCACTGACGGATACACATGTGCTGGATGTCTGATTCCAAAAGTCAAGCAAGACACCAGCACAAAACAGGTGACCAATAAGATGGTAGAATACCACAATGCTGGCAGCAAGGAAAGTATTAAGAAGTTATATAAACAGAAACACACCAATAAGGCTCAGAGCTAACCAACCTACAGACAAATTTCAGATGATCAAGTTTTCTGCCTTGCTAACCTCACACACCATATTGACAGTGTAAGGCAATCAGAAGTTTTACAACCATTAACATTATGTGAGAATATAAGAATTAGTTCGAAGAGGTGATTTGACCCTTCAGGTCTGCTCTACCATTCAACAAGATCATGGATGTGCTGCCCAGGCCTTAACTCCACTTTCATGCCAGCTCCTTATGACCTTCAACTCCATTATATTTAAAAAAATTATCTACCTCCTTTTCAGTGATCTAGCTTCCACAACTCTTTGGGATAGAGAATTCCAGACATTTACTGCCGTCTGAGAGAAGAGATTCCTTCACATCTCAATTTTAAATCAGTGTCCTTTTATTCTGTACCGATGTCCCAGAGTTTGACATTCCTCTGCTAGCAGAAACATCATCTCAATATCTATCCTGTCAAGCCACCTCAGAATGTTTGTTGATTCAATTAGGGGATGAGGGTATTGCTGGCTAGGTCTGCATTTATTGCCAGTCCATAATTGTTCAAAGGGTGGTTGAGTCATCCGCATTGCTGTAGATTTGGAGTCATGTGTAGTCCGGATCAGGTAAGATGGCAGTTTTGTTACCTAAAGAACATCAGTGAACCAGATGGGTTTTTCTGACACTGGACAATGGATCAATGGTCATCGTTAGACACTTAATTCTCATTTTGTTTTGTTCTTAAATTCAAATTACATGTTGCAGGATTTGAACTCGAGTCCTCAGAACATTCCTGAGTCTCTGGATTAATAGTCAAGCAATAATATCGCTAGACTATTGTCTCCCTGAATCTATGTTTCAGTAGGATCACCCATCATTCTTCTAAGTTCTAATGAATAACTCCCTAACCTGTTTATCCATCCTTGATAAGCCAATCCTTTCATCCCAGGAATCGGTCTAGTGAATATCTTTTGAACTGTCTTTATGCTAGAACAGATCATTCTGCTATAATGCCCGTGTCGCTAACACAAATTCACTGTAACGCGATTAACAAATTGGGCACAATGTTTCTAAAGCACAAACTTTTAAAACATGTGTCGGCTCTAACGTTGCCATCACTTTAAGCACTGTTTGTAAAGTGTGATTTTTCTAAAATGCGGGGTTGCACAAGATCTCAACCATCGTCTTATAGAAGAACTTCCTGTATGTCCTTTTTATAAATACGGAGATGATACTTGTACACGGTACTCCATGTGTGACATCATCAAAACTCTGTACAGGTGATACAGAACTTTTCTATTTTGATCTTCCAACCCCCTAACTGTAAAGGCTAAAATTGTGCTGCCTTCTACATCTACATTCAGAATGCACCTGGATGCTAACACCTTGTATTTTGTGTCTAAGAGCACTTATGTCAAGCACACAATGCAATTCTTTTCGAACCTCTCTTCATTTAAATAACAGCCTGCCTATTGATTCTCTGCAATAAAGTACAGGGAACCTTGTCCTTTCCTACATTAAACAGAGATAGTGAGGACTGCAGATGCTGGAAAGTCAGAACTGATAAAGTGTGGAGCTGAAAAAAGCACAGCAGGTCAAGCAACATCAGAAGAGCAAGAGAATTGACCTTTCAGGCTGGGATGCTTCTTCAGGATGACATGAAACTCCATCTCCCAACTTCTGTCCTAAAAAGGCAGAATGATAGACAGCAAAAGCTAAAATCAACAAAGGAGCTCGTCCCATCATATTATTGGTATACGTCTTGAAAGATACATACCTCAGCAATTGACACTCCATATTAAAGCCTACAAATATACCTTTTGGAGAGGCAGATAGCCTAGTGGTACTTTCTCTAAACTGTTAATCCAAAATGTTCTGGGGACCCTGGTTTAAATCCTGCCACACAGATGGTGGAATTTGAATTCAATAAATGTCTGGAATTAAGTTGAGTAATGATATTGAAACCCCATTCACCCATCTGGTTCACTAATGCCCTTCATATCTGTCATCCCCAGCTGGTCTGGCCAACATGTGGTTCCAGACCCAAAGCAATGTGGTTGACTCTCAACTGCTCTCTGAAATGGTCCAGGAAGCCTCTCAGTTGTATCAATTGCTACAAAGTTTCAACAAAGAAATGAAAACTGGATGGACCACCTGGCATTGACCTAGGCACTGGAAAAGACAATGGCAGAAACAGTCCTGTCAAGCCTGCAATGCCCTCCTCACTAACATCTGGTGGTTCATGCCAAAGTTGAGAATGCTGTCTCCCACACTAGTTAAGCCACAGTCTGATATAGTCATACTCACAGAATCACATCTTATAAACAATACCCCAGGCAGCACCATCACCATCCCTGGGTATGTCTTGTTCCAGCAGCAGGACAGACCCAGCAGAGTGGCTCCACAGCAACACTAATGATCAAGCTAGTCAGATGGGGACATAGCTGCTGAACTGGGTCTGCAGCATGGGTCTGCAGCAGGACAGACCCAGCAGAGTGGCTCCACAGCAACACTAATGATCAAGCTAGTCAGGTGGGGACATAGCTGCTGAACTGGGTCTGCAGCATGCGGTGAGGGAACCAACAATAGAGAAAAACATCCTTACCGATTCGCCACCTACAGATACATCCGTAAGAATAACCATTACAAGTCCTTATAGAGGTGAAGTCCTGCCTTCACATTGTGGATACCCTATATTGTATTGAGTGGCAGTGTCACCATGCTGAATGGGACAGACTTTGAACAGATCTAGCAGCTTGAGAGTGGGCATCCATGAGGCTCTGTAGGCCTTCAGCAAATCAACAAGATCTGCAACCTCATGGCCAGGCAGATTCCTCCACTTTACCATTTCCATCAAGCCAGGGAATCAACCCTGGTCAATGGAGAGTGCAGGAGGAAATGCCAGGAGTAGCACCAGGCAAATTTGAAGATGAGGTGTCAAGAATGTGAAGCTACCAAACAGGACAACTTGCATGCCAGACAGCATAAACAGTCAGTGATAGACAGAGCTAAGTGATCTCACAACCAGCAGAGCAGATCTAAGCTCTGAAAGTCCTGCCACATCCAATTGTGAACGGTGGTGGACAACTACACAATTCACCGGAGAAGAAGAATATATTCTTACACTTGATTCTCTCCAAAATTATAGTGGAGTAAATGAAACCTTCTGAAAGGACATATATAATCTCTTAGCTATTATAATCTAAAGATTTTTTAAAATACTTGATTCTTCAAACTGTAAAATGAACTTGCAGTATCAATGATTGTTGAAGAAAACTCTGTTGGAGTGTTTTGATTGATAGTCCAGCTGTTGTAGCATTTATTTGAGCAGTTTTAAAGTAATTCAATAAAATTACTTGTTGAGACTTGCCTAAGAGCTATTCATCATGAGTGACTGGACGTGTTTCAAAAGTGACAGGTAACAGACTTGAAAGAAGAGATTAAAAAACTTTGATACTTTAATGAATGAGTGATTTTTTTGCAATCAAATCTGTATTTTGAAGGCTATAATTGCATTTGTTTTTTTTTTCTTAGCTAAATATGGGCACCTGAGAGTTGTCTGGTTGGCATTGACTTGGCATAGAGTTTATGTTCACTCATAGGAGGCATGGTAGTGTGGAAATAAATTGGCATGGAGGCTTTGAGGGATAGATGTGTTGGAATGAATTAGAGAACCTCACATCTTGAGAACTGAGGTTGTACCTACCAATCACCCATACTTGTGTCCTCCTAGCATCTGCTTCTGATAACACCTTGCACCAGAACCACCACCACCAACACCCCCAAACAAAAATCCTGTGATTCTGGACATTTTTGACTGAGGCAGGTAATAGCAAGTCAGGAATTTTCCTACCTTGGGATATGTCTGCCACCTTTCACCCCGCCTACCTCAGAGCCTTGATCAACAATGAACTTCCACCTAATTTCAATTTCAATCTGTACTGTACTTCAATCTGTTATTCTGATCCATGTAGTCTCACATTGCCCTAATTCTTTTGTGGCTGTGATTTTAGAATCATGTTTTTCTTTTAAAGAAGCAAATGTTGGGATGCTGGAAATCTGAAATAAAAATTTAACAAAGGGCAAGTATTCAGTGGGTTCAGCAGCACTTGTGGAGAGAGAGGCAAACACTGACAGGTATCTTCTGACCTGGATCTGAGTCCTTATTTCTAATCCAGACTCAACAAGGTGTTAGTCACTTACCTTTGGAAAAGTTTTCCATGCCAACCCGAGGAACAGCAGTCTTCCCAGACAAAGGAGCACAATCAAGTCCAAGAGTCTACACTGGCAGGATCAGAGAGGACCAGTAGATAAAACACAACCCTCTCTTTGCAGCAGTAGTTGCTATATTTTGTAGTTTACAGATTCTAAAGCCACTTTGAAAGTGTGGCAGATATGTGGGTCGGATGGGTGCTTAGTCACAGATGGAAGGGTTGTTAGGGTGCCAGCTGGGGAGGGTGCCTGGGACTTAGGACGGGGAGAGTATTAGAAGTCTGTTAGAGGGTGGGGTGGAGTTGCAGGTCAAGTCAGGTAATGGGAGGTGGAATAGAGAGCATTGCAAGACAGGGATGTGAGGTGAGGTGTCCATGGGGGCTGGTGGGCATAAATAGGCTGGGATGATGTACTGAATGATGAGGCACAAGTGTAGTCGTGTATGTATCTGGGAGGTAGAGCAATTTTAATTCCTCTAACTTTTCCTGGCTAATAATAGTAAGTCAGAGCCCTCCAAGATCTCTTTTTCTAACTCAGAGTTAAGGACTTTGTCGAAGCCTAAAGCCACCAGGCAAATGCTTATTGGAAGTTTAATCTTCCTGGGTAATACCTGCATTAGGACTTCTGAATGGTCCTGATGCATAATTCTGGTCTCTGCTTAAGCAACAACTATCTTCCTCCTTGAAGATTTGGGAATTGGTTTCTGATCAATGATTTTTCTCTTGCCTGCAAAGTCTTTTCTGTTTGAATTTCATAAACGATTGAAGTTAGTGTTTCCTACTTTGTTTTGTGGCTGCTAAAAAAAAGACTGCTTCCTTCCCCTCCACTTTCTTTAATATTGGAGCCAATTTTACTGGCCTTTGGGAAGGGGGCCTGGCAGGTGGTTCGGGCAGTAAAAGACCAGGAGCCCGTGTCTGGTTTGTCAGTCCCATCGCAGGTGGCAATACCTTTCTGCCAGCACACTGTAAATTACTTGCCCTCTCCAAGAAGTTGGCCAGTGGATTTCCATAATAAATGTCAGGTCAAGAGATAGTTTACCAGG
Organism: Hemiscyllium ocellatum; assembly: GCF_020745735.1. Lineage (NCBI taxonomy): Eukaryota > Metazoa > Chordata > Chondrichthyes > Orectolobiformes > Hemiscylliidae > Hemiscyllium > Hemiscyllium ocellatum. The sequence goes on from NC_083405.1 coordinate 134,817,729, forward strand.
CCAGTGGCATTTTTAACATAACACAGCAACCCACCTGCAGCTGAATTTGCACCAGACGTCCCCCAGCTTAATGGAGGTGGCAGCTAGGAAGCACTGGAGCAGAGGCACACGGACTGGACCACGTGCAGGAAAGGCTGCTCCTGCAGCTCCAGTGATCTCTGCAGGTCCCCCCACCTGTTCCATTGAGTATTTTCTTCTTTACAACATAGCTGGCCGGCCTTAGCAGTGACCGCTTGACCTAAGTGATGCTGCTAAGGTTTCAGACCTTCTGATTGAGCTAGCAGCATCAGGAACGTGCCTACATTCCTCAAACCCATGGTGGCCCTGCTGGCAGCCAACTAAGAGTCCCCTAATGATTAAATTGTCAAACTGGACCTGCATTTCACTGTGACATTGAATGTTACCGCGGTAACATTCAGGCCATAACAACTGATGCCACATTGACGCCCACTTGTAAAGTGTTATTCTGTAACTTGGCCACATTCTTAGAATAAAACATCAGCAACTCAGGCGTAGCTGTTCACACTTGCCGGAACCTGGGCAGGCAAGTTGTCTAACTATTTTAAGGTAGTAGAACAGTTTGATAAACAAGGTGAAGCCCTACAACATATAGTTGACCTTGATTGATACATCAAAACAAAAGCCTGTAGAATTGTGCCATACATATCTGACCCAGTATCAGCTGGCAGTACAGCCCATCAGAAGATGTAAAGCACTTCCCACATTCACCTAGACTACTTGCACCCCACCCACCTTCATTTTATAAGTACAACATAATTTTACAATTAACTCATTGCTGAATACAACATCATAAAGATTTCTACTAAACTGACTGCCATCTACATGTAATTTTCAATAGTTATACCATTTAGTAGGTCCCAGTTAGATTTGGTTTTAGAGCAATTTTTAACAAATTACAGTATTTTCGAATTTTTTTTTAATATGCAAGGTTTGTACTGTGTCTTGTTATCTGTTGACAGAGGAGGCTCTGAAAGAACTTCAGGATCAACTTGGTAAGTTGAAAGATGACCTGAAAAGGAAATTGTTTTATTACAATAACAACTTTCAATGTTTAGATCAAACCTTGTATATTAAGAAAAAAATCTTGAGTACTGTTATTCTCTCAACAGAGAGATTGCAGCAAGGTGAAATTTCAGGAGAAGAATTGGGTAAGTTTCGAACAAGGGAATGCAGAATATCAGGATGTGTCATGTGTCCAAATGGTTTGTAGAATTATTGAATCATACAGTACAGAAAACGCACTTTGGCTCCTCAAGTCTGCAATGACATCAAAACAACTCCAAAACTACACAAAACCCACTTTAACTCACCAGCCTTGAATGTTATGACACTTCAGGTGCTCATCCAAGTAGTTTTTTTAAAGTTTGTGAGTTTTCCCGCCTCAACTAACCTTCCAGGGTCAACCTACCGCCATCTGGGCGAAAGGTTTTTTTAATCTCAAATCCCCATGAAACATCCTGCCTTTCACCTTAAAATTATGGCATCTTGTTATTGACCCTTCAAACAAGGGGAACTGCTGCTTTCTGACCACCCTGTATATGCTCCTCATAATCTCATACACTTTAGTCAGGTCCCCTCTCAAATTCTCTGCTCCAAAAATAAACAACCCAAACTTATCCATCCTCTCTTCATTGCTAAACTGCTGAATCCCAGGCAACATCCTGGAGAATCTCCTCTATGTCCTTTTCAGTGCAATCACATCCTTCGTATAGTGTGATGACCAGAAACACACACAGTACTCCAAAGTCCCGTACAGTTCCAACATGACCTCCCTGTTCTTCTAATCTATGTTTGCTTGATAATGGCAAGTGTCCAGTACGCTTTCTCAGCTGCCCTATTCACCTGTCCAACCACATGTGAGATCTGTAGACAAGTATCCCAAATTCTTTCAGTTCCTTTGAGCTTCCTAGTGTCCTGTCACTCACTGAGTGCTCCCTCGTCTTGTTCCTTCTTCAAATGTTGTTTGTGCACACATTTTGAAAGATATATTTCAACATTTTGAAAGATATATATATATGCAAAAAAGATGATTCAGTCAAGGAATCAATATTCTATAATATTGTGAAGGGGATTATATGGCTGACCATGCTACAAATGATAGGCATGTCACAAATGAATTTTACAAAGTGAAATGTATCTTTTACAAAACGTGTGCATAGAAACTGCTGCAATTTCATCGGTCCCTATGATTATCAAATTTCTTACAACATACCCAGTGAGAATCACAGAAATACAAATGTTTTGGTGCAGAAGAAGACCATTCGGCCCATTGTGCCTGTGTTGGCTCTTCAATTGAATGTCATTATTTATTACCAGTATCCTGCTTTTTTCTAATTCCTTTGCATGTTCCTTCTAGGTTGAAATTAATGGCAGACAAAGCTGTTTGAAAACATTTCAGTGTTTCTTTCTGGAGTATTGGTTATAACATTGATTGTCTAGAGAAACAGCATCAACATGATTGGCTAAATGGTGCACGTTCATTTGGAGAGTTGGATTAAATTAGTACACTCAGGTGGAGATTTGCTTTTCAGGCTGGAGGTCTATGACTGGTGGTGTGGATCGGTGGTGGGTCCACTGCTTTTCATCATTTATATAAATGATTTAGATGTCAGTGTAGGAAGTATGGTTAGTCAGTTTGCAGATGACACCAAAATTGGAGGTGTAGTGCACAGCAAAGAAAGTTACTTCAGAGCACAGTGAGATCTTGATCAGATGGGCCAATCACCCAAAAAATGGCAGATGGAACTTAATTTAGATAAATGTGAGGTGCTGCATTTAGGTAAGGCAAATCAGGGCAGGACTTATACTCTTAATGGTAAGGTTCTGGGGAGGGTCCTGAGACCTTGGAGTGCAGGTTCATAGTTCCTTGAAAATGGCTTTGCAGTAGACAGGGTAGTGAAGAAGTTGTTTGGTGTGCTTCCCTTGATTGGTGAGTGTATTGTGTGTAACAGTTGGGACATCATGTTGCAACTCTACAAGACATTGGTTAGGCCACTTTTGGAATGCTTCAATTCTGGTCACCCTACTTTAGGCAAGATGTTGTAAATCTTGAAAGGATTCAGAAAGGTTTACAAGAATATTCCCATGGTTGGGTGTTTTGAGCTATAGGGAGAGGCTGAGCAAGCTGGGGCTATTTTCCCTCAAGTGTGAAGCTGAGAAGTGCCTTTAGAGAGGTTTATAAATCATGAGGGGCATGAATAGGGTAAATGGACAGGATCTTTTTCCCAAGGTGGGGAAGTCCAAAACTTTAGGTTGAGGGTGAGAGGGAAAAGATTTAAAAGGGACCAAAGGGGCAACTTTGTAAAATATTTGGAATGAGCTGACAGTTGAGGTGGTGGAGACTGGTACAATTACAACATTAGAAAGGCATTTAGAATCATAGAGATGTACAGGATGGAAATAGACCCTTCGGTCCAACCTGTCCATGCCGACCTGCTATCCCAACCCAATCTAGTCCCACTTGACAGCACCCGGCCCATATCCCTCCAAACCCTTCCTATTTATATACCCATCCAAATGCCTCTTAAATGTTACAATTGTACCAGCCTCCACCACATCCTCTGGCAGCTCATTCCATACACGTACCACCCTCTGTGTGAAAAAGTTGCCCCTTAGGTCTCTTTTATATCTTTCCCCTCTCACCCTAAACCTATGCCCTCTAGTTCTGGACTCCCCGACCCCAGGGAAAAGACTTTGTCTATTTACCCTATCCATGCCCCTCATAATTTTTTAAACCTCTATAAGACCACCCCTCAGCCTCTGATGCCCCTATAAGGTCACCCCTCAGCCCCAGCCTGTTCACCCTCTCCCTGTAGCTCAAATTCTCCAACCCTGGCAACATCCTTGTAAATCTTTTCTGAACCCTTTCAAGTTTCACAACATCTTTCCGATAGGAAGGGGACCAGAATTGCACACAATATTCCAACAGTGGCCTAACCAATGTCCTATACAGCTGCAACATGACCTCCCAACTCCTATACTCAATACTCTGACCAATAAAGGAAAGCATACCAAACACCTTCTTCACTATCCTATCTACCTGTGACTCCACTTTCAAGGAGCTGTGATCCTGCACTCCAAGGTCTCTTTGTTCAGCAACACTCCTGAGGACCTTACCATTAAGTGTACAAGTCCTGCAAAGATTTGCTTTCCCAAAATGCAGCACCTCGCATTTATCTGAATTAGACTCCATCTGCCACTTCTCAGCCTATTGGCCCATTCAGTCAAAATCCTGTTGTGATCTGAGGCAACCCTCTTCGCTGTCCAGTACACCTCCAATGTTGGTGTCATCTGCAAACTTACTAACTGTACCTCTTATGCTTGCATCCAAATCATTTACGTAAATGACAAAAAGTAGAGGACCCAGCACCAATCCTTGTGGCACTCCACTGGTCATAGGTCTCCAGTCTGAAAAGCAACCCTCCATCACCACCTTCTGTCTTCTACCTTTAAGCCAGTTCTGTATCCAAATGGCTAGTTCTCCCTGTATTCCGTGAGGTCTAACCTTGCTAATCAGTCTCCCATGGGGAACCTAGTTGAATGCCTTAGTGTAGTCCATATAGATCACAACTGCCGCTCTGCCCTCATCAATCCTCTTTGTTACTTCAAAATACTCAAGTTTGTGAGACATGATTTCCCACGCACAAAGCCATGTAAATTATCCCTAATCAGTCCTTGCTTTTTCAAATACATGTACATCCTGTCTCTCAGGATTCCCTCCAACAACTTGCCCACCACCAATACCTGGCTCACTGGTCTATACTTCCCTGGCTTGTCGTTACCACCTTTCTTAAAGAGTGGCACCATATTAGTCAACCTCCAGTCTTCCGATGATACAAATATCTCAGCAACAGGCCCAGCAATCACTTCTCTAGCTTCCCACAGAGTTCTAGCGTGCATCTGATCAGGTCCTGGGGATTTATCCACCTTTACCCATTTCAAGACATCCAGCACTTCCTCCTCTGTAATATGGACATTTTGCAAGGTGTCACCATCTATTTCCCTATTTTCTATATCTTCCATATCCTTCTCCACAGTAAATAATGATGCAAAATACTCATTTAGTATCTCCCTCATTTTCTGTGGCTCCAAACAAAGGCCGCCTTGCTGATCTTTGAGGGGCCCTATTTTCTCCCTCGTTACCCTTTTGTCCTTAATGTATTTGTAAAAACCCTTTAGGGTTAAATCCTTACCCTATTTGCCAAAGCTATCCATGTCCCATTTTTGCCCTCCTGATTTCCTTTTTAAGTATACTCCTACTGCCTTTATACTCTTCTAAGGATTCGCTCGATCTATCCTGTCTATACCTTACATATGCTTCCTTCTTTTTCTTAACCAAACCCTCAATTTATTTAGTCATCCAACATTCCCTATACCTGTCAGACTTTCCTCTCACCCTGATAGGAATATACTTTCTCTGGATTCTTGTTATCTAATTTCTGAAGACTTCCTATTTTCCAGCCGTCCCTTTACCTGTGAACTTCTGCCCCCAATCAGCTTTTGAAAGTGCTTGCCTAATACCGTCAAAATTGGCCTTTCTCCAATTTAGAACTTCAACTTTTAGATCTGGTCTATCCTTTTCCATCACTATTTTAAAACTAATAGAATTATGGTCGCTGGCCCCAAAGTGCTCCCCCACTGACACCTCAGTCACCTGCCCTGCCTTATTTCCCAAGAGTAGGTCAGGTTTTGCACCTTCTCTAGCAGATACATCCACATACTGAATCAGAAATTTTTCTTGTACACACTTAACAAATTCCTCTCCATCTAAACCCTTAACACTATGGCAGTTCCAGCCTATGTCATAGAGTCATAGCGATGTACAGCATGGAAACAGACCCTTTGGTCCAACCCGTCCATGCCGACCAGATATCCCAACACAATCTAGTCCCACCTGCCAGCACCGGCCCATATACCTCAATCCCCTACTATAACCCCCACCCTATTGTTCTTACAGATAGATGAGTTCTCATTACAAGTCTCAATTTCCCTCTGACTATTGGGGGGTCTATAATACATTCCCAATAAGGGGATCATCCCTTTCTTATTTCTCAGTTCCACCCAAATAACTTCCCTGGATGTATTTCCAGGAATATCCTTCCTCAGCACAGCTGTAATGCTATCCCTGATCAAAAACGCCACCCTTTCTATCCTTCCTGTAGCATTTGTATCCTGGAACATTAAGCTGCCAATCCTACTCATCCCTGAGTCATGTTCCTGTAATTGCTATGATATCCCAGTTCCATGTTCCTAACCACGCCCTGAGTTCATCTGCCTTCCTGTTAGGCCCCTTGCATGAAATAAATGCAGTTTAATTTATTAGTCCTAACTTGTCCCTGCCTACCCTGACTGTTTGAGTTGCTTCTGATCTCAACTGTACCAGTTTCAGATTGATCTCTTTCCTCACTATCTCCCTGGGTCCCAACAGCTTTCCCCCCCCACCCTCCCCACCACCTTACTAGTTTAAATCCTCCCAAGCAGCTCTAGCAAATTTCCCTGCCAGTATATTAGTCCCTATCCAATTTAGGTGTAATCTGTCCTTCTTGTACAGGTAACTTCTACCCCAAAAAAAGATTCCAATGATCCAAAAATGTGAATCCTTCTCCCAAACACCAGCTCCTCAGCCATGCATTCATCTGCTCTATCCTCCTATTCCTGCCCTCACTACCTCATAGCAAGTTGAAGTGCTGATAATTAAGGTCCTGCAATAATGTTGTATGCTGCTTTTAACAATAAAAAACAGTTTTACAAATAATCAGATCACTAAGGTTTACTTTGGGTGACTTCTTTCAATTCTCTGTCCCTGATACCATCTTTAGGGGGTTATTGGAGTACACTAGCTGTGAGAGTTATTTTCCAATGGCTTTGATGTCTGTGGTCTGGTTTGGACCGTTCAACACTGAACTGAAGAAGAAAAGCAGTGTCATTTTCAGTGCCTAGTTAGTCTGTGACTGGCAACACAGTATCAGGCAGGTCAATGTCAGGTTTTCTTTCATTATGTACTTATTTCATGCCAGCCTTATTGGAAGGGAAATTATGCCTCTTTGAAGGTACACCCAAATTGCTCTGTGTTAGTTAACCATGAAGTATAATACAGCTCCGAAAATATAGTGTTAATACAATGAAGATCATCAGTGGCATAAAGTGTGCACCTTAATTCCTGATCTCTTTGCAATTGGTTTTGCAATTCACAGAATCACAAAACCATTGCAGGGCGAAAGGCTATTCAGCCCATGTGCCTACACTGCCACATTAAAGAAGCATCGTTACCCAGTGATAACTTCCTGTTTCTCCCCCATACCTTACACATTATGCTTTTCCAAATAATCATCCAATGCCTTCCTGAATGCCTCAGTTGACCCTGCTTTCACCCCACACTTCTAAGCAGTGTATTTCCAGACCCTAACTGTTTGCTCACCTCGCTCTCGCTTCCTTTGCAGAGTACAGTATTTTAAATTTAGTCCCTCATGTTCTTGTTTCTTGAATGAGTGGCGACAGTTTCTCCATATCTACCTATCCAGCAGGTATTAGCCAATTTGAGGCTAATCACTCAGTTTTCACTCACTCTACAATATTCAGTTCAACAATTTTATTCAACATATCTGCTTATGTGGTACTACTTTAGATGTTTGAATGCTAAGTGAACTTTCAGTGTTACTTCTTCTGTTTCTTTAGCTGTTAATTTAGTCCACAGAAGGAATTATGTTTAAATTAGCAGCTAGTTAATCTCTGAATAACGCTTTTACACAAAATTATTCAACCTTAACCCCAGATGACACCAATCCAAATCTCTCTGCGCTACAATTTAAAGAAACATCTGTTTCAGCTTCAGCCTCATGGGCACTACTTTGTAGTTCTACCACTTCGTAACTTTCATGGCCCACATTTGTACTGTCTAATAGAAGCAGTCCGTTTGAATCATTTCAACAAGCCTCTCCGCATGAAGTGGTTTAAGGTTGTTGGAAATTGCAGCAGGCACACTTGAATAGGAAGTTTAAGGCATGTACTGCAACTTAACTACCAATCAGAAGCCAGTTCTTAATATTTTAGATGTGCAGAGTTTGAACTCTACCTGTGTTCTCTGTCAACAGAGAGATTAATGAATGAAGAGCAAATACTTACAGAAGGTGAGTTAGAGCATAAGGGATGATGATATCAAATAATATTTCAAGTTTTGCAGAAGGTAACTAATTTTTAACTGCAGGAAAGATGAAAGAAAATCATAAAAATTACATACAAATATTTTGTTTATTTCCAATTGTTTTTGGAAAACAAAATAATGGCAGAAAATAGCCAGTGTGTTAATTAGGTTCTGACTTAAAGAATACTAGCAATAAATAATTTGTTGGCCTGCTGTGATAATGGATAACATTGTCCCACTCATTGGGTTACCAGTTCCTTGATCCCAGCTGCTCTCTGAAATAGGCTTTCCCCTCCAGCTTGTGAACACAAAATCTAGAAAATCTAGACAGGATTTTTGAAAGTTAAACATGTTTCACTTTGAAAATTAAGAAAACAAAGGAACCTTTGTCAAGCACATGTAAAGGTTTAATAACAGATAATCATCAAACCATTTCATGGAACCCCTACAGTGTAGGAAAAGGTCATTCAGACCATCAAGTCCACGTTGACCCTCTGAGGATCATCCCACTCAAACACACCTCCCCTCCATCACATCCCTGTAACCCCACATTGCAAATCCACCAAGCCTGCACATCCTGTCATACTTGGGGCAATTTTGTATAGCCACTTCACCTAACCTTGTTGAATTGTGGGAAGAAACCTGCACAGACACAGGGAGAAAGTGCAAACTCCAAACAGGCAGATGCCGGAGGCTGGAATCAAACCCGGGTCCCTTGCAGTGTGAGGCAGCAGTGCTAATAACTAAGCCACTGTGCTATCCATGACCCCTATAGAATGATACACTATAAAGCTGATATAATTACACAACAGTCAGCTTGGTAAGAGCAGGGAAGTGAGTGTGGCAGCACTTCCCTGTCCATTGCAGTCTCAAAATTGCCATCGCTAGTTGCCTCTAGCAGCTTTTGATCCATATAGATTGCTGATTGGGACCGACTCCTTATGGGATCCTGTGATAAAGTTCATGATTTTTATCTTGTCATGGAGTGGGGATAATGGAGGCATGTTATTGGAGTTGAAGGCATGGGCAGGGCATTAACTTCCAGCACTATTTGTTGATCTCTGATTACCTCCTGATTCGGGCAATCAGATATCAACACAAACCCCTTCCCCCCCCCAACGAATAGGCGGGCCCCCTTGGTTTCCCAGTCACCAAGAAAGCAGGGAACTGGAGAGGTGATGGGTTGAGGGCCATGAGCAGCATTCATTGATCACTCAAGGGCCTTAACTGGTTTGGGAAAATCTCCACTGGATTTTCTGTCCCAGAATTTACTGGATAAGGTGGCAAGAAAGGAGTGAATATCTCTCCAGGGCCAGCTTGGCCAATTCTTCCTCCTTCTCACCAGCTCTCTCACCACGTCCAGGGGAGGGGAAGAGAGTAGTGATCATCTGGCAATTGTATCAACAAAGTAGGACAAACATTATGAATGCTCAGCTCTAAAAATGACTAATGCCCTTTCAATCTCAGGAAACAACATTTACTTAGCCGAAGACAGCAAGGAAAGTGTTGTTTGATGACACGTGTATTACCTTGAAATAAGGTGCTGTTTGTTTGAACAGTACTTTCATTACCTGTGAGATTAAGGAGTCTCAAGCAGATAAAGGCATTGGTACTTGTGGCCCTGATTTTCATCCTGAGGGTGGCAGCACAGCAATGAGACATATCTCATATCTGCAAATCCCATATCGAAGATGGTACCTCTCCATCATGATGGGGCTCCTTGGGATGTGGCTATGTAACCCAATGTGACAGAAATAGCTATTGGTTATATATACAGGCTGAGCCTGAAACGTACCTCCATGCGCCATCACTGCAGTTTAATAGATAAAGAAGGAAACAAAAATCCATCCCTCCAGCCTTCACCGCTTCCACTCTGTCCCCCGTCAGTCAGTCCCTGTCTTATCCATGCCATTTCTACTCCACTTCATAATACCCCTTACCACTCTATCCCCATTTACGCATCCCAATAGCTCCCCATACCCTGTTGGCCCTCTATGTCCTAGATTCTGGATTAGTGGTGCTGGAAGAGCACAGCAGTTCAGGCAGCATCCAAAGTGCAGCGAAATCGATGTTTCGGGCAAAAGCCCTGAAGGGATGCTGCCTGAACTGCTGTGCTCTTCCAGCACCACTGATCCAGAATCTGGTTTCCAGCATCTACAGTCATTGTTTTTACCTCTATGTCCTAGATACCATCTATATCACACTATGCCCCACTACCCTCCCTCCCATAGCTCCTGGATCATTCCAAGTCCCTTTTACCCGACTACCGGTTGTGACAACTTGTATATATGCAAACAAACACAGAAAGTAGAAATGTGGTAGATCAGCCAAACTCTGCACAATGAGAACAGAGTTAATGACCAGTGTAGCTGTTCTGCAGAACTGGAGTATAGTATGAGGGATGCTTTTAAACATAACATCAAGAAGGGAATTAAGGATTATACTGATAGAATTAAATGAAAAAGGCTGAGAGAAAAATCAAGGAGCATAAATACAGGCATTGAGAGTGAGGTACTCGAAAAGCACAACAGGTCAGGCAGCATCTGAGGAACAGGAGAATTGATGTTTCGGGCATAAGCCCTTCATCAGGCCTGCTGTGTTTTTCTAGCATCCCACTCTCAACTCTGATCTCCAGCATCTTCAGTTCTCGCTTTCACCTAATAAATACAGGCATGAACTGATTGGACAGATTGTGGATCAGGTTGTAAGTTTGCTCGCTGAGCTGGTAGATTTGTTCTCAGGCGTTTCATCACCATACTAGGTAACATCATCAGTAAGCCTCTGGTGTTCTGTCCAGATTGCTATTTATGTGTCTTAGTCTGCTGTGGTCAGTGATATCACTTCCGGTACTTTTTCTGAAAGGTTGGTAAATGGGGTCAAGATCGATATGTTTGCTAATGGAGTTCTGGTTTGAATGTTGGGCCTCTAGGAATTCCCATGTGTGTTTTTGTTTAGCCTATTTCAAGATGGATGCATTGTTCCAGTCGAACTGGTATCCCTCTTAGTCTGTCTATAGGGATACCAGTGATAGTTGGTCATGTCATTTGGTGGCTAGTTGGTGCCCATGTGTCCTGGTGGCTAGTTTCCTGCCAGTTTGTCCAATGTGATGTTCATTGCAGTCCTTGCAGGGGATTTTGTATATGATGTTCGTTCAGCTGGTTGTTGGTGTGGGGTCCTTGAAATTCATCAGAAGCTGTTTCAGTGTGGCAGTAGGTCTATTGTCCAGGACCTAAACAGGAAGACACAACATGCCCAGAGACTAAAGCCACCCTGCCAAATAGCAAAGACATCTCGGAGATGATGACCAGATTACTCTGGCCCCTAGGCATCATGGTAGCCCACAAACCTACCACCACACTGAAACAGCCCCTGATGAATTTAAAAGACCCTGCACCAATAACCAGCAGAACAAACGTTATATTCAAATTACCCTGCAAAGAGTGCAACAAGCATTACGTCGGACAGATGGACAGGAAACTTGCCACCAGGATACATGAACACCAATTGGCCACCAAAAGACATTA